>NC_048595.1:145680154-146880154 GCF_003668045.3 Cricetulus griseus | reverse complement strand
TTATGCGTGGTGCATCATGTAATTGGAAGAATAAAGAAAACTTGGAAGGCTTTGTGATGTTGAAGAAAATCTCTCAACTCTACTGTGTAACCTTAGAAATATCCCCCCAGCCTCTGTCTCACCTGTAAAACGATTCTGAATGTCACTTTAATGGTCACAGATCCTTTCTGTAAAGCTGGAAGCTTGTTTCTTGGTGCCTACACGAACTGCAATTTGTCTTTTTGCCAAATGCCAAAAATCTATGTCAGCTTAAACAAAGTCCAAAAAAGTGTCAGTACTGCTCATGAATGTATTTATTAAGGAAGAAAGTGATTCTTTTCAAACCATTAAAATGTATGAAAACATACTAAAAAAGGAAGAATTTAACCAAATAAAAATTGCTGAGTTTATGCTTGCGAGGAATTTAAACAGAGCTTTCCATTTTTATCCTAGTGGATAGATTTCAAATTAAGTGAACCTGTTATGAATATTTTTAATGAATCCAATGAACACCTTATTTATAAATAAAATGACTGTGGTTTTATAATGCTCTTTGCAGAGGAATTTAATTATTAGCAGTGTTATAAAATGTGAGTGTGGACATCACATAAAACACATGACACCATCAGACAGGAACAGTTGACAGAGCAGAGGTAGGGTTTTGTTTCAGTTTGGCCATTCACATTTTGACTGGGTTCCATGGCAAACTTTGGAAGACCTGAGCACTTTTGTTGGCCTTTTAGGGGTTTTAGTTTGTCTCTCTCCTCGATGGAGACTGAGAAGAGTTTGCAAGTAGGTATCTAGCACATGGTTAGCATCCAGGCATATTAGAATTTAGACTCATGACTTCATTGTGAAATCAACAATTCTTCCATCCCTTAGCTCATCGTAAAAACACGGTGGTTGTGAACATAAAAGAAGGGAGCTGGTAGTGAGGACACTGTAGGAAGAATGGGACCAGAGCTTTCAAGATTTAGGTTGGGCATTGGGTTGAACTCAGTTGAAAGTTGTAGGAAGGTGGAGGAAGAGGATATCACAGCAATGGAGGGCATCTTAGGGCATCGTACCCAAACCTTATTGTTAATCAAGTCATTAGTAGTTCTGATATTTATGTTTAAGTGTCCATTTTAAAATATTTACATGCATCAAAACTCCCACTTCTGTGTTAGTCCTTTAACGATTTTCAGAATCGACTTTCAGAAGAACTGCTTCAGTTAAGGGAGTAGTCATGATAGCTTCTGCTAACAGGGTAAGTCATACAAATAACATTTCTTTTCATTTATTGTCACTGGTGCTTGTGTATCAGGTTTTTTTTTAATAAAAAGAACTGACTTTGCTGTCCAGTGTGAATTTAAATCTTAGCCCTTCTACTAACCAAATGTGTTACCTTCTAAATAACTTAATCTTTCCCTCCCTCGTTTTTGTTATTAAAGATTGTGACAAGGAAAAGCATAGGAATCCTGGGTAAGCTAAACAGGAAAGAATTATAAGTAGGATATTTGACATGGTGAACAATAGCCTGGTGTGGTGGTGTGTACCGTGGTCCCAGCTGCTATGTGTCCGGTCTGAGCAACATAAGAAGACCTTATTTTAAACCAGTCAAAACAAAAACAAAAAAATGAGAACTAAATAAATGCTAGATTCAACTATTTTTATTACTTCTTTGAGAATGTCATACAATGTATTCTCATGTTCATCTTCCCCACTCCTTCTCCAGACTCCTCTCACCACACGACCTTACATACTCTTTTTAAGTTATTCTTTCTACAACCCAACATCTGAAAGAGGGCTGATCTCCAAAATATACAAAGAACTCAAGAAGCTAGTCTCCAAAACACCAAACAATCCAATTAAAAAGTGGGGTACAGAACTAAATAGACAATTCTCAATAGAGGAATCTAAAATGGCTGAAAGACACATAAGAAAGTGTTCAACATCCTTAGCCATCAGGGAAATGCAAATCAAAACAACTCTGAGATACCATCTTACTCCTGTCAGAATGGCCAAAATCAAAAACACCAATGACAGTTTATGTTGGAGAGGATGTGGAGAAAAAGGAACACTTCTCCACTGCTAGTGGGAGTGCCAACTTGTACAGCCACTTTGGAAATCAGTATGGCGACTCCTCAAGAAAATGGGAATCAGTCTATCACAAGATCCAGCAATTCCACTCTTAGGCATATACACAAAAGAAGCACATTCATACAACAAGGACATCTGTTCAACCATGTTCATAGCAGCACTATTTGTAATAGCCAGAAACTGGAAGCAGCCTAGATGCCCCTCAACCGAAGAATGGATAGAGAAATTGTGGTACATTTACTCAATGGAGTACTACTCAGCAGAAAAAAAACAATGGAATCTTGAAATTTGCAGGAAAATGGATGGAACTAGAAGACACCATTCTGAGCGAGGTAACCCAATCACAAAAAGACAAACATGATATGTACTCACTCATATGTGGATTTTAGACATAGAGTAATTAGATTAGAGTAAGTAGATTACTAGCCTACAATCCACACTGCCAGAGAAGCTAGTAAACAAGGAGGACCCAGAGAGCCATACTTGGTCCCCTGGAGAAGGGGAAAGGGTCACGATCCCCTGAGCAAATTGAGAGCATGGGAAGAGGGGGGGAGGGAGCTACCAGAATGAGGAGGGAAGAAGAGGAAGGATGCAGAGGTCATGAGGGAGCAGAAAGGTTCAGCCAGGGGAAGAATAGAAGAAAGGATATGTGATAGGTAGGGTTTTAGTTGGGGAGGTGGTAGGGGAGGAGGGGAGGGAGAAGGGAACTAGGATTGTCATGTAAAACAATCTTGTTTCTACTTCAAATAAAACAATGATTAATAAAAAAGAATAACTTTTCAAGTTCAAGTTGTGGGGCTCATGTGAGGCCATCCACTGAAGTGTGATCATCCCACCAGTGGCAGCAATAAAGAAAACTGATTCTATCCAAGAAGCTACCAGCTGTTCACAGTGCCTCAGTTAAGGGTGGGGACTTAGGAACTTTGTCCCTCCATAGTAGAGTGTTGACAGGCTTCATCACAGCTGCTGTGCATTTATGAGAACAATGGCCCTATCATGTCTCTAAGACACTGTTTTACTCTCGTCCTCCCTAACCCCTGGTTCTTACAATCTTTTTGCCTCCTTTTCCATCATGGTCTGTGAGCCCTGGGGAGGGAAGGGAAATGATAAAGATGTCTCTTTTGGAGCCAAGCACCCAACTTAACATTTATTCTTTGCACTTAGACAAGTTGTGAGTTTCAGCCATAATCACTATCCCTTTCACAAATTTCTCTGGTGATGTCTGAGAGCTGAGTAAACCTATGGGAAGGGAAGTATGAATTTAGAAAGCAGTTTGATACTATGCCTACTTAGCAAATAGTAGTAGTAGATTCTTCACCCCTGGAGCCTGTGACCTTCAAAATTATGGGGTCTCAGCTAGATTTACAGTACTAGGCATGTGTTTCCTTCTGTAGTGCAGGCCTTAAATCCAATCAGAAAATGCTTGGTTACCCACATATCCTGCCTGTCATTATGTAGGGTTGATGGCTAGGTCAGACTGTTAATGAGCCCTTTCTCCCAACAGTCCACATATCCCTGTCCAGCAGGGAGGAAGCTTCCATCCCAGTGCCGGCCTGACTTCTCTGTATCCTGTGACTAGGTGTGTGGTGTCTTCAGGAATAAGATCTTACCATAGATCTAATGGGCAACCAAGAGAAAGAGAATAACCTGCACTGTTTTGGGTATCTCTGAAACATCTCTGATCATCAACCTGATGGGGGAGGGGAAGGTAACCCATAGCTGATACTGGGCCTTCTATTGACAGTCTATGTATGACTTCTCAGGACCTAGTTATAGCTAAGATTGTGAAGTTTCTGCATTAAGAGTTGACTGTTTTTTATACTTCTTTTCTCATGTTAATGAACCTTTTCCCAAAAAGTTTATGTTCCAAAAGACCCTATGAAATTTTCCATTTCCTTCATATACTAACTCAGAAACATAGATTTATAATTTTAAATCTTTTAAGAATGCTCACTGATAACACACAATTGCTTTAACATTAAGTTCCTTGATGTCTACGTTAGCTACTTTTTTTTTTTTATTAATTCAAGTTAGGGAACAAGCTTGTTTCACATTTAAGTCCCTTCTCCCTCTCCCTCCCCTCACCCCCATCCCTCCTCCCCCACCCTCAACCTACCCCCTACCCCCTACACCATCCACCCACCACTCCCCAGGCAGGGTAGGGCCCTCAACTGGGGCTCTGCAAAGTCCACCAAATCTTCCTGTGCTGGGCCTAGGCCCTTCCCCATGTGTCCAGGGCCTGAGTGTATCCCTTCACATGGGATGGGCTCTCAGAGTGCCTTCTTATACCAGGGAAAAATGCTAATCCACTTCCAGAGGCTCCCTGGAGTGCAGAGGCCTCCTTATTGGCATCCATGTTCAGGGGGCTGTATCAGTCTTGTACTGGCCTCCCAGGTAGCATCTGGGGTCCATGTGCTCTCCCTTGTTCAGGCCAACTGTTTCTGTGGGTTTCTCCAACCTGGTACAGATCCCTTCGATCTTCATTCCTCCCTCTCTTCAACTAAATTCCAGATTTTAGCTCAGTGTATTTCTGTGGATGTCTGTCTTCCATCAGCCACTGGACGAGGGCTCTAGGATGGCATAAAGAGTAGTCATCAATCTCATTTTAGGGGAAGGGCTTTTAGGTTATCCTCTCCTCCATTGCCTGGATTGTCAGATCGTGTCATCCTTGTAGGTCTCTGGAGATCTCCCTAGTTCCAGATCTCTTCTCGGACCTATAGTGGCTCCCTCTAATAAGGTATCTCTCATCCTGCTCTCTCTCCTCTATTCTTTCCCCTACTCAATAGCTCTGCTCCTCCATTTCCTCTCCTCTCCTCCTCTTCTCATGCTCTTATTGTGGCAGCACCCTCTCCCCTACCCTCATGCTCCCAATTAGCTCAGGAGTTCATGCCACTTCCCATTCCTGGGGTCTATCCCTTAGAGTCCCTCATGTTTCCTAGTTTCTTTGGTGAAGAGGATTATAGGCTGGTAAACCTTTGCTCTATGTCTAAAATTCATATATGAGTGAGTACATACCATGTTTGTCTTTTTGTGACTGGGTTACCTCACTTAGGATGGTTTCTTCTAGTTCCATCCATTTGCCTGCGAATTTCAAGATTCCATTGCTTTTTTCTGCTGAGTAGTACTCCATTGTATAAATGTACCACAATTTCTCTATCCATTCTTCAGTCGAGGGGCATCTAGGTTGCTTCCAGGTTCTGGCTATTACAAACAATGCTGTTATGAACATGGTGTTAGCTACTTTTTAATAATATTTTTTATTGTAAATGTGTCCATGTCCTGTTTTGTTTTTCTCTGAGTTGCTTCTGTTTTGCTTTTCAATTTTTATGAGGTCTTTACTTACTAAGGACATTAACCTTTGTCATGTTTGTAGTAACTATTCATCATTTTAATTTTATATTTTCCATTAAATATTTATGTAGTAAAACCTATTGATCATTTTCTTTGTGATTCTTTTCAGAATCACTGTAGTTGTGGTTGGGGGCCTGAATTCAAATCCAAGTTCTTCACCATTTCCTAGTTATGTGAACTACAAGAAGACACACCGTTTCTGAAATCTGTGTCTTTGTACATAAGAAGGCCATAACAGTGTCCATTGTACTCTACTTTTGTTACATTCAGATAATTTTCTGTGTGATTCCTTGAGAAGCCACATCCTTAGGATTTACAAATGTCTTACACCTTCTAAATCCTGATTGGTATGATAAAACAATTTCTTTACTCAACAGTTTCAAGGACTTTAAATCATATTTATGTGAATTTAAGAAGTCACTTATTCTAATCAAAATTTGTCATAAAAGAATAGTGAAAGTTTCTCTCTAAATAGAAAATAAAAAAACAAGGTATGTACTGTCTGATGATATCACTCTTAACATATGTCCTATGATTTTATTTCATTTCTCCCAGCTTCCTTATAAAGTAGGGTAAGATGGCCATTGTTATGACCTTCTTATATACAAAGACACAGATCTCAGAAATGGTGTATCTTCTTGTAGTTCATACAGTAGGAAATGGCCAAAAATTCAAATTTGGTTGCAGGTCCCTAATTATAAACCCATGCTTTGTTCCTTCTACCATTTTGTCTTCTTGGTTTTTGAGAAGTTACACATACAATGAATACATTCTTTTCTGTCACACTGGGGGATCAAGTCCACACCTTGATCATACCAGCACACATTTTTTTTTTCTCAAGACAGGGTTTCTCTGTGGCTTTGGAGGCTGTCCTGGAACTAGCTCTTATAGACCAGGGTGGTCTCAAACTCACAGAGATCCGCCTGCTTCTGCCTCCTGAGTACTGGGATTAAAGGCGTGCGCCACCAATGCCCTGCCACATTTCTTTATTATTATTATTATTATATACTTTAATGTATTTTGAAAAATGTGGTTTCATACAATCACTACTCCTCAAACCTCACCACCATACATTTTGGCAGTCCCACCTGCCTCCCTACCCATGGTACATGTCCCTCCCATTTGTATCATTGAAGAATAGTCTTACCAGCACACATTTCTAATACTCACCACATCCTTTCCCCAGTAACTATTATAGAACCTAACTTCTTTGAGTTTTACAATTCCACATTTGCTGTTCCAGACATTTTCTCAGACAAGAAAGGAAATAACATATGTTGAGCTAATACTTAAATTTAAATGTTTATGTTTAAGCCTCTCCCTTGTTTAAAACACTCTTTGATTTCTTTCTTTTCCCTTTTACAGCAACGATGCACATGGTGATGTTGTAAACCCTGGCTTTACAAAAGATGTTTCAGTAGACTGAATTATTACAATTTGTGCTGACTTTTGCTCAACTAGTCACTCTCTCCTTTTTCCAAAGATGAACCATGTGTCCAGATCTCACATGTACTTAGACCCAGAGTACATCACCAAAGGCTTCTTAAATTGAAGTGGGGTTGAGGAAAACTCAGCAACAGTGAAAAGTTCCAAAGTGTGAACAAACTACAATTGATTCAGAGTCAAATATGAAATGACTCCGAGATGTTTCCAGAAGCACTCACCTGTGTTATATTATGTGACTTCACTGCAGTCCTGGTTCTGAGCGTGCAACATATGCATGCTTGCTGTGCATTTTGTCACTCTGCACAACACCAATGCATATAGACTACATGTTGTGAATTGCTGCATTTACCCCACACACAACATTTTCTGTTCTTAGGGAAAATGGTTTAATTACAGAAAACAAGGGTTTTTAAATATAGCCCTACCATGATGCCTCAGCCTGTCAAATGAGTATATCTTTGAGTTGTATTGTGAATTGAACGCTTGGTTTTAAAAGTTGCTATTTGTTTCACTGTCTTGATTTCCATAAAAATCATTAAATGAATTTTGCCCTGGGATTAGAAAAATATTCCCATCCCTAAACACAGCTTTGTCACTTTGTACCATATATTTATGCAAAATAATGTTCTCAATATTGACCAATATAAAATATTGATGGATGCTGGAAAACACTGAAGATACTTTATGTCTGATAGTATCACATATTCAGCCAAGGATGTATTTTTTTTACGTAAAAATAAATAATCATGGCCATCTCATTATTGTGTAAGTTGGCTTGTCTTATCTTAAAAAATTACAGACATACATGTGTCTTTACTAAACAATTACTTGAAAATAAATATCCTTCTAGAAACAACAGGGCTGGTATATAAATAAATTCACAGAGACTAGCAGCATGCACAGGGCCTGCATGGATCTGCACCAAATGAGATCCTGGAGCTGAAAGGAGAAGTGGATACATGTCCCCATCCCTAACCCAGGAGCTATCACCAACTGATTGCCATTTGCAAATGAAAAATTAGCTTTTTCCCAGGGAGTCTCATTGGGGAAACAAACCACTCTTAAGGTAAGCCCCATACCCAGATGTAGATGGCCAACACAAAAATGAGTATTTTGGGGGTTCTTTGACCCATAATGTTGTCAGAGTTTTTTTTTTTCCCCATCTTACTGGTCCTTTAAAGATATGTTAAGACTTCTGGTTTTGGATTTTTATGGAATTCCTCTGTGTGCAAATTTGTTTCTTGTGCTTTTTCTTTGGCCCTTTTTCTTATTTGATTGTTTTGTCATATTCAGTTTTTTTTTGGTGTATCTTATTTTATTGTTATTCCTTAGAAAGCTGTATGTTTCCTAACAAGAGACAGAAAGGGAGTGGATCTGGATGGGAGGGGAGGTGGGGAGAAACTGGGAGGAGTAGGGGGAGGAGAAACTGTAATCAGAATACATTGCATGAAAAAAATCTATTTTTAATAAAAATAAAAATCTTTATATTGTCACTAAGTTTTTCATTTGTAGACTTCCTTTTTTTTTTTTGTTTTTTTGAGACATGGTTTCTCTGTATTGTTTTGGAGGCTGTCCTGGAACTCACTCTGTAGACCAGGCTGGCCTTGAACTCACAGAGATGCGCCTGCCTCTGCCTCCCAAGTGCTGGGATTAAAGGTGTGCGCCACCAACGCCCAGCTGTTGACTTCTTTTCTATACTTATATACCTAGAGTTGTATGAAAATTTCCTGTGGGGGGAAAAAAGGTTAAAATGGGGGGAAGTTTAAGGAGCTCTCATTATGTAATTATTGTTTCCTTTGATTCTAGAGAATTTGAGGTGGATGTTTGGATGACTTTCTCCATCTTATAGGTGTGGGTCAGTCTTTGAGAAGTTGCTTCACTCGCCCAAGGCTGGCGAATCCTAGGACTGAGATGGGAGCACTCTCATTCCCTGCTGCATTGGCTCCTGGCCTGTCTTAGAGAATCCTGGGACTGAGATGGCAGCACTCATTCCCTGCTGCATTGGCTCCTGGCCTCTCTTGGAGAATGACAAAGTTTCCTTTTCACCTGCTCTGGTCCTGGAAGCAGTTTTTCTTCTATGTCTGAGCAGCTGTAAATGTACTTCTTGGTTCCTATCCCATAAACCTAATTCCATCCAGGGTCATTCTGCACAGCTTGACTTACACATAAAAATGAACTTTTAAGAGGTTTACTTTAGCTTGATAGCCATCTACCCACTGATCTCGAAAGCAGGTATCCTGAGTGCAATTTCCTCTTCATAAATGAACACATTGCCTCACTCCTCTGTGAGCTCAGTCTTGTTGAGTTTGCATCAGGCTTCAGGCCAGATGAGGGCATGATGACCTACAGTTCTCAAGACCTTCTGCTCTTCATGTTTCTATAAAAAACCAGGGACTGAGTATCAGTGGGATTTAGACACGTTACAATCTTTTCTGTTTTGGACGAAATGAAAGGGAAAAGGGTATGGTGGGTATGTGGCAGAGATAGATGCAAATGGCTTTTGGAGTGGAAGAAAAGATGAAAGGAGTTGAATTTTGTGGCATAAAGAATGACTGAAGGAAGAAGACGTCAGCCAGACGACTGCTATTAAAAGGAGATTCCACAGAAGAGAGAGTGAGCTGGGGTTTAATTGTAGCAAGGGCTGTTAGCAGCAAGTAAGAGTGAGTGGACATGACAAATGCTGTAACCACTGGCCAGTTAGAATTGCCATACAGTCCCTAGTGAGCATCGGTGTGTGGGAGATAAATAATGTATTTAACCCTCAAAGCAATCTTCTGGTGACCTTACCCCAGTTTTCAAAGCAACCTTATAGGAAGGTTACCCGAGTTTTGCAAATGAGATTTTGAGATGCTAATAACTTGCTCCAGGTCATAGAATCAATAAAGGAATGGTATGGAAATCTTGGATGACATGACTTGCAATGATGTACTTGTTCACATCTATTTCCACAAGAGCACAAGCGAAGTTACAAAAAGACCCAGCTGGGCTTTTCACTGCTAAGTCTCCATCCAGGGCCTAGCTCAGAGCCCCACTGGAGTTGGTTCCTGGGTGCTTTTTGTTCATTAAAAGAGTAACTAAGTGAGCAAAATGCAGTCTAACCCCAGGACTCTATCACCCCTTTGTAATATAGATTTGTATAACAAAACAAAACAAAACAAAACAACAACAAAACAAACAAACAAAAAAACCCATCTCAGTAATTTGTTACGTCTTCCTCCAAACACTTAAGTACAGTCTCCCACAAATTTCTACAGACCAAGGGCACATGAGACTGCTTAGCAGTGATTTTTTTTTTTAGGCTAATAAATTCATCTCATCTGGAAACAGTGGAGAGAAAAAGTAGCATTTACCAATTAGATCCAGTCATGGCTTTTCCAAATGACAATCTGTAGCAGTTGTCCTTTCTGATTCTGTGGAATCAGGTGAATGGAGAAATGATGGAGTCATAGTGATGACAGTGGCAGACAAAGCCCCTGTCCACATGGACTGGTCACCTGCTCACTAGATTGGAAATTTCTGTCACATCATCATTAAATATGGATTAACATTAAGCAGGGTACATTATTTCCCCAAACACTTTATCATTGGGAAAATAAAAAATTGCAGACATTACTATCAGAGGTTTGAGATTTGTTAGATAGTAAAAAATAGTACAAGAAACACAAGTCAGGTATGGTGTCTTATGTCTGTGATCTCAGCCCTCAGGAATAGGAGTAACGAGGATTGTTGTGAGTTTAAGGCCAATATGGACTACAGAGTGAGACTAGATCCCAAAAGGCCAAAAATAAACAACTAAATAAAATGATAAACGTGAAATATCTTTTAGCAGATCTAATAACATTTATCCCAGTGATTTTCAAGTTTGGTAGCATACTAGAAACAGTAGAAAGGTTTTAAAAAGTTCTTTAGTTTTTGAGACTATAATTACATAATTTCCCACTTCCCAATATCTTTTCTCCCAAACATCCTATAACCTCCCTTGCTACTTTTCCATCGATTTTTCATACACATGCACACACACACAGTCTTCTCAGGTGCTATAATGCTATTTGCATGTATATATTTTCAGTGCCAATGATTTGGTTTTGGATAACTAATTGATGTATTGGTATGTTCTTCCCTGGGTGGGTGGGTGGGGACTTTTTTTCAGCTCCCAGCATTCCTCAGTTCGGCGTGGTTCTCTGTGTGGGGTTGATGCCTCATGGGCTGTCCTCTTTCCATGTGCACATGTCTATTGGTGTTGTCCTTGTTCAGGTTATGTTTGGGCATGCATGTCAGTAAGACTCTCTGGGAATAGCTTCTGCTATCTCTAGGAGACACAATCTCACAGCAAACTCCCTGTTCCCCCGGCTCTTGTTACAATCTTTCTTTTCTCTCTTCTGCAGTGACCCCTGAGACTTAGGTACAGGAATTCAAAAGAAAGACACACTGATGGGGGATGGGGCAGTGTCCAAGCCAGTAAACTGCTTGTCCTGTAAGTATGATCACCTGACTTTAGATCTGAGCTCCCACATCCAAGCTGGGTGAAGTGTTGTGCAGTTGTAATCACAGTGCTGAGGGTAGTGACTGGGTTGGGTACAGTTGGATCCCTGGAGTTCAATGGCTAGCCCACTTAGCTAAATTGGTAAGCCCTGCATTAAAGAAAACACCCTATCTCAAATATAATATGGAGGGTAACTGAGGAAGATGCCTCATGCCAACTACATGCATGCACACACATGTACATGTCTGTGCACACACAACAAAACACAAACAGGTGTAGTGGTGTATACTGTGTATCCAAAGCTCTGGATCTGGGCCTTGGCACCCACCCAAAACTTAAAAAAAATTTCCTTATTCTTTTTCATATGACATGATTTTGAGTTCCTTCCCAAGCCTCTTCTCGTGTACTCTTTTCTTTCTTTTTGTGAGGCTGGCCATTGAGCCTAGAGTCATAGGCATGCCAGGCTAACGCTCTGCCACTGAGCTGTATCCATAGCCCTCAGTGTGTTTCCTTCTGTGTTCTTTGAGTGTGTGGGACTCCCACAAAGAACATAGAAATCAACTTTTAGTCTCAATGGTGCAAAGTAGGTGACTTGTTATTAACAAAGCATTTCTTTGTTAATAAAAGCAATCTAAAGTTGAATATTTATTTAACACTCGAGCTGTAAAACTATGCACAGAAAAATGCCACGGGTATGGGTAGACTCCCAGGAGAGTTCTGAGCTCTCCGGAATGCACTCACTTCTCTAGCATTCCTAGTTTTCGCTTTCATGTATTTCTATCAGACAGTGTGGTCATGTCTTCCAAGGAGACATACGGAATTACTTTGCATTTAAAATTTCAGATGTATATGAAAACGTTATGTGTATTAATTTGCATATTGCTGTTGTGTTCGTTAGATGTGGTGTGTGGACGTGGGAGGCATTGACTTGTTCACTCTCACTGCTACCCGGCTCTTCTACTGGAGTAATTACACTAATAGTTACACTTTATTACTGAGGGACATTTAGGATATTCATTTCGATGGAGCCTAATTCATATCAGCTCCCGAAAAGCAGCCTTCCTGTTGGTTCTGTTTCCATACAAGTCAGTCTCTCAGTGGTGGCTGATAACCTGTGGGTTCCTCATATGGCTGTTGTCAAATGTTCTCATAGATTTTGTTGTAAGGCTTAAGTCTTGTACCAGTTACGATTCATATTGTTGAATTTCCTAGGGAAGGAAATTAACAAAAAGTCAATCTTGTTATCTTGTTTCATGCCATGTGAAAAATGCTTGTTTCTTAATTACAATTTGGTCACCTTGGATTTTTAACTACTTATAAGAAGGGTATATAAGACTATGTATTCATTTAAATTGATGATAAGAATTATGTTGAATAGCATAAGACCTGTTACCCAGCAAAGCAGAGTGCTTGTCTTTTATAGTATGACTTAAATTTACTGCAGATCAAAGAAAAAGTAGTAAATTTACTGTTTAGAATTAGATATGAATAAAGCTTATATGATAATTGAGTCTATATTCAGGAAAGATTTTAAAAGTACCAGTTGTACTCTGGGCTCTTCCCGGGTGTCTCTGAGGACTCCCTGAGCAGCACTTGAGTAAAGATGGGATCCTGCCAGTGTTTTTGGTCATTTATCAGATGCCTCAATTTCGGTTGACAGGATTTAAGAGCCTTACTCCTGTCAACCACAAGGGGGTGCTGTGGCATAACCAGGAAGAGAGTTGAGGCTCCAGTTTGCAGAGCAGCAGCTGGGTAATCTTTCAGACAAGCTTAGAAACCACCTTTACTCCCCCAAATGACATTTACAGAACAAACTTCAAATGTCTAAACTAGTCTTTATTTCCAAAAGGAAAAAGAAACAACACATACAAATAATTCAAACACAACCCTTTCCATTAGGAAAAGTAGTTTCATTTTATTTTTCAAACAGCTATTTGCATGAGATCAACTGGCTAATTATTTAATTCTTAACCCAGAGCCATAGGCCTATAAAAGTTCCATGTAAAAGCAAAGATTTTTTTTAGCTAAAAATCTCACACAAAAATGCACAAATCATAAGCAAACTGTGCTGAATCTTGATAGAGGTTGGCTACAAAGCTCAGAATGGCTCACTCACTGCTGATGTTGCTTGGCAATTGCTTTCACCATCCTTGCACCTTCTACTCCTAGTTAGTTCTAATTGGAAGAGAGAAAACATGGGAAAGGATCACCCATCCTCTGTGGCCTGCCTAGTAACCCAAAAGTAAGAGTGCTTCTCTTTCAGTTTACAGGCTCCAGGGGAACCCAAGGGCGGCCATACTTCTGTGAAGGTCTTCTTGACTCTAAACCAGAGTCGAGACCAACACAACCAGGACACGACTAAGTTCCGCTGTTAAGTTCCGCACCCTCCAATATCTATCCCCACCCCCTCCACATTGTTCTCTCAGCCTTTGGCAGATTGGGCTTACTGGCCTGGGTGCAGAGTCTCCACCCACTCTGCACCCCATTTCCAAAAGGTTTCCATGAGCTTCGGCCCATTTCTTCACAGCTACACTGTGCACAGACATCTTGACAGGCAAATTCACAGAGATGTGATAACCTGTGCTTCTAGGACTTCCTGCTTCTATTCTTACAAAACTCCTGTTGGGAACTATGCCTTACACCTATGAAACTGGACAAATGACATCTTCACCACACCTCCGCCCTTGTTGTCCCCTATGCATTGTTCCTTACAGCTGAGTGATGTGGACTTGGCGTCAAGAAATGCCCATCTAATGAAAGAAATAGGTCCATCATTAATCACACCAGTGTACAAGGAGCTACAGCTCAAAGTAATAGGGGTCCGCAGAGGCTCAGTGACCTGCTGCAACTCTCTATCAGTGGTAGAGTTATGACTTCCAGCCTCCATATCTGATTCCAGAGGCCAAGATCATGACCATTATATAGTAATGCAGTCGTCCCCAGGCAGTCCAATTATTTTGAAGTAGAATCAGAATTGGTTTTATAAAGTATGTCAAAATCACATGTTACACCAATAGAAGGAAAATAAGAATTGAGAGATCCATTAGTCTTCACAGCATATCCTTACAGTGGCACACTACACCACCCACCTTTATTTGACAAAGAATATGAAAAAACTGAATGTATGTTTATATCCAAAAGATATGGAACTTGTTTTATTTATAATAACTAAGAACTGGAAACTCAAATATTCATCAGCAGCATGACAGACTTTTTAAGTGTGGAAGGTTGACACAGAAAGGGAACACACTATTGACATAGTTGACAACATTGATGAATCTAAAAAGGACTATGCTGGGGGTTGGAGAAATGGCTCCACAGTGAAATTGCTTATCGTTCTTTCAGGGAACCTAACTCAAGTTCCAGCACCCACTTCAGTTGCTCACAACTGCCTGTAACTCCAGATCCAGGGGGTACAATGCCCTCTCCAGGCATGCAAGATCACCTGTATTCACATGTGCTCAGATAGAATCACATGTGTTTTGTTTTGTTTTTTTTGGTTTTGGTTTTAAACAACTCTGGAATAAGAGAAGCCAGACACAAGAGTACAGGGAGTCCAACAATTGGAAATTTCACTTGAAGTTAAAGAAAAACAAGATAGAAGTTACCTCTGGAGGGGCAGGTTTTGGGCAAGCATTCTAAAGGCTTGAAACCTTGAATGTCATTACCTAGGAAAATAATATAGTCTTTTTTTTGTTACCATTAGAGATTAAAAGTAAAATAACAACGTGTTCCTTTAGAGAGGACTTAAAACAAAAGCTCTCAGCCTCAGCATGGTCACGTTAGGATTTTTCCAAGAGATGATTGTTGAGTGAATTCTTCAATAGCAGTAATGGGAACAGATGTGCTGGGCTCTTACTGTGCACCCCACCTAGAAAGATAATTTTATACTCATTATCTCTTAGTCGTTCTTACACTTCTCTGTGTAGTACAGTTTAACCCTTTTTCTAGACGGTCAAGGTGAGGCCCTGGGAAGGCAGGAAAACGCAGGTCGGCACTGCATGTACTGAACGGATTTTGCAAGGTCGTTTACTTAGGGAGGTGCTCTTGCACGCTATTTTACAGACAAGACTCATGAGCTGTTACTGAACCCTTACGATGTGTCAGGCATTCTGTTAAGTGCATTCCTGGCATTGTTAGTCCAGTTTCCTAGCCTTATAACAATGCTGTTAGATACACCCCATTCATTATGCCTGCATCATGAAGGGGAGAACTGGGGCCCAGCCACGGGAAGTAATTGGTCCAAATTCATGAGCTCAGTGAACAAAAACAAGACAAAATGGGGAGTCAAACGTGATCCCATGTTACCTTTGATGTCCAAGGTCAGAGGGTTCAAGGCTGGGTGCGTCTTCCCGGTGCGGCACTGTCTGCTGTACTTACTGCTCCCCCTGTGGTTTCTGTTTGTGTCATTATGTCTTATGCAAAGTAGGAAAAAAACCCATTAGGGTTTGCTTTTTGTGAGATGTTTTTGCATCCATGTCATTAACCGTACTCTGCCTCTTGACGTGAGAGCAATCCTTTAATCTTCACTTGTAGCTCGCCTCGTCAGCTCTCTGGTATTTTTTGCCCATCCTTTTAAGTTTTATACTTCCTGTTGCTGGCCTGTTTTTAGGGGCCGTTTTATGATACAAAGCTGCTGCCCCTTTTTTAATTTTAATTTTTAAAAATTATGTGTACGTCCGAGTATGGGTTTACTTGTGTGAGTGCAGTGCCAGTGGAGACCAGGAGAGGCCATCCTATCCCCGGGAACTGGAGTTCGAACAGCCAGCCACTGGATGTGGGTCCTGGGAATTGTGTTTGGGTCCTTTGCAGGTGAAATACATACTCCTAACTGCTGAGCCGCTGCTTCAGCCCCATCTTGCCTGGTTCTCAAGGGAAAAGATTAGTTTGATGAATGAGATGAGGGTGAGAGAATCTTACCCAACTTCTTATTTATAACATTCACATTACTTGGAAGTAAATACTTAGACCGGAAAAAATGTCCTAAACTCATTCTCTGTGTCCTGGAGGACTGGATTTTGCCAGGACAACTACACATACACTATCTACCAAGAATGTTCCCAGGGATTTTCACTGAAAAGGGAAATGGGACTTCCTGAATAGGCACCTTTGTGCCTGCAGGCTGACATGCCTTTCTACATGGAAAACATATTCTCCACAAGGCCAGGATTCCTGCAGGAGATTTTATGGCTTGGCCCATTTCTGTGTATTTTTGCCAAACACTGGAGTCACCATACCCTTTATAAAATGTGTTAATACTAGCTTGAACACAAAGACGATTTTATCTGCCTGGTTTTAGTGAGCTGTTTAAACAAAAATTGAAATTCTTGCAAAAATGTGTTTGTCATCTGTTTTTTTTTTTCTTTTTGATGCTTTTAAGACACATTGCCCAACTTCCTCAACAGAATTTTCTATCTGTCTGGCGAAAGCAGACATCATGGTTTTCACAATGAAAAAGAAACCATAGTTTCTTGAATGATAGATAGATTATCATGTGCTTTGGGACAAGTGCCATCCCTGAGATGAGAGCCACCAGCAGATGGCAATACCCCTTCATGGAATCTCCTTGACAGACAAATGGCAAGTGGCTGGAGTAAACTGATACTCCAGTGAAGTCACATGCCATTTCTGAGAAACCAGATAGCCTAGGCTGAGAAGGAGCCCATTTGCCATTATCTCTCAGCTATTATCTCGTCTTTCTGTTCTGTCTGATTATTCTCTGGCTCAGCATTTTTCATGTACCACCCTACAGGTCACACATGGCTATAGAGTATGTGTTGAGCATGTGGAGTCCACTGCCTTCAGTGGTAACCCTCATGGAGCTCATTGCCGCCTTCGCCTCTGCTGGCTCATTGAATTTGCCTAACTCATGTTTTTGGATGCCATGTACTGAAAGACAAGAACTCGTGAGCAAACCTTGAAGCATGATGTATGGGTGTTCTATCCAAATAAGAAATTTGGGGAGATTGGAGAGATGATTTAGGGGTTTAGAATCTTTGCTTCTCTTCCAGAGAACTAGAGTGTGGTTTTCAGTACCATGCCAGGTGGCCCACATGTGCCTATAACTCCCCCTGCAACATGGGATTTAATGCCCTATTCTGGCTTCATCAGGTATCCCCACAGATGTGGTGCATACACACACGCACACACACACACACACACACACACACACACACACACACACACACACACACCCCAATAAAAAATAAAGATAAACCTTTAAACAAAAAAAATTGGAGCCTTTGCCACAGCACAGGAGCACTTTTTGTAATGGCAAGTTGGCTGTCTGCTCTGTTGCTATTTCCTGGTTCCCTGGGCCCAGTGGGATGCTTCTAGAATAATGCTGGACTCTCTCGACAACATCTGCTTGTGAAGTATGGTGAATTTCCAGAGACTGGCTAGATATGGAAACTTCCAAGTCCTCTGAGGCCTATTTTAATATATTTTTTCCTCCACAGGGAAGTTTTTCTGGCCTTGTACATCTATTTTTCATGGATGATCATATATTAGAATACTTTTGGCTGGAATACAAAACTCATCCCAAATTATCTTAAACAAAAGGATATTTATTATCTTTTATGATAGATTCTGAAATGAAGCAATCTTCCGTGTTGGCTAATTCAGTGGCTAGACAATGTTACTGGCGTAGATTTGTCGAAATCTCTTTGTTATTGGCAGCACTGGCTCATCCTTCCCTCTCTGCTTCTCAGCACCGTTCCATGTCAGATCACCATCATCCAAAAGCAAAGATACATGGGTCTTTGGCATGCCTAGGGGGCCTGTGTGTTCTTGAACAGGCCACAGGAGAGGGAACAGGAATTAACCTGCTTTACTAGAGTGGTCGTTTGGCTTGAGCAGAAGGCTGGGAGAAATTCACAAAGTTTACCGTGGAATCTTTGGAATTCATTTCTACCCCAAACCTGTTTTTAAGTTAATTTCCATGTTCTGTTAGTCCCTTGGAGGTTTAAGGGACAAAGTATCAAAAGAGTTGCTTTTTCTGATTGGAAGATGTCTTCTTTGTATGTGAGTAAAAATTTCTACTCTAAATTCACAGGATTTGGGGACGAATCAGTGACGAAAACTGTGTATCCTCATGGCTACAATTAAACCATTGGATTAATTATTTGAATGGGGGAAGTAGACTTTTGTTTTTAATAATGTTGAAACTTAAGGCAGACTTTTAACTTACTACTATTATTTATATATTTTGATATAGGATGTCTAGCTCAGGTTGACCTCAAACTCTTTATGTAGCAGAGGGTGACCCTGAGTTGATTTTTCTGACCTCCATTTCCCAAGTGCTGGGATTGCAGGAGAGTGCTACCATGCCTGGTTTATTTTGAGGCTCAAACCCCAAGCTTTGTACACAATTGGCAGTACACTTCCAATTGACTAGACCCCTACTCCCCCCCTTTTTTTTTCTTGTTTGAGACTGGGATTCCTGTAACCCACCCTGACTGACTTTTAACTCACTATGTAGCAGAGGACACCACTGAACTCATGATTCTCCCTCCGGCCTCTACCTCCCTAATTCTGGACTGCAGAGTGTGTACTGCCACTTCCAGCTTAATCTCAGACAGTTCAAAGGACAGATGCATGTACATTAACTAGTGTAGTGTAGTTATACCACTCTAATACCTTCCTCTTTCTTTCCTAGAGCAGTGGTTCTCAATCTTCCTAATGTTGCAACCCTTTAATGCAGTTCATGTGGTGACCCCAACATTGAAATTATTTTGTTACTACTTCACAGGTGTAATTTTGCTACTGTTAGGAATCATGACGCAAATATCTGATATGTGATCATATGAAAGGGTTGTTTGACCTCCAAAGGGGTTGAGACCCACTGTCCTAGACCTTAATTTCTATCTCTGAAAAAGAAAGGAGTGATTCAGCTCTCAGACCATCATTGAAAACAAATACTTCTGCTCAGTTGAGTATCTGCATCAATAAAAGTCCAGGTGTGGAGGTGCACGCCTTTCACCCCAGCATTCAGGTGGTGGAGGCAGGTGGATCTCTGTGAGTTCCTTATTAGGCAGAATTACAGAGGGGGCTGTTCCTCACAAAGCCAAAGTGATCATTGATCTGATTTCCATGCTCTTTCTATTTAATCTACAAATCACAATAGTATCATAGACAATGATTTTCATAACCTACTTGAGATTTAAAAAGTTATTTGGCAACAATTTTGAACATAGGCAAAAATTTCAAGGCTTTGTGTAGTCCTTACTGGATGTGCACTCAGTTTTCCCCCATGGATTCCCTGTCCAGCGCCAGGTCCAGGGGCATTGGCTGCAAACTTTGTCTTTCTAATTTCTTTCCATCTGCTCCTCAGTCCTTCTTTGGGTTTCAGGTCTCTGGCAATTTTTTTTTCTGTGTGTGGGAGAGGACTCTATGTGCACATGTATGTACAACTGTGTGGAGGTCAGAGGTCACCATTGGTGTTAGTCCTCAATCACTGTCCATTTTACTTTTTTTTTTTTATTTAAGCAAGCTCTCTCTTTCTCTCTCCCCCACTGCCTCTCTGGGACCTGGGCAAGCTAGCAAGTCCCAGAGGCCATCCTTTCTCCACCTCTGCTGTGTCGGGAGGTGTGACCCCCCACAAACAGCATTTTCATGTGGGCACTAAGGATTAAACACAAGTTCTTCCATGGCACTTTCCAAGTGAGCAATCTCCTCAGCCTAAGGTTCCTGACAAATTTTAATATCCCAGGTCAGCCACTTTGTAGCAACCTCTTCAACATGAGTTTTTCAAGTTTTTGAAAGGTATACTTGATCAGGTAATGCCGTTTTGAAATGGTTTCACAGCCAGGGTCATATTTTCTCCTTGCACTGGGGTGCATGGCACGTGATGTTGGTTCTCTTCTTCCTGGTGGTATAAGCTTTGATCACTTTATTAGCACCATGTCTGCTGGGATTCTTTACGGTAACATTGCCTCTCTTTTGTGATTAAGTTAAGACTTACTTTAAAAATATTTTAAGATTCATTTTATTTTATGCATATGACTATTTTGCCTGCATGTACATATGTATACCATGTGCATGCCTGGTACCTGCAGAGGTCAGAAGAGAGTGTCAGTCCCTTGCCATTGGAGGCCAGATTGTTGTGAACTATTATGTGGATGTTGGTAATGGAAGTTGGGTCATCTGTAAGAGCAGTAAGTACTCTTCATCAGTGAGCCATCTCTCCACTCCCTTAAGTGAACCTTCACATGAAAACACATTGACACGGTGTAAGTATCTGTTTTCATATCGTTTTCACTCACTAGTTTTAGCATCCATTGATGTCTGTTGCTTGAAATAATTATTACAGTGATTGTTTCTAAGTATTTTTTTCCAATCTTATGGTTCCTTCATTTACTGCTTGGTGATTACTGTATATGAAGTTTCTTTGTCACAGGTAACTTTTCTACTTCATTTAGATCTATGTAGACTCATTGATTATATTCAGTATTTACTCATCTATTACTGTCATCCTGACACTCAACATTTCTAAGATTTTGGCATGGATGTCCCTTGAAGGTGGCTTCTACACCCTTTTAATGTGTCTTTACCATGTCTTTAGCATTTTCTTACTGGTTAGTAAGGCAAAAGATATTTCAGGCTCATTTTATATTTTTCTTGCCCAGGTCTGGGTTTTCTTCTGCAAGAAGTACTGGTTCCCCTTATTCATTGCTCATAGGAATGTAAACTGGTACAGCAGGTATGGAAATTAGTGAGGAAGATTTCCAAAAAATATTAAAACTAGAACTATCATAGAAGCCAGCAGTACCAGTCCTGGGCATATATGCAAAGGAGTTGATGTTTTACCACAGGTATTCCTGTGGGTCTATGTTGCTGCATTCTTCACAATAGTGGGGAAATCGTACCAGCCTGCACAAATGGCTAATGGTATTTTATTTGGCTGTGAAGAAGACTGACATAAAACTTGTAGGAGGATGGATGGAGCTGGAAAGTACCACATTAAGTGAGATAGCACAGACTCAGAAAGACAAATACTGTCTGCTATCTCTTACATGTGAATCCTAGTTTTTGATGTTTATATACATATACAATTTGTTGTATGAAATCACACATCAATTTCACTATAGGAAGTATGTGAACCCTCCCATTATAAATACTTCAAAAGTGAACATAACATTCATTCTGTCCCAAGTCACTGGTGAAGTTGGTTTTGCCTTTGGTGAGGTTGCTTATACACTATAGTTATTTCTTTATTTTTGTCCTGTGAATCATAATAATATTTATCTTTCAGGATGATTTTAAGGTTTAATTAAGCTGATGAATACAACATTATTAGGACAATCTCTAATAACAAAATCCATGATGCCAGTAGCTGTTACTTTTAATCATATTTGGTGTTCAGTATCCCCTTCTTTTGCATAAATGTTCATCATATGAGTTTTTATTATGTCTTCCAAAGATGCCCTAACAAACATCTATGGTTTTCATGTTTTCCTCACTCCAAGGTCACAAGTTCAAATGTAATACCACTGTTATGTTATTTGAAGGTGAGGCCTTTGGGAGATAATAAGATCACAAGAGTAGAAACAAAATAAATGAGATTAGTGTCTTTATTAAAGGCCATAGAACTACCTGTCTTTTTCTACTTTGTAAATATAGCAGGAGAACATGCAGACTGTGACCTAGAAGAGGCCTCACCAGAGGCTGACCATGCTGGTTCCCAAGCTCAGCTTCCACTCGTGGCACCACTAGAAATGACTTTTTGTGTTTAATACAGCCAATCTATGCTGCCTTGTACGGGCCGCCCAATGACTAAGGCACAAATCCTTTCCTATGTAAAATATTGGTTAAATTTTCTCCCTCAGTTCCTCCTCCTCTTCTTGCATGCAGTTAGTATGTAATCTAGCCACTCTACACATGCTCCTGTAGCTCTGTTGTGTTAAACTTAAAAAAAATGTGGTATGTATGTGTGAGTGCAGGTGTGCACATGTGTGTATGTGTGTGCATGTATGTATGTGTGTGTGCACATGAGGGTGTGTGTGTACATGCTTGTGCGTATGTGTGTGCGTGTGTGTGTGTGTGTGTGTGTGTGTGTGTGTGTGTGTGTGTGTGTGTACATGCCACCACATGTACATGGAGGTCAGAAGGCATCTTTCGGATTTAGTTGTTGCCTTCCATCGTGTTGAGGAAGGTTCTCTCTTATAGCTTCTGCCACTACTAGGAACTCCAGGCTAATTGGCCTTTGAACTTCTGACTTATCCCCATGTCTCTGCCTTCCCTTCACTATATGAAGACTGGGTTTACAGATGTGTGCCACCAAGTCCAGCTTTTCACACCAATCCTGAGGCTCCAACTCAGGCTGTCAGGCTTGCCCAGCAAGTACTTGTTGAATCATCTCCCAGCTCTGTTTTTTACTACCTGTGTCTGCCCCCCCACCCCCCACTTCATAAATGTTTTAACCAAGTTCTGGGGGCCTTGGATGTCTTTTGGTAGGTAATGAAATTACAGGTGAAAGAGATTGGTGTCTTTATTGGAGGCCAGAGAGCTTACTAGCTCTTTCTGCCCCATGAAGATACCAAGAGAGACTACAAACTGTGACCCACAAGAGGCCTGGCTGGAGCTTCATCCTGTAGCTCCTGACCTCCAAACAATAAGACACCAAATATTTCTTTGGTGGATGACAATAAACTCTCCAGATGGGTGCAATGAAGTTGTGGCTATGAGATCTTGTAAGTGGTCAATGACTTAGAACCTTGTGTATTTTCAACTAGAAGTAGAGCTATGTTACCTCATAGGGCTTTGGTATGATTTAAATGAGACAGTTAGCATAACAGTTAAAAGAGATAGGTTGATTTTAGCCTTAGAAATTTTGCAATAGTTCATCTTGATTGTCAATTTCCCTGGCTTTGGAATCCTATGGAAACTAAGTCCTGGCCTGAATGAGGAGGAAGAAGAAAGAGTGGAGTACTCGTGTTCATCTCCAGGCTTCCTGGATGCAGGTGCAGGGCCATCAGCTGTCTCACGCTCCAGCACCATGCCTTCCCCACTGTGACGGCCTGGACCTTCAACTTTGTAGCCAAAGCAAGCTCTTCTTTTCTTAGCTGCTTTTGTCATAGCCATGAGAAAATGGCAGTGTCTTGTGCTGACTTCCACGATCTACCTGCCCCAATGTCAAGAAAAAACAGCTTCAGACAGATGGTGGTGTATAGATAAGGAAATAAACTAAAATTAGGAAGCTCAGTAAGGACATGATACATTTGGAGCTGTGAAATCCAAAACACCACACAACTATGAGAGCTAGTCTTGTACACACACACACACACACACACACACACACACACACACACACACACACGTTAATGTAGCCCAGTCTTGCTTTAAACTCCTGATGCTTCTACTTCTGTTCCCTTCATACTGGGATTACAGATAAACAGCATGCCGCGTAGCTTCATCTAGTGTTTTAAAGTGTGTGGAATCTGGGCGCCGATGGCTAGACTCAATTCATAGCCTCTCTACTGTGAATGCCTGGGCAGCTTCCTCAGTCACCTTTGAAATGGGTACAGTTAATACTATTTGCACAGGGCATTGCGGTAAGGTAAGCTAATATATGCAAAGCACACCTGACTTTTCAACTGCCAATCAGCAATGTCCTTTTCACATAAAAAGGAAAGTTCCCTGTAAACACAACTAAATCCTCTCCTATGGTTTATGTGTGCCTTTCCATTATATGAAGGACGCTGTACTTTATAGTTTCATGCATGTATATAGACACATACAACATATATTTCTAGTCTACTGATTTTGATTGTATTAAGGAAGACCCCTCTTCTTTCAGTCTCTGTTCATATAAACACACAAGGCTGTCCAAGAGGCTGTGTGGGACTGAAACAGGTCACTGTCATGGCTCTCTGGAAGGTTTCTGGATGGCTGGGAAGTGAGGATCTGCCCATGCCACTCCCCGTTATGTCACCTATTGAGAAGCTTAACAAGTATGGATAATCATGTCAACTGAGTGTTCTGACTCAGTCTATCGTTCCTGTAGCTTAAAACCCCATGTTGCCTCTTAAATCACTGGCACTTTTTAAAAATGCCTTTCACTTGAGGTTAGGGCTTTTTACTTCAGACTCAAAGTCCCTAGTAAAAGACATGACTTTGTCCTGATATTCTGATAGAATACTTAAATTTTGGATAAATTATTTGGTGCTTGTTTTAGATAAATTGAGCCAGTAAAGAATCAGCTTTGAATATAATTCTTTAAAACATGGATTATAATTAACATCTATTCAGATGTTTTATAAAAACACTGCAGTCATTCCTTATGTTTATATTATATATATTATTCATCTAATAAATTTCAACCAACTGTGCAGGCAGAGAGGAAGTGTATGATCACACACACACACACACACACACACACACACACACACACACATTGTCCCCTCCCTCAGATCAAAAGCCATTACTGTTTTTATAGTTAATATATGGAGGCAAGACAGATATTAAGAATTATGCAAATATATGAATAATTACAACTGAAGTGAGAGCATGGTGTTGAGAGAGGGTTCTGGGAGGAGAAAGGTCTCAGGCCAAGGGAGGCTTCAGAGGGCAGTGGTAATGAGCCGAGAGTGGGAGAGATACCCATGCCAAGGAGTCAGGGAACAAAAAAGGAGAATCCAGAGAGATGCATAGTGTGTGCAAAGGTCTTGAGACAGGAGGGTGTATGGATTGTTTGATAGGTAAATAGGTGGTCCCTGGTGCTTGGGTTCAGAGACAAGGAGTAAGGTAAAAAGATGAGGTCACTGAGTTAGGCAGGAGCTAGAGGAAGCAGGTCTTGTTGACTGCCTTAAGTAATTATGCTATCCCAAGCTGACCAGAATGAGGATTCTAAGGTGGAAGCTTAGGGTGTGAGTTCAGACAGAGGGAGGAGGGATAAGGGGAAATGAGAAGGAGGGGGACAAAAGGAGTCTTCAAATGGTCACTAACTAGTAAGGTCACCTCATCACTCTCCATTCACGAAACACAATTCATTAGAGGTCTCTGATTTGCAAGATAATACAGCATTTACACAAAGTGTTTGTTTACACCATGTGAAAGCTAGCCATAGTCTTAATTCCTAAGAGACACTAATTTAAATCTGGGCGGTGAAGGTGTCTGAATTCACCCTGAGTCTCTGTCATGCGTGTAGAGCTGTATGAGGAGGGGAGGCTAAACTTGAATTCTGCATGGCCCTCCTTATGCTTCTCTGGTAAGCTTTAAGTGTAAACTATTGAAATGATTCAAGCAAAGAAAATATGAGGTTGTCAGATATTCATACCAAGGAGAATGGCTTTCAGTATAACTTGATTTTATAGGGCCAGTGGGAGTTAGAAAAGATCAATGACGTGACTGCCAAGCAGTGATAGAAGAATATACTGGAGTGAAGCCAAGGGATTTGAAAAGCAACAGATTGTCCCTTTCTTTGGTTCAGATGAAATATAACAAACAATCAAAATCTTCAATTTTATTGCATGCTATAAAGTTATATATGTATTGCTATAATGAATTATATATGAATGCTATAATGTGTTGAAGACAGAAATACATAACTAGACTGACAGGGGAAACAAAGATGGTTAGGTTGTAGCAGTATGATGACTTTTTTGCACATAATGGTTTTTCATGTTCACACCTACAAATATGTCCTAATACATTTATTTATTTTCAATAAAATGTTTTACTTAATAAGTGAAAATTTCATATATGTATTCAATGTATTTTAACCAAATTCACTCCTCTCTTTGCCTCATTTATTTTTAAGCTTTATATGTGTGTGATGTGTTTGTATGTGTGTGTCTGTGCATGTTTGTGTGGGTGTGTGCTAAGGCATGCGTTTGGAGGTCAGAGGACAACCTCTGGTGTTGGTCCTTGCCTTCCATCTTGTTTGAATCAGGGTGCCTCTTCTATTGTTTTCTGCTGTGTTTGCCAGGCTAGCTGAGCTTTTGGGGTTCTCCTGTCCCTGCTTCCTACTCCTCACAGAAATGCTGGGATTACAGATGCCACATTCCCTTGTAGAAGTGCTAGGATTACAGATGTAGGTTACTATATCTGGCTTTCACAAGGATTCTGGCCATTCAAATTCACATGCTCCTGCTGGCACAGATCATATTCTTATCCACTGAGCTAACTCTCTAGCTCCCCTATTCAATTTCTCCTCTGCCCAAGAGCTACTTGTACAGCTATTTGTACCTTGGGTATGTAGACCGTACAATTTTCACATTTTAATACTCATATCTTAACTTCAAATATTTGTATGTGTGGTGTGTGTAGAGGCCAGATGTCTGTGTTGAGTGTGTTCCTCAATGTCTTTCCACCTTATTTCTTAAGACAGGGTCTCTCAGCGGACCTAGAGCTCATTAATTCAGCGAGGCAGCCAGTGAGTTTCAGGAGTCTTCACATCCCCCATTTCCCAGCATTGAGGTTGCAGATGTCCACTGCTAACCCTGGCATTTGTGTGGGTGCTGACAATGCAAACTCATATCCTAGCATTCACAGCTCAGGCTCTGCACTGACTCAGCCAGATCCCAGTCTTAGCTTCCTTTCTAATTTTTTTAAACATTCATTTATTTATTTCTATTTATTTACTTATTTAGCATGTGTGCGTGCGTGTGTGTGTGTGTGTGTGTGTGTGTGTGTGTGTGTGTGTGTGTGTGTGTGCCACAGAGCATGTGTGACAGTGAGAGGACTACTTGGGGGAGTTGGTTCTCTCCTTCAGTCAAGTGGATTCCAGGGATTGAACTCAGGTTGGCAGGCATGGCAACAAGGGCCTTTACGTGCCAACCCCAGCTTTGTTTTAATGTAGTAATAGAACAAAATTTTCAGACAAACATTTTATTGAACACTATGCCTCAGTAGCAAGATGTTTGCATTTATGAGTTTTAAATTTGTACTTTCCTTCCCTTGAATCTTGTCACATGTAAAATTCAGAAAAAATTAAATATTTGAAAGTTAAAAAAGTACAAGACCAGCTTGAGTTCTTCAGAGTGTGAATATCATGTCACCGCTGCTCACAGTGGTTCAGGCTCTGTTGTTCTTTTCAGCCCATCTCTCCCCCCTGAGTGACCAGAATAATTGATTATCTGTGTTTGATCCTACTGGCATCGAATCATAAAAGGCAGAACGCACAAGACAAAGATAATGAAATTTCACATTTTCCTCTGCCTGCCCTTTCTTTCCAACTAACCTAAGTTAATGAGACATCACCCCAGAGCCTTTGAAATTTCATCATAGGTTTTCTGAAAGAAGTGAAAATTGACCTAGGAGCTCTTGACCTATAACTTGGTGGCTACTGAAAGTCTGGCCTCATAATTTGAGTCCCAGTGACAGGTCTGTCTGTAAACCCAGGTCTTCATCCTACTGGCATTTCAGGTTTCATCTCCTTGAAATTCCAGTGACAGGGAAGTCTGTTGCTTCTCTGCCTGGGAAGGCAGTGGCCTTGTTTATGGAACCACTTGCTGTCTCGGGGATAATCCCCAGAGAATTTGGATTAACCTCGAGTCTCTAGATCCACATTACCCACCGCTGAAGATCTCCCAAACCACCTTTTCAGACCTCAAAGCTTCACCCACTTCCAAGTTTTATCAGAAACTACAGAAATTCAATTGTCCAGCTGAGTTCTGTCCAGGCAAACTAAGATCTGAAAAAAAAAAAAAATCCTGATTAGAAATTGAGGCATCCTGACATCTTGTATTTGTTTAGTATTTTTTTTTTAAAAAGCAAGACAGTTACTATATACCATAAAGTCTCTCTCCTCATATTGCATTAGGTTTTGAAATTGATGACCCAGCAAAGCGGGGAGCAGTGCTTCTGTCTGGCAGAGTTTTACTTAAAGGAGTCTTCTCCCCAAGGAAGGATTTGTCTTTGTGACTGACAGCAGCAGGGATCTTTCATTTATATTGATCAAAGGCCCTTTGGCGGGAGATTCCCCTCTTTTCCTTTTTAAAACAAAACAACAGAACAAATCAAAGGAAGGGCGGAGGAATGTCAAAGGTTTTGCAAAGTGCGGTCAGCATTAAAATTCTGTACCATTAGGAAATTCTGTATCTTAATAAAGCTTGCTTTTTTTAAAAGATTTTATTTATTTATTATGTATATAGTCTTCTGCCTGCATACCAGCAGAGGGCACCAGATCTCATTCAAAGTGGTTGTGAGCCACCATGTGGTTGCTGGGAATTGAACTCAGGACCTCTGGAAGAACAGTCAGTGCTCTTAACCGCTGAGCCATCTCTCCAGCCCAAGCTTGCTTTTTTTAAGTTAGCATTTTCCCCTTATTTTACATACAGACCACAGTTTCCCCTTCCTCTTCTCCTCAGGTTCCCTCCCCCAGAATCCCATTTACCCTCCTCCCCATCCAGCCACTCTTCTGTCTCCATTCAGAAGGGGACAGGCCTCCCATGGGCTTGGACATAGCATGGCACATCAAGTTGAGGTAGGATCTAGGTCCTCCTCCTAAAGCTTGCTTTTTTAAAATCTACTTCCACGTTAAGAAATAACCCTTCCTTGGTAGTATAAGGCCAGTGCAAGGCTGTGAATCTTGCTGTCTCAGCCCTAACCGATAGAAAACCCAGTAAGTGACCAGCTGTAGTTATTGTGAAATGGTAAGTCTGGGTGATTAGTTGCATATTTCTCAAACACTTTCATCTGTGTGGGTGGGTTTGAAGGGGCAGTCAGGGCAGGGAGGACTGGAAGAACTCACATCACGCATACAATGGCGGGAGTCCTCTTTTCATTTAGTCAAAGCTTAGTATGGTGCTGGACATCTGTAATCTCAGTTCTGGGATGTGGAGTTAGGAGTTTAAGGACACCCTCAGCCACATAGCTGAATGACAGCCTGGGTTACATGACACCCTTTCTCATGATAAATAAATAAAATGCAAAATTCTACAACAGAAGGAAAAGCCACTTCACACTCTTCATATCAGAACTGGGTCTGTGCTTCGGAAAGCTGGTGTCTATACCCCTTTAGTTAATGTGTTTCAGTTTGCTTCTAGAAATGGCAATCTGAAAACAGACACCCGAGATCCTGAGCAGGAGGAACTGCTGCTGCAATCAAAGCTGTATGAAACCAGAGATGCTAGTAGCCTGGAAGCTTTTCTGCCTATGGTTGAAAAGCAGAAATCTGTCCTCAGAGTAAAAGTTCTTGCTTCTAGCTTTCTCTGTTGTGGAGCTAGAGCTGGCCATTCCTTAGTAGGGATAAGTCAACACCTTTCAAAAACAGTAATAGTTCTCATTCGCTGCTTTGGGGAATGTAGTTTCATCAGTCCTTGAATGCTGTCATCTACGTTTCCTGGAGGAGAGAGCTGAGACCTAGAAGACCAAGTCAATTGCCGAGTTCCCCGATCTACATTGAAATCCCACAGTGGAGAAGCTGATATTGGACTCAGTCCTGTAACACAATTAATAAAAACCTAAAGATTGATATTGGGGTTCAAGCTTCAAGCTGAAGGCCAGAAAAGCAAAACAGCCAAGCCACTTACCTCTGCCTCAGACCGAAAGGGCTGTCCTGTCCTCACTGTGGCTGGAGACTAATTCTTTCATGAGACCCTTTGCTTCTCTCTCTTTTATACCTTTCAAGTCCTGGGGTTAAAGGTGTGGGATCCCAAGTAGCTGAGATCGCTTTTGTGAGAGCTGTTTCTTTTAGGACTGTATCAATTTCATGTTGCTCAGTGTGACCTTGAACTAACAGAGATCAGTCTACCTCTGTCTCCTGAGTCCTGGGATTAAAGGTGTGTGTCACCACTGCCCATCTTCTGTAGCTAACTAGTGTGGCTGGCTTTGCATTCTGATACTTCAGGCAATCTTTATTAAATCATAAATAATATATCACCACACGGTCCATCTTTGGAGTCCATGTCCTTCTACCAGGTGACTAGTGCACCCATGCTTAGTGCTGCATCTTTCTGGAAGTTGGATCAAGAAGAGTGGCGAGGAAAGCCAGAGCACAAGCTAGGAAATGGACTCCTCCACGGATGCTGCTCTGTAAAGCTGGGGTCAGATAAGTCCACAGTGACGTCATTCTAGCTAGAGGCATTTCTTCTGCGTTTGGAAACACAGTCTCTCAGATTAATTGAAAGGCTTGGGGGGGCAGCATTTCTTTGTCTCAGTCAAAAGAAATAATGAAAAGAAATTTTGTATTCCAAATTATAGAGTAATTACCTTCCAAAACCGAGTCTGTTGTTTAATAAAATAATAAGAGTGATAACCATTACTCACTGGACTTCTTCTAGTATTAAGATTTTTTTTTTTTTCTGGAGAGGATATGGAGAAAGGGGAACACTCCTCCATTGCTGGTGGGAGTGCAAACTTTTTTTTTTTTGTTTTTTTCCACAAGGCCTGGGATCTGAGTCAGAGTCTGTGGCTTGGGTGAAGTTGCAGGAAGGGAGGGCATGCCAAAGCAGGGGCCATACAGATATGTGTAGCCTGCACTACCACCCAGGGCCTGGATGTCATCCAGGTTCAGGATGCTACTGAGGGCCATGTGTGGGTCCGTGGCTCTGTAGCGGCCAGGTTACCAAAAGTGCTATGAAGAAGCCCAGGGTCAAACCATCCACTTGAGTTCGGGTTGGTGTCTGAGGACCAGGATGCATCCGTATCTGAATAGCCTGTGCTGCTACTCAATGACATGGCTACGTCTGGGCCTGAACTGCAGCTGAGGGCCATGTCAAGGTTGGTGGCCACATTGCAGCCAGGGTCTGTGCTGATGTCTAATGCTCCTGCTACCATTGAAGGCCGGGCTGACACCCAAACTTAAGGGCCAAGTTAGTGTGTCGGGGCCATACTGCAGCTGGGGCATGGTCCTACTGTGGCTGGGGGTTTGACCTGAAGTCTGCCACTAAATAGTCACATAGAGGCCCAGGGTTGGGGCAGCAACATGAGGCTTTGATGGTATCCAGTGACCACACAGCTGCTGGAACCATTCCCACCTGAGCGGCTGTTCCTTCCACCCAGAGCCAGGATGTCATTTGGGCCTAAGCTCCTGCCCAGGGCTATGTCTGGGTCTATGGTTCAACCTCAGCTGGGGTCTGTGTTGGCGTCTGCGACCAGTGCCATCTTAGGAAGACTTAAGAATCATACCAGATGAAATCAGAGGGCTATACGGAGCCAGTCCTGCCCTTCACTGCCCTGTGAAAGCTGGCCTTACCTCTTGCTGGCCACTACAGCAAGAGAGCTGGCTCCTGAACTTGGGAGAGAGGGCCGCCACCCCTCACCACAGGTAAGGATGAACTTACTCTGAGGACATGCATGTAGGGGAGCTGACTCCACCATTGCACCAGAGGTGGGTGGCTCTAGTGACTCGATCTGACCTGGCTGGCTAACACCCAGGCCCACAACTGGGCTTTGGGTTGACCCACCCTAGTATCTCTCCATCTGGGACTTTTGGGAGATCGTGAAGGGCCTTGGTCTGTGGAATGATACCTATAAGATCTCCAAGACACAGAATGCCACAAGAAGAGCTCCAGTGAGCATTCAATGAGGATGTGTACCAAAACCCAGAGGCCTTGAAGCAGACCAATGACTCATTTCAATGAACAGTTGCCAGTCAAGCTGATGGGACAAAGGGGTATACTGTATGACATACTGAAACCTCCAGTGCCATCAGGACTAATGAAGAGGTGACAGAAAGTCAGGAGAGGAGAAGCAGAGATTGTTCTGTTTCTGATGTTTTTTTTTTTTTTATTGCTTACTTTGTTTTGTTTTGTTTTGTTTTTGGGGTGATACAATAGGGATGAGGTGGGAATATGGGAGGACTGGGAAGTGAACAGAGGTGCATGAGCCAGGCGTTGGTGGCACAGGCCTTTAATCCCAGCACTTGGGAGGCAGAGGCAGGCAGATTTCAGTGAGTTTAAGGCCAGCTGGTCTCCAGAGCGAGAGCCAGGATAGGCTCCAGAGCTACACAGAGAAACCCTGTCTTGAAAGAAAGAGAGAGAGAGAGAGAGAGAGAGAGAGAGAGAGAGAGAGAGAGAACTGGGGTGCATGATGTGAAACTCCTAAAGATTCAATAAAGAAGTTAAAAAAAAAGAATTCTTCACAAGAGCTATGATGACATGGGTAATGTTCTTGTAGATAGATTTGCCCAACTTTGCTCTGAGTTCATAAACTCACTGAGGGCTATAAGGCAGCTCAAGGAAGTATACTTTATTACCAAGACATGTCTGGATTGCTGTGGATACTGTGTCTATAAACTGGAGGTTAGACTGTAATTTTGTTGGCAATAAATAAGGAGATGTTAAAAAAGAACAACAGGAATTCTTCACAAGAGCTAGGAGTATAGTTCCTTGCCTAACATGTGCAAAGCCCTGTGTTCAATTCTCAGCACCAGAAAGGGAAGAAGAAAATCCAGTTTTGAATTCACAGAAGGTTTATAAGGTTGGTATTTAAACAAACACGTCTTCCAGTATATATAAATCATATGTGATAATGGGTGCAGTGACTTGAATGAAAAGTGCATGCATGTGAACATGTGCTCCCCAAATGGTGGCACATTTAAAGAGGCTATGTTTCCTTTGAGAGGCACGGTCTTGCTGGAGGAAGCACAAAATCAGAGGTGGGATTTGAGGCTTTATAGCCTCACCTCACTTCCTGCTACACCCTCTGCTTCCTGTTTGTGGATGAAATGTGATCTTCTTCCTGATGGTGCAAGGGCAGCCTCAAGCTCCCACTACACACCTTTCCTGCATTGAAGCACTCTATCCCTTTGGAACTATAAGTTAAAGTAAACTCTTTTCTTCTGTAGGTTGTTTTCTGTCATAGTATTTTTTATCATAGCAACAGAAAAGTGACTAAAACAATGGGTTTCCTTATATTATCCTTCTGTGTATGTGTTTGTCTTATTGGATGATAAATAAGGTACTGTTTGGCCAATGAGGCAGCAAGTTAGGCCGGACTAGGAGTCAAGGAGGATTCTGGGAAATGTAGTAAAAAAGTGGTGACCCAGGCAGGAAGTAACATAGCAGGGAGACTCATATATAAGCAAGGGCAAGAAGGAAGTCGTTCCCTTCTCTCTTCTTCCTGGTCTCGGCTCTGCAGTCACCATGTGATCTGCCAGCAAGAGAGGGCACCAGGGAAGGTGTCCTCTATAAGATAAATCTTATAAAATATATAGATTTATGATAATTAAGACTGAGTTAGCAGATGAGAAATCCTAGTCATTGACCAAGGAGCATTTGTACCTAATATAAGTATCTCTGTGTTACTTGGGACCTTAATGTGGCAGCGGGCAGAACTTGGGCGGCCTGGCAGAAAGCACCTACATGGAAGCAGAGCTGGGGGTCTTGGCGGAAAGATTTACTGTTACATCATGCCCTTCCCACACCTTTTATAATTTATCCTCCCTTCTACTCTGATATATCTTTTATGTGTGACCCAGTGAGTCTTATTAGGCTTATTTTCAGGAACATGGGCACCCTAACCAGGGTTACAGCACTGAAGACAATATCTCCCTATTGTACATCAACTTTTAGCCCCTCTCCTTTCTGTGAGTAGCTGGTGATGGGTTCAATCTTGTGTCCATCACAGCTATTGTGAGGTCAAGAGTACAAGGGCCATGTCATACCTGCAAGTCAGAAATTCCGTATCTCTCCTTGACAATGTCAATATATGGTTTTCAAGACCGGGCTGTTCATAAATTCACAATCCTCTTGCCTCAGTTTCCTGTCAGTATTGATGTTCCATTTGTACACTTACAGAAATTAGATGCACTGAGAGGTAAATGAGTGTTACTAGGCTAACAAAGCCATCAGGTTTTTGTTTGTTTTGAGACAGAATCTTTCCTTGAATTGTTATGTAACCTAGGCTTACCTTAACTTGACATTCTCCTGCCTCAGCTTTCCAAATGCCAGTATTTCTTTTCTATTGCATACTTGGAGAACCCAAGCATTATGGAGGTAAAAATGAGTGTCACTAGGCTGACAAATAAGTCAATTTTTAAAGGCAGGCTCACTCCTTGAACTTGCTATATAGCTCAGGCTAGCCTTTAACTTGCCATTCTTCTGTCTCTGCCCCCCAGAGTGCAGGAATTGTCAATGTGTGCCACCTTTATGGCAAGAGATCTGTGAAGATCTAGAGTTTACAGCTTCTCCATTGTATCTTGCCATCTTGAAGAAAACTGGGCACCTTTCCTTGCCCATTGAATATAACCATAAACACAGAATAAGCTTTCATAGTGAATGTTAGGATGATCACTTTAACCAAGAGGCACAGGGGAGGGTGCATGGCAGTGGGGCGGGCTGGAGTAAGTTTGACACAGGAGAAGCCCACAACCTTTTCTGACGTTACCATGGTGTCCTAGTCTGTTCTGGAAGCAGGAGCCTGGTCCCAAGGTAGAGAACATTTCTCTCTACTGACGAGTCTGGGATCTTGCTGTGCCCCCATTTTCATATCTGTTGTGTTTTATTTCCAGTTTCTAGTGTGTTGCCTATCACATAGTAGGGCAGAAACTGGTATATAAAGTGAAGTCTGGAGGTCTTCATTTTTAATTTCTTCAGTTCTAAAATTCTGCTTGAGGCCTAGTTAGTAACTATAGTTTCTTTGAATACTGTGTCAATCTCATTTGCAAGGTTGTCATAAGAATTAACCAGTTGGATGTTTGCCAAGATACAGTGATACGGAAGCAATGGCAAGACTACATCTGTTTTCAAATGGTTGTGATAATTTTCAATGTTCCAATCCCACAAGTGTGCCAGATAGTACAGAGAAAAGAGAAAGTATGCAGCTGGTTCAGGACCTGTACACAATTTCATGGTGCTGGTCTTGGCAACTGAGTTGAAAAGTCTGATATCTTGCAAGACACAGAGTTCCTCCAGAAAACACAACGAGATCACAGAGTTGTGATAGTTTTATTAGCAGGTTGCATTGTTTAAAGGTCATGAATGGGCCAGGCACTACAGAGGAAATAGAAACCTGCCAGCCAGTTCAGGATCTGAACACAATTTTGTGGTGTTAACCTTAGAGACTAGCATGCCAAAGTTTGAGAGTCTGATCACATCCATTATATGTAGGAAAGAATCCAATGACATCAGTACAGGAATAGCTGGAGACAGAGAGCTCCCCGAAAGCCATGGTACTGGAAAGTGTGCATTGCATCTCATCTTTGTGGTTTGGAAAGCTGGCCGCCCACGCGTGGTTTCTGACTTGGAAGCCAAGTGCTTTGTGTTCCAGGCCTAGTCATTTGCCACGTGTGGGTCAGCCACGTATGCTGGTTCTCAGTCCACTCATTCTGGAAAAGTGGATAGTGTTATCAACACCATCGGTTCTTTGCGGTGATTCATAATGAATGACTGTAGAATAAGCTAGGAAAGTTCAGTATCCAGGGAGACAGTGCACACACTCAGTATTTTCCAAGCCTGTTGAAAAACCAAAATAAATCAGGAGTTCATTCTTACAAAAATGTTTCAGTGGGACTTGGACTGTGTAATTCTACATGCACTTCCTCCCTTGAAGTTTTAGTAATAAAAGCTAGGGAAGATGATGAGAGTCCAGTTTCTGTACCAAAAACCAGAAGCTTGGCAGTTGTCCTCTGAACATGAAGTATTTTCTTCAGTTACAAGTGGGAACAATTTCTGGAGCACCAGTGTATTCCCCAGATTTCCACTAATACTTTACAGTGAGTGCAAGATGTAATTTACCCTTTATGGGCACTCAATAAAACATCAATGAAGAAATTCTGTTATGCTGGAAAAATCCCAAAGTTGATGCTTGGTAATCACTTTTGGCTTCTTTTCCTTTATTCATCTCCTTATTCATTCATACATTCATTAATACATTTGTTCACAGGGTCCTCATTGGTAAGTTGCAGGTGCAGAGCTAGGTGGTGGAGAGAAGCAAATCACTGCTCCTACGTCTTTATTTATCTCCTATTAATATTTATATTTTCGGTTGTGAGCCTAGCCTTTAATAGCTGAGGCATCTCTCTAGCCCTTTTTATTGGTATTGATGACTGTTTAACTTCAGCCAGTAGTCTATGAAGGTTTACAATAGGGCATTTCAATATTTCTTATAATATGTGAGATTTTCTACATCTCTGGGGAAACTTATTGTCTATCAGAGCTCTTTAAGAATTAGAAAGGCTTTAACATTTTCACATGCCTATAATAAGTACAAATATATGTTCAAATTTTAAAACCTGAAGCACTACCACAGAACCATGGAGCTTTCTAGAGATTCTGCATATTGCAAAGAGAACAGTCTTTGCCATTTAAGCAAAAACTCTGGGACTGTACCGACTCTCTCAAATATTTACATGTGTGAGCCATGAGTGTTTCTCAGGCTAATCACTTAGGACATCTCAGAGAGGATAGTCTTTCAGTTAAAAACTGACTTCAGGAAATAAAGATAACAATGGGGGCTGAAGATGTCCACAGCTTGCCTAGCAGGCACCAAGTGCTGCTTTGACTCAGCACTGGAGAAACCGGACATAATGATGCACACCTGGAATCCCAGAACCAGTAGGCAGAGGCAGGAGGATCACAAGTTCAAGGTGAGTCTGAAGCTTTGTAAGAAAGACCCTACCAAAAACAGTTGGTAGCAGCTAAATGCCAGCTTTGTCTCTGAGAAAATCAGTAGCTTCATGTGCTGAGCTTGCTAGGGACTCACACCCTGTCACTGTGCAGAGGTCACTCACCTTTCTTGGCTCTGCTCTTCTTGCATTGGCTTCACTTTGAGCATTATCTTCTCTCATGGTGATGAGCTAGCATCAGGAATTCCCTGCCGTGTCCTGTTTTCCCAGCATTCTAGGTGGGAGGTTAAATATTTTAATAGTTTTAAGCAGAATATAAACGTGAATTTTACTAATTCTTGTTTGTGTGCTTTGGGTCACATGTCCATGCTTTGGTCACCCAAACCACACACTTTAAGAATATGGAGAGGGAAAGTCACACCATCACTAGAGAGAGAATGAATACAGATAGATGTCTGTTACATTACAGTGAGCAGTGACTGGTGAGGCCCCTTGCATCACAGATGAAGAGTTCATGTTTATCTCCCTCTTACTCCGTGTGCTTGCTCATGTCCCCTTAGCTTATATATTTTAGATTGCTTTTTAATTTCTTTAACAAGTTTAAGCCAGGGTTTACACACAGGATGTTTTAGGACTGTGAAATCCTGAAGTGGGGAATAATCCCATTTTTAGCTGTTTAGTCACCTGGCCTACTGTGGTGTGATATCATGTCTTCTTACATCATCAGAATTCCTTGATATGCAGTCTACATATCCAGAAATTTCACTCTTAGGCATATACACAAAAGAAGAACATTCATACAACAAGGACATCTGTTCAACCATGTTCATAGCAGCACTATTTGTAATAGTCAGAATCTGGAAGCAGCCTAGATGCCCCTCAACTGAAGAATGGATAGAGAAAATGTGGTACATTTACACAATGGAGTACTACTCAGCAGAAAAAAAAAAAAAACAATGGAATCTTGAAATTTGCAGGAAAATGGATGGAACTAGAAGAAACCATTCTGAGCAAGGTAACCCAATCACAAAAAGACAAACATGATATGTACTCACTCATATGTGGATTTTAGACATAGAGTAAAGGATTACCATCCTACAATCCACACTGCTAGAGAAGCTAGGAAACAAGGAGGACTCTAAGAGAGACATACATGGTCCCCTGGAGAAGGGGAAAGGGTCACGATCCCCTAAGCAAATTGAGAGCATGGGAAGAGGAGGAGGAAGCTATGAGAATGAGAAGGGAAGAAGAGGAAGGATGCAGAGGTCATGAGGGAGCAGAAAGGTTGAGTCAGGTGAAGAATAGAAGAAAGGATATGTGATAGGTAGGGTTTTAGTTGGGGGGTGGTAAGGGAGGACGGGAGGGAGAAGGGAACTGGGATTGTCATGTAAAACAATCTTGTTTCTAATTCAAATAAAAATGACTTTAAAAAATTCCTTGATTTGAACATCAGATTGACTCTTTAGAGCAGGATTTTGTCCTTCTTGTAAGGAATGAGGAATGTTTTTTCAGTGTGTGGAACTGATGGGTTACTAGTCACTGGGTATCTGCCTACATCACCTTAGAAATCATCATGTGTCAAAATTAAACTCTGTATCTGTATTGGTTATTTTTCCCATGTCTGTGGTAAAACAAATACCCAACAAAAGAAACTCAAGGGAGAAAGGATTTATTTTGCCCCCAACTTGAGGAAACAGTCCATTATGGCAGGGAAGGCATGGTGGCAGCAGGAGCTTGAGGTAGCCTGTCACATTGTATCCACAGTCAGGAAGCAGAGAATGATGAGGAATGTAAGTGTTCACTTTCTCCATTTTATTCAGTCAGGACCCCAGCCCATGGAGTGGTGCCACCTGCAGTTAAGCGGGTCTTCCTGCCTCCGGCAATCTAGACAATACCTCATAAGCATGTCCAGACACTGGTCACCTAAGTGAGTCTAGATCCTGTCAAATTGACAATCAAAATTTTTCATAACAGCCAGTTTGTTAGTTATCCTTAACCTAATGACTTTGTAAATGTTCAAAGATGTTCAACATCTGCCAACAGACTCATGAAGAACATGATATCATAGCAATCCTAACAGAAAGAACTTTATAACCATAGTTTTCCATTAGGATGTGAGGTTGGCATATTTCATTTAAGAATTTACATGGGAATAGTCAGTGAATTTTCATTATATTTCTGACAAACTTTCTGCATGAGTTCCTGTGTTTCTAAAATTGATACTTTTTTTTTAACCTGCTCACAACATTATTCAAGATTTTAAAAAGTCCCAATTCATAGTTAATTTAACACCTTTTCCTGGGGGTGGGGAATGGAAACAGTCCTCTTTATCAGCAAGCTATGTAAATCGAAGAAGAAAAACTTAGGAAGATCTGAATAGAACACACAGTGCACACAAATACTCCACATACTTAACACAGAAATAGTTACAATGTGATTAGCACAATTAAACTTTACATTGAAAGGAACAAAACACAAAATTTCTGGAACAAAAAATGCAGTATCAGAAATGTTTATGATACTTGAACTTGTGCAGCAATGAAGAAGTCCAGGGCCTAGAGAGATGGCTCAGCGGCTAAGAGTGTACTTACTAGTCTTCTAGAAGACCCAAGTTTGGATCCCAGATCCCACACGGGGCAACTTACTACTGCATGAAACTCCAGCTCCCTTTCTGACATCATCTTCTGGCCTCCACAGGCACTGAATTCATGCATGTAAGCCCACCCTCCCACATATACTTAATTTAGAAATGTTTTAAAAGTCTGATACTTCTTGAATTCAAGAAATAGGAACCTCAGAAAAAAATTTAAAACATCAGAAGATTCATTTTTAGCAAAAGAATGGTGAATAGGAAATAGGGCTCCCAACCACCTCCCAAATCATGCATAAACAAATATAACACATCTTAACACAGTTAAAGTAATATTCTGCAGTATATACGAGTGTAACATATCTTTACATAGGTAAAGTAACATACCACAATAGTCAGGCACACAGAAGAAGGTAAATGAGAGCCTGCCTCTGGGATGAGGCAGCTAAGCAGGTCAGATAAAGGGAGGACTGGCTCTGGGAAAAACAACAAAGCTAGCCTCACAGCTAGCTGGCTCTCATGAAATCCCCTTGAAAAGCATATACAAGTCAATAGGTATCATTGCCTTCACCCTAGCCAACTTCCCACCTTCAAGAATGACTACACCTTTATGCTTATGTTTTTAATGACATTTAAAAATTTGGTGTTTGTGTGTTTGTGGTGTATGTGTGACTGTAGGTGTGCATGTGCCTTGGGCATGTGGAGGTGTGTGTGTGTGTGTGTGCGTGCGTGCGTGCGTGCGTGCGTGCGTGCCGAGAGAGAGAGAGAGAGAGAGAGAGAGAGAGAGAGAAGAGAGAGAGAGGAGAGAGAGAGGGGGGGGAGGGGGAGGGGAGGGGGAGGGGGAGGGAGAGGGAGAGGGAGAGGGAGAGGGAGAGGGAGAGAGAGAGAGGTGTCTGGGCATGTGGAGATAAAGAACACCTTTTGCTAGTTGGCTCTTCCCTTCTCCTGTGGGTTCTGAGGGTAGAACAATTATTAGGCTTCTGTAGCAAGCTCATTTTACCCTGCTGAGTCATCTTCGGCCTTTCTCCACATTCTTGTCATTTTTTATGAAAGTTTTGAATTGTAGCCATTTAATGGGTGTGTTGTGGTATTTCATGCAGCTTACCCTTAAGAGTAGTTTGTTTCCCCAGTGAGACTTCCTGGGAGGAAACTAAATTCTCATTTGCAAGTACTATCAATTGGAAGTAGCTTCTGGCCTAGGGATGGGGCCATGTGTAGGCTTCTCCTTTGACCCCTAGGACTTCATAGGTGCAGCTCCATGCAGGTTCTGAGCATGCTGCCTCCATTTCTATGAGTTCACAAGTGTGTCAATCATGTTGATTTAGAGCAACTTGTTTTCTTGCTGTCCTCCATCCCCTCTGGCTTGTAGACTCTTCCCCCTCCTCTTCTACAGTGTTCCCTGAGCTCTGAGGGCAGGGATTTGATGGAGACATCCTATTTAGGACTGTGTGTTCCAAGCTTTCTCACTGTCTGCTTAATGTCTGGCTGTGGTGGGTCTCTGTATTTGTTCCCATCTGCTGCAGGAGGAAGCTTCTCTGATGGTGGCTGAGGAATGCATCTATGAGTATAGCAGAATGTCGTTAGTAGTCTTTTTAATACTATGCTTTTTAAAATTTTACCTTAGGTCCCTGGGCTATCTAGTCTCAGGTTCTTGCCCACCCAAACAGTGTCATGGGGCAGGCCTTGAGTCAAAGGTGGTTGTTTACTCACACAACATTTGTACCACCATTGCACTAGCATATTGTGCAGTCAGGGTAGTGTTGTAGATCAAAGGGTTTATGGCTGGCGTGGGGTTTATGTTTGTCCTTTGGCAATATGCAGAGTACCTTCTTGTTCCAAAGCCTAGAACATAGGCGTGAAGGCTCTAGGTAGGCACCAACTTGACTTCTCTATGAGTTGTGTGGGTGCTGTCTTCAGCAATGGGGCCTTGCTGGCAGTTTGTGGAGAGCCACTTATTTTATTGGCAGTGGCCTAGGTTACTTGGGGATTCCTATGGCCAACAACTCAATTACATGTGACTGATTCACAGTACAGGGAAGCTTCCTTGGTGACAAGAGCTATCCATTTGAGGCTCTGTCTCCACCATTATTTGGCAATTTCATTTAGATCACCTTCATATATGTATATATTTTAGGAAGCTTATACTGTATTAGGTTTCCAGACTAACTCTCAAATGTCCCTTAATTTTAGTTGTCTCTCCCTATATTCCCACCTTCATCCCTCTTGACACCCCCCTCCCAACCTGATGCTCCTGTTTTAGCCCCCTCCCATCATCCATGACTATCTATTCTACTTCCTTTTGCTAAGGAGACCCATCTGTATTCCCACTCACACCCCAGTCTTTTACTCTGTCCCTATCCTCAGTGGTTCTATGAATTGCAGACTTAACAGCCAATACTCATGTGTAAGTGAATACACACCATATTTGTCTTTCTGTGTTTAGGATGCATCATGCAGGATGATTTTTTTTCTAGTTCCATCTATTTACCTAAGAATTTAATGATTTCATTTGTTTTTAACTTTTTATTGATTCTTCGTGGATTTCACATCAGGAATCCTGTCCCTCTGTATCTGCCCTCTGCCCTTGAAACACTCCCCCCAACCAAAACTTTAAAAAAAAATCTCATGAAAGCTGTAGAGTGGCCCAGTGAGTCACACAGTATGCCCATTAGTCCATACATCTTTACTTATAAGCTTTCATGGCAATGAGTCATTGGTCTGGCTCAATGCCTCTGGCTTCTGCTACACTACTGATACTGGCCCCTCACTAGGACTCCTCTTGGATATCTTGTTGTTGCCCTGTATTATAGAGAGATCCTGCAGCTTCGGATCTGTAGGGCCAGTCCCTTCATGTGCTCCAGTAGTTCATAGATAGGGAAGATGTTGAGGTGGGCCAACTCAGAGTCCTGGTTCTGGGCCTGGTTGGTAGCTGGCTTGGTCAGCTCTCCAGTTTGCCCTTATCCTCATGTGCAGGGCAAGCTCTCCAACATTGCCCCATCCAGCTCACCCAATGCAGCCAGCAGCAAGAGGCAGGGCTGGTTCTCCTGTTCTCATGCCCTGTGTCAGGGGTGGGGCTCACCATATCACCAGGGCCAGTTCTACTGTGTTGCCCAGGCAAGGTGTGGGACTCCCTTTCCTGAGTGCTGCAGCTAGTGTGTGGCAGGGCCAGTTGTTCCACTCTCATGTCCCTGAGGCCAGCTCTCCCACCTATTGAAGGTGGTGAGGGGTTGGGAGCATCTTTCTTTCACCATGTCACCACATGGCAGATGAGGGTTGTGGGGTAAGCTCTCCTGATCTCATATTCTCAGGGCTGGCTCATCTGTGCCCCTGTCAACAAGGTCAACTTTATTGTGTTGCCCAGGTAAGGTGCAGTATAGCTGGATCTTTAGGTAGATCGATTAATGTCTTCCTAAGAAACTGCTGCACTGATTTCTATGGTGGCTGTACACGTTTGCACTCCCACCAGTGATGGAGGCGTGTTCTCCTTGCTCCACATCCTTCCCAGCATGAACTCTCGCTTGTGTCATTTATTGATCTTACCCATTCTGAAAGGTGAATGATGGAACTCAAAGTAGTTTTGATTTGCAATTTCCTGATGTTGAACATTTCTTTAAGTGTTTCTCAGCCAGTTGAATTTCCTCTATTGAGAATTCTCTGTTTAGATCTGTACCCCATTTTTCAAACTGGGTTATTTGTTTTCTGGCTATCTAGTTTTTTGAGTTCTTTATCTGTTTTTCATATTATCTCTCTATTGGATGTGCAGTTGGTAAAAATGTGGTGCTGATGCCACGAGCAAGTCCAAAGTATTGGGTGAAAGCCTGGAGATTTAATTAAAAGCAGAGCTATCCAGCCACTTGTGCTATGTGTGTCTGTCTTATTGCAGGGAGGGAGCAGCCTTATATACAGACTTACAGCACAGTGGAAAAATCCCAGGTATAACAGCTCCTGTTTGTGAAGCCAGTGGGGCAAGGCTGGGGTTGTAAGCCAGGACTAGAAAACTGGATGCACCTGTGGTTATTGGCTGACAAGCAATCAATGGAGACCCCGTGGGGGCTGGGGACCCAACATCTCCCAAGAGTAAAAGTCTTTTTTCATTCTATAAGCTGCTCCTTTATCCACATGTTGTCCTTTGCCATGAAGAAGCATCTTGTGCCTGTGCTAACAGTGAATGGTGTTCTGTCCAGAAAGTCTTTTCCTGTGCCAACAAGTTCAAGGCTGTTCCTTGATTTCTACTTTATCAGATTCAGTGTATTGGCCTTATGTGGAAGTCCTTGATCCATTTAGAGTTGAGTTTTGTTCAGGGTAATAAGTATGGATGGATCTATGGGGTTTTTCTCAACAAAGTTCTCCAGTTTGACCAGCACCATTTGTTGAAGATGTTATCCTTTTTTCTAGTGTGTATTTCTGGCTTCTTTGTAAAATATAACGTGTCTAAACCTGTGTGGATTTATGTTTGGGTCTTCAAGTTGATTCAGTTGCTCAACACATCTGGTTTTGTGCCAATATCATGCTGCTTTTAGTACTGTTTTATGATAGCCCTGTAGTACAATTTGAGGTCAGGAATGTTAAATACATCCTTAGTTCTTTTATTCAAAATTATTTTAGCTAGCCTGGGTTTTTTTGTGTTTCCATATGAAGCTGAAGATTTTCCTCTTAAGATTTGTGAATAAGCTGGGTGTTGGTGGTGCACGCCTTTAATCCCAGCACTGGGGAGGCAGATGCAGAGGATCTCTGTGAGTTCGAGACCAGCCTGGTCTACAAGAGCTAGTTCCAGGACAGCCTCCAAAGCCACAGAGAAACCCTGTCTCAAAAAAACAAAAACAAAAAAAATCTGTGAATAAATGTATTTGATTATTTCTCATCATTTACTTCATTTGGGTATGATTTTTTCTTTTCATTCTAGAGCTTTCAGGTGTGCTATTGTTATTAGTATGATATCTCTTCAATTTTCTTTTTTTTACATACACACTTAGTCTTGCCTCTTAGAACTGTCTTCATTGTGTCCCATAAGTTTGGTACATTGTGTATTCATTTTCATTCAATTCTAGAAAGTCTTAATTAATTTGATTTCTTCATTTCTGTCTTGACCTATTTTTCATTCAGCAGTGAGTTGTTCAGTTTCTGTGACTTTGTATACTTTCTGTTGTTTCTTGATAGCCATCTCCTTTTGCAGGTTAGGGGAACTTTCTTCTATACTTTAGTTGAAAATATTTCTGTGCCTTTGATCTGGGTTTCTTTTCTTTCCTCTATTCCTATTATTCTTAGATTTGGTCTTTACGTAGTGACCCAAATTTTCTGGGTGTTTTATTCCAGGAGTTTTAAAAAAATTGTATTCAACTTTTTCTTTACCTGAGATGTTCATTTTTCCTATCATATCTTCAATGTCTGAGATTCTTTCTTTGATTTCTTGTATTCTGTTGGTGAGGCTTGCATCTGAAGTTCCTATTCAAGTTCCTTAATTTTTATTTCTGGATTTTCCTCTGTTTAGGTTTTCTTTACTGATTCAGTTTCCACTTTCAGGTCTTGAACTGTTTTATTCATTTCCTTCCACATTTTGTCTGTGTTTTTTACAGATTGCTTTAAGGGATTTATTAATTTCCTCTTTAAGAATCTCCATCATATTCATAAAGGCTATTTTAAGTCTTTGTCTTGTGTTTCAGCTGTGTTGCAAGTCTCAGGGCCTACTGTGGAAGGGTTGCTGGGCTCTATTGGAGACATACTCCCCTGACTGTTATTTGTTAGGTTTTTTAGCTGGGGTCTAGATATCTGGGTTTGGGTGTTCTTGGTTGGGTGTTTTGTTCCATGGTTTCTGTTGCCCTTTCTGGTTCTCAGGAAGATGTGATGGTTATGTTGCCTGGTTGAGAATTCTTCTGGGACCCTGGTAGATGTGACCACTGGGTATTCAGGGTAAGATGTGTTCCTAGGACTTAGGAGCTGACACTAAGGAATGGGAGTAGGCTGGTAGTAGGCCTGGGGAGGGTCCACAAAAGGAAGGAAGGAAGGCAGGATGTTCACCCAGGATCTGCATAGTACCCTGGGAATGGGAGCAGAGAGGGAAGAGAGGCCACAGCAGACAGTCTACTGCAGAGCTGGTCTTAAGATTGGATTTGAAGCAGAAGGAGAGGGGTAGATGTGCAACAGTCTGCCTGCTTCTCTGCAGGCTGAGCAGGCAAGGAATTGCAAGTGATGTTCATATGCACTAGGCATCACTAAATAGCATTTTCTATGTGCTGACAACCTATATTCAGAGAAGTGAAAAGATAAACAAAATACATTGGTTGACTTGAATAAAATTATGACTAGATAGTGAAAACTGAGGTTGGCAAATATTGAACATACTGAAGAATACCAGACACCATTAATGTGGCATATAATCCTATAGATAACAGCTTTATATGGTAAGGTTTTTCATGCGTCTCTGGAAAAGGGAAGTATTTTGAGCATGGTCATGAAGTGAATGCACCTGTATCACTATGATGAAGAAACATAAGAATTTGGTTGTGAGCCTAGCCTTTAACGACTGAGCCAAGACCATGCTGGAGAAACCCAAAGAAACAGCTGACCTGAACATGTAGGAGTGCATAGACCCCAGTCTGACAGCTGGGGAACCAGCATAGGACCAAACCAGGTCCTTTGCACTTGTGTGTCAGTTGAGAGGCCAGGGAAGTCTTTGGGGCCTCTAGCAGTGGAACCAGTATTTATCCCTAGTGCATGAATGGACTTTGGGAACCCATTCCCTATAGAGGGATACTCTCTCAGCCTAGATACAGGGGGGAGGGCCTACGCCGTGCCCCAAATGATGTGACAGACTTTGATGGTCCCCCCCATGGGAGGCCTCACCCTCCCTGGAGAGAGGATGGGGAGTGGGATTGGTGGGGGTCAAGGAAGGACTGGAGGGAGAGGGAACTGAGATTGGTATGTAAAATAAGATTGTTTCTAATTTAAATAAAAAAGAAAGAAATGAAAGATTACTGGCAGAAGTAATCCTGCTGAAGCTTCCTCCCAGTCACTGGCCTCCTACTTCCATAGGTATCTGATACCATGGCTTGTTCTGTCCATTGTGGAGACATGCATGGATGGGATCACATAGTTTGTATGTGAGCATGTATTCTTCTGTGCCTGGCTTCTCACATTCAGTATTAAAAATTGTCTATGTTGTAATAGTAACCTTTAATTTTCATAGCTGAGAGGATTGTCTCTTATCAATATACAAAAATTTATTTCACTATTGATAGACCACATGGGGCTGTTGCGCTATGTACATTTAAAACATCTTGGGCTCATATGTACCTACTTTCTTGAGTCTATATGCAGAAACAGAATTTTCACAGCAGAAGCTGAGGGATGCTGAGCTCCAGGATCAGAAAGAAGCAGGAGAAAAGGGAAGTGTTAAGATCATTCCAAATAATCTTTTTTTTTTTTTTTTTTTTTTTTTTTTTTTTTGTCTTGGGCTATCAGAGGTATTCAAATGCTTCTCAGTGTTTAGTGATTTATAAACTGTGTTCATATTTATACCCCAGCCTCTTTTTTGTAAATCATTTTTTATTTGAATTAGAAACAAGATTGATTTACATGACAATCCCAGTTCCCTTCTCCCTCCCTTCCTCCCCTACCACCCCCCCAACTAAAACCCTACCTATCACATATCCTTTCTTCTATTCTTCACCTGACTCAACCTTTCTGCTCCCTCATGACCTCTGCATCCTTCCTCTTCTTCCCTTCTCATTCTCGTAGCTCCCTACCCTTCTTCCCATGCATACCCCAGCCTCTTGAACACAAGTCTCTACCCTGTATAAGGCTGGATAATTGAATATAGAAGTTGCAAAGTTTTCTTTTCTTTTCTTTTCTTTTTGGCAACAGTAAAAGGTTTCCAAACAGACAACAATCTCAAATCAATGTAAAATCAAATGTGCAGTGAATCACGGGTGTTTCTGACATCATGTGACTTCATTGAGCCTTGGTTCAGAACGCACACCATGTACACTTTGTATTGTGACTGCCACCTTGGCACATCTGATGAGTACTGCCTGAAACATCTTGGCTGAGATTCAAGACTGTGGGACGTTATAATCTGCAGTGCTTTTACTAAACATACAAAGTTTTCTCCACATATAGAAACAGTGATTTAATTATGGAAATCAGAATTTTAATATTTCCCCATCATCATTCCTCATCATGTATGTATCGAATTAGGGTAAACCTACATTGTATTGAGTTAGAATGTTTGTTTTTAAAGGTTACCATTTGAGACAGTTATTTGAAGTTAAAAAACAAAACAAAAACAAATCAAAATAAACAAACAAAAAACCCAAATCAACCAACTAAATAAACAAACAAAAACCGTACACACCCATCCAATGAATTTTTGCTTGAGGGCGGAATTTCAATATGGTCCTAAGCATATCTCTACTAAATATTGATATAAAGAGATTTTCTCCTTACTAATGATTTTAGAATGAATATATTGTTGTGGGATATCCACTAGAGAAGACTGCCTGGACACAGATTTAAGCCAATAGTAAGTCTTTGTTAGTTGGCTGGTAACTACTCTGGGTACTACACCACAATCCCAGTGTAGCCCCAAGTCTTTCTCAGGATGAGATTTTGAGTATAAAATCCATACACTGGGTTGACATAAGGTAGTTAATATGGACATTTAGGCAGAAGTGAAACTACAGAAGCTAAAAAACAAGGTTAGTACATTTAGAGACTTTCCCAGAACTATGGACTTTGATGGATTAGGTCTTTGTTTTTGTTTCAGCAGGTAGTGCCATCCATGTGCTTTCTGCAGCCTGAATGATATTATCATCATGGAGCCAGTTTTGCTGAGGTCTGGGGGCCTGTTGCAGTATCAGTCAACTCTGGACAGTCAACTCTGAAGATTCTCATGTTCAATAATATCAAATATTTAGGCAAGATTTAATCTTTATATAAAAATCATGCACACCCTGGTGGTTTGAGTGAGAATGACCCCCCAGAGACTAATATATTTGAATGCTTTGTCATTAGGTTTCGACACTACTTGAGAGAGTTTAGGTGGTATGACCTTGTTGGAGTAGGGTGGCCTTGTTGGAGGAAGTATGTTACTGGGGGTGAGCTTTAGGGTTTCAAAAGCCCAAGCCAATATCAACGTCTCTCTTCCTGTTGCCTGCAGATCTAGATATAGAATCATCATCTAATTCTTCAGTGCTATGTCTCCCTGTGTGCTGCCATGCTCCCCACCATGATGAAAATGGACTAAACCTCTGAAACTGTGAGACAGCCCCAATCAAACGATTTCTTTGTTAAGAGTTGCTATGGTCACGGTGTCTCTTCACAGCAATAGACGGATGACATACACCCATTTCATTAGTATGCAAATTTGCTTTTTTTGTAAAATAAATGGCAACATTATATGTATGCCAAAGAATTGTTTTAAGATTAATTTCCTCATGATTTATTTTCAAAGAATGCTTGGTCTGTGGAAATATTTATATAACTTAAGATACACATTTTTGGAATGAACAGGGGTCATGAGCAATAGTATAGGAAATACTGATTTATACTGTGGGCTGTATTTCCTTCTGGAAGGTTTTGACATACTTATAAAATGCCAGCTGATAGTTGCAGACTTCATACTTTATACAGCATGGATTACCTATACCTTCATAATTTTAAGAAGTTACAGTATTTTAAAAATTATGTATTTTCTTTTGCCTCCTGCTTTTTCATATTATATATGGTTGAGCCCATAAAATTATTTTCCTCAGAGTGGAATAGCTTTGGGAATGTTGGATATTTTATTAATGATAAATTTAATTTAAAACTGGTGAGAAGTGTGAGACTTACTGCATCATGAGAATGCCCTCCTGCCCACCAATACCCAAGGTAGGTCGGAGGAGAGCTGGCCCAGAAGTCACAAGAGTGGGAGAGCAGACCCTGCACCTTGCCTGGGCAACACAGTAGAACCAGCCCTGTTGGAGGAGGTGTGGCTGAGCCAGCCCTGAAGTAGCAAACAAGGGAGAGCTGTCCCCATTACTCACTTGTCTTAAAGGGGCATACGTTGGGGGTGAGGAGGGAGTTGCTCTCCTCCCCTCCCATCCATCAACACCTGAGGCAGGTGGAGAGCTGGCCCTGTGGTCATAAGAGCAGGAGAGCTGTCCCGTCCCTCACCGCCTGCAATACTCTAGAGAGCAGGCCCTGAAATTCACTGGGGCAGTACAATAGAGGAAGCCCTGTGGGTGGAGGTCTGGGTGAGCCAGCCCCGAGGCTGTGAGTGTGGGAGAATTATCCCCACCATTCATCTGCCATGTGGCAGTGTGGGTGGAGGAGAAATGCCTACCTCCCATCTCTTACCCTGTACCCTTTGCAACAGATGAGAGAGGCGACCCTCCCGCTTACCAGCTGCCACACTCAAGAAGTGGGCCCTGCTCTTCTCCAGCACGACAGAGCTGGTCCTGTTGTCTGAGGTGTGGGTGACCCAGCCCCGATGTTGGGGGAGGGGCTGTCCCCATACTTATCTGACATGTGGCGGCATGGGCAGAAGGGCAGAGGAGAGATGTCCTTCTCCTCCATTCCCTGCCCATCAATGCCTGGGACAGGTGGAAGAGCTGGCCCTGGGGTCATGGGAGTGGGAGGGTTGTCCCTGCCACTCACTAGCTGCAAGAGCCGCCCTTGTACCTTGCTTAGGCAACACAGAAGAGCTGGCCCTGATGCTGTAGGTGTGAAGGCAGGAGAACTGGCCCTGCCTCATACTCATTGCTGCAAGGGTTGAATTAGCTGGGGCATTGCTGGAGAGTTCACCGTGGTGGTGAGGACAGCGGAGCACTGACAGACTGACTGACCCCGCAGTTGCCCAGGCCCAGGGTTATGAGTTGGCTGGCCTCAACATCCACCTCATGTATGATCTGCTGCAGCACATGGTGAGGCATGACCCACAGACACGGCAACAACAGGATATCCAAGATAGTTCCAGTTTGGGCCCAGCTTTGATAATGTAGTAGAAACCAGAGGCCTCGGACCAGACCAGTGACTTCTTGCACGAACACCTGCAAGTAAAGATATATGGACAAAGGGGTTTATTCCATGACTAATCGTGTCACACTGCAGCTTCCATTTAATGTTTTTCCTTGAATTTTGTTTTATTTTGAGGGGGGGTTTCAGGGACGGAGGGTAGATTCGAAGGGACGGAAGGGGATTAAGTTGCAAGATGGGAAAGACACTGAGAATAAATAAAAAGAAAGTAAAAAAATGTAAAACTTATCATTAGAAATCAATATGTACCTATATTACTTTTGTTAGGACTTTTGTTCAATAAATAAAAATGTTAAAAAAAATAAAGATTGAAAAAATTCTTTGATCACCCATGGGGGAAAAAAAAGACTTTAAAAACCTTTGGTCAGAAGATGGCTCAGTGGGGAAAGGTGCTTGCTGCCAAGACAGATGACCTGAGTTCAGTCCCTAGGGCCTGCATGGTGGAAAGAGAGAACCAGCTCAAACTGGTTATCCTCTAACCTTCACATAAACACCATGGCATGTTTGCATGCGCGCACACACACACACACACACACACACACACACACACACACACACACACACACACAAATAAATAAATAAATAAAACATAACAAAACTTTATGTTATATTTTTACATACAGTGTGGCTTATTAAACTTGAATAACTAGAATTTTTGGAGTATGGATATGAAATATGGTATCTTTAGGTTTTGTTTGTTTAGTAAAACACTAGAAATAACAAAATTAAATGAATTTACTGGTTTTTAAATGGAGACAGTCTAGAATAAAAATTCATTAGAGGCAGACGTTTACAAGGAAGTGTTGAATTCACCTGTCCCCAATTACTAGGACACGGTTGTGCTGTTTTTCTAGTTATTTGCCTGTGTTTCTAAGTAACTGTTTCCATTATTTTGAAATGAAGCAAGCAAAACAAAACAGCAACAAACAAACAAACAAACAAACAAAAACCAAGAAGGGAAAAGCATTGAAAGTCATCCAAGAAAGTGAAGTGACCATTCTCAGTACACTTCTTTGTCACTTGTTGACCCTCTGCTGTGTATTAGCAATGGTGTCTTCTTGTTATCCTTTCACACTGCAGTTCTTTTTATCCTCAGGGACACAAACTGAATAGGAATGACCCAATTATTTACTCCATATGGTTGTCTATTAAAATGTGTTTAATCTTTCAAATTAAAACCTTAAAATGATAACGTTAGAAATGTAATTTTAATCGTTAGTTAGAAACCAAAGCTTGTAGCCCAGTAGCTACTTTTTCATGTTAAATTAATAGTTTATATGAAAGATTATTTATTCAAGGTAGGATTTCTGTATTTAACTCAGCTTGACCTAGAACTTACTTTGTAGACCAGGCTAGACTTGAACTTGCATCAAGCCTTCTGTTTCTGCCTCCTGAGCTCAGGAATTAACAGGTGTGTGGCATAATAGTCTTAAATATTTTAAAATTAACTCAAGCCCACGTTTCAGTCAGGTTTTCTAGTTATTCTTAATATTCTTTATATTTGTATTGTAATGTGTCTGTCTATTGTTGAAGACACCATACACTTTGGTTATATAGGATACAGGGGAATCAAGATAGAACTGAGCAAGAAATGTCCCCCCTGCTGGCTGGTATTCATAGTCCCTAAGGCTGCTGGGGGAGAAAACTCGCCACCAGTTTCATAGACTATGTGACTATGTAACACAAACCTCCCAGGCAAGATACACTCACTACTTGAATAGTGGCATGGCTATTGTGGGGATAATCAACTTCTTTATGATGGTACCTGAGCCCTGCTCCATGGGAGGTAATACACCTAGCACTATAGATGGGTCACAACCATATAGCTTGGGAGGGCATGGGCTGAAGGAGGGGATACATGGCCACTGTTTTCTGAAAAGAGTATTTTGTAAATTTGCTACCTAAATGTTTATGTTTAGGGGCTAGAGAAACAGCACAGGTTAAGCATGTTTACTACTCTTGCAGAGAACCAGAGTTCTGCTCCCAGGACCTAAATGATAGCTTACAACTGCCCAACTGGGAGGACTTCAGTTCCAGGGGATCTGACACCCACTTCTAACCCCCAAGACTCTTGCACGTATATGATGCACATACTCATGCATGCACTAATACACACACAAAAGAAAAGAATTTTTAAATTCACGCAGCTCTTGGATTGGGGCTGAGAAGCTCCCGCTAGCAGAGGTAAAGGTTAGTGTGGAGACTCACACCTGGTCAAAGTGCAGAGTAAGTGACCGATGAGCATGAAGCCACAAAAGAGCCATCTACATCCATATCACAAGACCTAACAAGACCCAACAAATATCACAGAAAAGACAGGGGAAAGAATTCAAGAACCTGATGATGGAAACGAGTGCCATGGGATTACTGCCATCCAGATGAGGTGTGGTCGCTGCAACCATGAACATACGGCAGCTATGCCATCTGTACAAGATTGGGCCCTCCAGCTTTCCAATATGGACAGAGGAGACACGATGAAGCCTTTTTCTTCTTGAGGAACTAACAGCATTAATATTTGCTGGAGGAGGAGGAGGTATCTTTTTCTGTAATATTGTAGTCCCTGGGGGACTGGGTGGGAAGAACAAGGGGTTCAGAAGGAAAGGCAGAAGGATGCTATAGGGTAATGGTAGAGGAGCATATAACCACAATATATTGTACATAGGTATGAAGCTGTCAAAATAAATGTTTGTATGCATATATATTAGATAAACTTAATAATCCTCTTTTGTGGGACACATATGTCTGCATGTCTGGTATTATGGATACCAGAGAGCTTTGCACACGATTCTTTTGATTCTCTCCAGGAAGTAAGAGATCATGCATGGGTCCACAGATTTCCACACTGAATTTCTGTGTATTCTGATTCCATCCTCCCTCTTTAGCTCATAAATAGAGAGTTCATAGTTAAAAAGCCATTTAGGAGGCTAGGGTGACAGTTCAGTTGATGAGGTGCTTCCTGCACAAATGTGATGACCTGGGTGCAACCCACAGTACCCATGTGAGATGCTGGCTGTGGTATGTATGTTTGTGATCCCAACACTGGGGAGACAGAGGCAGGTGGATACCTGTTGGTGAGATCTTGGCCAGTGAGAGGCCTTGTCTAAAAAAGTAAGAGGGATGGCGCTTGAGGAGTGATACCTGAAGGTGAACCCCACCCTCACATACACATGAGTGTTCATGAACATCTGCCACCTGTACTTTCACAGACATGAAGAACAAGCTTCTTAGGTATCCATGACAAGCATCATCTTATAAAGTTATTATTTTCCTCTTTTAATAAAAGTACATAAGCAGATATGTTAGAGAAGAATCATTGTTTAAGTAACACTGATGAATAAACATAAAAGAGCCAAACCATGTGACCATGATATTGGATAATCTGATAAACCATATGACCTTGTTGAGATCCTGCATGGCCAGCCAGGCTGTGTGTTACTGTGAGTCAACAAACCATTCCACTCCATGACAGATCCTCATCTCATGTATCCAACTACCAAGAGAAATGGCACATATTTAATAAATGCAGTAACTGCAATGGATTTATTAACTAGAAGCTCATGGTGAACTTAAATGATGATTTTCAGAAATGGAAGGAGGTAAGAGGAGCAACAGAAACAAATACAATGACTGTTGAGAAGTTCTTTTGCCAGCCAACTAGGCTAATGGCAAGCAACTGCCATCTTGGGAAAGGGAAGCTTGTGGAATACCATCGTCTGTGAAAGCTCCTGAGAGTTCTGACCTACAGAGGCTGAGAAAGCTAGATCCCCTTCCTTGTTTCTTGGATGTTGTCATGAATATCTCCACTCTGTCATTTGTTGTTTGCACAGCAAACTTGCTGACATCTTGCTGAAGGAAGCCGAGGTTGGCTCATCATCAGACTGAGAGATGGTCCTGCTCCCTGAATGAGACTGAGGGCTGATCCTGCTCCCTGTATCAGACTGAGGGATGCTCCTGCTCCCTGCACTCACATGCCTCCCCATCTGTCTTTGGTTAAATCAATACCAAACTTATTTTTTCTTTCACAATAAGGTTTACTATTGTTTTATTATTTAAATTTTTATCATAGGTGCTTTCAGTTGAGTTTTCGTGTTTGCATTTTTAGAATTGACATGGAAAAAAAGTGGAATAGGCTATTTAATGTATTTTCAGAAGATGTAAAATAAACATCAGGCAGATTTTCCGAAGTGATTATGGCAAGTCTCCATTTTTGCTCATTTAATGTTTTGTCTGACAGTTCAACAGAACCTTCATATCTGTACAAACAGGTAATAGCTTCCTTGCAAATCCCCAAGGATTAGGCCCATTTGTGTAAATTTAGGACCAGGAGAATTGAAACCAGATTACATGCTGAATGATATTTATGCAATCTACACAATCATATAGGGAACACAAATGTATGGCTTTGTAACTGCTGGTCTTGGGAAGAGGAGAGAAAGGAGACTCAGAGGAGAGAAAGTGCCATGAAGAAGCAGCGGGTGGACAGTTGGACAATGTGCAGAGAGCAAGAGTCCCTGGAAACATCTAGTTCTAAATTGGATGTTGTCATCAAACTCCTTCCTTCAGAACTCAAGGACCTATGAGGAAGAAGAGGCAGAAAGACTGTAAGAGTCAGAGACAATGGATGGCACCAAGGAAACAGGTCTTCCAGACCCACATATGAACTCATAGAGACTGGCAGAATGCACAGGGACTGCACATGTCCAAGCCAGATGGGATCGCAGCCCTGAGAGGGGGCAGTGAACATGAGCTCCCATCCTTAACTAAGACGCTATATCCAGTTGACAACCACTTGCAAAGGTAAAACTAGGTATCACCAGTGGAATCTCTTTGGATATACAAATGACACTTTCGGGTAGGCCCCTTGCCTAGTAATAGATGGCCAAAATTAAATTAATTCAATGGTATTTTTGGAATTTTTTTTTGTCTCATATTGCTCTGTTCAGGTATTTTTGTGTTTTTATTTTATTTTTTTTTGGTGTGTGTGTGTGTGTGTGTGTGTGTGTGTGTGTGTGTGTGTGTGTGTACATATCCTTCCTTCCTCCCTCCCTCCCTTTCTTTCTTCTTTCTTTTTTACTGTTTGTATTCTAACTGTCCAGACAAAGGGAACAGGAAGTTGGGTGGGTGTGGAGGTGGAGAGAATCTGTGAATTGATGAGGGAAGGCAAACCATGATTAGAATATAGTGCATGAAAAATCATTTTCAATAAGACATAAAAACAAACAAAGAAGCAGAGTTGGGGAATTCACATCTTGTCTCCTATAGATTCATCAGCAGGATGTTTGCCTCCGGCACAAGTTCCAGCCACTGATTTCCATGCCTGTGGTTCCATAGAACCTAGTCTTTGGGGCAGAGGCCATGGGATAAGATTTTTGAAAGGCCATTCAGATTCATCTGTTCTTTTGTATGTGAAGTATATATAGCCTATTGACCTCCACAGGGTTATCAATCCAAATATCTCAGATGGTGGATAGCTGCAGATAAGGCCATTGATTCCCAGTCCCTAGCTTAGGGATAATTACATGTTATGGTAATTATAGTGGTGACATTTTCCTGACAGGGAAAGGAGAATGAAGACATTCATTCGCTATGTCTTTTCCCAGAGATTAGGAGGGCAGTATTATTGTAGATGAAGGGGCTGAGATAAACACATTTAAAACAACAACAACAAACCAACCAATTTCCTACACAAGCTGCATGGTAAAATATTTCTTTATGCGACAGAGACATCATATGTGGTCCCTTAAACCACCACTAGGATGTTCACAGGGACAGAGGGATCTCCAAGCACTTGCTTTGTGTGGCACCTGACAACCAGTAGTGAAAAATGAGCAATTATTGGCATTTGTCAACCCTCAGGTCCTGTGGCAGGAAAACGGAAGCGACAGCAATCATGCTCAATTTGCATCTCTCCCGATGTCAGTCTTTGTGAGGACTCATTCGAACATCAGAAGAGAACGGAAAAGGCTTGCAGGTGTGCAGTGAGCTATGACAGCAAGGCTGCCAACATGGCGCGCTGATCGACTAACGATTAAGATATCAAAAGCCATCCCCACAGCTTGCTGACAGCTGGTTCAATTGTTTGCACCTGTTTTCCCCCATTACACATGTGTCTGGAATGGATTATTCTGGCCTCCGCCAGACACTTTTCACCTTCCTTCACGGTGACATCGTCCAGCAGCCTCACAGCAGGGACCAGACAGCTTTTAGATCCCAAGTTGGTGTATTTGGAAGATGGTTCTGGGGTGTCAGGTCAGGGCTAACAAGGGATTGGTTTAGCTGTGAACAGTGAGGCATGCGGGATGCTTGCTTCTCCAGGAGTCAGGGTGAAGTCCATGGTCTCCCAGCTGTATTCAAGGCTGGCATACTCTGCCGTCACAACACGACGTTCTTCCAGGCATTTTTAATCTGGATAGGACATATTAAGAAGTTAACTGAGATTAAGCCATGCCCCTGAAGTCCCTGAACCTGAGTGTCCGTCACTAAAATGCTCCTCTCACATCAGTGATGAGTCTGCTACGTAGCAGACACAGCTGCAGATTCCCACCCTCACGGGGTAGAACCATACCAGGGTCTGAGAGCCGCATTGCTCAGGAGCTCACATGGTGATCCATTCTTGTAAAGCGCACAAATGTTAGCCATTTAGCCACTGGGCTTAGGACTGCTATTTCTTTCTGCTTCTCCTCTGACACACTCCCTATCTTGTGATGCACTACTGGAATGGCTGTGGGCAATTTCAGTGTCTGGTAGAGGGGAAACTGGGTTGGGGGACACATTTACTTTTTGTTTAGTGGGTTGTTTTCATGTAGTTTATAGTCTCTTCTGTGTATTTCTGCCTCTGGCTTCTGGGAATATTTATTTTTAATTGGGAATTCACAGTTCTTTCTTTATTTTTTTTTTCCTTGGGGACTCCTCAGTTGTACAAGGGCACCATCCCTACATACCTGCTGTTTCCTGCAGGCCTCCTGTCCTGTCAAGTCTCTCTTTGGTATGCTTGTGGGCTGTTTCTCTAAAAGACAAACAATTCGGTATATTTGCTAGTTTCTGTGACTGATTTTCTCTGTTGGTCCTAAACTGCTCATGGTGTGAAAACTGGTTCACAATCATACCGAGTCTGTATGACTGACTTGAGAAGCTGGATCCAGTACACCACCAAAACTGGTTCCAGCACGCCCCTGAGTCTCCCATAGAGTTTCATGAATTGGCCTCTTTGTTTTCTCTTCATGTATAATTACCATAGTTCAGACTTTCATTTCCTCAACTTCTCCCCACCCAAAGGACCACTGTAACAGCTTAGCCTGTTTTCCTGTCACCTGCCTGTTTGGTGGAGTCTAGATTTCAGAATACCATTGGATTTGTTTTCTAAAATGCACATTTGCCATGTGAGCCTCTGGCTTTATTGCTCTTCTGGTTTCCTATCCCCACAGTAGTCAAGTGGCGATCCCTGAACTGTTCTCTGGTTTGCAGAGCTTACCTACCCTCTGGCCTCATCAATTCCACACACGCAGAAGCTACTTCTCCTCAGCACTGCTGGTGGGGTTTTTCCCTTTCTCCACGTGGGAAATACCTACACTTCTGTCTACATAACTGGTCTGTTTTGTAGAGTTTAGAAAAGTTTCTTCACTGATGCTATGCCAAGGGTATTTTTGGATGGACTGAATTCACAAAGGTTTACTTAAAGACTAGAACAAGGGAAGAACAGAAGCAAACACCTCCAGACAAAGCAGTGCATTTCTGTAGTACACAGTTCCTGGTCATTTCAGAGTGTTGCCCTGCACCGCACCACCTCACTGCTGCACTAATTCACTGTGGCAGGTTTATGAGAACCAAACTTGAACATAGGCTCTACTAAGCCAGGAGTATAAAAATTTAGCCTTAGGTTTTCAGCCCTCATCAGCCATCAGAAACCATCATTAATATAGTGTTCTCCATTGCTGCACTGATAACCGGTATCACGTTATTATATTGAAAAACATGCTACATGAAAACAGAATGGGAAACTCTTTTTGTTTTTTAAATTTTCATTCCTACATTCATCTGATTTTGTTTTTGAACGTCCTCATTATTGGGGAGCTTTTTTTCTTTTCTAATTCCTTGCCCCTTTCTTTTCCTTCCATAACATTCCTCTTGATTTCTCTTTTCATTTATTTAATCATGCTTCTCTTCCGATTTTCCATTTCCCTGTGTCTTTTGTTTATCTAAGTAGCTTTATCTAAAATAGATGAAATGGCTTATGAAGATTGAAATCTTAAAATAAACACGGTGAATGATTGCAGAGAAGATACAAACAAGCAAATGAATTCAATCTAGGCCTTCCAGAGGAAAGGCAACAGCACAGAGAAAAATGCAAAATCAGAGATAAAAATCAGGACTGTGGATGAAAAAGTCAGCAACATTTCAAGAAGGAAACTGAGATTTTGGGGGAAAAAAAAGCATTTTGAAAATGAAAAAAGTTAGTGAATCATACAAAAACCACAATGGAAAGCATCACCAAGAGACTTGACCAAGCAGAGAGAAAAAATATCAGGGATGGAGAACAAAGCTTAGGAAGCAATATACTCAAGCATCATAAGGAAAAATGATTTAGCAAGTATGATAACAACATGAAAGAACTCTGCAATGAGTAGACCAAACCCAACAATCCATGGGCTAGAAGAAAGATCTGTGATAAAGTCTAAAGGCACCAAGATTCAGTTAAATGAAATTACAGCACTCCCCCAAATCCCCCAAATCCAGAGGGAAAAAAAGGCTACCCAAACACAAGAAGCATTTGGATTCTCAAAAAGAGGATAGGAGAGATGGCTCAAGAGATAAATGGTCTTGTTGCTCTTACAGAAGATCGGGGTTCAATTCTCAGCACCCATTACTTAAATCATCTATAACTCCAGATCGAGGGGATCTGAATCTGATACCCTACACTGACCTCCACACAAACCAAGCACATGCGAGTGTGTGTGTGCACACACACACAAAGTATTTTGCCTGCATGTATTTATACATATGCTCATGAATACTCACACATACTCATAAATAAATCTAAAAGAATTAGATTCCCAAATAGGCATAAACAACAACAAAAAAACTCTTACCACAATATATTATAGTTAGAGCTGGGCGGTGGTGGTGCACACCTTTAATCCCAGCACTCGGGAGGCAGGGGCAGGCAGATTTCATGCGAGTTTGAGACCAGCCTGGTCTACAAGCTCGAGTTCCAGAACAGCCTCTAAAGCCACAGAGAAACCTTGTCTTGAAAAACCAAAATAGTACTTAACATGTCAAAAATACAAATCAGTGAAACAATATTAAATGCTGTAAGGAAAGAGACCTAGTCATCCACAAAGGCAAATGCACCCAAATAACAACAGATCTCTCACCACAAACTCTGAAAGCCATGAAAACATGAGAGATGTAGTTTAAGTTCTAAAGGTTAACAATTGGTAGCAGAGACTGGTATATCCACCAAATTTATCTTTTAAGACTTACATAGAAATAAGGTCATTTCAAGTTAAGCACAAACTAAGGCAATTCATGACAACTCTATTTGCTACTTTTGAATTGCTATTTCAAAGACCAAGACCAAAAGAAACTTGGTGAGGAAACGGTTATTTATTTATTTATTTTTAACATGTCCAGGTAATAGTTTGTTACTGAGAGAAGTCAGTACAGGAACTCAAACAAGATAGGAACTCAACCATGGCAGGATCCTGGAGACAGGAGCTGGTGCAAAGGCCATGGAGGGGGACAGCTATCTGGCTTGCACCCCATGGCTTCCTTAGCTTGCTTTCTTGTAGAATCCAGGACCAACAGCCCATAAGGGACATTATCTGCAGTCAAGTGAGTCCTCTAACATCAATCATCAACCAAAAATTGGCCTACAGGTCTGCCTACAGAAATCTGATAGAGGCATTTTCCTAACTGAAGTTATTACCAGATAATTTTAGCTTGTGTCAAGTTGACAAAAAACAAAAACAAAACAAAAAATTAACCAGGATGATAACAAAGGAAGTCTTAATAAATATAAAATAATCAAAATTATTTCTTGTATGTTATCAGGTTATGGAAGTATAAACTAGGAATCAATTTCAAGAGAATCTACAGAAATAATACAAATAATTGGACACTGAAAGATAGACTCTTCAATGATCAATGGGTCATAGAAGAACTTAGGGAGGAAATAAAACATTTCCTAGAATAATGTGAAGATGAACTATCAACTTCCCTGAACTTTTTGGATACAGCTAAGGCAGTTCTTCTTCTTTTTTTTTATCATGTTTTTATTTGAATTAGAAACAAGATTGATTTACATGACAATCCCAGTTCCCTTCTCCCTCCCTTCCTCCCCTACCACCCCAGCAACTAAAACCCTACCTATCACATACCCTTTCTTCTATTCTTCACCTGATTCAACCTTTCTGCTCCCTCATCTTCCTCTGCATCCTTCCTCTTCTTCCCTTCTCATTCTCGTAGCTCCCTCCCCCCTCTTCCCGTGCTCTCAATTTGCTCAGGGGATCTTGACCCTTTCCCCTTCTCCAGGACACAACGTTTGTCTCTTTTAGGGTCCTCCTTATTTACTAGTTTCTATGGCAGTGTGGATTGTAGGCTGGTAATCCCTTACTCTGTGTCGAAAATCCACATATGAGTGAGTACATATCATGTTTGTCTTTTTGTGATTGGGTTACCTTGCTCAGAATGGTTTCTTCGAGTTCCATCCATTTTCCTGCAAATTTCAAGATTCCATTGTTTTTTTCTGCTGAGTAGTACTCCATTGTGTAAATGTACCACATTTTCAGTATCCATTCTTCGGTAGAGGGGCATCTAGGCTGCTTCCAGTTTCTGGCTATTACAAATAGTGCTGCTATGAACATCGTTGAACATATGTCCTTGTTGTATGAATGTGCTTCTTTTGGGTATATGCTTAGGAGTGGAATTGCTGGATCTTGTGGTAGACTCATTCCCATTTTCTTGAGGAGTTGCCATACTGATTTCCAAAGTGGCTGTACAAGTTGGCACTCCCTCTAGCAGTGGAGGAGTGTTCCCCTTTCTCCACATCCTCTCCAGCATGAACTGTCATTGGTGTTTTTGATTTTGGCCATTCTGACAGGAGTAAGATGGTATCTCAGAGTTGTTTCGATTTGCACTTCCCTGATGGCTAAGGATGTTGAACACTTTCTTATGCAGCTAATGCAGTTCTAATAGAAAAGTTTACATCTGCGAGTGTTTACATCAACAAAAAACCAAACAGGAATATAAAACAAACAAACTGACGACTCACCTCAAGGTCTTAAAAATAAAACAAGAACTAGCCTAGTGCAAAAGTAGAAAGAGGCAAGAACTATGAGTATAAGGGCAGAAACCAATGAAGCAGAGAATAAAGGAATATATATAGGAACAATCAAACAAAAAGCTGATCCCTTTAAATTATAGGTAAGATTGACAGACCCAGCTCCAAACTAGACAAAAGGAATAAAGAAAAAAAAAACCCAAATTGAGAAAATCGAGGCGTGGGGGTACATGTTGCAACTGATTTTAACGAGCTCCAGAGGCTTTAGGGAATCAAACTTTGAGCACATGCATTATTAGACACTTGAAAATCTAGAAGAAATTGACAAGTTTCTAGAAACATATGGCCTATCTTAATTACATCAAGAAGACATAAACAACTTTAGCAGATCCATAGCAATTAATGGTATTGAAGCAGTAATAAAAATGTCTCCCAACGAGCCACTATAGGTCCGAGAAGAGATCTGGAACTAGGGAGATCTCCAGAGACCTACAAGGATGACACGATCTGACAATCCAGGCAATGGAGGAGAGGATAACCTAAAAGCCCTTCCCCTAAAATGAGATTGATGACTTCTCTTTATGCCATCCTAGAGCCCTCATCCAGTGGCTGATGGAAGCAGAGACAGACATCCACAGATATACACTGAGCTGAAATCTGGAATTTAGTTGAAGATCGAAGGGGTCTGTACCATGTTGGAGACACCCACAGAAACAGTTGGTCTGAGCAAGGGAGAGCACATCGACCCCAGTTGCTGTCTGGGAGGCCAGTACAAGACTGATCCAGACCCCTGAACATGGATGCCAATAAGGAGGCCTCTGCACTCTAGGGAGCCTCTGGAAGTGGATTAGCATTTTTCCCTGGTGTAAGAAGGGACTTTGAGAGCCCATCCCACATGAAGGGATACACTCTGGCCCTGGACACATGGGGAAGGGCCCAGGCCCAGCACAGGAAGATTTGGTGGACTTTGCAGAGCCCCCACTGAGGGCCCTACCCTGCCTGGAGAGTGGTGGGTGGATGGGATGGGGGATAGGTTGGGGGTGGGGGAGGAGGGAGAGGGAGAAGGGACTTACATGTGAAACAAGCTTGTTCCCTAACTTGAATTAATAAAATAAACAAATAAATAAATAAATAAAAAGAAGTTAAAAAAATATCTCCCAACAAAGAAAAGTTCAGAGCCAGATAGTTTCACTGTTGAATTCTACGATACCTTTAAGGAAGAGCTAATATTTTGGTTTGCAAAATGGAAAGAGAAAGAATATCACCAAATTTATTCTATTAAGTAATAATTGCCCTAATGCCCAAATTAGAGTAGGAAACAACCACAACAACAAAATGATCGACAACTTCTCTGATGAATACGGCCAAAAAATCTCAATAAAATTCTTGTAGGCCACATTTGGGAACATTTTAAACTTGCATACAACGATAAGGTTGGTCTCATCCCAGGGATGCAAGTTTTGTTCACTGTATGAAAATTGATAAATATAATATGACGTAAGTAGGCTTAAAGTCACATGATTATCTCAATAGCCACAGAAATGCTTTTGAAAAATTCAACATCTTTTCTTTTTTAAAAACATTTTTATTGTATGAATAGGGGTGTTTTGCCTGCATGTGTGTCTGTGTCGCACATGCATGCAGTGCCTGAGGAAACCAGGAGAGGGCATTAGATTCCTGGTATCTGGTGTTACAGACAGTCAATGAGCCACCATGTGGGTGCTGGGAATTGAACCTGGGTGCTCTCAAAGAACAGTCAGTACTCTTAATCACCAAGCCATCTCTCCTAGCCCCTCAACACCTTCTTGATAAAAGCCCTGAAGATATTGTAAATAGAAGGAATGTTTCTCAACTGAAGTCAGGCTGTATACAACAAACCTTATACTCAGTGGTGAAACACGGAAAACATCCACCGGTAGACACAGAATGTGCTGATAATTCAAATTAAGAGTTAAAGGAAGTGGCTAGTGGGGCAGACTGCAGGGACAGGCGGTAACAAAGAAGAAAATGCAGTGTGCAGAAGAAATAGAGGAAACTGTTAGGGGAATCATGGAACACTTGCGATTGGAATGGGCAAAGAACTGGAGTGGTTGGGAAATAAGAAGAAATGAATGGCTATGGCAGAAAGGTGTGTATAAACTAACCACAGGAATCTCAGAAACGCTTGAGGAGACATTTGGAGGAGGCACCAGTTCCGAGAGACGGATCTACAGAGCAGTGTCTTAGGCATCATAAGTCATTGTTATATGACTGAGGCTTGTAAGAAGTAATTCTCCAGTTTTATTCTGTGGAGCACTGATGTCTTCAGGATGTTGGTGATTGTCACACAGGAAATATTACATATGCAAATTAGACCAATTTTTATGGATTTATTACATTCACATATTTAAAGCTCTCCTAAATTCCATATTAAACCCTTCTTTCTGTTTACTATCCAGCTTTTCTAAATAGATTTAACTATGAATAATTCTTTCATGAAACACCTATGAAGACACCCAAGGATGGTCATGTTCTTCAGCACACAGCACCTCTCTCTCTCTCTCTCTCTCTCTCTCTCTCTCTCTCTTTGACTTATTTCTAGCCAGCTTTTCTTAACTTAAATTCTCCCAACTACCCTTTTGCCTCTGGATTTTTTCCTTTTCTTCTGTAATCTTCCTTTCACTCTTACTCTGTAGCTGGCTGTATAGCTGGGTGGCTGGTCCCTTCTTTTCTCACTCCTTGATCTCTCTCCTCCAAAATTTCTCCTCTGTTTATTCTCTGGGCCTGCCAGCCCCATCTATCCTTTCTCCCGTCTTGCTATTGGCTTCCCAGCTCTTTATTAGACCAATCAGGTGTTTTATTTTTTTTTCATTCATTTATTTAGTTCATAAATAAAGTCATGCACAATTATGATACAGAATACAGTATGTTCACAATGGCATGGCTAAATTAAACCAATTAACATGTTATATCACACATATTCATCATTTTTGTTTTGAGAACACTTAAAGTATACTATCTCACAACTTTTAAAATATAGCATATTGTTATCAACCATATTTATCATGCTCTCAGTAGACCTCAAGACTTCACAGAGTCCATGCCTCTTGTCCAACTGCAGTTTTATATCCTTAAACCAATCATTTCCCCATTGTTAAAAGTCCCACATTGAAGCCTAATAGCCACAATTCTGCTCTCTGTTCCCATAAGTTCATCATTTCTAGGTTACACATAAAATTGAAATTGTGTGACATTTGTCTTCCAGTGTGTCACTTATTTTTTTTTGCAAGCATATAACTTTACTACTTACTAAAGATGAAATCAAATTTGTATGCACAGGTGAGCACTAACTGAAGCACCTTGGATTCATCACATATTTGAGTTTCAATTAGCATATATATACATATATATGTGTGTGTATATATTTATATTTATATAAAAAGAGCAATAATGGTAATATGTTATGCATCAATAGCAGCAACAGCTTTTCCAGGTTCTGTAGTCCTTTGAACAAAATTGTAGAGACATCCAGTACACTCCATTTAAAACAAACAAACAAAAACAAACAAACAAACAAACAAACAACAACAACAAAGTAAAAAAACAAAATCCCAGAAGACAGCACAGTTCTGTTACTCTTGTGGTACTTGGCACTATTTTTTTTTTAAATTATTTTCTCAGTAATCATCTGGGAGGAAACCATTCTGAGCAACATCATTAAAAACAGTTCTGATAAAGCATGGTCACTACTGTATCATAAAGCAGATCCACATATGAGTGAGTACATATCATGTTTGTCTTTTTGTGATTGGGTTACCTCGCTCAGAATGGTGTCTTCTAGTTCCATCCATTTTCCTGCAAATTTCAAGATTCCATTGTTTTTTTTCTGCTGAGTAGTACTCCATTGAGTAAATGTACCACAATTTCTCTATCCATTCTTCGGTTGAGGGGCATCTAGGCTGCTTCCAGTTTCTGGCTATTACAAATAATGCTGCTATGAACATGGTTGAACAGATGTCCTTGTTATATGAATGTGCGTCTTTTGGGTATATGCCTAGGAGGGGAATTGCTGGATCTTGTGGTAGACTTATGCCCATTTTCTTGAGGAGTCGCCATACTGATTTCCAAAGTGGCTGTACAAGTTGGCACTCCCACCAGCAGTGGAGGAGTGTTCCCCTTTCTCCACATCCTCTCCAGCATAAACTGTCATTGGTATTTTTGATTTTAGCCATTCTGACAGGAGTAAGATGGTATCTCAGAGTTGTTTTGATTTGCATTTCCCTGATGACTAAGGATGTTGAACACTTTCTCATGTGTCTTTCAGCCATTTTATATTTCTCTATTGAGAATTGTCTATTTAGTTCTGTACCTCACTTTTTAATTGGGTTGTTTAGTGTTTGGGGGACTAGCTTCTTGAGTTCTTTGTATATTTTGGAGATCAGCCCTCTGTCAGATGTGGGGTAGGTGAATATCTTTTTCCAGTCTGTGGGCTGCCGTTTTGTCTTGCTGACTGTCTCATTTGCCTTACAGAAGCTTCTCAGTTTCAGGAGGTTCCATTTATCAATTGTTGACCTCAGTGTCTGTGCTACTGGTGTAATGTTCAGGAAGCAGTCTCCTGTACCGATTAATTCAAGGGTATTTCCCACTTTGTCTTCTAATAGGTTCAGTGTAGCTGGATTTATGTTGAGATCTTTGATCCATTTTGACTTAAGTTTTGTGCAAGGCGATAGGCTTGGGTCTAACTGCAGTCTTCTACATGTCTGCACCCAGTTAAGGCAGCACCATTTGTTGAAGATGTTCTCTTTGTTCTAGCGTATATATTTGGATTGTTTGTCAAAAATCAGGTGTTCATAGGTGTATGGGGTAATATCAGGGTTTTCAATTCTATTCCATTGGTCTACCAGTCTATTTTTGTGCCAATACTAAGCTGTTTTCAGGACTATAGCTCTGTAATAGAGCTTGAAGTCAGGGATGGTGATGCCTCCAGAGGTTCCTTTATTGTATAGAGATGTTTTGGCTATCCTGAGTCTTTTGTTTCTCCATATAAAGTTGAGAATTGTTCTTTCAAGGTCTGTGAAGAATTGTGTTGGAATTTTGATGGGGATTGCATTGAATCTGTAGATTGCTTTTGGCAAGATTGCCATTTTTACTATGTTGATCCTACCTATCCAAGAGCATGGGAGATCTTTCCATTTTCTGGTATCTTCTTTAATTTCTTTCTTTAGAGGCTCAAAATTCTTACGGTATGGGTCTTTCACTTTTTTGGTTAGTGTTACTCCAAGGTATTTTATGTTGTTTGTGGCATTGTAAAAGGTGATGTTTCTCTGATTTCTTTCTCCACCAATGTGTCATCTGTATATAGTAGGGCTACAGATTTTTTTGAGTTAATCTTGTATCCTGCCACTTGCTGAAGGTGTTTATCAGCTTTAGGAGTTCCCTGGTTGAGTTTATCGGGTCACTTATGTAGACTATCATATCATCTGCAAATGTGAGTGTTTGACTTCTTCCTTTCCGATTTGTATTCCCTTGATCTCCTTTTGTTCTCTTATTGCTCTAGCTAGAACTTCAAGGACAATATTGAAGAGGTATGGAGAGAGTGGACAGCCTTGTACCTGATTTTAGAGGAATTGCATTGAGTTTCTCTCCATTTAATTTGATGTTGGCTGTTGGCTTGGTGTATATTGCTTTTCTTATGTTGAGGTATGTTCCTGTTATCCCTGATTTCTCCAGGACCTTTATCATGAAGGGATGTTGGATTTTGTCAAAGGCTTTTTTGGCATCTAGTGAGATGATCATGTGATTTTTTTTCCTCACTCTATTTATATGGTGGATTACAATGATGGATTTTCATATGTTGAACCATCCTTGCATCCCTGGGATGAAGCCTACTTGATCATGGTGGATGATTTCTCTGATGTGTTCTTGGATTCGATTTGCCAATATTTTATTGAAAATTTTTTTCCTAGTCTCCGGTGGTGTCATATCGGGTTTTCTGTTGTTGGATGTGCTTTTACCTTGTCCTCTTCTCATCCTTTCTTCTGGTGGGTGTAGCAAGTGTTTTTTGTTCTCCTCGTGGGTGTGGGACCACTGTTCCCTTCTGGTAGATGCAAACAGATCCAATACTCTGATGTTGGCTCTCTTCTCGTGGCTGGAGGTGTCACTGTTACCCGGGTGTCAGCAATGTCCGGGTGTGCTGGGTCCCGCCGGGAGGGCAGTTGGAGGCAGAGCTGTCTCTGGGCCTTGGGGTGTCGGATCCCGCTGCCGAACTCCATATGGTCACTGAGCGACGACGATGAACCGGAACTGGAAACAGTTCCTGGCCTACCTGGGCCGGCAGATGTAGGCCGGGCTGCCTCTGGGGGCTGCCTCTGGGTGTTCGGTGTTTGTAACCCGCCACCGCCGAACTGGGTAAATACATACATCTTAATAACTGACTTTGAGGTGAGCCCAGAGTAGCACATGGAGAATAAACATTTATCTAATATTAACCATTATTAGTCATAGTGACAAAGTACAGTCAAATGATTATCTGAATGTTTAAAGTTCAAGGTATGTGATCACACATTAGTAGACAGCCTAGGTTAGTGTGTGATTCACATACCTCAATCTTTATAATAATAATAAATATAACATAGTAATATAAATTATAAATAATCTAAACATGATTTAAACTATATGAGAGGTGTGAGTAGGTTGTATATGAATACTATGAGGAATTTGACAGTGTGTTGATATTGTTATATATGACTCTGTCTCTGTCTCTTGTCTGTCCTGTCTTTTTCTCTGTGTCTCTGTCTCTGTCTCTGTCTCTGTCTCTGTCTGTCTCTCTGTCTCTGTCTCTGTCTCTGTCTCTCTCTCTCTCTCTCTCTCTCACACACACACACACACACACACACACACACACACACACACACACGACCCTGAGGACAAAGGAGAGCACAGAGTAGTTGCCCAGTCTGGGAGCAGAACACAGACAGTTCCTGAGGATGCTGAGGCCACACACAGGACATAATGGAGGAGGGAGGACACACTGGCCAACAGTCTCTGAGTAGAGAAGCTCTTTGGTTGCCAGGCAACAAAACAAGAAGTACGGGGCAGTGGGTAGCACTTCCATTCTTATCACTACTTGTCTTCATCTCTTTGGGCTGCCATAACCACACACCCAATGCTGTGTTGTCTCTGTATAACATGAATTTATTTCTCATAGTTTTGAAGGCTGGAAAGTGAAGGCATTTTGACAGATTTGGTGTTTGATGAGGGCTCCTCCGCTTCAAAGACAGTGCTATGTTGTGTTCTCTTCCAGAGATAAATGTTGTGCCTATCCTAGCAGGAGAGCCAAGGGCCATGCGACTTCCTGAAGTCTGTTTCACAAGCGAGGTAAACCCAAGCAGTTCCTTCTCCTTTGTGAGAGAATTGGTCTGGTCCCCATTTGTTTTGCCATATCTGCCTCTGTAAAACTAAGCTGAACTTCACACCTCCTTGAGCTTACAGCTGCATCTTAGTCCCCAGATGGAATCCTTACTCACTGCCTCCTTGGCCTTATTTACAGATGCCAGGTACAGTGCACAGTAACTCTGTCTTCTTCATCTTCCCAGGGGTGTACTATGTAGTTCTTCCCACATCTCCCTGGAATGACCTGAGCTTTTATTTGTCCAGTATTTTCCTTTTTTGCTAGGCTCAAACAAAAATCTGACTTCCAGGATTTTGTTAGGCATTGGCATTCTAAGCATATCCCAAGAGATGAAAAAAAAAAAATCTGCAGCAGCAGCAGCAACAACAATAATAAAAATCTTCAGAGTAGATGGGTGGGGCAAGGAATATGAACAAGTGATTAAAATTTTGCTGAGACCTAAAATATGGTTTGTTAAGTTTATGAAATATATGCAATTGACAAAAATGACTAACGTGACACTGATGCTCATTTTATCAGTGTCCAGGAAATGAATCCCATGCTTAGCATCTGTTCTCTCATTGGTATCCATGATTGCTGCCATGTAAAGCTGTGCTTCCCTTGGTTCTGCACCACACAATCAGCCAGGGCTGTTCTTCCATGCTGTGGTCTTAGATGACCAGAGCATCCTCTGACTTGACCTTTCCAAGTTGCTTAGACTTATAGTGGTTCGTCTTCTCCAGAGAGGAACTAGGAAGGGCATAAGGAACCACACTGTTCAAGGAAAACAGTCAGCTATAGGAGCAGAGAGAGGCAGGGCGGGAATGAAATTATAGCTTCTATCGTGCGTTTCATAAATGCATCCAAGGGTGAGCAGGAAACTAGAGGCAGGGATTTCTTCCCCTCGATTGGCCTTGAAGCCCCTTTGCTTCCCTTGATGTGAGCCTCTCACCAGGCTGTGTGAAAATGATAGTGCTGACGATAGCCGTGGACCTTCCCACCTGGCCAGTAAGGATAGTCACAATGATAGTGTTTCTCCTCCACCAAAGCAATAGTCACTTGGGCCAACATTCAGGGAAACTGTCTCTTATGGACTTTGCAGATCACTTTTCATGATTATTAGAAAGCTTCAGAGTCTTAGTGTCACCTGCAGGAGTTAGGAGCCGAATGTGGCTTTTGATCATCAAAAGCATGGCTAGTATAACAGAGGAATTTAGTCTAACAACAGTGAGATTGAACTGAATCATTTTCTGTTACTGTACAAGGCAGGGTAATATTGATCTGATGTGGTGTTGTGTTCTCTCCTTTTAGACAAACAACAGTTTACACAGCACCCGTTGGTGAATTCTTCCCGTCTGAAATCTGGACTGGCTGGAATGAATTCTTTCCTGGAGTCTGCCAGAGAGAGTCGGGCAGTGCTGCTTAGACTGGCTTCTCAGCTGGAGACAGTCCTTCCAGGAACATTCAGGTAGTTGTGGAGTTTGGTATCTTGCAGGTTGTGGGATAGAGGCCCTTTCCTTGCTGGCCATTGGCCAGTGGCTGCTGTCAGCTGCTAGAACTGTGGCAGTGTTTGTTCATGGCTCCTTCCATCTTCAATGCAACACTGCTCAAGGCTCTTCCTGGTGCTTGGCGCTTCTCTGTTCTCTTTTGCTGCTGAGTGAAGGTTCTGTCTCCAAGGACTTTTTGGGTTATGTCAGGTTCACCAAGATAAACGGAATCTCTTAAAGCCAACTGTCTTGGACCATTATTTGTATCTGCAAAATCCCTTCACAGCATATTTAGGTTAGTGTTTGATTGAAAAACTGGGAATGGAAATCTTAAGGGGCTACCTCCAGAATTCTGCTCCTTTCTGGCACCTTCTTGGGTTCTCCAGTGGTGATTTAGATCAGAGTTGATTTGTTTTTCATACTAATTTCAGAACTCAATCCCAACTCAAAGATGAACTCTTAGTAGGTTGATTAACTCTGTTCATTGAGTCCAGAGATTTTCCTGTTCTCAAGATTCACTTTCAAAACATAGAAACCTGAGTGAGTTAGTGGGGGTAGCAAATGGGACGCTGTGGGTAGGTATGTAAGTCCAACTGCTTTTTATCCTCTATTGAAGCATGGTGATGCACAGATGAGGTGGATGACTTCAGTTTTCTGAACCAAGAGAGAGGAAGAAAGCTGCCTTGAGGAGAACTTGGAGGAGGAGTCTATGGACCTAGTGGGCATTAAAGACAACTTAGTTGCTCTCTGTCAAGGTTATTTGGCGTGTTGCCTTAGCATATTTTGAAAGGTATTAAGGTCAATAAAACAGCAGGCTTTTGGTAAAAAGCAAGATCCCCTCAAATCCTCCTGCAGTGTCATCAGGCTGTTATGGAATCATCATGATCTTATCCAGAAAGCAAAACACGAACTTACTGCAAGCCGTTTGGCAGGACTCTTGCCTGAATGTATTTCAACTGCTTTTAGTTTGGGCTGCCAGATGTCAAAAAAGAAACAAATTAGTGGAAATTCAGAAAGTGGCAACCAACATATTAAAATGTTCCTGGAGTAACTCAGGGGGTGGGAAAAGGACTATAAATCCACTCTCTCCTCAGCACTTAATTTTTAGTTGTGTCTTATCTAATGGTTGTCCTTACTGCTCACATTCAGAGGCCAGCATGGCGGGAGCAAACCATATGGCTGTGGCTCAGAATGCCCCAGTTCTTGAGCCTAATGGCTTTACCACCAGGACCTCAGCCACTTCCTACTGAAGAAGTCAGGGTTGTAAACACAGGGTATCACTCTGATCCTCATTTGGAGCTACCCAAGCCCATTAGTTCCAAGTTTGGAGAGGGTGTTTTGCTACCAACTCTGAGGAGTAGATTTTGCTACATTAGAATTTGGGTGAAGAGAAAATCACTTTCTCAAGTTCAAATAAATATCAAGAGGTTTGAGATCTGTTTTAAGCTTAAGTTGCTAAAAAGTTTGAATGCCAACTTCATTCAGCCCAAATGAGACATAAAAATACAGACTTCAGCGCTCATTTTAATGAGGGCTATGAGTCCTGTATGGACAGCAAGTGGCTTCAGAATCACAATCAAGTTTCTTCGTGGCTAGCACAGCACGGTGTAATGTTCTAGAATAGTGGATGTGTCTATTGCCAGTTTTTTTTCTCTCTCTCTTTTTCCTATGTGTGTGTGTGAGAGAGGGGGAGGGAGGAAGGGAGAGAGAGAGAGGGAGAGAGAGAGAGAGGAAGGGAGGGAGGGAGAGAGAGAGAGAGAGAGAGAGAGAGAGAGAGAGAGAGAGCCCATGGCTGACAGCAGCAGTCCTCTCTCCTGTCTCTCTCCACTTCACTCATCTCTTAGTTGAATCAGAGCTCTACTATACATTTAGTCTGGCTAGGCAGCTTGCTCTGGCAATCCCCTGTCTCTGCCTCCAGAGTGCTGGGATTGCAAGCAGGCTGCCTATTTTTTAAAAATAAATTTTAATTAAATTAGAAACAATCTTATTTTACATACCAATCCCAGTTCCCTCTCCCTACTGTCCTTTCATTCCCCCCACCAGCCCCCCAATCCTACTCCCCATCCACTCCATCTTTTCTCCCCGTTTGATATATTTTTATTTAGATTAGAAATAATCTTTTTCTTTTTTCCCAAGAGATTATTTTTTATTAGTTCAAATTAGAAACAAGGCTGCTTCACATGTCAATCCCTTCTCCCTCTCCCTCCCCTCCCCTTAATCCCCCACCAGCCCTCGACCTCATCCCCCCTCTGCTCCTCAGGGAGGGAAAGACCCTCCATGCAGATTCCACAAAATCTGTCATATCATCCTGGGCAGGGCCTAGGCCCTCCCCCATGTGTCCAGGCTGAGAGAGCATCCCTCCATGTGGGATGGGCTCCTAAAGTCCCTTCTTATGCCAGGGGTAAATACCGATCCACTACCAGGGGCCCCATAGAATGCCAGGCATCCTCATTGACATCCATGTTTGAAGGGTCTGGATCAGTCCCCTTCTGGCCTCCCAGACATTTACTTGACATTTCCATGAGTTTTAAGGATCTGAACTCTGGTCCATACTTGTATGGCATCCATTTTATCTGCTGGGCAGTCTCTGCAGGGCTCTCCTGCCCCATTTGCTGTTTTCACTCACATAATTTCCTGTTTTCTAGTTAATCACTATTAATTAGCTGTTTGGTGTTTCTTCTTCTTGTTTCCTCAGTTAATGCATTATATACATATGTATATTCGATACCCTAAATTAGAATGTTGTTGAAGATACTTAGAGCTGTATACATTCAACATACTGTTGACACTTCTCTAGCTCATCTCATGTAGCAATTCTTAGATTTTTTGGTGTCTGTGTTTTGTTACTGTGAAACATTCTTTGCTTTAAAGCCCCAACCTTTTACTTCTGCTTTTGCTCTTCAGGGACCATTCTTCCAATGTAGGCATATATCATGTCTCAGCAGAGTCCACCAACTAACTGCATCATTTTCCACAAAACTGGTAGTACTTTGCTGTTTCCCAAACTTTTTAGAACATTTGCTGGCACAAGCTGGTAGCAAATATTTTAATCACCAACAGCAATTTTCTTCAGAAATGAGGGCTATACATATATATATATATATATATATGTTATTTGCTGCAATAAAGAATTGGATGAATTACATTTTTGTCTGGGTATTAGAAAAGGTACATATAATCTAGTGTTAAGATAGTTGCTTAGAACTAAGCATAGCTTAGCTGTTGTTTGTATTTTAAAACTCAGATTTCATGTCCTTTTGTTTGCCAGGATAGAAATTTATCAAACAAGAAGTTCAATTTTTACTACTTTTGCAAGGGAATTAGATGAGAAATGAGGATGTCTGCTTGTTTGAACTATTTAGGTTGTGTGTTTTAACCATCTATGTTTTGTTATTGAGAACAATCTTTTCTATTACTCCATATCATAAATTATATTTTGAAATCTGGGACCTAGACCACCCCCCAAACAAACAAACAATAAACAACAAACCAAACCAAAACAAACAACCCAACAGCATGATTTTAAAGCAATGTCAACTCTGTTTGAGCTATTCCATTATCAATCTCATAAATTAGATCTATTTAATTTTCTATAAGACAAATTCTTGACTCTTGGCAGATTAGAGACTAAAGGAGATGCTCTCGATTCAATGGACTCACTGCAAATGCCTCCTCAGGCTTAGTTATAAAACCCCACACGGAAATAATGCTTGTGTGTAACGCTCCTGTCACAGTCAGTCAGGAATGATAACCGAAACCATGGAATCCTTCGGATAATCTACCTGTGTAATCAGGGGAAGTCACTGCGAGCTGAACAGAAGGCTTTGTGTTGGAGGACGGCGATTGAAGTTCAAAAGGCTTAGCAGAGGTCAAGCTGGCAATGTCAGGTATTTCCCCAAGTTCACTTCATTCAATTAAGTTGAAACAATTCTGCTCCTGTGAAGGAGTCGGGCTTTCCTTACCCCGGAGGGGCCCAGGCAAGGGGACAGCTTTCCTCTGCTACATCCGTGTCTCGGCTGCTCTTTCAAAAGACAGACTGAGTTGATTGTCAGGAGCTCTGTGTGAGAGCTCAGTGGCAGTAAGTGAAGCTAAATCTCCTAAAGGGTTGGAAGGCACAGCTTTTCTCTGCACAGAGGAGCCAAGTATCAGCAACTGAATTCTTCTGGGCTTGTTTTTTCTAGATGAGGTGGTCATTCCTGTGACTGTCCTGTTAACTGAGCTGGTTTTCTTCCTGTTTAGTCTAAACCTCAGTCGATTGCCTTGACCCCTGCCTAACCCAGGAACAAAACTGCCTGGATGGAGAGCATTCTTAGAAGTTCCTGTCTTGCATGCTCAAAGCGGCTTGACTAAGCAAATTTTAAAGTAGAATGGTAGCTATGGCTGTTTCTTTTAAAAGTGCCTTCCTTATGTTTATGTTTAGGGTTTTATCTTTGCCTTGCTGTGTCCACCCCTTTTCATATATTGTCTTATTTCTTAGTTGGAGTGATTATTTCTCAAACATGAGTGAACTCTGTGAAGGAATAGAAATGGGACATACCCTAGCTGCCACAAATGATCAGATTACAGAGATAAATTGATATTTGAGAGGTCCGGAATACTGGGTAATTGCAGCACATACCTCCAGGAAATTTACACACACACACACACACACACACACACACACCTCCCATTAACATCCTGCATATGTATGTGATTATATACATTTCAATTACAGAAAAATTTATAAAATAAAACACAATTTTAAATTGGACAACATGTGCCATTATTTATGTTTATTATGATTTAAGATATATGTTTAAAATTCCACAATCCCAATAACTACTTATCAGTCGCTTCTGGGCAGATGTCAACAAAAATTATTATCATTCATTATGTACACAGCCTGGTTAATTCTTAGACCCGGGGCTTATCCAAGTCTACCCATCAGGATCTTTGAAATTGAGATCCAGCAATTTGTAGTTTCACAGGTCTCCTGATGTTTCTGATAGCCAAGTTTATGAAGCCTTAAAAAATATCAGTCTAGAAAAAAATGCATCTTTTTGTTCTAATGAATTTGATATTTAGGGAAGTGTTCAGTTTACTAAAGAAACAATACACGGGTTTTGTCATGTGCACAAACACGTGGTTACAACAATCCCCAGTGGAGCTTTCTTCTGACAGTCTCCTCAAGGCTCCACCTTACAGATAAGGAGATGGGTTCTGTTTAACTGATCAATATTATGAATCACGATTCAGTCTCCATCCTTCTGGCTCTATGTCCAGAGATTCCAGTGATTTGAGGCCTTAAAACACAGCCATTGTGAGTCCTTCCACTGGCATTTTTGTGTAGTGCTAGTGTTCTGTCCATCCACGGTCCTTTCGTTATCTATTCCTGCTTGGAGCACATGGCTGAGCTGCTGTGTACTTGCCTCTGTCTTGGGTGATGGTTGGGTTACAGAAGGCTGTGTTCAGCCCTCTGCTGTCTGCCCTCCACCCTCCAGGAGGTGATACTCGTGTTTTATACAAGAATGGAAAGCAAAAGGAACTTGGAAATTTCCAGTATAACAGAAATTAAAACAAAACAAAATGAAAAAAATAAAACAACCCAAAAAACCCAAAACCTTTTCGTCTGAAGTTTTTAGGGAAGATTCCAGGGGACAGAGAATTTGATTCAGGACATGAGAGGGTTTGAAGATGCAGGCACAGACATGGCAGGTGTAGGAAGGACACGAACAAGAGTCTGTGTACATGTGTTCACCTGCTTCTGTGTCTGCATGTTGGGGACAGTGAACTATGGCATAGGTTGTAGAGGGGAGGGCCACACACCATCTCTCTGGGTGGCCACATCCCATAGGCACTTCGATTGTGAAAAGGTCTCTTTCAGGGTCAGTGCTCTTTTCTTCCGTGTGCTGTTCATTATTCTCTTATGCATGTGGTACCAGCCCCCAGAAAATACTTGAACCTCATGCCCCAGAGGCCAGTGTCACCAGAATCAGATTAAGCACAGTGGCTCCCATTGGTACCCCCGACACATGCTGGATTCTGGATGTGGAAAAACACAAAAGCTTCCACACAATAGACACAAGCGGAAGCTCCCTGGGATGGAAGCGCTTTCCCTCCGTCTGGGTAGGAACAGGTGGTATTTATCGAAGCCGACAGCCCTGGGCAGCTGGTGGACGTGTCCTTCCAGATGGGCATCTTCTCGCCATTTAGTCCAACCACACCTGCTTCAGAAGGCAAACAGCCGTTCTCATCTCCAGTGTCTCGATGTGCAACTGGGATTCTGATCAACCATTTAGCTTCCAGCTGTAGTGGCTCATAATGTCTGGGGATTCCATCTGGCCTCTTACTAGGCAAAGAAAAAAAAAAGAGTTGGGTTTTAGGTTTAGGGGCGGGCTTCTTCCCCTACCCCAGGGCATGTGGTTTTCTCCTGTTCTGATGCTTTCATTTGCAAAAGAGATTTCATCATGGGCCCTGTTGTGTGGTTACACACCCTCCTTAAAGTTTGCTCTCCCCTAAGCAAGCATGCATGGACATGTGGGCGCCTGTCCCTTCAAGCTTTTATTGCACTGAGTTAAGAAACAGTGCAGTAATCTCACGAAAGATTAATCATTTCCTGTAAGCATCTTGTACCTGTAGACAGGCAATTACTGAAGTATTTCTGCAAGAAAACAAGGACGGATGTAGAAATGAATTGGACAAGTATTTTTGGTGACGTGACTGTAAAAGTTGTTTTGGTGCCAGCACTTTTGGATCCAAAATGAACTGCGGTGTTGAGTTAATGGACCACAGTTTGTTTAGGACAGGAGGAGTGATGTTTTCTTTGTAATGAGAGCCAAGACCTCAGAGTTGTACAGGTACTTCTCTCCAGGCTATACAAGTATACATACATAATACATACATAATACATACATACATACATACATACATACATACATACATACATATTTACTTATTTCCTTGTTTAACTTGAGTAATGGCTCAAACATTTGCAGTGAATTCCAGTCCCTATAAGTGAGAGAATCCCAATTCTGTCTCTTTGGTGCCGGGATTGACAGCATACTTTCAATAAATTTGTGGGGTCTGGTGACCTGTTTCAGTGCCAGTGGCTCTTAACACCTTTGATTTAAGGTAAAAAGCCTCTAAAGGTGGTACCTATTATATCTGCTTTATGTTTAGGTTCCACAGGACTCGCAGGTCCTAACTAGATGCTTCGGGCTGTTTTAAAGACCACTAACCTGACTATAGTGCCCTGGTAAGTAAGGTCCTCAGAAGGTGGAACCCTACTTGGACTTGAGTCACTAAGTTGCCACATGGGACACACGCCCAGGAGACACCAATGCAGGGCTGATGTAAAAGAGATGTAGACAGCTTCATTGCATGTTTGTTTCTTCCCTGGGATAAAAAAAAAGGATAAATTAAGTGGAATTAAGATGCATAAACACAGGAAGATATTTAGCTAGGAGGTCCATGACTGTGCCGTATGAGTCCTAGAGAGAATGGGAGTCCTGGAAGGTGTGGATTTCACATGAGGGTCCCCAGAGGACTCATCAATAGAAAAGGGGATTGAACTTCAAAGAAGATCTGTGTTCTATGTTCTGGGTGGTGTGGCCATAGGCGATTGGAGATTGTTTTTAAGGGGGGGGGCAAGACTTTTATCTAGAGAGGAGACACGAAGGTAATTTTCCGCTGAGAAGTGATCTGAGTTTAGCTCTGGAAGGCTTAGTGTGTTTCAGCAAACAGAGAGCATTATCTATAGCAGGTTCTAGTCCCCGCCTCCCACCCTAAGAGCCAGCTGCAGAGCGTGTCTGAAGATTGGAATGGATATATGAAAGAACCTGAAATCTGGAAACTTTGGCCAAGTTGGTTTGATGGTGGGGGCTCATTGCTGAGGAACCCACTAGGGGTCACTTAAGGCTCTTTGAAACCTGAAGGCCTCAGATCTTCAAGCTTGCTATACTGTGACTTTGGGGATGGCCATTAACTTTCTAATCTTGTGCATATACTCACTCCAGGGAGTCATCTGTGCCTCTTCGGTAAACAGATTACAGTCTGGGATTAGAGATAATCACCTCCTTAACCACCTTTTTACTTGCAGGCTAGGGATGCAACTCAGGTCCTCATATTTTCGGGCAGGCATTTTTTACCAAATGAACCAGCTTCCTAGCCTCCAAATTCTTGTGAAGTAAACCATGAGAGCATTAAGCAACCCCTTGCTGACTGTTGCTGCTTTCTGTTACCTCTTGTTGAACACATCCATTGCTGCACGGTTTGGCTTCTTTTAGTTCATAGTTTTCAGGTATCTGCTTCCTTTCAATGAGGGGAAGTGAAAATGTACCAGTGGTGGGTGGGTGAGAACAATATCTATGTGTGCCGAGAAAGAATGGCGACCTTGCCCACAGCCTCCAACTTCCACCTAGATGAAGAAGCTGGGTCATGCTCTCAAATTTTGACCTCTGAACACAGGAGAGGAATCACTACTGTTTTATTTATTTATTTATTTATTTATTTATATTTTTGGTCTGGGTGGTGCTCTTGTTTTACAGTTATATCTTCATTCATTCTTGTCTCTGTGTAAGCTAAGAAGGTGTCTGTAACACATGCTTGTTGCAGCTGTGGGACCTGGCTCATCCTTGGGTGACAGAGACATGTGATACTTTCTCGTGCCTTAGGAACACATTGCCCAAGAGTTAGCTAAGAGGTGGTTAGAGTTCAGCCCTACACCTCACTTTTGTGGTTCCTTGGAAACACATCTGGGATGTGCTGGGGTCTCTGGATTCAGTCTGAGGTTTCCTTCCGGCATGGTGTTTTATGGGAAGTTTGATGTTAATCACTTACTTACCTGCTTTGGAAATTTCCAAACAGCTCATAGGCAAGAGACAGGTCCTACAGGGGTGGAGTCACAGCTGCTCTGAGATTTTAGAGGCATTCCTCCTGCAGAGTCACACAGGAACCCTGGGATCCATCTCTGGACACACATGGTTTGGATGTTTGAACCACAGCTTGCCTGTTGACCACACAACATGGGGTGACTTAGGTGACCTTTCTTATCTGTGATTGAAATAAAATTACAAACAAGTTCTTGGGCTGTCCTCTAGAATTCAGCCAGGCAATGGGTGGTGGGTACACAGATGCCATTGTCTGAAACAAAGTTACCAGTTAGTCCATTGCAGCTACTGTTAGCATTCTTAGAACACATTCATAGCCAGTGCATACTTTTTATAAAAGTTTCCTTTTCGAGTGGTAAGTTCCATTACACTAATTTTTCCTAGGTTTTCAGAAAACACGTACATTATTTCAAAATCTGGAGAAACTTACTTTTGAAAATGGCATACATAGAACATGCTAGAACTTACAATGCAGCTTAAAATATTGATCAAATTTACATTTTGTAAGCCACATAATTAATGGAAACAATGAGGAAGCAGTTTTCCTTGGAACAGGAAAAGCTTTCAAGCATCATATATCCGGAGTTTCAAGGCCTGTGGGAGCCTTATTGAGGTAGCTCGCTCACTCACTCACTCACTCACTCACTCACTCACTCACTCACCCACCCACCCACCCACCCACCCACCCACCCATCCATCCATCCATCCATCCATCCATCCATCCATCCATCCATTCATCCATCCACTCACTCACCCATTCAATCATTTATTGAAGTGTTTCTTTAGGATTCAAAGGACCAAAGATTATAATAAACACTTGCCCTTCCACACCAATGATTTCACAGTTGCTGGTCAAATTCTAGTTCAAAAATAAAGGGCATGATTTGGAAATGGATTCATAAGCCTGTTGCCAGGTGATCTTCCAAAACAAAATGTTGAGGGAACAGGGGAACAAAGTGAGAGCACATGGCTTTCATTATCCTTGGAATATAGTTTGCCTTGAAAATGAAGGGAAACCTGGGACCAAATATTTTTTGAAGCCGGTTTTTAAAGAGGGTTAATATTTGGCTAAATGCAAAGTAAGACCAAATTCAAACATTGTTGCCAAACATGGAGAGATTTTTTTCAAGCTACAATGAAAAGTAATGTCTTTCTTCCCCCAAATTAGCTTTTCCACATCTTTCCCATGTGACTGACAGACCTGGCCGGGGCAAGGCCTTCTAAGCAGTGCCCCACTGTGAAAGTCCTGGATAGGAGTCTGGAGGTTTGCACTCTGTGTTCTAGATAAAGTCTCTCAAAAACACTCAAATCAGGGGTCCAGAAATGACATTTTCAATGAAGTTAAATCTAATTTTTAAAACTTGGTGATTTTTTTGGGTCACAGTGGTGAATACTGTATTTAGATTTATTTGTATTTCTACATAGATGTGTAAAAGTCATTTTAGTGAAGACTTTGTTTGTCAAATTATCAAGTAACTAATGGGAACACTTCAAAGACTTTAGGCTCAGACTATTGAGTGTTTTCTGAGTGAAATAGACAGAAATATTTCATGATTGTCCAAACTTGTGATCATTCATGATTCTACAATGGGTCTGTTGACAGTACAGGGTTCCAGTTCGTCTACCAAGCTTTCATTGGCCAATCTTGTGCCTCCCAGGGACTGACAGAATCATTTACCCCCAAATAGTTAGATTTCCTCTTACAGAGCTGGACCCAAAGACAATTCTTTTGTTTGTTTTTCAAGCAGGGGCTCACTGCACAATTCAGGCTGGTCTTGAACCTGTGATCCTCCTGCCTTAGCCTCCTAAGGGCTGAGATTCCAGGACAAGTTTTCATCACAATATTTGGCACAAACTAGTTTTTCACCTGAGGCAGAGGCCCTTAAGGTAAGTGTTGAGTACCAAGTGCATCATCTTTGCAAGCAAAGGATGCCCTAGTTCGAAGTGTAAGTGAGTAGCAGCTTAAGAGAAACACAATCTGACTGTTCTGTAAAACAAATTATTTTGCCGAACACATAGAATCCAGGAGTCTTAAGTGAAAAACACATCCTTTATATCATTAATGGTATACAAAATTTAGGGTAAAATTAGCAAGAAAGAGTTCATGAGAACATAGGTCTGCTGTGCAGTGTCTCATGTCCCTGTAAGGGTTCTGTTCCCTTCCTTCATTGCTTTACATCTTGGAGCAGCTAGAGTGGCACATAACGTCTTTGCCTGTGTGCCACAGCACTGTGAAGAAGCTGCCAGTGAGTTGTAACAAGTGAGGGCAAGTTTGAAGAAAGAACATTCACTGACCACAGTTTCCAAGAAAAAGGATTTGCAAGGTGGTTTGATTAAGGTCAGGCAGGGTCACCCTCTTATGCCTACCTTTTTGGCATCCAAGTTTGGACACAGAAATCCCTCTGTGTAATTCCCTTCTGGGTCCCCACTTTCAGGCATATTGGATTTGAACTTATTTTATAATGAAAAAACTCTTTAATACACAAAATAGCAAATGTACTAAAAATGCAAAAATGGGTGTTATATTCAGAGGGAGGGAGGGAAAGAGTGAGGGAGTGAAGGAGGAAGAGAGAGAGAGAGAGAGAGAGAGAGAGAGAGAGAGAGAGAGAGAGAGAGAGAGAGAGAGAGGAAGGGAGGGAGAGAGGGAGAGAGAGAGAGAGAGAGAGAGAGAGAGAGAGAGAATGTATGGTGTTGGGTTCTCAAACACTTAATGACTAGAAAGTGATGCTTTCATAATTTACATCGTAATAATTTATTGCTCTTAATTTGTGCCTATTGACTCTCTCTAATCAGCCATAGGCTTATTATGGGTCTTAAAGTTATCTTCTGTGCTATGCTAAGGGTTTTATTTACTTGGTTGATAATAGTTTGCTGTGACTGGTGCTTGGTAAAGTAATTAGTGAGTACATATTTAAACTGGAGAACATATGCTACCGGCGGGAGCTGATTTGCTCTCATAGAGTTATAGTAAATAGAAATGAAACTGGACACTTTTGGCTTCAAAATTTAATTTTGAAAAGGGCGATCATGGCATCCCCCAAATGGTGCATGTCTGCTGACTAAGCAGGGCAAGTGCTGTAACTGAATCCTAAAAACCAAGGCTGCAAAGAGAAATAATTAGAGAAAAGGAGAGAAAATTGTGTTACTGAATTCAGCAGCCCCTAATCGCTGTTTTTTGATCAAAGGTGTCTAGACACTACCTAACCCCACTCCAGCTTTTGTGACTGTACAAAGAAGCTTGTGCAATTGTCAGCTGAAGTACAGCTTTGGAAGATGTCTGAAGAAGCGAACAACTTCAACACTTACTCACTTGTCAGTGTTGCTTGCCGTCTGCATGTATTTAGAAATCAAATTTGGTGTTTGCCATTACCCTTTTGGAAGTTACAGGCTACAGCCAACCGGCTCACGAATTAACAGAGTTGCAAAGCAGATGGGGTCCATTCCTGTTCTGAGTCCCAGCTGGTTGAGAGATCTCTAACTTCAAGAAGAATGTTTGCAAGCATGCAGCAGGCACTAGGCTATGCAGCTTTTGGTCCCAGATCTTTTTGGAGTCGATCTTGACTACCCATATTCTTTCATTTTGTCCCATGTCATTTATAATTGATACATTTTTTAACTTACTATCTTCAAAATAAAATGCAAACACAGCAAATACAAGCATCCCCCATCTTTCTGCTGGAAATAATGGTACACACATATTGAGACTTAGATTCCTGGTATTTCTCATGTATATCTCCCACAACAGTCTTTCAGAATAGAGTGTCTTTATCTAACTTTTGCAAAAGGGCAAACTAAGAACTTGGCATGGGGGTTGGGAAGCTCAGCTTGAGCAACTAGCAAAGAAATCCATGTTGAAATGAGCCCAGTGGTAAAGCCCCTGTTCTTTTTATTACGGGGCTCTAGGAAACATCCCAGGTCCCAGTCATCCTTAAGAGTGTGCTGAACAGAAGTCCTGGTGATGGGATTTTCCAGGAAGTGTCTCCTGTACCAGCATTTCTTACCTGTCCAGCTGGGCACCATCAGCCCTTGTTATCATCCCAATGACATTTCGTGTGTGGATTCACAGTCACTACTTAACTTTCATTCACTGACTCAGTTACCTCATAGGCCTCTGGGAATGGAATACAGGACAGGTGGGTTTCAGAATAGGCTGCTTCCCAAAGAGACTTGTCCAGATAGTGCAAGGGACACTGAGATGCTCAGGAGCCTCTGTAGCTTTCCAATCTTTGCCACCAGGAGCCAGTATACAGGTGCCAGAAACCCAGGCACATGGTTCATGGGATAATAAGCTTGGAGGGAAAAAGAATATGGGGGTGGGGGCTGAGAGACTGTACAGTATGTAAGATTTGACAAAGGGACTGTAAGGTTAAGCCTCAAACTGACATCATAAATCAGAAGTTGTTTATGATTATGGATGTCTAAAGACCTGCAGATACCTTCTGCCTGGGTGAAGACACCCAGAAGCTTATAGACTGCAGCACTCCTATAGCGATTAAACATTCTTTTATCCATGGCACATTATGGTAATGAGACAAGGAGAATAGAGAAAAATCAAACAGGAGGAGTGGAAAGTGGATTTTATTAACTGTCAGGATTGGGGCACTAAACACCACATTGCTTTAAGTAAAGCAAAGTTCCCTTGAATGTGTTAAGTGACTACAAAAGACCACTTAAACATTTATTTCTTCATTCTTTTAAGACGAGTTGTACAGAAGGAGGAAAATATCAAAGTGACCTCAAAACACAAAGGAAAAGGCATATTTTAATAAAATGCCACTTTCTTTTTTATTGTTTCCAAATACTTTTTTTAAAAAAAAAAAAAACAGATCACTCATGTTGCTCTTTTCCTTGGTTGTATTCAAACAAACTATTTGAAATGAAGTCTTGAATTCTTCTCTGTAGATATAGCTGTGTGGATGTTTCCTAATATGGTTTGAAGGCAAAGGGGTTTTCAAATTTCCATGTCAAAATTATTTATTCTCTCCTATTTCCCTAAACATGAATGCATTCTTCCACCTGTTGGGAGAACACACTGAAAATTGTAGCTTACATCCTGCACGAGTGAGCAGGAGAATGCATTTGCAAAGGAGCATGTGTCAGGGGAAGGGTGTGGGGAGAGTTAATTGCTGACTCCTTGGAAAACTTGAAGCAACAGATTTGGCCTCTGGCAAGACAATTTTACAAATGTAGGAACAGATAATGAGCTAGACTGTCTCTCAGCTATACCTATGTCAGATGAAAGTCTCTCTCTTCCCACCTCTCTCTCATATATGCATGAAAATACTTATACACATAGACACAAACATACACATTTACACAAGCATCCATCCATACACACTTACACACATACATACACTCCATACCCACATACATACTAACTATATCACCAGTGAATTTTGAGTTAGTTTTTCGAGAGTCTAAAAGAACAAATTATCTTCTAGCTAAAAGCCCTGCCTGCATCAGCTTTGCCTTTCTTCATGTAGGTCATTAAGCACTGGGGTTTAACATCCTGACCTAACACTTGACATATTAATCCTAATTTTAATCCGATACCAAGACTCTGTAGTACTGAATCAATTCAGGTTAATTCAGAATTAGGTTGCTCCCACCCAGAATCAATAGCCCCACTGTTGCCTTTCTCCAAAGCTGACCACCCAGTTTTGTGAGAATCTGCAGCGAATTAGAAAATCTGCCATTGCTGGAAGAACGGGCAGCTCAGATATGGCCTGTCATTCTTTGCAGTCTATACAATACCCACTCTTTGTCTACCGTTTCCTGTGCTAACCTGACAGCACTCAGCCTGCCAGGCAATGAGATCTTTATTCTCCGGGAAGGAATGCTTTGCACACCAACATTATTAAGAAATTTCTGGACAATGTTTAGTGGCTAAAGACTAATCCAAGCTTCTATTAAAAAGGCATCTGGGTAATTAATAGCACATTTGTCCTCAGCCTCCTCCCAATTTGTCCATTAGTGGAATAAAAGCCCAGGACAAAGGGTCATGTGGTTCGGTTATATTTTACAAGAATTCTTCAGGAAGTTGAAAACACATGAGGGTTTTCTAAAGATACATATGTTTATGGCCTCTTGGAGCAGCAAATACAAAGGGTCCCTGGCTTTAAAGTGAGGCTGCCTGTGATCACTTGCTATCACAATCAGGAGACTGAAGCTGAATCTGACAATCGGTCCCAGGAATTGTCAAATTTGCTGCTAGAAAGCTCCAGAAACAGACACAGGCAGGAACATGTCCTTTAGGTTTGGGCCAAAAAGAATTTCTTCCCTTTATGTTTATCAATTTGAAAACAAAACAAACCAACCAGCCAAACAAAAACAAACACAAAAACAAAACAAACAAACAAACAAACAAAAAACCCTCAAATACTTGTACATGCCTTTTACCTGACAGTTGAAGGTCTTCTGGGTCCCCTTTCTAACAGATTTTTCATGCACTCGGAAGTTTCAGGCTGCAAGTTTCTGCACCACCGCCAAGTAAACTCTAGTTTTCAAACAACACCTAAAAGTACCTTAAGGTTAAGTGAAGATTTGATTTAGTATGCTTCTTGTGGGCTTCTGTTAAATCATTGACAGTGCAAGGATCTGGAATTCATCAGGATTACCATGCCACAGTGTGTATGTGTGTGTGTGTGTGTGTGTGCGTGTGTGTGTGTGTGTGTGTGTGTGTGTGCATATGAGTATGCATGCACACATTGGGGGGACCTTGAGAGAGTGGAATGTGGGCAACAACAAGATCACAATCCATGTCTAGTAACTAGGGAGGGTGCCAGGCAGACAGATAAACTCATAAGCACAGATTCAGTAGAGATTGAAACCAAGAATCTCAGCTAGGGGTCTATAACATGTTTTGAGGTACGGGAACATGACACAAAATCATTAAGACATTAATTCTACTAACTGTTGTTCAAATGCTTTCTATTGGCTATATATGGTAGGTTCTTCTATAGGTCATCAGATTTTGACAGGGGTATACATTATCCTCATTATCAGACGATGCTTATATGATGTGAACAAGGCTCTGTGGTCTCACACCCCTTTGGCTTTCTGGGTTTATCCCAGTCCTTCTTATCCTAGCAGAATAGCCAAGTAAACACTCTTTGAGACAGACACAGGCAGGCTGGGTTGAGTTTGACTCATTTATTCTTTTGTTCCCTTGTTTATTCTGTACTCAACCACCTGTAGTATACTGTCTAAGATACAACAGTAAGCCAAATGATTTCCAGCTCCTGCTCCCCACAGCTTACAAATTTACTAGGGTAAGAGAGACCATAAGCTCTAAAATAGTTAAAAATTGGAATAAGGGGGGGGGTTCAGGGTCTTCTGAGAGCCTCCTAGGGGACGAGAAAGTAGGCAGGGACATTGGGAACAGCTTCCTAAAGGAGAAGAGGAGGCTCTGAAGAGGACATGGCATCATCTAGCAAAGAAGTGAGGGAGAATAGGTCAAGGAGGCATAGTGACAAAGCCTGAGCTTTGCAGGGAATGTGCGTATGGCTAACTCATGCGGAGCCTAGGTGAGGTGATCAGATGGGGTTCAGGAGATGCACAAAAGTGATGTCGTTCAGGCTTTGGAGCATCTTCTTGGGGCAGTCAAAGGCTTGTGGTTCTTGGAGATAGTATTTCTTCTTTCCCTCCTTTCCCGTTTCCTCCTCCTTTGCATGCCGCAGACTCCAGACAGACTGAGGTCATTGTTAGCATCTCCTTCTCCCCCAGACCCATTTTAGCACCTGGGCTCAGGAGAGCTGCCCTGGAGGCTGGACAGATCCTGCTCACCACAGTCCAGTTCTTCTGACCCCATGAGAGTCAGAAGGAAAGCACTATTTAATCCAACAGTCTCATTCTGTCCTAGGAATTCTCTGAAATAACCTAGAGAGATGGAGCTGTTTAAATATCTAGTTGTGACCAAGTGCTTTTTAATTTTCCTGAGGTGGGCGGTCAATGGCAGTGTCTGCCAAAGTGTGAGGAGAGAAGAGAGATGCAGGCCAGGCCTCCCTGGCCTGTTCCTGGCTCGGAGAGCAGGCTCCCTGCTCAGCAGAACAAATACTGCTTAGCACTTTACACCAGAGTCTCTCAGCTCCTCGTTATTTACATTGCAAATGCTCTGGAAACAGCAAAGCAGTTCTGTGTACCTGAAGCTTGTCATTTGTTTGAGGACATTACATTCATGGAGGATGAGAGAGAAAAGCTTTGGAAGAGAAAAGAGTATCATTAAAAAGCCAGCTGACACAGGCAGATCTCTCCTTGCCAGGACACATACTTAAAAGGCTCCCCCCAAATGAGTCCCAAATGAGTGCTCCCTCCAAGCTTGGTTCCTGGCAAGTTTACATGGACCCAGAGCTATAAATGCCATCTGCCGGTACACGATGTCTCTGAAAGCAGTGCATGGCAGCCAGGCCCTGGCATCAGGCAGGGGTCCCTACAGCACCCTGGGGTTCCCCCTATGGGACCCCCAGGTCTCAGCTTATGAGATCTTGAGTTCATTAGGTACTTTAGGAAGTCAGTAAACAGAGTTCCTTCTCGATAAAACTATGCATCTTAAACACTTTCATGTCAACACAGGTCCACGCATGTGGGTGGGTTCAGGTCATGTGTGGAAAACAGTTGCCTAGGTTTGGAGAATAGTGCTTCATTATAGAACGAAGAGACAAAACGTGAAATAAAGTCAGGCAGATTTGAGAAAATGATATGTTCCACAAAGGAGAGCATACACCTCACATTACAGACGCTATTCTACTCTGCATTTGTACAGTTGGAATTGGGTGTGCTTTCTATAGAAGGATTATCCACCTGTGGTGGTGTGATGTCAGAAGGGTCGATGCCATATTGTCCACCTATCTGATGGTCCAACCGTGAAACCTCATTGTTGATGTTCAATTCTATTAATGATCAAATCCCTCCTCATCCTCTCTCCCTCTTTTCCTGCCAAGTTCCCATTCCTACAGCACAGATTCCTTTTTCTAGAGGCCCAGATGGAGACAAAGTTTTGGTAGGTGTGCACATCTCTGGTAGCTTGAAGAAATGGTGTGTGTGTGTGTGTGTGTGTGTGTGTGTGTGTGTGTGTGTGTGCGCACGTGTGTGATTGTACACGTGCACACACACATGAGCTTGCTCATTGTCTCTCAAGATAGCATAGCTGGAAAAGGAGTTTAGTGTGGTGGACTCTGGGGGAGATCTTGAGCTAGATACTAGCCACTGCTACTTGATGTGGCCTGAGAACTGTATGGTTAATGTCCCAGGAAAGACTCTGAGGACAAATGCTTAGAAATATTTTAAACACTATGCTACTGTTGTGACATTTGACCACGCGGACTGTGTGTGTGTTCAACAAGACACAGTCCAGTTGAGTTCTCAAGTTAATACAGCAACTGTGTGTGGCATGAGCTGAATTCTAGACATACACAGGCCTTGGGCAGATCAGATACTGAAATAATGTTAGTTCTTAGTATATGTTTTCCTGTTTTTAACTACATTAGACTCTAAGGGGGAAGAGCAGGCAATAGAAGCTAATAGCTAGAGGAAGCACTTATGAAGTGAAGCTCAATGCTTAACACTTCATCATACCAGACAATGTTGTTTATACTGTTACTTTCTGCCTGTTATGCCAGTGGATTTTAACCTGTAAGTTGTGACCCCTGAGGGGGCTGAACAACCCTTTTACAGGGACCATCTAAGACCATCAGAAAACATAGGTATTTACATTACCATTCATAACAGTAGCAAAACTATAGTTATGAAGTAGCAAAAAAAATAATTTTATGGCTGGGGGGTCACCACAACATGAGAAGTGTATTAAAGAGTAGCAGCATTAGGAATACAATTGAGAACCATTGTACTATACTGTTATTCCCACTCTAGGAAACTCACTGTGGTTGTTTAAATGCCAATGACACCCACAGCTTCATATATTTGAATACTTGGTCCAAAGTTGGTGGAACTGTTTGGGAAGTAGAAGGAGGAGGTGTGTCATTAGGGGTGGGCTTTGAGGTTGAAAAGCCCACACCAGGCCAAGTCTTACTCTCTTTCTGCCTCCTGCCTGCCAATACGGATGTAAGCTCTCAGCTACTGCTCCAGCACCATGCCTGCCTGCCTGCTGCTAATGCTCCAGGATGATCTGAAGCTATAAGCAAGCCCTTAGGTAAAGGCTTTTTTTTTTTTTTTTTTTTTGGTAAGTTGCCTTGGCATGGTGCTACAGCAATAGAACAGTGACTAAGACAAGGAGATGTGAGTAGCAGCCCTGTGGCCGACCTCATCCTGATGAGATACTGGGGTGAACTAAGCTCGACTTCAAGCCCTTCTGGCTTGTGGGAACTGGGAAGATCTTACTGGTGTGAATATTGTTCCCATTCTCCTGGCTTTGACGTTCCTGTTTTGACCTCTTACCTGTTTATGTCCAGTGTCACAGAAGGGTGGGAAGAGCCTGTGGAGGTGGACAAGAAAGTATGAGGAGAGGGCCCAGACAGGAAGCCACTGGCTGTCCTTCTTCAGGGGAAGTGTAGGTAACTTTGGGGGAAGTGATGGATGTTTAGAAGAAACAGAGTGAGCCAATCTCCTTCCGTGTACCTCCACCATCTTGGAGAGAATTCACTGGCTTTTCATGCTTTTAGAATGAGGCTAACATTTTGCTTTGGTGAAACTTGGCCTTAGAGATAGCAGGGCAGGCAGCAGAGCCCTATAGCTTGGTCCCAGCTAGCATGGCCAGCTACATGGCCATGTAATTCCAGCAAAGAAAATAGGCAGTTTTCGATTCTTGAGTCTCTAGGAGGGTGGGGTTAGGGTTAAGAGGTTGGCTGGAGTCTTACCAAGAGCAACCATGTGGGATGTAACATTGCCCACCCTTCCCCACTTACCTGGATGTCCTGTTTCCATGGAGAAACTGATTTTTAGGTAGCATTGTTACCATACCCTAAAACAGAATTTCAAAATGGCTTTCTGGGGAACTTACTGTTCTCTTTTGTAGTATTTCCAGGAAACCTGTTACTTTGATCTTAGATATCTGATATCAGTCAGCCTTAGGAAAAATTGCTTTCCCTCACTGACAGTCCTGGTGTTAAGGTAAAGCCTGCCCTAATTTACTCCATATTACTTAACAAATTGGCTCAGTGCTAAAAATGGAGGATACACTGAACCTGGGTGAACCTGTGAATGACACCATCTATCCAGTGCCACCATGCAACAGGTGCTGAGAAATGGCTTATTCCTAGGAATAGAAAGGGTACTTACTACCTTATACGTTTATTTGAGTAATTTGGGACAATAGGGGTACATGCACTTACTAGAATCATATCACATAAACCAGACATAAAAAGTTACTGGATGTACCAGGTCAAGAAAGGCTGTGACTCTCCCTGGGACTCTCTAAAGAGATGCACAATAAATACTTCAGGGGCTTCTGGTCAGCACTGTACCTCCCGTGGATGCAGACTGTTTAAATGCCATCTGCTTCTCCTCCCATTGGTGCATGGGACCTGAGGTCTACTCCTTCATCTAAACCCAGCCCCATCCTTTCCCCTCCACAGCCCGACTCAAGTCTGCAGCTTTGCTCTCATGCCTGTGTCCAGCAGTAGCCTGGCTCACAGCAGCAACAGCAGCAGCTGTCTTTCCCACACTTCATTATCTTATATCTCACAGAAATGCCATTTGAATCTCTATCAGCTTCTTGCCTCTCAGTCCTCTGAAACATCCTGAACTCTAATGTGGTCTCTTAATCCTTTACAGCTATCCTGCAACCTACATAGGTAAGTAGGTTGGTAGAGATAGATAGATAGATAGATAGATAGATAGATAGATATGGTAGGTGAGTGGATGACAAGTAGAGAGAGATGATGGTTAGTAGATAGGTAGGTAGGTAGGTCGATGATAGATAGATAGGACTATAAAGATGGTAGGTTCATGGCTGATATGTAGATAGATGATTGGTAGTATATGGGTAGGTAGATTGATATTTAGGTAGATAGATGATAGGTAGATGGATGATAAGAATAGATAGATGGTTAGTAGATAGGTAGGTAGGAAGGTATGTAGATGGATGGGTAGATTTTCTGTGTAGTATGTAATGGGTGATCCACTTATGCCTGGGATGAAGAAGCTGTGTTCATCTTGGCCACAATTATTAAGGAAATTGGGAACATCTGACAACCACTGCCACTAAAACCACCATACCTTGGGAATTAGCTGTTATTTGGTAAGTTGTAACACCGAATAGAGTGTTCATGTGTTTCTGATGCAGCGTGTTCATGACACTGAGGCTTTCCTGTGAGGTTTCCTTTGACATGGTGAGCTCCGGCTGCTCTACATTAATATATCTTTCATTTATAATGGAACACCGAATAAGGACTTTGGAAGAAACGTCTTGTACATAAATCCACCTGTGCTTACTGGCCAAGTGCTGCTGTGTGACTGTGAAATGTTCCCATAGACTCTTGTGTTTGAGCACTTCATTCTCAAATGGCAGCTCTATTTTGGAAGGCTGTGGAACTTTTAAGGGGTTCCCTTTCAGGGTCTGGGCCTTATGCCTGGACATATCCTTGACTGTGAGTGCAATGTGATCAGCCACTCTGTGCTTCTCTCTACTACTGTGCCTTCCCCAGGTTTAGGGACAGTATCCTCTTACACAGTTTCTACTGTTGGGACAGAGGACTAAGACAAAAAAGCAACTGAGGAAGGAGAAGGTGTTTATTTCACCTCACAAGCTCTAGTCCCCAACTTGAGGCAAGTTGGGGCAGGGACTCAAGGCAGGAACCTGGAGGTGGGAAAGAACACACAGTAAGGCAACATGAACCCATCTTCCCTTACATTGCTCCTTGTTAGGTATTTGGTCTCCGCAGAAAAACAAGCCAAACAATAACTCCAATGACAAAACAAACACAGGAGACCACAGTGCTGCCCCCTTGGCTCCAGTGTCTCATATAACTTAAGAGTTAATGTATTCACTCAGTAACTCATGCATATTCCTCTGTAATTTAGTCCTCCTCCATTGTGGTTTTTTTTTTTTTTTTTTTTTGGTTTTTCAAGGCAGGATTTCAGGGTTTCTCTGTATTGCTTTGGAGGTTGTCCTGGAACTCTCTCTGTAGACCAGGCTGGCTTCAAACTCACAGAGATCCTCCTGCCTCTGCCTCCCAAGTGCTGGGATTACAGGTGTGTGCCACCAAAAATCCTGGATTTTTCTTAGTGCCCTCCACAATATAGATGAATTCTTATTTCTTTGACCTGTTATTGGTGATGCTATTCCATTTGGTTTCTTTATAGCTTAACTGTTCCGCACTGAGCAGCCCTTACACATGTAGGGAGTTTTTGTCAGAGTCTTCATGAGACTGCCCCTAGCAGTGGGCTGGCTAGGTCATGCCTCCAGGTTGTGGTGGTTACATCATAGATCCTTCTATGCCAGTTCACACTTCCAAAGGCTCTTTCCCATTTCCCGGGGAATCCTATAATTAGAAGCACTTTCAAAATTAAGAAATGGCATTCGGCTCTGCACTTTCTTGTTTCAAGTTTATTGTGCACAAGACCAAACATCTTTTGCTGTGTTTGTACATTTTGTTCTGCTCTAAACTGCCCGTTTGTAAACTTTGCCTGCTTCCTATTATGTTGTTCATCTTTTCTTTTTTATATAACTAAAAAAAAAAAAACGCCTAAATTCTATGTAATTTTCATTATTTCCTGGAATTTCAATAGTTGATTAGGACACAGAAGAGACAAAAATTATGTTTTCTGGGCAGCATTCATTCCTGTTCCACAGACAGCACCCAGGTCTTCCTTCTGGGTGACATTTATTTTTACTCCACCCATTTGGGGGTGTCCTTAGGCTTGTGTGCATAACATATAAGATAAGCTTGACCACCAAAATCCAACATAACTCTGCCCACAATTCAAGCACAGGACTTAAGGGGATGAAAGGAAACTGCTATGATTTTGTATCCATTTGAAGAGTTTTCCCTGGGGATGCACAGGCCAGGACTGCTGGTGGTCACTGAAGTATAGTCTTTGCATGTAACATGCACATATACTCTCCTACACCTCATATAGTTTTAAATTGCCTACAACAGCTAATACAAATAAATGTCATACAAATAGTCGTTTGTATTGCATAGTTTCTTTGTAGGTATTATTATTACTGTGTACTTTTTTTTTTCTTTCGTTCCATGGTTAGTTGCTTCTGCACATACAAAGCCACATCTGAGTTTCGAGACAGACAATGGTTATTCCCTTTTACTCTGCCACAGCTCAAGGGATGGGAGGCTACTATGGAAACACAGTGCAGAAAAACCTCTGTTCAGGAAGTGGAGACAGAAGTGCCCAAGAAGGCCAGTATAAAGTCAGCAATGTCTACTCTAACACAAGGGGCAAAGTGGGCTCAGCTGGGACATTCAACATGAAAGGATAAGCTGCCTGTATGTGTATCCTTACATTCTCGGAGAGGAAAAGTTCCATTTAGTTTACACTTCTACAGCACAGTCTATAGTCACAGGAAACCTGGGCAGGAACTCGGGGCTGGAGTTTAAAGCAGAAACCGTGGAGGAATGCATCTTACTGGTTTGTCCCCAGGCTCATGTTCAGCCACCTTCCTTTTATAGCCCAGACATACCTGTTCAGGGACTGAGCCCTTCTGCATGAGTTAACAACAGAGAAAATGCTTCGTGTGTCTACAGGCCAATCTGATGGAGGTGATTCTTGGTCCCCAGGTGTATCATGTTGACAGAAAAAGAAAAAAAAGAAAACACAAAAAATTACCTAAACAGGACACCTGTAAATAGTGAAAGGGCCATAACCTTTGGAACTTATTTGGTGACTATTAGGCTGCAGCCTGCAACACCCCTGTGTAGAAAAGCAGTCAGCTGTGCTGGTAGCTAGGGAAGCACTTCAGGTGTTCCCTACTTCTGTATTCCTCCTTTTCTCTTCCTGCATTAACTAAGAATCTGGACTTTGCACAGCACCACTGTGGGAGGGTGAGTCTCATTGCATCCCTCATGTTTGAATAACCAGCGTTCAAGACTGGAAACATGGAAACGCAGGCTTTACGAGTAGTTCCATACTGTCACTTGCTTTTGTTACTGAGCATTGGTTTCTTCTGTTCATATTCCTTTTGGCATGCCAGAAGTTCAGTGCCCGGTAAGAAGAGTTAAGTGGTGAAAATGTGTAAGATAAACTCATAAAATTAGGCTTCTAAAACAGAAATTAGCTAAGTGAAAAAGCATAAAGTCAGTGCTTAGAAAGTAAAGCCTAGTCGTTTATATCCACTTGAAATGTTTTTAATTTTTTTACAGTGTGATAGTAGCAAGAGTGACAGACCCAAAAAACTCAAGCTGTGTAATAAAACCAGCCACGCTGATTAAAGAGGAAAGTTTACTAAGTGTGGATCAAAATGATTTTCTCTCTTCAGGACGAACTCATTAGAAGACTCAGGCTGGAACCATATGGGTTACATTCAGACCAGCCAAGTGCTGCAGCCAGAATAAAAAGGGGAGCTGAGAGCCCTTCTCCCCAGGGGAACAAGCACTGGGAACAGGACCAGACAGCCAGTGCCTGTCCAAGTCCATCAAACCTGCAGAAAACCATGGTCCCAATTGCTCTTTCAACCTTTCCTATCTTTCTATAGTCATGTTTAAAATGGACTAGGTTTTTCTGGGCTGGAGGGATGGTTCAGTCATTAAAGGCTAGGCTCACAGCCAGAAATGACTAAATGACCTGAAGTCATTAGGAGTGAAGTCTAAATGGAGCCTTTATAGGCAACTGTGGCACTCAAACTTGTACAAGTTAGTTATTCTGAAAAGAACATATTCTGAAAACTATTTTTACTTTGTTGGCATAATTATGATTGTGTCTGCATAAGGATGATGGTGATCACTTATTTGGTTTCCAAATGTCCTTCCATTTGAGAGCCACAGTCAATTCTTGGGTTAAATTCTTAAACATGAAGTTGAAAATATTATAGCCTGATGAATCAGGCAGAACAACTCTCTCTCTCTCTCTCTCTCTCTCTCTCTCTCTCTCTCTCTCTCTCTCTCACACACACACACACACACACACACACACACATTACTCACATATACACAGCACTCACACACAGATGCATAAACACAAACACACACAGACTTTTAAATCTAGGTCACACAGAAAGAGTTCTGACCCAGAGTGGGAAATTCAATGGCTTGAACTTGACTGACTGGTTGCTCTGGACCCAATAAATTAGAACCCCCGCCCCCACCATTCTGGAATAGTCCTCCTCCTTGGCTGGTGTAATAGTTGATTTTTCTGGCACTCTAACAGAATACATGGGAATGAATAAACAATAAAATAAATTTATTTTGCTCATGGTTCTGGAAGACAGACATCCCAGGATGGCTCCATCTAGCGAGGGTCTCACAGTGCCTCAGAACAGCAGAAAAGTAGAGCAAATGGGAACATGTGGAGGAGGCAAACATGAGGGGTGGCCTTACACTATAACAACCTGATCTTGCATTAACACATAGTCCCATGAGAAAAACATTAATCCCTGGCAACAACCTAATACTCTTAACGTTCCTGTCACCTCTTACTATGGTTATACTGGGGACTGAATTCAAACATGGTCTTTGGTGGGGATGTTCAATTTTGTCATTGTAGGGTCTCCCTTTCTTTCACCTGTTTGTTTGTGTGTGTGTGTGTGTGTGTGTGTGTGTGTGTGTGTGTGTGTGTGTATCTGAATGGTGGATATGGCTTCTGCCTAAACAAAGGACTGGGTTGCAAATCTTCAGTCTACCACTGTTCTAATGTCCACAGTGACCTGCTGCCTCCAGGGCAAGTATTTCTGCTGCCTCATGGGTCAAGGCCCATGGGGCATTTGCCATATCCTGTGGTACCTGGCCATCTCTATTCTTCAGTATCCTGAGAAACCTAATTTTTCTTCCTTTGAAGCCACGTGCATTCTCCCTCCTCTCTTAGCCTGATTATCCTCCAAGTTATTCTTGAAAACAGGCAAAGATGAAGAAAGATGGTTGACTCTATGAACAGCTCTTTGTTTGAATGAGGAAGTGGAGGAAATGAAGAGCAGGCAATGAAAACCAATGTGTAAGGTAATAATATAGTATGTTAGTATTGACTTCTTGTCCTCAGTCTTAGTCACCCTACCAGGATGCCTGGTAGAGCTTTCCAACCCCTTAGACATGGGCAGTACAATGTAGGCCTCACTAAGGATACAGGGCCTGCACAACAGTTGATAGCTGCCAAAAATAATTAACATTAAAATGAGAAAATAAAACTGCAAAACCAAAACTATTGACAAATTCAATGAAAAATCTAGAAGGTGGAACAGCCTGTCGATGTCATTAATTGCCAAATTTAGAATCCATGGTAGTTTCATTTGAAACCAAATGTATAGGTTAGATTTTTTTCACTTTCTCAAAAAAGGTGAATACCTTTCTCAGGCAATCACATGCTTGCTCAGAAGATATAAAACTAATCAATTTTAAATGACTCATTCAATGATAAATTTCCAAAAAACAAAATTACAGAAAGCCTTTTTATTTTTCCCAAATTAAAATTATATTTAATATGGGGCCATAAGAATATTTCAGTATGTTTGATATGCTGTCCTAGGATTCTAGTTCCTTGGCTTGCAGGGAGTGTTTTTTAATGCAGGTCAAGGGACCTCTTGTTTTGAAAGAATAAGTGCGGTTCTTTGGCCACACAGAATGAGTTCAGGGTCTATTAGTTAAAGACACAGAACTCTATATTTCTGAGCCCTTCTTTCCTTCAGAGCTGCCTATGTTTGAGGCAGAAAATAGATCTGAAAACTGAGGTATCAGTGGGGACAATGATAGGCAAGAGATCAGAGATTAGATTAGATTGTTGGATCTTCAGAGATTAGCTTTAAACTTGGTGATTTTCAGGCTAGCTGGATTTCTGAAAAAACTGGCTATAGCTTACACTTGGGACTTACACAATTCTGTCATGTTTTGTTATTTCTTGAAGGTCTCGAAGACCTCAGAAGAGTCCTATACTTTTTATGATTTTAGTGAATATAGATTTCAGTTGGTCTAGTGATGTACACAGGTGTGGTCCAGGAGGTGCTTTTGTTTGGTTTTTCTTTCTGTAATAGAGACACTATGACTAAAAGCAATTTGGCAAGAAAAGGGTTTATTTGGCTTACCCATCAGATCAGAGTTCATCATGGAGGGAAGCCAAGGCAGGAACTCAAGCAAGGCAAGAAACCAGAGGCAGGAACTGAAGCATGGAGGAACACTATTTCCTGACTTGCTCCCCATGGCTTGCACAGTCTGCTTTCTTATAGCATCCAGGATCTCCTGTTCAGTGGTGGTGCCATCCACAGTGGGCTGGGCCATCCTACATCAATCATAATCAAGGAAATGCCCCACAAGCTTGTCTATAGGCAATCTGGTGGAGGAGTTTTCTCAGTTGAGTCTGAGTTTACCATTTGTCTTCTCAGGTGACTTCAGCTCATGTCAATTGAACAAACAAACCAATAAGGACAGGGCCTACATATGATGTTCCAGTGTCCCCAATGTTCATCAGTCTTCTGACCCACCAGGATGTACTACCACTCAAGAAATTTACTGAACTGTGTAAGAGTGTCTATTATGGTTCTGTCATGTAGATGCAGCTCCTCTTTGTGGCATGGGCAGCCCACTTCTGAATCATCACATTAAGAAAACCTCAGATATGTCTGAGAGCCCAACTTAAGTGTCAGACACTCTATGCAGTTGAGAATGTCCAGAGTTAGAGGTTGCTTCCAAGGAACCAAGGACAGAGGTCCTAAGTCTTTATTACACACAACAAATGTATCTAATTCAATATATTATGTACAATAATATAATATAATGTTAAATGGTATGCATAGTAAGTAGATGTACTGAAATGCATTTAGGGCTTCCTTATTTCTGTTATTAATACTAAAATCATTAGAATTCCCAAAGAGTAACCAACTTTTCAAAATTTCTTACAGCCTTCTATCTTGAGCTAGTTTATTTCAAGCTTGGGTCAAGGAACTTTGGAGGGATGCCTTACAATATTAATCACAAATGCCTTTACTTTTAATCAAGATTCATTAGTGTACATCAGTCACAAAGTAATGTGTTTCATTATGCTATTTCTACACGTGGACACTGTGTACCTTGATTGTAGTCAACCTCATACCCACTTCTCTTGTCCTGCCCCCCCCACTATTTCCTGCCTCTTCACTTACCATCTTCTTTTACCTTCATTTAGTTTGAAAACTATTTGACTCAGCTCATGAAAGAAGACGTGTGATATTTGTCCTTTTGAATCTGGTTTTTTCATTTAACAGGATGATCTCCAGGTCCACCTATTTTTTCCCCAGATGACATGTGTTCATTTTCCTTAACAGCTGAGTAAAACTCCTTTATTCTCTTCACAGGGAACTGCTCTCTTTATTTTTATGCCAGCCGTTCTTCCTTAGACTTATTTGCTCTCTCCAGTTAAAGGACAAGGTTTCTTCAATATTTCTTTTGGGGTGTTAGTCTGGTCTCAGGGACCATTTCATGGGGAGTCTTCCCCAGTTTGATAGAGCTGCTGGAGACCCACTCACCTCAGGTATAACAAAATGAGGGGTTCACAGGGCTCTGAGTGGGTGGGCAGGTGAAATCTGCTGCTCCCATGTTACTTTTAGAGCACATCTCATTCTCACTAATGCAAACAATGCTGAACTAGTCCTGTAAGTAAGTTGCTTGATCAATGACTGGAACTTCTGAGGACATCTCTGTCTTTAAGGAATGTCACCTTTCCCCTCTGCCCCTCTTCTCCCCTGTTCCCATTCATTATTTCCAAAGTGTTGGAGAATTGGAGAAAATACCAAGAATGAATCTTGTTAGAATTTCAGTGCTTTAAAAACAACCCTCTTAGTTGAAAGCATCACTGGACAGCACGAGCCAATACAAAAGAAAGGTTATAGTAACGGATACTATCCTGTTAATATTGAAGCATAATGCACAGCTAGTTAGAAACTGAAAGTTTAGAGCAGTGGTTCTCAACCTTCCTAATGCCATGACCCTTTAATAACAGCTCCACATGTTGTTGTGACCCCCCAATCATAAAATTATTTCATTGCTACTTCATAACTATAATTTTGCTACTGTTATGAGTTGTAATATAAATATCTAATTCACAGGATATCTGATATATGATCCTTATATATTTAGGGGTAATTCCACCCTAAAGGGGTCATGACCCACAGACTGAGAATTGCTGGATTAGAGGGTCATTGGTCATCACTTAGCCAGTTGTGAAGTTCATGAGCAAGTGAATGTGTGTTAAACAATAAACAGGAAAACAATCTGAAGAAAATAGTGATGTTAGGAATTAACAGAATTGAAATGAAATGGTGCTTCTGGCACTTCTGTGGATCCTATTACAAAATGTTGAAAATCCCATACACCTGAGGGTGGAAAAAAAAAATCCATGTTTGGTTTTTTGACTGGTCCAGAGCAAGTGGCATCCCGTGTGAGCCTGGCTTGCAGTGTCCTGTGTGTGAGCCTGGCTTGCAGTGTCCTGTGTGTGAACCTGGCTCACAGTGTCCTGTGTGTGAGCCTGGCTTGTAGTGATGACCTTCTCTGTGACTCTTAAGAGTTCAAGAACTGAAAACTGAGGGGAGAGAGAGGGAGAAGGGATTGTTGACATGTGAAGCAAGCTTGTTCCTAATTTGAACTAATAATAAAAACAAAATTAAAAACAGAATATCTCCTAAATAACCAAAAAAAAAAAAAAAAAAAAAAAAAAAAAAAAACCCAAGAAGAAGAACTGAAACCCGGTGGGGAAGGTTGGTATGTATGGGAGAAGTGGAAGCCCATTAAAAACAGAGGACCATGGGTAACAGGTGAGATAAAGAAAACTAGCAGCTTGCTCTGCTCTGGACATTTAAAAACCATTTCCCCTAAATAGCCTCTTTTCAGACAGTGAGCATAGAGAAAACCCATTAGTAACAGCCCATCTGCTGTGAGACCCTGTGGCGCTGAACCCTGAGTACAAGGTGGGGGCATACACATTCTCTAAATAAACTCCCTATTTCTTAGGCCTGTTCTTTCAGAAAATTGTTCCTGACCAGAACACCTGGGGAAAATGTGAAATTCTACCATGCATGGTAAACAAACAAACAAACAAACAAACAAACGAAAATACCCTCCAGTTAATAAGCAACATAGTCGAAAGCATTTTATTCAATTGAGCAAGCCTGTTTTTCTCAGGTTGAAGGGCATTGGCACTGAAGACTTGGAGGTGCTGGTGTCCCCACCCAGCCACTGCCAGCTCCTGGGCTGAGTCCAGAAAAGACGCCTCGGGTGGACAGGTATAACTGTTAAACAGATGTGCATTACAGCTCTCCACACCCGGCTCCTGTTCTTTTGTTGTTTATTGTCTGTTTTGCTACCAAATGAGCCTTTGGGGCTGCTATGTGGTCACCCTTTTATCCAATGGCTGTGACTCTGTAACCTTAAAAAATAAGTAATCTGGTAAACAGCAACAATACCCTAAAACCGATTAAATTTACTTTCTTAGCAAGAGAGCTGACCCGTTTGCCAGCTGTAATACTCGGGATAGAGAGCCCTGTGTACAACAGAGCTGACCTTGTTGACAAGGGTATAGGTAAGCTAACCCTGCAAAATGAGCATGGGAAACCAGGCCTTGCCCTCATCTGCCATATGGTGATATGGCTAGGGGAGAGATGCCCTTAGGCATCAATGCTTGAGTCAGGTGGGAGAGCTGCCCCTGAGGTCAGAAGGGTGGGAGAACTGCTCCTGCCTGCCTCCAGTTGCACCACTCAGGAGAGCAGGCCTTGCACCCCTCCTGGGCAGCACAATAGAGACAATCCCAACATTGTGAGTATGGAAGAGCTGTTCCCATTATCCACCTGTCAGGTAGTAGCATGGGCAGGAGAGAGATGTTCCCCTCCCCCCAAGCCCATCAATGCCTCAGGCAGGTGGGAAAGCTGGCCCTGAGGTCATAAGAGCAGAAGAGTTGGCCCTGTCCTTCATCTGCTAGGGCTCTTGGGAAAGTGACCCTTATACTATGCCTGGACAACACAGTAGAGCTGAACCTGAAGGTGTAGGTGTGGGAGATCTGACCCTGAGGACACGAGGGCAAGAGAGCTGGCCCTGTGCCCTGCTCATCGCTGCAAGGAGTGAACTCACCAGGGCAATGCCCGGAGAGTTCACCCTCTGGTGAGGACAAGGGAGAACAGGCTGGTTGACCAACCCTTGCAACCACCCATGCCCAGAAGCAGGGTTATGTGTGGGCTTACCCCAATGTCCACCCCATCTGTGATCTGCTGGAGCACATGAAGGGACCTGTGTTGCACACCCAAAGATGCAGAATCTCCACAACATAGGGCAACAGCAGGAAAACCAAGAGGATTTCCAGTGAGGTCCCAGCATCGATAGTTTAGCAGAAACCAGAGGCCTGGAGCCAGACCAATGATCCTGCAATGAACACTTGCAAGTAAAGATACATGAACAAATGAGTTTACTGTGCGACTCACTGTTTCACACTAGAGCTTCCATGATGAGATTCCCCCCCCCCTTTATTCTCTTAAATTTTATTGGAGGCGGGTTTCAAGGGCAGAGGGCAGATACTCAGGGATGGAAAATGAGTGGGAAAAGATCTTCACCAACCCCACTTCTAACAGAGGGCTGATCTCCAAAATATACAAAGAACTCAAGAAACTAAACATCAAACTACCAAATAATCCAATTAAAAAAATGGGGCACAGGTCTAAACAGAGAATTCTCAACAGAAGAATCTCAAATGGCAGAAAGACACTTAAGGAAATGCTCACCATCCTTAGTCATCAGGGAAATACAAATCAAAACCACTCTGAGATTCCATTTTATACTGATCAGATCAGAATGGCTAAGATCAAAAACACCAGTGACAGCTTATGCTGGAGAGGATGTGGAGAAAGGGCAGCACTCCTCCAGCTGGTGGGAGTACAAACTTATACAGCCACTGTGAAAATCAGTATGGTGATTTCTCAGAAAATTAGGAATCAACCTATGTCAATACCCCTGTTGGACATATACTGAAAGGACAGCTGAAATTTTAAATGTACAGCTGAAATGAATTTATTTTTACACAGCCCTACAAACACAAAAGCATTTATACCTTTGGAATGAAATTAGGCTTGCTCATGATCCACAAAAACAGAGCATATTTGGCATCCCTCACTAGTCTGAGAAAAATCCAGAGACTGATAAACCAGGAAGGGTTTTTAGAGCAGGGCGTGAATGTGTGCTTTTCTGTCCTTCATCTACAGAGCGCCTGCCATCTTGGGAATTAAGAAAGACACTTGGAGTCATTTTCTGGGTTTATTTTCAAAGCAGGTAGAGATGGACCCTTCCTCCTCAATTATTCAGCTGAAGTAAAATTACTTTTGGTAATTTTTAAATTGCCTTTGGTGTTTGTCTAATTTCATACCATAACAAGAGGCCTTCCCACCTTCTCTAAGTCCATACTGATCTCTGCCAAATTCTCTTTAGGCAGGAGATAGAACAAGCTGATTAGTAATCATCTTTCTCAAGGGTTCCCCCCCCCTTTTTTTTCCCCCGTCTTGTTTTGTTTTTGTTTGTTTCTGTTGCTCCTGCCAATGTTGGTTTCCTGAAAACACCAAGTAATTTGGGAAAAATTAAGAAAAGTTTCCTGTCTCTGGAAAGAGTGAGCTGCTGCGAGCTGCACCTGTGTCCCATGTCTCACATCTCACATAGGGAGGTGTCCCACAGGCTTTGTGTGGCCCCCTCTAAAGTGGCCAGGGCCCAAGAAGGCAGCAGGCTATGCGGGCAGCAGTTTGTCTGTCTGGGGTAGTATTTGTCACCAGAATCTGGTCCACAGCTATTAGTTTGAACCCATCTGATCTGGATAGTTTCATAAAATAACATGGGGGTTATAGTTCAGTTTTATTAAGACGACAAAGGATGAGAAGGAAATGAATTTCTCCCGTGAAATGGGAAATTACATGCTGTTTACAGACAATATCTGACAGTATATTACAAAGTGTGATCTGGAAAAGCAACTCAGGGCCACGCTTTGGAAACCAAGCTTCTTGGTTTTAGTAAGTCAAGGAAACTAACTGGGGGTTAAACTTGTGTTTCCTACAACAAGACTCTGGGACTCTTCAACAGGCTCACATGAGTCCTAAAGTTCTGAGCAGGCTGTAAATCCTTCTGGTGTTGAATCCTCTTAGAGCTTAATGCATCTCCTAAAACTGCTTCTGGCAACCCTGGAGAGCCTGTCTTTGAACAGATAAAGCTGTAGTCCTGTGGTGGGTCTCCCTCTCTGTGTGAGTGTATCCTCTTTGGGTTTGAGTATCCTGGCTAGCTGCTCACTTCTTCACCCCACACCCTTCACAGTTCTCGTCCCACTATGTGCTCTGGATTTACAGTATCACCATCCATGCCTCCAGCAAGAGTTGTACAGACGCCTTAGACCAGTGTTTCTCAACCTGTGGTCCTGACCCCTTGGGGATTGAAGAACCCTTCCACAGGGGTCTCATATCAGATAATTACATTATGGCTCATAACAGTAGCTAAGTTACAGTTATGAAATAGGAACAAAAATAGTTTTATGGTTGGGGACACCACAACAAGAGGAAGGTTGAGAACCACTGCCTTAGACTCTCAGCCTGCTATACTCCAAGCCCAGACTTTTAAGTACCACTACCACAAAAATTCCTAAGGAGATTTTGTGTTTTTCTGCTGTGCCCAGCAAATGCTCTTTGGCATTTAGTCCTGTAACTGCCTGTCCTCTCTCAGTGTTCCATAGGGTATGGGTTGATAAAGTCACTTTCAAATTCCCTCCAACGGGAGATGTTTAAACCTTTCACCTTCACAAATAAAGATAATTTTCTCCTTCAGGAGACAGGAGAGGTGTCAGTCCTCACTTTCATGTTCTCTTTAGTTCCCAGTAAGCATTGCTCTTTAGTCAACACCTCCATTTCTGTCAGGTCTCTGGTTTGACTATGGAATTGCTTCTCAGCCCTTGTCCACTAGGCTATTCCTGGATTTGTGGTATTGAGGAAGGGCTTATGCAAATTAGGTCTTTGTTTTCTGAGCTAACTTCTGGTTTGTAGAGGATGCTAGGAGACTAGAAGACAAGAGGAGAAGGAAGGGACTTTCCACTTGATCTTAATTTAATGTGTGACCTTGTCATCCCACTGTTTTCCCAGTTGTTAAGGTCTGAGCCAGTGCCCTGCCAGTCTTAAAATCCTGGTCTTGGCCACCTACCCCTAGAAACTATAATGTTCCATGCAGTTACCCCTTCTGTGTTTCCTCAGTTTGGTATTTGATTTTCTTCAGTCCTCCAGTTCTCCACATTAACAATTTCTCTTTTAAATTATTCTTGGTTCCATAAGCAGAGACAGAGTAAACCCCTGTGCCTGCCTCCCACAAAGGCTCTAGATCTAGGCATGGTTTACAGTTGAACCAACATGATTTGTCATTCTACTGGAAATCTGAGTCTGCTGAAGACTGAGAAATTAGCAAAGCTGGGAACATGCCTGTCACACTGAAGGTGTGGGTGGTGGTGGTACTGATGGTGGAGGTGAGGGTGGAGGTGGGGTGGAGATGGTGGTGTGTCACCGGCTTTATGCCTCTTGTTAGGAGCTCTTCCTAAACTTCTTGTTGCCAGCCAAGTTTTCCAGATGTCACTCGAGTATGATTTACCTGTGGTATACCCAAAATGCCCCATGTTATTCACAGTCCAATTTGTATGCCTGCTGCCTGAGAACCCAGATTCCAGACATAGGAAGCTGCACTGAAAGCTCGGCTGCAGGCTGGAGAGATGGTGCGGTGGGGGAAGTGCTCTGAATGAAAGCAAGAGGGCCTGGGTTCAGATCCCCAGAGTCAACTTAAGAACCAGGCACAGCTGGAGGCACTTACTGACAGGACTATCCAGCTGAAACAGCAACAGATGAGTGAAAGACGTATTTTCAAAACCTAAGGTGGATATAGAGGAAGACACCTGATGTCAGACTGTATTACTGCACATGCACTCACACAGGCAAGTATACCTGTATACACACACACACACACACACACACACACACACACACACACACACACACCTCAATTCACATCTAGATTTCTCATATAAGAGAATTGGTTAGTATTTTGTCTTTCTGTCCTATAAATGAAAAGTCAAATATGAGGGGAAAACCAATGTTGTGAAACACCCCTACTCCCTTGAATGCCAGGCATGACAAAAGCATAGGAACTGACAGGAGACAACTTGTCATCTGAATCAGCCACCAAGGTCAAGAGAAGTCCTAACAGGACATTTAAATTTTTTTATTCATATATTTTTTACATTCCAATCCCAGTTCCCCCTCTCACTTCTTCTCCCGCTCCCCCCACTCCTCCATCTCCCTTCTGCTCCTCAGAGAGGGTAAGGCCTCCCCTAGGAAGTCTGTAAGACTGTTCCATCATCTCACTGAGGAGGACCAAGGTGCCTTTCTACCCCTCACACCCTTGTGTCTAGGCTGAGCATGGTATCTCTATAGAATGGGCTCTACTAAGTCAGTTTGTGCATCAATATTAAATCTAGGACTTACTGCCGATGGCCTCATATATTGTCCAAGCCACACCATTGTCATCTATATTAAGGGAGTCTAATTCGGTCTTATGCAGGTTCTCCATTTGTCAGTCCTGAGTCAGTGATCTCTCACTAGCTTGGGTCAGCTGATTCTGTGGGTTTCCCCATCATGGTCTTGACTCCTTTGTTCATATCATCACTCCTCCCTCACTTTGATTGTACTTCAGGAGCTTGGCCCAGTGGTTAGTTGTGGATTTCTGCATCTGCTTCCATCTGTTTCTGGAAGAGGGTTCTAGCTTCTCTGGGGTTGTGGATTGTAGGCTGGGTATCTTTTACTTTATGTCTGGTATCTACTTATGAGTGAGTACTTACTATATTTGTTTTTCTGGTTTTAGGTTACTTCATTCATGATGTTTTTTTCTAGTTCTGTCCATTTGCCTGCAAATTTTGGGAAGTCATTGTTTCTTTTCTTTCAGATTTTTTTATTTGAATTAGAAACAAGATTGATTTACATGACAATCCCAGTTCCCTTCTCCCTCCCATCCTCCTCTACAACCCCCCAACTAAAACTCTACCTATCACATATCCTTTCTGCTCCCCCTGGATGGTGAGGTCTTCCATTGGGTATCATCAGAGTCTATCATATCCTTTGGGATAGGGTCTAGGTCCACCCCCATGTGTCTTGGGATGTCATTGTTTCTTACTGCTGAGTAGTACTCCATTGTGTCAATATACCATATTTTCTTAATCCATTCTTCAGTTGATGGCATCTAGGTTGTTTCTAAGATCTGGCTATTACAATTAATGCTGCTATGAACATAGTTGAGCAAATGTCCTTGTGGTGTGAATGTACCTCCTTTGGGTTTATGTCCAACAGTGGTATTGCAGGGTCTTGACATAGGTTGATTCCTAATTTTCTGAGAAATCACCATACTGATTTTCACAGTGGCTGTATAAGTTTGCACTCCCACCAGCAGGGAGGAGTGCTGCCCTTTCTCCACATCCTCTCCAGCATAAGCTATCATTGATGTTTTTGATCTTAGCCATTCTGATCTGATCAGTGTAAGATGGAATCTCAGAGTGGTTTTGATTTGCATTTCCCTGATGACTAAGGATGGTGAGCATTTCCTTAAGTGTCTTTCTGCCATTTAAGATTCTTCTGTTGAGAATTCTCTGTTTAGATCTGTACCCCATTTTTAAATTGGATTATTTGGTAGTTTGATGTCTAGTTTCTTGAGTTCTTTGTATATTTTGGAGATCAGCCCTCTGTCAGATGTGGCGTTGGTGAAGATCTTTTCCCATCCTATAGCGAGCTGTTTTGTCTTGTTGACTGTGTTCTTTGCTTTATAGAAGGTTCTTAGTTTCAGGAAGTCCCAATTATTAATTGTTGCTCTGAGTGTCTGTGCTACTGGTGTTTTATTTATGGAGTTGTCTCCTGTGCCTAGGTGTTCAAATGTATTTCCCACTTTCTCTTCTTTGAGGTTAAGTGTGGATGGATTTATATTGATATCTTTGATCCATTTGGACTTGAGTTTTGTGCATGGTGATAGATATGGATCTATTTGCATTCTTCTACATGTTGACAGTCAGCTATACCAGCACCATTTGTTGAGTATGTTTTCTTTCTCCATTTTATAATTTTAGCTTCTTTGTCAAAAATTAGATGTTCATAGGTGTGTGGGCTGATATGAGGTCTTCGATTCGATTCCATTGGTCTACCTGTATCTAATAGGATATTTGAAGGGAGTTAAAATGATGGTAAAAGAATGGCTGTTGGGAGCAGAAAGGAATGTGGAAAGAAGGACAGACCAGAAAGAGTAAATGATGTTTGCCAAATCTATGATGGAACCTCATCTTACAGGCACTGAATGTTAGCCAGACTTCAAAAGAGCCCATTTCTCACAGTTAGCAACAAGGAACAGTGCTGCCCACAGCCTTTTAGCACCCTGTATATTTCCTTGTTCTTTGTAGCTCCTCACAGTTAATTGAATACATGCTCTCTAATTATCCAATTTCTCCATGAAGCATGTCTCAATTAGAGTACTTGCATGGACTTGGGCACCGGCGCTGTCTTTGGGGGATGCTCTTCGTGGGGTGGTTGTGACCCAAGGAGCACAGGGATGGCCTGCCTGGGTATTCTCTTGCACTGACCACTCCCATCTTTCTGTTTAAGTAGAATCTGAAAACTTTTCCATGGAGTTTAAGAGGCATACCAGTGTTTAGCTTCCAAGAGGCAGACCCAAGTGTTCCAGAAGGGACTGGAAGTAATGTGATGAACTTTGGGTTCATTTTTGGTTCAGTGGTTTCTAAATTTTCTGAAAAAGAATTGCCTAAGGGTTAGGCTAAGTGCAGACCCATGGGCTTCACAGCACTTTGTGCTCCTGTCAGAGACAAGAGAAGACCAGACACTGACATGTGGAAGAGGCTTTGCCTCTGAGGCTGACTGTTCACACCTGAAAATTCCACCACTCAGGGGCTGAGGCAGGAAAATCAGAGGTTTAAGGTCAGCCTGGATTCATAAGGTCTAGTCTCAAAAACAAACAAGCAAATAAACAAACAAACAATGTCAGCCACTTCCCCTGCAACATAACTCATTGAACCAAATGAACAACAACACATAATCCAAGCACCCCAGCAGAGTCCTATGCAGCCATTAGGAGCAATAGGGTAGATCATCCCTAGGCAACATCATTTATGTGGAGTGTGAGATGGCCCACACCAGGCACAATAGTGGCCATGGTTACTACTATTATGAGCACAGCTGTTGGTTAAGCTTTTTCTTTATAGTTTAACATTATTTGTTTTTATTGTTTTTCACGAAGAACTCCTAAATGTTAGTAAGTATGTATGAAAATGAAGAATATCAGTGAACCAATTGGGTTCTGAGAGAATAGACTGTGGGACAGGTGGGAAGCAAAGTGAGGAAAGGATTTTTTTGTTGTTGTTGTTGCTGTTCATTTTAAAGTCTTACCTTCTCCGACATCCATCTTTTCTTTGATCTCATTAGGTACAAATGCCATACAGGGAAGTCATCTGTGGTTTGTTCCAACTCATGCATGCATGAGGCAGTTCTGAGTGTGTTTTTACACTCACCACACCTGAGCCCTGTATGTCACTCTTAAGTCAAAATTTTTATCATGACCAACGTGGCTGATTCTGTCTAGCTTTACTACTGGTGTTTTAGACAACAAAGATTAAAAACAATCATGTAATAGAATCATGGGCCTAGAAAAAAGTACAATGCTGGTATTCTACCCAATAGATTAATAACTATAGCAGCAGAAATAAAGGACAGCCATGGCTACAGGGCATCCTTTTGATCTGTTCTTCATGGCAGAAAAAATCCCCTTAATGTGCCATACTGGACTAGCAGTCACTGTTTGAAATGGGCCTTTGTCACTGAAACACAGAAACCACAAAGTAACAAGAATCAGGCACTCTTCCTCTTGTAGTAGCTGTTTTGTGTCATTTACAAATTCAGACCATAGAAACTGTCAAATTAATTTAGTGACAGAGTGGCCAGTTTCAAATTCCAACCTTCTTCCCTTTTAGGAAGCAGTTCTGTAACAAAAATACAGTTTTTAAAAAATATCCCCATGTCATTTGTTACACAACAAGCAAACACCAGTGTCATGGCTTATGTTGGTAGATGCTAATGCACATTGCAGTTTCCATCAGAGCATTGAATCCTTTCTAATAAAAAAAATACCTGAAGCTAGGTGAAGAGACACATACCTGTAAATCCCAACACTTGGCAGGGCAGAGGCATGAGGATTGCTGTCAGCCTGGATTATAAACTCTTAAAAAACATTCAAATAAAAAAATGAGGACTTGTCAAAGGCTAAAGTGAATGAATTTCTCTCTCATGTTTTGTTACTTTTATCTTGAGGAAAAAGGAATTACCTCAACCTTCAACATTACAGGCTATTTCACATCAAATTAGAAATTCTCTTTAGACAAATGTTTATTAGCTCTAGAGAGACAAAATGAAAACCTTTATTCCCTTAGAGTGGAATAGAAATGAAATAATTTATCACTGTTAAACAATTTGGAGCAAATAGCGTCATACTGTAAAGAAAAACAAGAGCTTTTTCTTGTTAGAAAGCTAGAGCTTTCCGATGGAATTGGTTTGGGTGGAACAGAGGCATTGCTAGTTTTCAAAAGTGCTTAGGGGGCTCTTAACACCCATCTCTGCGGAGATACGCAGCTTAGGCACATAGGAGCCTTGTAATAAGTGGCTCACTCACACTGTCCCTGAACAAGATGAAGGCGCCTTTGGAAATTATGAATAGATGAGATGGCTTCTGTGATAAGGACATAGAAGTCTAGTTAAAATCTGCAGTAACCTTTTATTTACTCACATTTAAGCTGGGGAGGATAGCTTGAAAAGGACTAGATTATAGAGAGCGTCTCTTCATAGGCATCGTCTTTATTTGCTTCCTATTGGCAGGTTAAGAAATCCAAATCAGCCCCCCCCCAGTTGGTTTTGGTCAGTGATTCATCATGGCAACAGAAACAAAGCAGAATGAGACCTAAGGCCTAACTTACCCTGAGCTACTTTGGCCTTGGCCATTTTCTATGTTGGGCTTTGGACAGTAATTCATTGCTATATTCCCCAATGCCCAATGCCCAATGCCCAATGCCTGGGTATTAAGCACTGGATAAACACTGGTCAAATGAATGAATGCCTATCTCTTGCTGTCTAAAATGAAGAGTTCTAGTTAAGGGGAACAAGATTATATATAAGGTAGGCAGTTTGCATTTGAGGACCCTAGCCTTGATGTGCTAGCTAGCTCATGGGGTCTCTGGTATTTTCATGAGTTACTTCTTCAGAAATGAAACTTATAAGACAATACTGGCATTATGAAGTCATACAGAGACTAGGTGAGCATGCTCCTTTGTGAGGAAGAGGTGTTGAAATATGATTGGTCCACAGGTGTGGTTCACAGATGAGGAGAAGGAAGTGAATCATAAACATATGTGAAGCAAACATGGCAGAAAGGACCAGGGCCTTCCAGGGGGGTGAACATGGGAAAGGTGGATTTGGAAATTGAGCTAGCAATGTTTGGCTTTGAGAACATAAAGTTGGTTACAATGGATAAACAAAGACAGAAGCACTGACATCACAGGGACACAGACTTTTGTGAAACTCCTTGGAAGGTGTTGGCAGAAATAAGTGTGGCCTTATGGGACAATCGTGCCCTGTGTTGTTCTCTGCCTGCAAAAAGACAGTTTTTTTTTGTTTTGTTTTGTTTTTGTGTATGTGTGACAGGGTTTTTCTGTGGCTTCACAGGCTCACTGGAACTAGCTCTTATAGACCAGGCTTGTAGAGCAGAGATCTGCCTGCCTCTGCCTCCCGAGTGCTGGGATTAAAGGCATGAGCCACCACCGTCTGGCCAAAAAGACAGTTTCTAAGTCTGCTCCAGGTCTTACTTTGGATCTCACAGAGAGTGGTGAAGCTAGATCTAAGTTAGTAGACTAGAAACTGACAGCTGCGTTTGGTAGAATTCTGACAGTAACAGGTTCCTCAGCCAACAGGTGGTGAATGTTCACCAAAGGCAGGAAAAATTGTTGTGAGGAGCTCTGATTTTGGATTACTATGACATGGCTAAATGCTCAGTTTATTTGTGAAATGAAAAGACAGAACTACTTAGATGTGAAGGCAAGTGTCATGGTTATGACTTAATCAACTATAGACATAGCTCTCACCTACATCTAGATATGGAAAATCTGGGAAGCTCCAAATAGACAAGACGTATTCCTCCACTCCTAATTGAGAATCAACATTGAAGCATATGATGTACCTTTGACTAGGGAGAAAATCAATGTGGCAAGGGAAACCTCCCTCCATGAGAGCCCACGATCAGTGTCTCTCCTCTGGAAGAGCCTGCCATGGGAGCAGGCTTCTGTCCTCACCTTTGTGGTGTGTTTTCTCTTGTAGTCATCAAGATGGCATTATTACTCATGTCCAGAAGGTTTGAGTCTTTGTCTATAGGATTTTATACAGTCATCTCTCACAAAAGAAATGTTATTTTTAACTTTCTGGTGCATTTGGTGACTTTGGGTTGTTAGTTATGTGGCTTGACTTGAAATGAGCAGTTTAGGATACTCAAGAGTATGAGATGGCTATGTTTTTTTCTGACAAAAGAATTTTCAACCCTTCTGGCCAAACTAGTGATCACAAAGACTATTCTTTGGCAAGAGTTAATGGATGAGAATAGCTAATACCAATTAGAGAGCTGGAATTTATGAAGAGGTTCCAGAAACCCAGGTCTTTTGCAGGTGAAGTGTCTAGAGAGATGTTATGGTGGTAGATTGGTGATTGGTGGCTGTGGTAGTCAAAGAGACAATTCTACCTAGATATCAGGGAATCTGAGTTTGTATACTAACTGGGTTACTTTTCGGGGCCTGAAGGAAATCTAGAACAGCAGTTAGCTTTACAGAAAGAATGTGTTTGATTTTGTTCTCTGGGAATCAAGGACATCAGGGTGAACTGAAAGTGATAGGGAAAACTAGCCAATCATTGTTGTGAACTCTAAACCTGACAAGGAATATCCACTCCATACGAACTGTTCCATGATTTCTTGGTAAAGGGGATGTTCAGACAGGTGGAATGTCTCTGCAAATCCTGCTTTGATGAATGAAATTCAAATATTGGTGGTGATTGGTGATGAGTGGATGCAGGATTCCGAAGTCTTGGTTATGGAGTGTATAATTATGAAATGTCTCAACTGGAACACTCAGCTCCCACCAGTTTTTTGCAGAACACAAAGAAGTTTGCCTAGAGAGCCCTTCCAGAATAGAACAGCCACCTTCCTGTAGCATCCTATTTGAATAGGACAGCTACCTCCCTGTAGCATACTATTTATTTCATAGCAGTCAGTTCTTTCTACATGTTTGTGATTATTACAGATTCCATAGTTCTTGGGTCTTATCACACCCATTATGTAGGGTGGGAAAGTATATTGTGGCAGAAAGCTATGTTGTTCCGGTGTCCTGAATTTATGGAGGTTTAGGGGAGAACGTAAAATGTGGTTTTTTATCATACTCACCTCAAATGAATTTTGGATGACTCAACTAGGAACATTTTAAAAAACTGAAGTAAATATTTTTCTGTTATGCTGCTAATATAAACAAGACAAAAAGGATCGGGCTTCTATAAACAAGACAAAAAGGATCGGGCTTCCTCAATGTTACAATTTTTTTTTGTGTGTGTGTGCGATAGAAGAAACAATGAGATGATGCATCCCAAGTGAGTGGGAGACAGGGTGGGGAGCAGTGTGCCAGTGAGGAGCATTAGGTACTGGAAGGTGAAGACCTGGCCTGTGGCTGCTGGCTCAGTAACTGTCACAAGTAGTTCATCTTTCTGAGCCATGGATGTGTTTCTAAGATGAAGGTAAGAAAATTCCAGAACTTCTAGGACAGAGGATTGCAAGAAAAATGTAATTGAAAACAGTCTTGATGGTACCCCGTGCAAGCTACAGTCTATTGCTTCCATCTTCATTTCTCATCTGAGATAGGGAAGAGGGAACCTAATCCATTGTGGACAGGCAATCCCAGCTCCAAGCATAGCTTATTTGAGAAATCTGCATCTGTAGCGATGCTTCTCTGACATGTGTTTTAAGCTTCTCATTCCCCAGAGTTTCCCTAGGGTTGGAAGGAACATTTGCTAGGTGGCTCCCTCAGCTTCCATATGAACATGGGGTCTTTAGGGTCTGGTGTCTTCCCATGTCAGCATCACCAGGTCAGCGCAGGTCTTCCCCTTTCTTCCTTTCCCGTGTCTGGAAGCTTCTGAGGAGGGACTGGAGGCGTCCTTCAAGGCCAATGCGAATAGGATTAAGACAGGAAGCATCTGGGAATCAGCGTCATTTCATGGGCCCTGATTTTATTGTAAGGCCAAGGGGACTACGAAGTGGGGGGTGCTTTTAGTTTCTATAATATGCTCCTCTAGGGAGATGGTGAGAGAAAGAAAACCCAATCAGTCTGCACTTTTGCCTGGGGCTCCATAATTTGCCTTTTACTTTCTGTATTTTCATATTTGAGTCTGAAAGGCAGAGGAGCAAAACAATCAGCAACAGATGTCCTGGTGAATCCACTCAGACCACGAATTCAGTTAGCATGCAAATTGCCATCCCAGGGCAGTTCCAGAAGGCTGCTGGAAAAAACAGCAGGCCAGCTCTGCAACATAGATAGATGGCATGATTAAAATGTCTGGACCCAATCATATGTTTAATTACAACCCCTTTTTTATCTCAACGACAATGACTGGTAGCTATTATGACACAGTATTGAAAACTCTTATGAGGCATGGTGGCACTTGGAGGGCCGATAGGTGGTCTGTGTTTGATCAAAATGATCAAAGCTCCTTGCCATGGAGAGACCCTTTCTCCTTCTCTCTCGTCTGATCCACTTAGAGGAGCAAAAATATTATATTTATAGGAGACAGTTTATGTGACTCTCATTCCCCAGAGCAGGAACATGATTTTTGCACTGCTATTTCCCCTGGAAACATGGGAGCCTGACAGTGCATATAAACACGCAGCTGTGGCAAAACACCAGCCAGCTTCAGCCTTAATTTGTTCTGATAAGTTCAAACACTTTCCAAGTTTATTGTTGGTCTAATCATAAAAAGATGAAACAGTCAGCGAGGAGCAGGGAGATCCTTATTTCACTCCATTCTCCCATCCCGATTATGTTTTTGAGAGTTCAAATGAAACCAGAACTGAGCATATCACACAGTGCTGCTTTGGAGTTTAACCACTTAGATGGAAAGAGTAATGCCACTGGGAAAGTTGTGAACTTGGTGTCAACCGAACTGGCCATCCTGTCCACTCTAATAGAGAGTTTGTGACTTACATTAAGTTTTTCTTTTCTGTTTTGTTTTGCCTTTAACTGAATCTCTGTGCAATTTTTTTTCTTCTGGTATTGGAGATTGAACCACGCTCTTTCCAATGCTACGCAATTGCTCTACTTATGAGCTATCCTTGGTTGAAACTCAAAAGCTGAGAAACAGGAATATAAAATCCATGTGGTCAGCTTGTTTCATCAAGGGCTTTAAAAATATGTAACTTGCAGCATAGGTACGAAAGTTGGTAGCAACTAGATCACATATTCAGCTAGTCAATTATTCACTAAACACATAAAATAAGCATCTCAAAGCTCGGTAGCAGTGTATACATATTTTAAATATGTATTTTGAAGGCCTTTGGTCAGAACTTCATAGGAGATGTGGCTTGTGGCTTCTGTGTGGAGGGAGGGGTGTTAAACTGCCATGCACTCCTTTTACATTTATTATTTAGAGAAAATAAAACTACTCTTAACTAGCAATGACGCATGGAAGTATTCGCTGTGGGATATCCAAGCCAAGTTCCAGTTCTCTAACGAGTCAGTCACATCTGAGAAAGAAGATAAAGGGATAAATAGAAATACATGAGGGTATTGGAGACAAATGGAGGGGAGTAATGCAGCAGACACGTGGTAGCAGAAAAAAAGTTATTCAGCTATGACTAGGTTCTCAAGAAAGACTGGGACTGTGTGTGTGCACTCATGTGTATGTGTGTATGTGTGTATATGTGTGTGTGTGTGTGTGTGTGTGTGTGTGTGTGTGTGTGTGTGTGTGTGGTGGTGTATTCCAGGGAAAGGCAGTACTTCTGTTCTACGAGTGTGACTCTGAGCTCTTGTTAACTTGTGCCAACATCAACTGAGATGGACCACAGTCGCAAACACTGTATGTGTATCTGTGATCTCAGTTTTACTGTGATACCAGCCAGAGGCCTTCTCAGGTCTTCAGATAATATGTCTCAGGTCTTTGAGGCCATAAGTATCTTCGTGGATCTTCCAAGGGCCAGACTGTAAACTGAGTACTAGCTAGGTATTTTTTGCACTTATTTCTCACTATCTCCCCTTTAAGGTATTTTCCCTAAATTTGAAGAGATAAAAGTAAGGCTTAGCTGGTGTGATAGCTGATGCTCGAGCCACTTAGGACTAGAGCTTCTGGAATGTTCCCAAGGACTTTCCAGCTGTGGTCAACTGAAGTGGGAAGATACCCCCTGAAAGTGGCTGTTGTTATTCTTTGGGCTGGAGTCAAGACTGAGTAAAAGAGAGAAAGTAAGCAAGCATGGCTGGATGAGCCTTCATCTCTCTCTGTGTCCTCACCACAGGCTTAGTGTTACCAACTGCCACCATGCATTTCTATGCCTCATGGAGTGCAGCCTCAACTGTGAGCCCAAACAAGCCATTCCTTGACAGAATTGCTTTTGCCACAGGGTGAAGAGTAACCAATATATCTGGTTAGATCTCCAGGTTCAGAATAATTGCTTAGGTATATACTGCTAATGAAAAAAATAAACCTAAAAGAATGCTGGAAAACTCAATGAGAGAAAAGGATGGTCGATACCCAGTGTTACTATGTTCCTGATACTGGAACTCCATCTCTCCTCAGTGCAAGCTAGGTTTAGTCTAACTGTGCTTGTCTCTAATCACACTCTCTGCTTATATAGAAGGATGGAGAACTGTAACACAAGACTGGGTGCTAGAAGAAGAGGATGGAAGGTGGAAGTCTGAGCCCTTTCTATAGAACTTCTGCTGGTCTTTAAAGAAATGAGGAAGTGAAAATTCGGTGAGCATGTTTTTGGTTTTGTTAAAACATGGTCTTTGATGCCCCTGTCTCCACTCCCTGTGTTCTGGGATTATGTTCATGCTAGGTTAGAGAGGTTGAATCTTTAGTGGGACTCTGCAGTCCTGGTGCTGAGTGTGGGTCAAACACAGTTTGGGCTCAGTCTCTTCTCTTGCACTTGCAACTTTCCCCTTTTAAATGCCTAAGGAAATGCACTGTGGAGATGAGAAAATTGCTGAGTGAATATTTCTCATCTATGCCTCTTACCTCTACATGGGAAACTTTGACAGTTGATTTTTCATGTCTTTCATGTATCCAACAGGACTTAATGATGAAAGCTGGGCAGACTGGACAGTAGTGATAAGCTGAAGATTGTAGTGAGAGATCTAACTAAGCACCCGTGGTGCTAACCACACCCAAATGGGCAAGGTCACAGGTTCCTTACATGAGGGTGTGGGATTTGGTCTGGAGTGAGGAACAGGCTTGCTCTCTCTCTTGCTGCTGGTCGGGTCACAGGGAACAGCCTGGGAGGATTCTTGGAGCTGGAATCTGTGGCAGCCACCCGCTTCTTGTGTAAGTGTAATCTTCCTGAATAAACTTCATTTAACTTGTATTGAGTCTAGTGAATCTTGATTCCCACGCAATAAATGATGACATGATCTCCAAACCTCAGGAATGTACTCTGATTTTAGTGCATGGAGGCCTTGGTGTGACCAACGGTGGCCTTTCAGAGCTCTTGGGAATTACTGCCAAATCTGTTATTAAAGCATGTGTGGAGGTTATACAGGCTGGTATATGTAATGATAAATCTTTTTGCCAAGCCACCTGAGTTTCGCCCACTGTGTTAGGGCCCCAAATAACATATAGAGACTTATATTAGGTACAATGGTACTGGTCAATAATTAGGATTTCTTATATGCTTGTTCTGTCTTAAGTATCAAACATAGCCATAATCTATATATTTTATAAGACTTATCAGATGCCAGCGGCAGGAATCTTCTCTTGCCAGGATCACATGGTGGCTCCAGAGTAGAGAGCAGGTGGAAGAGAGTGACTTCCTGGTTGTCTCCACTTATATTCTGAGTCTGCCTGTTATGTCATTCCTGCCTGAATCACAGACGTTACTACATTTCCAAGAACCCTCCTTGACTCCTAGTCCCACCTATCTTTCTGCCTCATTGGCTGAACAGTGCTTTATTCAACAACCAAAAAGATAAACATACACAGAAGGACGTCCCCCATCAGGTATAGATATCATCTGGATTGGAGAAGTTAATGCCGGTGTTTATTCTGACACCCAGTGGCAGGGAAATTGCTGGGTCCCTTAGGCACCATGCTGGTGATGATGAACTGATTGCCTGTGACAACTGTTCTGCTGGAGTTCTTCTAGTAAATAGGCTGAAGTACTTAAGTGACCCTCTGTGTTCATGCTGAGAGAAGGGCAGGGCAAAGAGTGAAGAATCAGTTGTAGTTTGCAGTTTTCCCATCACCCTGTGTGATGGTTTGAATAAACAATGCCCCAATGGTCCCAGATGTTTGAACATTTGTTCTCCAGTTGGTGGTGCTGTTTGGGGGACGCTTAAGTGGTGCAGTCTTGATTGACGAAGTATGTTACCAGGAAAGTAGCTCTAAGATGGAAAGGCCTCCACTATATCCAGTTTCCTCTCTCTGTTACATGTTTGCAATTCAAGATGTGTGTTCTGAGCTTCCTGCTTCAGCTATCATGCCTGCCTGCTGCCATGTCACTTTGCCATGATGGTGATAAACTCTGATCCCTTGAAACCATGGGCCCAAATAAACCCTTCACTTTGCAAGTGGAGCTGGTCATGGTATTTGATCAAAGCAACAGAAAAGTAACTAATATACCCTGTATTTGCAGGAAGAAGAAATTAGTGATGGTAACACAAAGGAGAAGAAAAAATGAAGGGAAAGAGTAAAAGAAACATGACTGGGAAGAACAAAGATGTCTTCAGGTATGGAAGATTATAGAAATAAAGATAAATCAAGAAGTTTAAGGAGAAATAAATTGATCAGAAAGAAGTAAATAGGATCAATGCAGTTTGCACTAAAAATTCTGATGACTTTGCCAAGGAGGAATGCAGAGAATTCTTTTATCAAGGATGGAAAGTCCATTGGCGGTCAAACATAGAATCACAAATGCTGACTGCAATCAAAGAAATTGCTATTCATCCTCAGTAGCATTTCTCTAACCTTTTGGGGATAATCACAGTCTGTGGTCATGAAATAATTTCATCATGGGCAATGGTGATAAACCAACACCAGAATATCTGTTTTATCTATAGTATGGTTGCTTCTCATGACTTGTTATTGATTCTTTACTGAGAAATGCTCCAGAAGAAGCCAGGGCTTGAAAGTCATCTGCCATAATATTGTCAAAAAGCAGGTAGAAGACAATACAACAAATTCTATAGAGTATTCTTTAAGCATCTAGTTCTTGGACTCTATGCAGACTCCACTAACTGATGCCAACTTGGAGCTGCTATGCTCTTATATGTCTGGTCTGGAGATGATATGACTCTTCTATCAGAGGATGTCTCTCTCATGAAGGAGCCTCAAAAGTCAGGCAGGTGGATAGCTTTGCCTTTGTGGAATCAGAAGGCTATGGGGTAGGATATGATTGAGCCTGGTAATAAGAACTGTATCCCCAGTTTGAAGAATCTTGTAGAAGTAACTGGTCTCAGTTGTTGAGGAAGGATGGAAGCACCCTAAGGAAGAAGATGGGTTTTGAAAATATCTGTATAAGTGGCAGTCAATAGGCTCAGTCATATCCTATCTCAGAGCCCCACATGCTCCACAATATACTGTGTGTCAATATTCTACCTGGGTTTCTCTGCTGTTATCTATTGCTTTCTGTTTGGTTTTGTTTCCTCCCTTGCCCTTGTACATAAGGAAACCTAGGCACTTAACAGACCTATCTGTTCCTCATTTCACAAAAAAAGGTCAAATACTGTATTTTGTGGTTTTCATCATTGCTATTTATTTTGTTCTGAAATTAAAGTACATGCAGTAAAGATGAACTTTTGGAAGAGATAATTAGGCCATCAGACCTCTAGTTTTATGAATGAACTAATGACACAGTGGGTTTTTAAAAGGTTGGTTGATAAAATCTAAAATGTGTAGTTTGACTTGCTCCTACTCTTCACTCTGTTTTTTTTTCCCTTCAACTAAGAATGGTGTAGCAGAGTGACTGTCTCTAGGTGTTAGTACCTTGATGATGGACTCTCCAGCCCATAAAATGATAAAAAAATAAGTTTCTTCTATTCAACTCCATAGTCTCCTTTGAAACTATGAATAATCAGAAAAATATAACTGTGGAAGTTAGGTTGACCCAAGGTTTTCCTTGAGGCCCTGGTGTATGGAAACCATCTTTAAACCAGGAGTAGGCTTGACAGAACCAATAATGGCCTGGGGACAGGACCTTGGGGAATCTGTGGCTTCGGATGCTGAGAATCCCATTCTTCCCATCCTAAGGGGCTAAGATTATCAGTGTCAAGATTGCAGTGTGCTTGGTCTGTGATGCTCTTGAGATATTATTCTTTCCTTTGTGCAATGTTGCTTGATTAGCTTCCTGTTGACTCTGTACCATTGCATGTTAGTTTCCCACTAACTCTGTGCCCCCAACCCCAAATACTATATGAACTGTACTTCTTCATGAACTTGCTTGGCATAAGATATAGTTTGTGCAATAATGTCTGACCCCAGCTGTCCTATCTTACCTTCTCGTCTGCTGGTCATCCCCCTTAGTTCTCTGTCACTGAAGAATGACCTGCTGGTCCAGGTCAGGAAACAAGATAGAGGTAGCCTCTATATGTATAGAAAGGGCATATAAAAGAATGGAGGAGATAGCATGAATAAAGTTGTATCTTTAGACTGTAAAGGAAGTAATCCCCACAAGGGGACACCAAGACATTTTGTGAGAAGTATATAAGTTTCTTTAATATCCACGCAACATGTATCCTGTCCCCACTTGTGAGCTGAGCATATTTGAAAGAGGCCAGACAGAGAGATAATGTGACATGGCGTTCTCAGGTAACTCCATATCTTAGTTAGGGTTTCCACTGCTGTGGAGAGACATCATGGCATGGCAACCCTTATAAATTGGAACTGGCTTACATTTTCTGAGATTTATTCAACTATTGTCATGGCAGGAAGAATGGCAGCATGCAGGCAGACATAGTGCTGGAGAGGGAGCTAAGAATTCTACATTTTGATCCACAGGTGGCAGAAGTAAATTGTGAGCCACTAGGCTGACTTGAACTTTTTGAGACCTCAAAGCCTATCCCCCAGTGATGTACTTCCTCCAACAAGGCCACTCCAAGGCCAATGTGAGAGGGCTGGTGATGGAGCTCAATTGGTAGAATGCTTGCTTATCATAAGGCAGCCTGGGGTTCAATCGTCAGCATGGCATAAACCAAGTGTGGTGGTGCATATAAGACTACAAGTCTCAACACTTGGTAGGTGGGAGCAGGGGGATTAGGAGTTCAAGGGCAGCCAAGACTGCATAGTGAGTTCTAGGCTAGCTTTAGATACATGACACCTTAATAAATAAGGTATCCAGAAAGACATGAGAGTTGCATAGTGCTTTGCTTTTAGGGGAAATATGCTACACAGATGATTTTGAGTCAGTGAAAGGACCTGGTATTGTAATCCTAGCTCCTGAGTCACAGTTCTTGGAGATAGCTTCTGATTTTGCATTAGCAGGGTTTCTTCCTATCAGAATCATCTAAAGGTAAGACGTCAGGACACAGAGGAACACATTCCTTTCTGGTCCTCACATATTCTTTTGGCCACAGAAAACCAGTTTTCCTTGAAGAAACTGCCTTGGTTTGGTTCTTTGTGTGACTGTGGTTTCCATCACTCAGCACTTCCAGCCTGGAGCTATGGAGAGGACTCAACCAACCGAGAAAGCACAACAGACTTTCTGGGTGGGTGTCTGGGTTGGATAAACACATTTAAATTCAGTTTCTATCATTGCAAAATCATTCATCAGAGAAATTTGAAGGCATAGAGACCATCTTTAAATTAAAGTGCTAAGGCTAGACTTTCAAAGCCATTTATTTTAATGGTGCCTCATTAGCTGTTTAAGTTAAAGCAAAGACCCCCCCAAACCCCACAACTTTTGAGTCACTATTTCATCTTACAAATGTGAAATATTCTTTGTAGACAGGAACTGTCTGTTAAAGTCATATTTGACATCTACTGAATCAAAAGTACTTTACAACGAAAGGCTGACATCTGTTTACTATATAAAAAGGGTCCTGTGTATTTTTACTGGAAGAATTTCCCTTTAATAAGGCAGCCAAAAGTCATCTACTCACACCAAAACAGTTTACAGCCAAAGTCTGTGATGTCCCCACAATATCACAGAATCAGCTATGTTTAGTTTAGCAATCCAATTCTTGATTTTGGTTTTAGTATTGAATTGTTATAAAAAATACATTTAAAATATTTTTGGCTGTCATGGTAATCAAACTTTGACTAGGTTAAACTGGCAAATTTCATTGATTTTAGTGTTCTTGACTTTGATTTCCATTGTATAGGTGACTGGTAGCTCTCTTTAAAGATGTCAAACTGCACCTTGGGCTTTGGTGGACCTTTTCAGTCTGTCCAGGCAGTAGCAGATGGAGTCTGTAGGTTTGGCCAGTCCCAACTGAGATCTGTTTAAGCCACTGAAATTTGGAGGAGATTAGACCAAAGGCCATCAGCTTGCTGGAGAATTTAGAGCTGTGTGTAATCTTCTACAGGTGCTGCTTCCTGCATTCTGGAAAAGACTTCAGCCTGAAGCCGGCCAATTGCCACACCTGGATCTAAGCAGAACATCTGGCCCTACTCTTTCTTACTTGCCCACGTTCTTCAAATCTGCCCCAAAGAAATGGTGGTTTTGCACAGGCCTGACACCAGAGATTTGTAAAGCCTGTGTGCACTGCCAAATCCTGTTTGATACAAAATACAACTACTCTTCTTGAGTCAAATACATTACAGATATGATACCCCAGTCTCACATTTCAATTAGTCAGACCTCAAGTGATTTATTGAGGTCAATTCCAACAGTCTTCATAAATTTCTTAATGGCATTAACAATGAAATGGGGGAATTTAAAGGAAGTTGAAGTCCAATTAAATTTGCTTGCATTCATTGGCAACTTGCTCTGTTTTCTGGCCATACGGCCATTGACTTGAAGAGTTGCAAAAGTTAAATGTAGGCATGGATATAATAAACATGAATTTCCAATTTGAATTGGTGTTTTTTTTCAATGTAAAATTTTTATTGATTATTTGGGAATTTCTTTGTTTTCCTCCATTAGAAACAAGATTGTTTTACATGTCAATCCCAGTTCCCTATTCCTCCCCTCTTCCTCTAACTAACTAACTACCAACTAACACCCTACCTATCCCATACCCTTTCTGCTCCCCAGGGAGGGTGAGGCCTTCCATAGGGCATCTTCTGAGTCTGTCATATCCTTTGGGATAGGCATAGGCCCATCCCTTGTGTCTAGGCTCAGGGAGTATCCCTCTATGTGGGATGGGCTCCCAAAGTTTGAAGAGGTGTTTTCAGAGGGTAATTCTGTGAGAGTTGTGCAATTTTTAAAATAGCTACATTTTGTAGGTGTACTCGGTAGCTTGCACAGTGCCAGAATATCTTGACTCACAAGTGTCAGAGCAAACTGTCAGTTTTATGTGTGGACTTTTGATCATTTTTTGGTGAAGCATTTTGACATTTCTTGTGAGGCAGAGGCCGGAGAGCAGAGTTAATGAGCAAGAAGAATGACTATTAGAAGTAGGTATGCCTTTTCTGGTTCCGCTATAGTATACAGGAACAATGAATATTGTGTGGAGGGCATCACTGACACATGTGAACCTTCTAGGTGAATATCTAGAAGTATCTCTAATATTAACACTTGAATTGCTGGTGAGTTCAGAGAATCTATGACACTTGTCGGGTTATTCTCTCTGTTGTTGGAATTTAATGGGTGTAGCTGGGATTAGTTAAAGGTCTCATACCTGAGGTTTCTGGCCAAAAGAGAAAGGATGGAATGGGGGTTTTCGAGCACAGTGGGGTGGAAGGTGGGGTCAGAGGTTTGGTAATGCAAAAGGCAGGCTCAGTTCTGAGTGTTGCTGATTTAGTTGATATTGCTGAAGCCCCTAAGGATACCTTCTATTGCCAAAAGAACAGGCTTAGGTGATACTTTCCAGGGAAATTGGGGTGTCAAAGTGGGGTTAGCTAGGGGCCCTTCCAGATCAGCAGGTGTCTCCTGTCTTGACTTGGAGCTGAGTCGACTTTGTGTCTTTTGCTCATGGTTTTTGTCATTCCATTAATAGAAACACTTGATTTTCTTTTTCCCCTTTATTTGATGTTTACTTATTATATTTTAGCTTTTCTTGTGAGGCAGAACTTGAACTCCTGATCTTCCCATATTCACACCCCTCCCCCCACATTACAGGCATGCATCACCACAGTTGGCTTTGATTTTATTTTGAAAAAGTCTTTCTGTAGTGCCACACATCGGATTTCCATTGATGTGATGAAACTCCACGACCAAAATCAACTGGTGGAAAAAAAGGGCTTATTTCATCTTATAATTTGTAGTACATCTATCCAGGAAGCCAAGGCAGGAACCTGGAGGCAGGAACTGATGCAGAGGCCATGAAGGAATATGGTTTACTGACTTGCTTTCCATGGCTTGCTGAGCCTGCTTTCTTATAGAACCCAGGACCACCAGCCCAGGGATGGCACCATCACTTTTCAGATGACTCTAGCTCGTGTCAAGTTGACATAAAACTACCTAGCACATCTAGCACAGTTGGCTTTGGGTTGGACAGATGGATGGTAATGCTATAGCGTGTATGGAATCAATAGGATTTCAGGTTTGAAAATTTCATGTGCAGCTTTTGTAAAAACTCTGCTTTTAAAATAGAGCTCATAATAAGCTTTTCTACCTCTGGTACTATTTTGTGATATGAATGGACAACCTACACTTAGAAAGTCTAGTCTTCTTGTCTCATTTTCTGTATTCTGAAGGGAAAGGTTAGACATTAGAGAAGTTGCAGAGTGGGGTGGAGAGAGAAGAGCTAGGGCTGTTACCAAAAAGAGCAAGTATAGAAGGGTAGAAGCTACAGTGTTCTGGGACAAGGTGGAAGATGCCCTTTATAAGATTACTAAGAAAGGAAAAGCACTAGAAAAAGGCTGATGCCCAAATATGACCACATGTGGAGAAACATCTGAGAAGACAGCACGGTATAATACAGGCTTAGTCTGTCTGTACTATTATTGTGTGAAGAGCAGATCTTCCAGCAAGACTTGGTAAGTTCTGAAATAGAAGCTCAATGGAGAATCTGTGGGATCTTCAGAGACATTAAAAAAAGCTACATGGAATACTGCTGGTTATAAATAGGGAGGAAAACCCAATCATGTCATAACAGGAAATGATTCCCATGGAGGCAGCACTGACACATGTGTAGATTGACTTCCCAGCTCTTGGCATGTAGTAGGTATGTGCACACAGTGGTTGAAGAATGAATAATCTATAATGGTGTAAAAACATTAGCTGCAATCAGCAAGGATGGGGAAGTGTTTGCTAGACACTAGAATAGGAACAGAGAGCTATGTGCTGGAGATATTGGCAATGAAATAAATGAACTTTTATGAAGAACATTTAGACTAGGAAAAGTTAACTCTAAAATTCCCTTTTGGAAAATATCTTCTTACACTTCAGATTATGTTTTCCAACTAAAACAAGCCCACTTGAGAATATGCACAGAAGGTTTAGGGATAGATACGGCTGTCATTCAGATCTGTGATTGACAGCTCCATCCCACCTGGGGCTTCTGATGAGCTTACACAGTGCTTGTCCTTTGCACCAACTTTCTAAAATTGAGAACATGATTGTTTTTATATGATCCAAGTGAGAAGTGCCTCTCCCCCTCCTCTTCCTTCCCTCCCCTTCACTTCTTCCCTCATCTCTCCTTTTTTCTTTTGTGTTTTACTCCAGGTACTATCAATAACTATTTAGAGATAGAGGCAGATAAGGGAGGATCCATTTTGCTGAAATTCTTGAGGTCTGTAGAATTTCAGTGCAACCCTTGGAAACATTTCCTCATCAGGACAAAGGAGCAAGGAAGGCATCAGATGAAATAGAAAAGAAATCTAGTTCCAGTGTTTCCTGAAAGGGTTGATCTCTAACAACTAAGAAAACCAAAAGTTCGGGATTACCTGCTTTATTCCTTCCTCCTCCCCTCCCCAGCGTCCAGGAGACCTTTCCTCCCCATGTGCTAGCACACACTTGTAGCATCAGGCAGGAAGAATCCAGCCTGTCTGTGCTGGATTCAATAAAGAGATCAACCCCTTTCCTTTCCCCAGAGTCTTCAGGGGAACACAGGCTGGCCTCAGAGCTATTCTTCTCTGTTTTTGTTAAATCTCTAAGGTTGAAAATGATTAACTTTTAGATTAAGCACACTCTGAAATGAAGTTGAAAATGTCTTAACCTTCAAATAGGAGTGGCATTCTCACCAGTCATTCTTTGAATTCACTGATGTTACAAATTTGTGGACGGATGTTATCCATTAAGGTGAAAGCAGAAAGGGCTATAAAGTGGGCTCGTTGCTGAGTACTTTACCTTCAGGGCAGCACATATAAAGTCTGTCCTGAGCCGTATATATAGTAACAGCTAAAGCTTCCAACACCTGGTTCTTAACTGGCCAGGCAGAGCCATATAAAATACTGACATTGCTTCTACTTGCTGCTATTTTGATGGCCAGGCAGGCTACTATTTTTATTGAATGTGCTTAGGAATTTAGCATCAGTGATCAGTTTGAAGGGCATTTATTTATTGAATGCCAGCACACAGCATTCAATCAAGTCTGGACTAAAGTTCTTATTATTTACACTGGTTGAATCATTGGAGTGGTGAAAATGACTGTTACATTTAAAAGCTCTTGTCAATCGTGCCCAGCGAGTTGAGAAGTGGAAAATTTTCCAGATTTCAAAATCGAGATATAGGTTGAAATTGGTGAACTGGCTGGAAACATGATGCTAGTGAAGACAAGGCTCCATTTCTAGATGGCTTAAGTCACTGAAGGAAGAAAACTTTCGTACTGTAGGATGTAGCTCTCACAGTGTCCTGCTTCTTAACTCACCAGCTTTGTTTCAAGAGGAAGACCTTTTTGGAATGGAGAAATCCTCAAATTAAAAAAAAAAAAGAAAAGTCGGTGGCTGGGGATATGACAGTGATGTTTTTGCTGAACAAAGGCTTGTGGCTTGCATATGTAATCCCAGGTGTGCAGACCACTAGGCTTGCTGCCCAACCAGTCTAGCCAAATTGGTGAATTCCAGGTCAGTGAGAGACCTTGTCTCCAAAGAAAACAAGACAAAAGATACCTAAGGATGACACTAAGATTGATGGCTGTTCTCCACATCTCCAAACATGTACCCACACAAATTTAAACACCCATCACATCATGTACTGATTACACATGAACACATACACAATTCAGAATCAGCATACTATGATAATTCCATTACATCATCTCTTCCAATGGTTATCATTTGGACTAAAAAGCATTAAACATTCTTTTCTGACTCTTTCTTAGTTATTTTGGCAGTGACATCTGCCACAAGGATTGGGCTGATATGACTGTCTGGGCAGTGCCCCCTTCCTCCCCAATTGCTCTATGTTATCCCTCCCCAAGCTGCATGCTATTTTGAAGAAGGTGACATTCCCCCCACAGAGGAGGACCAATCTTCTGCTGTACCATCAAGGAGATACAGTTAGGCTCCTTGCCTGAACCATCAAACAAGCTCTCAAAATGTCTGAAACTAGTCTGCTTATTGTTCCATTTTCATTGAAACCTTTCATTAGAAATTATAGAACACCGTGTGTGTGTCAAATATTGGGCTAGGGAACACAATGATAATCTAGGGATTCTTTCTTTTTTTTTTTTCAGGAGTTTTCATTTCAAGGGAGAGGCATCAGGAAAGACAGTCCTAGTGTGGCCAGTGTCAGATAGACTAAAGTATCCATAATGTGTCCTGTGGTACAGAAATACGGGGATAATGAACTGTTGGCATGAGGAAGAAACCTGGATAGCCAAATGTATTAGAGGAGTTGGTGCATACACAGAAAAATTACCTTTTTCTGTGCACCAAATAAACAATTATCCAAGCAATATTCCAATCAACCTGCTTCACCAGTAGTTGAGGTTGTAAAAATAAAAAGGTGTTTATTATTATAAGTGTGACCTGCCTCTCTCCTGGCAGTGTTAATTCAATCATTATAAAGCTGCTTCCTCTATGTTTTGTCAATCAATGACATTTAGAGGCACTCTGTGATTTCATACCACTAAAAGGAAAATGCACAAAAATTCACCATAAAAGACTCACTTGAAACTATGATGGTTGGATCTTGCAAGAACAACAACAAAAATATTTAAGAGCAAGCATTGTTTTTTAATGGGGCTTTTTAGTTCTTTTAAGCTTAAATTTAATTTACTTAGTGGCAGAAATGTAGTTTATTAGCTTAAAATAATCCAAGTATTCTTATATTCAGGGCTTAAAGTTACTAAATCATTATCGTATGCCAGAGTGATTAAATACCGGCTGTTTTATTTTTGAAAAACTAAAAGAAAAAAATGTCAATGGCTACATCTCAGCTATCGTGCCAGTAGAATTGAGTATATTATGATTTTAAGGTAATCATGAAGGGCTATAGCTATGGTTCCATCAACATTCTCTACTTTTATTGTATTTGCTTTATTTTTGTATTTGAGTACAGATTTCTGAATGATTTTTTAAAATTATTCCAAAAGATCTTAAGTTAAGCTGACTGGCCCATGCTTGTAATCCCCATACTCAGGAATTTGGAGCAGAGGATTGCTACAAGTCGAGTCTAAAGCCAGTCGGAGCTACATGAATAGTGATATTGTTCCTCAACAAAACCAATCAACCACTAACCAACTAAGCAAATGAAAGTTTTCTTCTATATGCCATTTAGAGGCTCACACCTGGGCAGTTCTTGAATGGAGGGCTTCCTCAGACAGCTTTGGGTTTCAGGGATGGACAGAACCAGCTTTGTAGTTTTTTAAGATTCACAGCTAGGAAAGAGGGTGATGCTCCCAGCTTTGTCTCTCTCGCTTCCTCCCTCCCCCTCTCTTTTTCTCTCTCTCTGTATGTTTGTATGTATTTGTATGTATGTATATGTGTATGTTTGTGTGTGTATGAAATAAATTGTGATTTTTGTTAGAGATTGCAGTAAGTTAATAGATGTGTTTGTATAGTATAGATATTTTCTCAACAACAGTTCCGCCACTCCATAAACATGGGAGAGCTTACAATTTGGGGGTGTGTTCTCCTGTATCACCATTTTTTTTTTATGGTTTACAATGTAGAGGTCTTTTACTTCCTTTGTTAAATTTATACCTAAGTGTTTTACCCGCTCATTTATTTTATTTAAAATTATTTATTTATTTAGGTTGCTCTTACAAATGAAATTATTTTCTTAATTTCTTCTTTTGATAGTGTGTTATTAGGGTGTACACGCATGATCTAATTCATAAGTCAAATATGAAACAACTAAGTACATAGAACAGAGAGTAAGTAGACAGACAAGCAGTTGCTGGTGAAAAGCCCAGAAATTTCACTTAGATAGGGGCGGAACATTTTGAGGTCCATTGCACATCAGAGTGACAAAGCTAACAATAATGTGTTGTATACACAACTATCCAAGAGTAAATTTCAAATATCATCCAAGAGTAAATTTCAAATATCTCATTGTAAAAAAATGATTTTAAAAAATTGGGCAATGGATATGTTAGTTGACTTGATTAAATCACTTCGTGTTGTATATTTTGTTGAAGACAGCACTTCATACCCTGCACATGTATATAGCCATAATTTGTCCATTTGAAATAACACCAAGATGAAGAAGATGTCTAAGAAATGTGGCTTTTAATGTGTCTAATACTATGCATCAAAGTAGTCCTGGAGTGGAGTTGCAGGCTTAGGGCATGCTCTGAAGATGTGTGTGTGGGGGAGGGCAGAGAGAAAAATGTGAAGGATTTATGATAGCTTTGAAGAGCCAGCCTGTTTCTAGGCAAGCATGGCCCTTCTGGTTTCCATTAGCCCATATTCTTCTGGCTTCACAGACAAGGCCTCTTGTGTAACCCTTCCCTCCAGGTCTGTTCTCTTCCCGTTGGTCTCCAGGATCTCAGACAGCTTTCCTGTGGCAGGAATGATGGGCACTTACCAGTCCAGGAGCTGTGATGAGAGACTTGGTCTTGGGTTCCAAGAGCTGGGAAATGTAGAAGTCTTGCTCATAATGTGAAATATTCTGTTACTTTGGAATGTTTGCTATTCCTTATAATTGTTAAGTATTGGATAAAATGAAAAGGAACAAACATTTTAGTTATTTTTATGTAGATGGATCCTTGAAAATATTTCGAAGGGGAATTTTCAGATTGTCATTTGCATTCAGGAAGGGTTTTAGTATTAAGATAATGAAACTCTCAAATTTTTCTGGTTTCCTCAGAAGTGTATTGAAATGTAGAAGGTATACTTTTTAAAAATACCTCATTCTGTGTCTCAGGCCTTCTCTGGGATCTAAATGGTACTTCAGTCTTACTTAATGATAGAAAACTATTTAGAAAATATTTTAACTAGAGAACAAAGGTATTTTAAAACACCACTTCATTTTTAGAGTAGATATATCTTCAATTTTTATTTACCAAACCTCAACAATTGAATATGTCAATTTCATAAAATAGTAAAAAGAAATTATAGAGGCCAAATGTGGCATTCTGGTGGAACTCGCTCATCTAGATGTGCTGGCAAAGCACTGGCCACTCTCTTTGAACATCTACAATTCTGTCATATTGTGCTCTGAACAAATCTTTAGATAAAAAAGTTGGCTAATTGACCTATTTTACATTCTTTCCAGTATGTCTCCAGCCTGAAGACACAGTGCTCCTCTAAAGACCTGAGCTTTTTATGAGGTGTTAAATCAACATTGCCAACTGGGGCTTTGTGGAGCTCTCTGTAGCTTCATGGCAGAGTGATGGAAGCTACCAGATCACCCTGTATCTTTAACAGCCTAACGATTAACCCCTCATAAGGAAATGAATGGGATCTCTAGGATATGCATCAATCATCATGGATAGAACATGCTTTTGTTTCTATAGAACTCAGGCCTGGACTCCCTCCATTTGTACCCTTTCTTCAGCCTTGAAAATGTTGGCAGGTAGACTGTGTGCATGGCATCCTCAGTAGTAATGCATTCTTGATGTACTGATGCATAAAAGGCAGGTAATCTGCTTGAGGCTCCTGAACTTCTACAGAGAGGAGAGGGACTTTGATTTCAGAGTATGAGCAGGATCTCTCGCCATGACTCGTGTCCTTCCAGTTCACAGTGCATCCTCTCCTGTTTACTACACTGTATAATTCCCACAACCTGTGGAAGAGCTATGGGAGGCAAGAAATACCCCCCCCCTTTTTTTTTGGTTTTTCGAGACAGGGTTTCTCTGTGTAGCTTTGGAGTCTATCCTGGCACTCGCTCTGGAGACCAGGCTGGCCTCGAACTCACTGAGATCCACCTGCCTCTGTCTCCCGAGTGCTGGGATTAAAGGCGTGTGCCACCAATGCCCGGCAAGAAATACCTTTTATTCATAGTTGAAGAAACAAGCTCCTAAGAAAAGTTGTTTGGAAGTGTGAGATGGTGGTCTTGAAGTCCTGGATGCCACTCCCAGTGTAAAAAATACAAAGTTTAAAAATATTTCAACCTGAAAGAATCCCCACAGGGAGGTGATGTGACATGTTCTTGCAATTGGGAATTTAATGATGAAATTATCAGTCTCCTTGAAAATCTAGCCCAGAATAAGTATAGAAAGTCAAAAGAGAGGCTTCCATCCTGCCATAAATACGTAGAGAAGCAGGGAACACAAGTAAATACTTTAATGATTCCCAAGTGGGCACTGTAACAATGTCTTTTATCACACGACAGGTGAATCTTGACTCTCTTTGGATGAAATTGAAATATTTATAATTTAAAGAATAATATATAATATTCACGATGGCCTGTTATTACAACATTATCTTCTTCCTACATGAAACAACATTTACTTCCCATTACAAAGCATTGGCTAAATTAGAAAGAATAGACTGTGGTGACACACACCTGTAATCCTAGCACTTGGGAAACAGAAGCAGGGGGATCTCTGTGAGTGCCAGGCCATATAGAAAGAGCTATATAGTGAGATGCTTTTAAGAAAAGGTGTGGGCCGGTTGTGGCGAATACCTGTAGGATTTGCTGAAGGAAGCAGAGGCAGGAGGATCACGAGTTTGAGGCCAGCCTGGGCTACACATTTTTAGCCGGACGTTGGTGACGCACGCCTTTAATCCCAGCACTCAGGAGGTAGAGGTAGGTGGATCTCTGTGAGTTTGAGGCCAGCCTGGTCTCCAAAGCGAGTGCCAGGATAGGCTCCAAAGCTAAACAGAGAAACCCTGTCTCAAAAAAAAAAAAAAAAAAAAAAAAAAAAAAAAAAGGAGTGAAAGGTCCTTATACAGATCCTTCTGTATATCTGGCCCTCACAAGTTAAGTTATAAATTCTAAAATGGGGATGAAATACTACACACTCTAGATGCATATTATATGTTAATTGAATTAGATGTCATGTATAGAATCTGCCAGTTGCCTTTCAGACAAAGGTTTTCATGCATTCCATTTTCCTGGTCATTGATCGTTTACAGAATTAAAAACATTTTATAATGGCTCTCACTCTTTCTTCTACAAATAAAGATTTCATGAATTGGAGTAAAATTAGATTTGACCTGAAATTCTGTGGCTGGAGTCTGGTGAGGTGTCTTAGTGTGTAAATGTGCTTGTTTGCCAAACCTGATGTCCCCCAAGTTATCCTCTGACCTTTACATATCCCTCTCAACTCCCAGCACACAAGATGAATAGAAAGGTAGTCAATTTTTAAAAGTTCCATGTCTAACAAATATTATAAGTATGACTGTATGAGACATTATTGAATATCATTATTAGTAGGAAGACCATTCTACTTCCATTTAGTAATTTATTCCAACTCTGAAAAATCACAGCTATGAAAACCTGGGCAAAGGACTACAGTATTTTAATTTTTCTGTCCTTGTGTTCAGGACTGAGAAGAAACTTGATGAGACAATGCATAATGCTTGGCTATAGCAAATTCTCTTGGGTTAGGTAGTTTTAAAGTTATTTTTATATTGCTGTTTAGTCATGTATATCCTAAAATGTGTTCCAGAGAGGATAATTATAAGATAAAATTGGCAGATTTTTTCCTTTTAAAATGTGTTTTGAGATTATGATATAATTGTATCATTTCTTCCTTCCCTTTCTACCCTCCAAAACCTCCGATTTATTCCTCTTTCTTTTTTGAACTCATGGCCTCTTTTTTCATTAATAGTTTTTATATGCATGTATGTGCATACATATGTATTCTTAAATATAATCTGCTCAGTCTGTATAATGTTTTTTGTATGTATGTGTTTCCAGGGCTGACCATTTGGTATTGGATAACCAATTGGTGTGCTCTTCCCTGGGGAAGAATATTTCCCCCATTCTCAACATTCCTTAGTTGTCTGTAATTACAATTTTCTTTTCCAATCTGCGTAAAAATGTAATAGAGTTTTGTTTATGTTTCAAGATGTCTTCTAAATGTTTCCTGGCTACTTCCCAAGTCCATAGAAGGGAGTTAAGTTTCTTTCTCCTTGCATTTGGGTATTTAGGCTTATAATACTTGTGCTCCTAGAGTGCAATGCAGTGGAATCGTCTAAACCCATCATTTAAAAGAGAAGCCATTTCTCTTATTTGAAGGACACTAGTGACTACTGTCCTCCTGAGTCACTGAATAAGAGTTCAAGTACCCTGAGGCTACAGAGCTTAGAGGAAGCCAAGCCTATCCATGCCATGTGCTCTCAGAAAAGGCAACAAAAGCAAGGCCACTTGTAGCATTCTGGAGACCAGAGCCTAGTTGTTCAGTCTAAACCCAGTCATGAGTGAAGGAGCTTTAAGTGACTTGAGTCTCAAGCTGTGATGTCTCTCCAGCAGAGATCCCAGGTATTACTGAGAAGTGATGAGATGGTTTTGCTATGCACAAATTTCCTCACAGTCTCTAAGCATTTAAAATGACTTGCTATTTTAAGCCACTAGATTGTGGCATAGTTTACCATTACAGCAATAATCCATAAGACCATACAGAATTTTAACTGGGGGAACATGGTAGGCACTTCTGTTTTAGTCAGTATTCAGTCTTGGCTAACTTGTACCTAGTAGCACTCGATTTTGTTGAACAATATAATATGGTATATTTCAAACAATTCCTTTCTGTTGAGCATCTAATTTTCTGTTTTGTTTTTTTTAATTATTTCATTTGTCACATAAATACTTGTAGGTAGAATCAGTGAGTGTCTTACTTAGAGTCTCTATTGCCATGAAGAAATACCATAATCACAGTAACTCTTACAAAGGGAAACATTTGATTGGGGTAGCTTACATTTTCAGAGGTTTAGTTCATTCATGGTACAACATGGTGGCACTCAGGCAGACATGGTGCTGAAGAACCTACAAGAAGTTTCCTACATCTTGGCTTGAAGGCAGCAGGATGTGAACTGTATCACTGGGTGTAGCTTGAGCAAAGGACACCTCAAAGTCCAACTCCACAGTGACAAGCTTTCCCCAACAAGCTTTCCCCATACCTCCTAATAAGAACACTCCACTTGGGGTCTATTTTCTTTCAAACCATCACACTGAATAATAGTGTTGTAAATGGTTTTAATACAGAGATATGAAATATGAAATTTTTGTTGCATGCCAAGAATAATCTAACAAGAATCTATCAAAGTTGACACACCAGTGTGGACCTTGAAGAGCTAACTTACACTAATTAAGTGCATAGAATTGATTTATAAGCCACAAATGCACCTTTTGAAGAGAATATCAATAAACTTTGAAATTGGAGGCTTAGTAGCTTCATGTTCTCTTCTGACTTCTACAGACAGCTTTTTGTTTCCATAATTTCTTGAGGTCACAATAGAAGTGTGGTGCAGGACTTCTCCCAACATGGGAGTCTCAGAGTACTATCGTATCATGTGATAGCACTTTCTGAGGCTAAGTCACAAGAAGAAAAGCCAGTTTTCTCTTGTTTGATGTAACCCTAGTGATGGGAGACCTCCTGACTTGTCATAGAAGAATACAATTTCTTTGAGGCTTCTATGCTGAGAGGAAATCAAACAGACACACAATGTGATCTCAGAGAAGCACAGAAAGTCACTTGTAGACAGAGCTCAGTCATCTGAATACTTAAACCAATTGCTTGTCAGGACATGTTGCCTCGGGCACAGCAACTTGGCATTTGGGAAACAGGAAAAAGCACTCTTCCAGAAGCATGTCAGGAAATGGTTCTGTATCTTTCCTCTAGCATTGTCACAAGACTCCTTCTGGAAGGATATTTCCTCCTCATGGAGGACAGGAAACCCTTATCTCTGAAGACTCAACAGACAGACCTGCCATATTTGTTACCACTAGATGCTGCCCAATCATACTCAGCCTAAAACTGTAGATGTTTATATCATTCTCTGCTTCACTACTGGATCTTCGGTGTCAGTTAAAATTGTAATACATCTGTATGACATTCTCTCGTTAGCCTGCCTTTGTTAGCTAGGAATGAGTGAAGAGAGTATGGCTTTTTTTCCTTTGTGACACTGTGGCTGTGTGTTCATATTTCTGTGCTTTCACAGCATTAGGGTAAACACTTGCTCATTTTGGACTATCTCTCTCACACACATTATAACAGAGCATGAGGTTTTAAAAATATAATTTATTTAGTTAAAACATTTACTATATAATGAGTAGGGGTACACAATGTAAAACAATATAAATGAAAAGGAGAAAATATAGACATGTATATGTATGTGTGTATTTGTGTGTAAGAATGTGTGTATGTTTGTATATGTATGTGCATGTATACATGTGTGTGTATCCAGTTTCATTTGTAATTAACCCAACAGTGAAAGACAAAGTGTGAGCACAAACTAATGGCATGGGGAAATGGATTACTTTTGTCAAATCTAGGGTAGTTTTTTTTTCTTCTTTTACTGACCAGTCCTTATTAAAAGAGACAAAAACTTGGGATTTGGGATCTAGAAGAAGGCAAATGCCAGTGAGTGACCCTATAATAGTCCTCAGATTTTTATAATCCTTATCTGTAAAACTGGGTTAATATTTTTATAGAGAGTTTTGAGGAAGTAAATAGGTTATTACATGAAGGATTCTATCACAATGGATGGTGCACAGATATTTGATGAACACTAATGCAATCTAAATTTATCTTTCTTGATATCTGTCACTAGTGTTCAAAATTGGGATTTTCATTCCCTCGATAGTACCATAAATATATTACTTTTTTCTTTTGCTATCCATCAGTGCATAGGATTGATTTATAATTTAAAATTTTCTCACACTACTAGGTGGAGGTCCATTTTTCTGTAAACCAGTTTCTACTGCTAATGAAGGACCACAGGTATGAAAATTGTCTCATACATTGTTTTGTCTTCTTGTCTGTGTGTCAATTTTAGAAGGTAACTTTTTCCAAAGTTTATTCTAACTTATGATGTTATTTTTATATCTTTTGGAGTTTTAAAATTCCTATGCATAGATAATAACCAGAAAATGAAAATGTAATTACTATAACATTATCAAAAGTCAAAGTAAAATTTGTTTGGTTTTGTTATAGTTTTCATTATAGTGATTAAGACACTGAAACACAAGCATGTCAAATAAGAGATTCAAACTTGATAATACCTGACAAAACAGGTATGTTTTGTTTGGAGACCCAAAGGTCCACCATGGTAACACATAGACACTAGTTTTTGAGAATCAACTCTGAGTCCAAAGTTTTTCCCTAAATCTTCTCCTACTAGCTGCCAGGGTCCTGACCCCGGGGAACATCAGAGACGAGCAAGCAGGAAGAACCTCAGACCTCGATTTTCTGGGGGAACGGCAAGTGACCTGGAAGCATTTCCAACAGTGGCTTGCTGAAGCTATCTTAAGAAGTTCCTCTGGGAAAGAGCACCCATGCTCCAGTCAGTATCCACTGCCATTCTCTATACGAGATATCCAGCCTCGTCATCGAGCACCAGAATCTCACCCCACCTGCACCTGGAGGAGCAAACGCCTGAGCCTTGGGCCTGCCTACACCTGGAGGAGCCATCACCAGAAGCTGTGTCCTGCCTGAATATGAGGGAGCAATCAACAGAGCCACAGGCCCCAATTGCACCAGTGGGAATAAGAGGGACCCCTGGAAGCACAGGCTCCATCTGTACCGGTTGGAGGAAGAGACAGGCAGACAACATAAAAATACACTCAACAATGGCACTACCAGTAGTGGTTCTACAATAGCAAGCTCTGAACATCCCAATGCAGATGAAGCAGAAGAAAACGACCTAAAAATAAATTTATGAAGATGATTGAGGCCCTTAAAGAGGAAATAAAAAATTCCCTTAAATAAATGGAGGTAAAGAAAAAAAACTGGAAGAAATCAACAAATCTTTTAAAGAAAACCAAGAAAAAGCAATCAAACAGGTGAAAGGAAATGGTTTAAGATTTGAAAACTGAAATAGAGGCAATAAAGAAAATACCAAGTGAGGAAATTCTGGAAATGGAAAATCTGGGTAAAACTATCAGGAACTACAAATGCAAGCATAAACAACAGAGTGTAAGAGAAGAAAGAGAGACTTTCAGGTGTTGAAGACACAATTAAAGAAAATGTTAAATCCAACAAATTCTTTTTTTTTTTTTTTTTTTTGGTTTTTCGAGACAGGGTTTCTCTGTGTAGCTTTGGAGCCTATCCTGGCACTCACTCTGGAGACCAGGCTGGCCTCGAACTCACAGAGATCCGCCTGCCTCTGCCTCCCGAGTGCTGGGATTAAAGGTGTGTGCCACCAACACCCAGCATAAATCCAACAAATTCTTAACACAAAATATCCAGGAAATCTGAAACACCATGAAAACACTTAACCTAAGAGTAATAGAAGAAGGAGGAAGAGGAGGAGGAGGAGGAGGAGGAGGAGGAGGAGGAGGAGGAGGAGGAGACCAGCTTAAAGGTACAGAAAAGATAATCAACAAAATCATAGAAGAAAACTTTCCCAACCTAAAAAAGGTCATACCTATGAAAGTACAAGAAGCTTATAGAACACTGAAGAGACTGCACTTAAAAAAATCCTTTTGCCACATAGTAATCAAAACTCTAGACATACAGAATAAAGAAGGAATATTAAGAGCTGCAAAGGAACAAGGCCAGGTAATTTATAAGTGCAGATCTATCAGAATCACACCTGAATTCTCAATGGAAACAATGAAAGCTAGAGGGCCTGGATGAGCATTATGCAGACACTAAGATACTACATATGCCAGCCAAGACTACTATACCCAGCAAAGTTTTCAATCATCATAGATGGAGAAAACAAGATATTCCATGACAAAACCATATTTAAAGAATACCTATCTACAAATCCAGCCTTACAGAAAATACTAGAAGGAAAACTCCAACCCAAGGAAGTCAGGTAAATCCATTAAAACACAGGCAAAATATAATCCCACACCAGCAAATAGCAAAGAAAGGAAATGACCACACAATACTACCACCAACAACAACAAAAGCAAAAATAACAGGAACTAGCAATCACTGGTCATTAATACTCATTAATATCAATGGACTCAATTTGCCTATAAAAAACACAGACTGACAGAATGGATACAGAAACAGATCCAGACTTCTGCTGCATACAAGAAACACACCTCTACTTCAAAGATAGACATTACCTCAGAGTAAAGGGTTGGGAAAAGACTTTCCAATCAAATGGACCTGAGAAACAAGCTGGTGTAGCTATCATAATATCTAACAAGATGACTTCAAACTAAAAGTAATCAAATGAGATGAAGAAAGACATTTCATATGCATCACAGGAAAAATCCATCAAGATGAACATCTATGCCCCAAATACAAGGGCAACCACATTTGTAAAAGAAACATTACTAAGGTTTAAATCACACACTAATATTGGAAGAATTCAACACCCCACTCTCATCACTGACAGGTCTGCCAGAGAGAAACTTAACAAAGAAATAGAGGAACTAACAGATGTTATGACTCAAATAGGCCTAACAAACGTCTATAAAACATTCCACTCAAACACAAGAATATGCCTTCTTTTCAGCACCCCATGGAGCCTTCTCTAATACTGACTGCATACTCAGTAACAAAGTAAACCTCAACAGATACAAGAAAATTGAAATAACTCCCTGTATCTTATTGGATCACCATGGCTTAAAGCGAGAATTCAGCAACACTAGTTGCAGTTGCAGAGAGTCCATAAACCTATGGAAATTGAACAATGTCCAACCAAACCACCACTGGGTCAAGAAAGAAATAAAGAAATTAAAGTCTTCCTAAAATTCAATGAAAATGACAGTACATCATATACCTAAACTTATGAGACACAATGAAAGCAATGATAAGGGGAAAGTCCATAGCACTAAATGTCTACCCGAAGAAGCTAGAGAAACCCCATACTAGTGAATTAAGAGAAAACTGAAAGCTCTAGAACAAAAAGAAGCAAACTCACCCAGGAGGAGTAGACATCTGGAAAAAATCAAATGAGGGCTGAAATCAATAAAATAAAAACAAAGAAAACAATACAAAGAATCAATGAGAGAAAGAATTGGTTCTTTGAGAAAATCAACAACATAGACAAACGTTTATCCAAACTAACCAAAAGGCATAGAGAGAATATACAAATTAACAAAATCAGGATTGAAAAGGGTGACATAACAACAGACACTGAGGAAATTCAGAGAATTATTAGGTTATGCATCAAAAACCTGTACTCCACAAAATTTAAAAGAAATGAACAATTGTCTGGATAAGTACTATTAGTATTCAGACATTTGTACTGGCCTGTCCTTGGGGTTCTGACAGGATATGCCCTCAGCTACAGCCACTCTGCATATTCACTAGGTTTCCTTTTTAAAAGAGCCATGTCCACCTCCCATCTTCCCTCTCCTCTCTTTCTCTGCCTGTCTCTCTGTCTCTCCTTCTTTCTCCCTCCATCCCCCCATGTCTCTTCTCTTCTGCTGACCCTGTCCCCAGTGGCTGGTCTCTCCTCTTCCCCCTTTTCCCATTCATTTTCCCCCAATAAAACCCCCTTTACCCAAGCTCTGTGGCATGACACCTTTCTCTCGTGCACTGCTTTTTAAAATTACAACAATTACTAGATACCAAAATTAGATCAAGACCAGATAAACAAATTAAATAGACTTATAACCCCTATTGAAATAGAAACAGTTATTAAAAGTCTCCCAACCAAGAAAGGCCCAGGGTTGGATGGTTTTAGCACAGAATTCTACCAGAACTTCAAAGAAGAGCTAATACCAATACTCTTCAAATTGTTCCAAACAATAGAAAGAGAAGGAACATTGCCAAACTCCTTTTATGAGGCTACAGTTACCTTGATACCAAAAACTGCACTAAAATGCAACAAAAATAGAGAACTACATAACAATCTCCCTCATGAACATTGATGCAAAAGTACTCAATAAAATACTGGCAAACTGAATCAAAAAACACATCAGAAATATCATCCACCATGACCAAGTAGGCTTCATCCCAGAAATGCAGGGATGGTTCAACATATGAAAGTCTGTCAATGTAATCCACCATATAAACAAATTGAAAGAGAAACCACATAATCATCTTATTAGATGCTGAAAAAGCATTTGACAAGATCCAACACCCTTTCATGATAAAGGTCATGGAAAAGTCAGTTTTAAAAGGAACATACCCAAATGTAATAAAGGCAATATACAACAAGCCAACATCAAACTAAATGGAGAGAAACTAAAAGATATTCCTCCAAAATCAGGAACAAGACAAGGCTGTCCTCTCTTCCATATCTATTCAATACAGTACCAGAAGTGTCAGATAGAGAAATAAGAAAACAAAAGGTGATCAAGCGGATACAAATTGGCAAGGAAGAAGTCAAACTTATACATAAGTGACCTGGAAAATTCTACCAGGGAACTCCTATAACTGATTAATGTGACAGGATACAACATTAACTCAAAACATCAGTAGTCCTCCTATATACAGATGATAAACAGGCTGAAAAAGAAATCAAGGAAACATTACCCTTTACAATAGTCACAAATAACAAAATATCTTGGGGTAACTTTAGCCAAAGAAGTGAAAGACTGTATGACAAGAACTTTAAATTGTTGAAGAACAAAATTAAAGAAGATATCAGAAAATGGAAATTTTCCTACCTCTCTTGTTTAGGTAGGATTAACATAGTAAAAATGGCAATCTTACCAAAAGCAATCTACAGATTCAATGCAATCCCCATCAAAATTGCAGCACAATTCTTCACAGACCTCAAAAGAACAACACTCAACTTCATATGGAAAAAAATCCAGGATAGCCAAAATAATCCCCTATAATAAAGGAACTTCAGGAGGCAACAGCATTTCTGACTTTAAGATCTATTATGAGCTACAGCAATGCAAACAGCTTGGTATTGGCATAAAAACAGGCAGGTGGACCAATGGAATCAAATCAAAGATCCTGATATCAACCCAACACCTGATTTTTGACAATGAAGCTAAAATTATACAATGGAAAAACAAAGTGTCTTCAGCAAATGGTGCTGGCATAACTGGAGATCGACATGTAGAAGAATCAAAATAGATCCATATCTATCACCATATATAAAACTCAAGTCCAAATGAATTAAAGACCTCAATCCACCCATACTGAACCTTACTGAAGAGAAAATGGGAAGTAGCCTGAAGAGATTGCACAGGAGACCACTTCCTAAATATAACACCAGTAGTACAGACACTGAGAGCAACAATTAATAAATGGGACCTCCTGAAACTGAGTAGCTTTCGTAAGGCAAAGGAAATGGTCAACAAAACAAAATGGCAATCTATAGAACAGGAAAAGATCTTCACCAACCACACATCTGACAAAGGGCATATATCCAAAATATACAAAGAACTCAAGAAACTGGACATCAAAATACCAAATAATCAAATTAAAAAATCGGATACAGATCCAAACAGAGAATTCTCAGCAGAATAAACTCAAATGGCTGAAAGACATTTAAGGAATTGCTCAAAATCCTTAGCCATCAGAGAAATGCAAATTCAAACAACTCTAAGATACACCTGCCAGAATGGCTAAGATCAAAAACACTGATGGCAGCCTGTGCTGGAGAGAATGTAGAGTCAGGGGAATACTCTCCCACTGCTGGTGGGAGTGCAAGCTTGTACAGCCATTTTGGAAATCAGTATGGTAGTTTCTCAGACATCCAGGAATCATTCTCCCTGAAGATCCAGCAATACCACTTTTGGTCATATACTCAAAGAATGCACACTCATATTACAATAACATTTGTTCAACTATGTTCATAGTAGCATTATTTGCAATATCCAGAACCTGGAAATAACCTGGATACCCCTCAACTGGAGAATGAATAGAAAAATGTGGTACATTTACACAATGGAGTATTATTCAGCTGTAAAAAATAAATGATATCTTGAAATTTGCAGGCAATGGATTAAACTAGAAAAAAACATCCTGAGTCAGGTAACCTAGACTTATAAAGACAAACATGGTATGTACTCACTCATAAGTGGATGTTAGGCATAAAGCAAAGGATAGCCAGTCTACAATACTAGAAAAGCTAGGTAAAAAGAGGACCCTAAGAGAAACACACATGGATCTGCCTAGGAAGGGGAACTAGGCAAGATCTCCTGAGTAAATTGGGAGCATGGGAGGTAGGGGAAAGTTGGAGGGGGGGTGGGGAGTAGGGAAGGGAAGTGGGGAGACCGACATGAGGAAACAGGAAGGTAAAGTTGGGGGCGGGGGAAGAACAGACAGGGAGTGCAAGGAAAGAAATATCTTGATAGAGGGAACCATTTTTGATTATCGAGAAACCTGGCACTAGGAAAATTCCCAGGAATACACAAGAATGACCCCAGATAAAACTGGAAGCAATAGTGGAGAGGGGGACTGAACTGGCCTTCCCTTGTAATCAAATTGAGGACTACCATAATTGTCAAACATTCATCCAGCAACAGATGGAAACAGATGCAGAGATTCACAAGTAACCAAGCTCCTGGAGTCCAGTCCAAGAGATGGAAGAGAGATAATCTGAACAAAGGAGTCAAAGCCATGACGGTGAAGCTCACAGAAACAACTGACCCAAGCTATTTGGAGCTCACCAACCCCTGACTGACAGCTGCAGAATTTGAGTAGGACTGAACTAGACCCCCTGAATGTCGGTGACAGTGGGTGATTGGGCAGTTTATGAGGCCACTGGCAGTAGGACCAGGATCTTTCCCTGGTACACAAACTGGCATTTTGGAGCCCATTTCCCATGGAGAGATATCTTGCTCAGCCTTGACATAGCATGTGGTGGGTGGGGGCTTGGTTAGGCCTCAAAGTGGTGATGGGACAGACTGTTGACTCCATATGGGAAGCCATACCCTCTCTGAGGAATGGATGGTGGGTGGGGTGAAGGGAAGATCGCAGGAGCAGGATGAGGTGAGGGAGTGAGAACTGGGATTGATAAGTAAAAAATAAAATTAATTAATTAATTGAAAAGAAAAAAACCTCACCTTATTAGATAAAACATAATAATACCAGATTAGTGATAATAACTATATATCTAGACCTGGAGAGATGGTTCAGCAGTTAGGAGCACTTGCTGCTCTTTGAGAGGACCTGGGTTCAATCCCTAGCACCTACAAGGGGCTCACAACTATCTCTAGATTCACTTCCAGAGAATCTGAAGGTGATTCTCTTTCACCTTCCTACAGGCACCAGGTATGTGGGTGATGCAAATACATACATGCAGTCAAAGCATTCATGCATGTAAACAAATAAAAAACCTTCAAATCATTAAAAACTTAGATATCTAATCAGGGATCTAAAAATTGACTCGTTCAACTTGAGAAACTTCCCAAACAACACCAGGCAAGATCTAGATGATTTGTTTGGTCCAACATGAGTTATGAGGTTAAGACATATGGAATTAGAATACACAATAATTTTACAATGGCAAGACTTCAGATGATTGCAATAATTTTAATTTCATTTGTGTAATTTTCCTTTTGTTTTTTATCTTAATCAAAGCAATGCCATTGGGATCACAAAAGAATAAAATAAATTGCTGGGGACATTTGAAACAAACATTGAAAAGTTTGTTTCTTCTGATGGATAAATTATATTACAGCATGCATTTGTCTTGAAAAAACAAAAATCAAATATATTTTCATGCACAAAGATTTATATTGGTTTTCTTAAATAGATACTGAAAGCAGGTGTGTTTAGGACAGGGCTTGCATTTCAGCGGTTAAAATTTGTTTTTAGTTACAGTCACTAACAAAATGTCATTAGACAGAAACAATTTACAAATCTTCTTTGCCAATGAAGTAATAGGCAGAACAGAATATACCATTAGATTATTGCCGAGGCCTTACCCTGAGGTAAAATCTGCTCATTTCTTTATTGTTCCATTTGTGTTCCTCATCTTTTGGTTGTAGAACTGTGTCATAAAACTAAAGAAAATTTCCTTTGCTTTATCCCAGTCATCCTCATGAGTAATTATCCTAGATTATGTTCTCGCCAGTCAGAAGGCTCATGTCCCTTTGCTGTTCTTATACAGATGAATTCATCAACTACCATTATGCACAGACACACACAAAAAAAAATTAATTTTTTTAAAAAAGAAAAATGAATGAGCTATGTTCCCCATTGTCTAGGTTAGGGTTTCTATTGATGTGATGAAACACATCACCAAAAGCAACTTGCAGAGGAAAGGGCTTATTTTGCTTACACTTCCACATCACTGTTCATCTTCCAATGAAATCAGGGCAATAACTCAAACAGGGCAGGAACCGGGAAGCAGGAGCTGATGCAGAGATCACGGGGGAGTGCTGCTCATTGGCTTGCTCACCCATGACTTGCTCAGTCTGCTTTCTTATAGCACCCAGGACTACCAACCAACGGGTGGCAATACCCACAACAGGCTAGTCTCTCCTCCATCAATCACTAATTAAGAGAATGTCCTATAGACTTGTCTATAGTTTGATCTTATGGAACATTTTCTCAATTGAAGATCCCTCCTCTCAGATGACTCTAACTTTACCAAGTTGCCATAATTTTAAGAACCTACTGAAAACTAACTGAGCTCTGAAATTCTGAAAGGCCTGAGGCACCCCACAGGTAACTAGACAGTGCTGTGCATTTATTTTACCGATAGTATACTTACAGCTGTAGCTTAAGGGCATTATTTATCTAAAGGTATTATTTGAAAATATATGCTATATAGATAATTTAGAGATAATATTTAAATTAAATTATCTTTACAACTTAACAAAGGTGATTAGACACAGTAGTATATGCTCATCAAAGTAGAAGTAAAAGAAAAGAAGAATAGCAGATTAATTTTAAGCCAACAGTCACTATTAGAATCTAGTTAACATGCAAGTTTCACTTTTGGCAATATTGCTGAACAGTTTTGCACTTGTTCCTGGGCTTTGCAGGTTGAGTTTTGTTCTTGCCTGTCTCCTGGGGCTACTCGAGATGCTTAGTTGCTTATAGACAGGGAAAGAGAATATGATGAAGAATAGACTTAAAAAACAGAAACACTCTCATTGCAAGGCAGGAGTTTTCATTCAATGTTCTCCTCTGCACCTATGAAGGAAGATAGTTTGGGAGACCATGAGGTGTGATATCAGGTCATTGAAAGGGAATCTCAGTTGTTTCTGGTAGAAAAATCCCAAATCTTTTAAATTTTCTGATGGATCACTGTATCTACTTGTGGGAGCTCACAGACTCTGTACTAACAGCTGGGAAACCTGCATGGGACTGAACTAGGCCCTCTGAATGTGGGTGACAATTATGTGGCTTGATCTGTTATGGGCAGGAGGTTGAAAGTGATAGCAGGACCTATCTCAGATACATGAACTGGCTTTTAAATGGAGCCCATTCCCTGTGGTGGGATACCTTCCTTGGCCTTGATACAGGAGGAAGGGTCTTGGTCCTGCCTCAACTTGGTATACCAGACTTTATTAACTCTCCAAGGGAGAGAGATCTTACCCCCTCTGAGGAGTGGATGAGGGTGGGAGGGGGAGGGGAGTAAAAGAAGAGGAGGGAGGAGGGACTGGGCTTGGTTTGTAAAATAAAAAAAATAAATAAAAAATAAATTTAAAAAAATCTTGTGTTTTTCTCACTAGGTGGTAGGCACAGGAAAGCAGATTTCTCAGGTCTCATCCCAAGGTGTCATTAATGACATATAAAGAAGGGGTCTGCCTCAACCATTCTTACATAAGGCCCATAAGATGCTTATGTGATGACAACAACGTGGGAAAAAGTCAGTTGAGGGTCTCATTTTTATTTCATCATCTTAGAAATAGAGTGTCAAGCGTCCAGTTGGATTTTCTTCAGGTTGGTTATTTGGCCACTGGGAGTTGGAGAAGAATGGGCGGCTGCCGGAAGTACTGAGGGAGTTTTTCATCCTGATCTTGTGTGACATGAAGCAGGAGAGTCTCTTTGACTCTATTAGAACCATATGAAATTGCTGTTTGTATTGGTCAGAATGGTAAAATACCAGAAATTTCATATGCTACAGCATGTGGGCTAATGAGGAACACCTGTGTCCCCATTGTAAACAAATATTTACTGAGTGCTGTCTAATACAAAAGAGTGTGAAAAACTGAAGGTCCTGCTAGGGGCCCTTGGCCTGGGACTAGGTTATTTTTAATTCTCTCCTTTTTTGGTTGAGTCTACAACTCATTTAAGACCAGTCTCCAAAGTATTTTCTCTGTGTGTTCTCATGTTTTCTTCCATTATTTTTCTTGCTCTGCAAAGTTCCTTACTTCTATTTAAAAGTGACTAACTTGTTCCCATAATTTTTGTTTTCATTTTCCTCACCATGAGGAAAATATTTCATGATATAAAATTTTCATAACTACACTTCAAGGGCTATAAACTATTCCTTCAAGTGGATAGTTTATTAGCCATTCCTGAATTTGGGCACAATTGGGTGGTTGGGTTACTGTCTGCTTAAAGCTTTTTCTGTTCTTTCAGGTTATTTCTCTAGGACAGGTTCCCCAAAGTGAGATTACTTGGTCAAATGGTATGAACACAGAAAAATCTCTTGATACATGTCAACTACAAATAGCTCTATTTTCAATACTGCTCCATATATGAAGTTTGACTCCTCATCAGTCACAGGATATGCTAAAACTCTTTAAATGGCTTGCCTACATGGTGGTCCAAAGCCATACTCAGTGACAGTGTAAGTGTAGTCTGTGTGGGACAAAAAGGGAGGTCTGGTGTTGCTTGTGTCAAGAGAACAACTTGCTTTTCTCAAAGGAATGCTTCCGAACAAGCGGATAGCAAAAAGTCTCAACCCTCCAGGCACATAGGATTTCGTACAGTGCTGTTTATAATTATTTTGCCTTGAGGAAATGAAGAAAAAGGAGACCAAGTGTTAGCCTGTGCTTAGGGAATTTTCCAGGGAGTAAATTTTAATTTTCACATCTAAAGGAAGAAGTAGTAACAGGCAGACTATGTTTTGGTTTCGAACAGTGGTTCTTAACCTTCCTATTGCTGTGACCCTTTAATACAGTCCCTCATGTTGTGGTGATCCCATAACCATAAAATTATTTTTGTTGCTTCTTCATAACTGTAATTTTGCCACTGTTGTGAATCTTAGTGTAAATATCTGATATTCAGGATATCTGTCATGGGACCCCTCTAATAGTGTTGTTAGACCCTCCCCAAAGGGGTCGTGCACCACAGGTTGAGAACCACTTGTTTAGATGGAATGTTTTGGCTTAAAATGTGTGACTTATGAAAGATGACTCAGTGCTTGTCAGTGATCCTTTTCATAGGCACACTGGGAGATCCCTATAAGGCATATGAATAGTATAATGCTCCCCAAATGCAATGAAGCAAGCAGACCAATGCTGATGTCATTATACCTGTTCAATGTTGGAGGAGAAAACAGACAATAAAGGATGAACATCTGGTTCTGATGCTGTGGTCTTGGGAGCAGTGGGGATCAGAACACACAGAGAAAGAATGGAGCACAGAACTGGGGCATGATTGCCTGGTGTGGTGGATATTTTGCTAATACAAATGATGCTTTGAGTCCAGCAGATCCTAGGATCCTTGTTCAAGCCATGATTCAAATGGGGGTACTAACACCATACAGAGAACCAGCTGGAGAGACATAGGTGGCCACTAGGCCATAGTTACCTCTATGAAGCATGCCGACATGGACCCCACAGATATGGTTGTAATTTAGGTGCAACCCCTTGCTAACTTCGAATTCAAGATTCTTATTGTAGATTAATTTTTCCTTGTTTCTACGTCTGGGTGTCTCATAATGAAGCATCTCATTATGGATGCCAAAAGTCTCTTGATTTCTCATTTTCCTTTAATATATACAGATCTATAAAAACACAAAGCTTATACATGACATTGATTTTGACATTTGCTGTCAAAATGTTATCTTTTGACAGCAAAATGGACTTGTGAAGATTTAAAGATATAATTGCCTCAAAATGACTTTAGGTTAAACAAGACTTTAGCTCATTCCAGGGATATTAGTGTATGTGAGAAGAAAAATTGCAAAATTCAAGTTGAAAGGATTCATCAAAATTCATGGACTCATGGAAAAACTCATTGGGAGTGAGTCAAATTGGAAAATAGTGGTAGAGCTGTGATGGAGAGTATGCTTATGACTACAGGGTTTATTTGAAATCTGCATTGCGTATGCAAATATATAGATCTTTTAATCTGTTCCAAGTGTACTGAGGGTGACAGAAAGCATCTTTAACCTACTCAAAAGAGTTGTTGCTCTCTGAAGTGGTTTCTATGCTGACCTGTGTTTGCTTTGGCCAGATAGTTTGTTAGCTGTTGAGATCATCTGGCTGCTCTTTGTCTGGCAGAAGTACCACAAAATAACCCTTGAGATAAGAATTGTTCAGAAAGGTGTAGTAGGTGTGGGGAAAGATTAGAGACAACTGGGAAACTCGATGGAGTACAAATTACCCGAGAGAAACAATAAGTGAGTCATCCCTTCCAGAGACCAACTAAAGATGATAAAAGAGACGTCTTTTACTCTTCGGGGAGTTCTCTCCTAATTTTTGTATGTAGCCCAGTATATTATTAGTGTTTATGCTTTGAATGGCTAATTTTGAAACAAACAGTTTAACAAGACTTTCTAGATTGTATTAGCATATAATCTCACTACTGCAAGAGTCTGACATCATCCCTTCTGTGTCTTCCAGAGTAATACAAATAAAAGCTTCAGGACATGAGTTATCCTCAAGGTGAAAAGTTATAAAAAGTTGGCATGTATTTCAGTAACTTTTCTTCATAAATTGTCTCATTATTGCAAATTAGTGTACCCTGTACATTTTATCAACCGATAAAAGAAAGCTCTGTTCATAGGGGATGGAAAATAAAAAAAAAATCTGTAGTCTGAAAATTTATAGATTAATATGTTTATTGGATATTGAGTATCAAGTCAAATCAACATTTTAGTTTGGGTAAAAAGAATAGAGAGACTAGAAACAGCCACATTTAGGGTTCTATGTTGACAAATGTATATTGTCTAGAGGTGAGAAGGAAAAGCAAATGGTATTTTTAAGAGGTAAAGTACTCTTCCATTTTTTAAACACTGGGTTTCATGTTAAAGTAATTTATGAAGAAACTGTGAGTTATAAGTTTCTATATTATGACTACAGCAAGGGCCTCAGTGTGAACACATGTTATATACTCTGTGAGGTTTGAGCTGTTTGAAAGAAGCTCATGAAGCCCCTGGACGAGGAGAGTGTCATAGCCCGGCAGAGAAAGTGCTGAGGAACAAAGGCCTGGCTAGAGGAGGGCAAAAGATCCGTTTGTTTTCTTTAAGCCTTTTTTGGTCAATTGTCCATCGCTATGACAAAAATACTTAAGAAAAAAACAGCTTAAAGGCGCAAATATTTATTTTGGCTCACGGTTTCTGTTCCTGGTTGGCTGACTTCATTGCTATGACCTATGGTAACACAGAATGTCATGCAGAGAAAGTGTGAAAGAGACTGATGGCTCACATAGGACAAGTTAAATTCCTCAAGGGCACACCACTGGACCTACTTCCTTCACCTAGTGTTTCAGGAAAAATAAAAGACCCAGAGACTGATATTGGCATTCAAGCTTCAAGCTGAAGATCAGAGAAGCAAAGCATTTGGTTACTAGTTCTTATCTCTACCTTAGTCTGAAAGGTGACCCTAGTTCCACCAGACCTCAGACTGTAATATCTCAACATAGCTGCTAAATACTGAGACTTCAATGTCTTCCTGTCCTCAATGTGACTGGAGAATGAATGCCTGATACTGAGATCTTGCTCCTGTCTTATATGCCTCCACAATGTTGGGATTAAAGGTGTGTGATCCCAGGTGCTGAGATAATCTTTGTGTGATCTGTTTTTCTTTAGGACTAGAACACTCTTGTGTAGATCTGGGTGGCCTTGGACCCAAAGAGATCCATCTACCTCTTAATCCTGAGTCCTAGGATTAAAGGTGTGCACCACCACCGCCTAGCTTCTGGCTGCTGGGATTAAAGATGTATCCCTGGCTTCTATGGTTTGTGGCTGACTTTGCTTTCTGAATCCTCAGGCAAGCTTTAATAAATCATAAATAATATATCACTGCCTGCTTTGGTTTCCATCACTTCCTAATTGTCAACTCAGCTATGTTCTTTTTCTTTTCTGGCTCTGGTGATTCATTTGAGGGTCTTATGCTCACCACATAAGAGCTATACTGCTGAGCCATATCCCCAACCACAGTCCATCAAACTTTGGGCACATATTAAAAAGATCAGACCCTTCATGAGGTCAGTCACTTCCTGGAAGCCCTGTCTTTGAACATTGATAGATTGTGAACCAAGCTGTTTATGCACAAAACTTTGTTTCAGTCCGAACTCTGGTAGCATCTGGGATGGTTGGTTCTAATTGTCAACCTGACACAATATAAAATTGCCTTGGAAGAGAGTCTCCAATGAGAGATTGTCTGTTATCAGGAAGGTCTGTGGGAATGTCTGTGGGGGCTTGCCTTAATTGTGTTGATTGAGATGGAAAAACTAGCCCTTTGTGAGTGGCACCATTTCCTGAGTTTTCATTCTGGACTATGTAAGTGGCTGAGTACAACTAGGCAAGTGTTCATTCATTTTCTCTCACTCCTAAATGTGGATGTGATGAAGTACTTCAAGTTCTTGCCTTGACTTCCCCACAATAATGGGCTGAAAATTTGAATTGTATGCTAGAAAAGCCCTTTCTCCCTTAAGTTTTTGTGGGATTGTTTTATCAGGACAACAGGAATGAAACTAGGACAGTGAACTTCTTATTTTTGTTAGAGACTGAGCTAGACCCTAGTAGAAAGACCTCAAACAAATAGGAGAACTTATATTAGGGTTCTCTTATGTTAGGGTTCTCTAAGAAACAGAACGAGACAGAAGAGATTATGAAAGGGGATTCATTATTAGTTTGAGTTTCATTCTAGAAAGTGGGCTTTCCAACAATGCATACCTGCATGCTGAATTCTGCTCACTCCAAGAAACAAGACACTTCAGCAATTCTGATCTTTTGCTGAAAGCCTGGTGGATCCCTGATGAGTCACTAATAATGAGTTTACTTTGGAAGTCCAAGGTGTGCAGTGTCTAATGTCAGTGGAAACCACTAGAGTAGCAATAGAGGCAGTCACTCAAAAGGAGACCCAAAAGTAGCCACACACACACATCTTTTCCCTGAGATCTCTTTGCATACACACTGCTTGTTGGAAGGTACCACCTACATTGAGGGTAATTTTTCACTCTTAAGTTCTCTCTTAAAATACTATCAAAAGCATACCAAAAGGTTTGTCTCCTAGGATTCACTCCTTATCCATCAGTAGATTTGATAGTTAATAAACTCTGTAACTAAGACCAACCTCAAAAGTTCACTCCTTGTCAATTTCATACCCAACCACATACTCTACCTCATTGTTAATTTCCAAACAAAGACAATAAAGAAGTCAGAATTCTTCCTGATATAAGGCTATCCCATATACAAATAAAAACACATCAACATGCTAGGTGGTGGACCACATGACTTTTATTCCATCATTTGGGAAGTAGAGACAGAGACAGTTGGATATCTATGAGTTCAAGGCTAGCCAGGTCTACAGAGTAAGTTTTGGGACAGTTGGGACTACACAGAGAAACTCTGTCTCAAAATCCAAACAACCAAACAACCAACCATCAAAAAACTATCAATGTTCTTCCCCAAATATGTGGTAAAGTCCCTGCTTTCTCTCTTTTGATCATGTAATATAAATATAATAATATAAATAATCAAAATATATAAATACAAATATAAATTTAGCAATGATGTTATGCTATATGACAAAGGAATAGGAAAGGACTGAATATTTGCTAACATTATGTATATATGCTGTAGTACTTTGAAAGGAAATGGCTGCCAAAGTGAGTGGAACTATTAGGAGGTATGGCCTTGTTGGAGTAGGTGTGGCCTTGTTAGAGGAAGTGTGTCACTGTCAGGGTGGGTTTTGAGTTTTCCCATGCTCAAGTTATGTCCAGTGTCACAGTTCACTTACTGTTGTCTACAGATTAAGATATAGAATTCTCAGCTCCCTTCTCTAGTACCATGCTTGCCTGCACACCACCATGTTTTCTGGTATGATAAAGGACTAAGCCTCTGAAACTGTGAGCCACATAAATTAAATGTTTTTCTTTATAAAATTTGCTGTGGTCATGGGGTCTCGTCATAGCAATTGAAACCCTAAGACAAAAATTGGTATAGAAGATTGGGGTATTGCTGTGATAGGCCAATCGTTTTTTGTTTGGAGGAGTTTGGACTTTGGCACTTTGGTTTAGGAAAGCAGTGGAGTGATTTAAGCACTGCTTCATGGGCCATACTAATAGGGACATGGAGGATTTGAACCGTGGGGCCCTGGCTCAAGAGGTTTCAGGGTAGAAGAATTTTAGTTTGTTGCCTAGAGATAATTTTTGTGATATTTGGGAGAGGATTGTGCCTACTTTCTGTTCTTGCCTTAAAGTTTGCCTGAGGTTAAAGTGCAGAATTTTGGCTTAGGAAATCTCAAAACAGCCTAGTATACATTTTGTTGTGTGGTTACTAGTGTTAACTCTAATGATGATTTATAATGAAAGCTGAACAAGGAAAAATAAAAAATAAAAATAATTAAAAACAAAACAAAACCCATACAATTTGAGGAGAAAGAGCACTAGGAAGTCGAATGGAGCCATGTCCTGTGTTCAAGGAAATAACAGATTAAGAAATGGAATCAAGAGAGTGGTGACCTTAAGTCACATGGAGGAAGCAGAGCAATGGTTGTTCATTTGAACAACCATTGGTCTCTAAGGGTCAGGATAAAATCCCTCAGCATTTGAGATTTACTCTTTAGTGAAACTGACTCACCCTGAAGTGCTTGTCCAGATCTTGTGAGTAGGATCCAATGACCAACATCCCTGCTACTGAATTGTCAATCTGGTTCCCTGGTTTGCTGCACTTTCAAGTTTCAGTTGATTCCCTTGACTTCTCCTCATACCTAAATGTCTATAAAAGCTATAAAAACTTGGTTTGCTGTGGAAGACCACGGCTTCAAACCTGAGGTCTATTTGGTTATTAAGCAAGGCTAAATGAAATTTCCGACAAATTCCAAGAGATGTGAAGTTTTATCTCTTGCTCTGTCTATTGGGTTAATTACATTGTTCTTGATGCTGCTTTTGTCTATGTACAGACAAGTGGAGAAACCTTATAAGAATTGTGCAGAGTGCCATCTCTTGTGCAATCATGCCACTGGGAAAGGTTGAGGGAAAGGCAGTTTTCTTAGGACAGAAGGCAAGTCATGCTTGTCTCTGGAAAAACAAGAGATCCTGGTGTGTAACCAAATACTGGCCTGTCTTGTGATGGGGATTGCACATGTGTGACATTTGCTGCATGATAAAATTACAGACTAGGAAGACAAAGGCCATGGCTTTTCATTGTTTTCTGCAGTGTCTTGATGTAAGACATAATAGCAACATTGGGATGTTTTTGCCTTGCATCGCATACTTACAACTAGTTAACCAGAGCTCACCTTGCCTCCCCTAAAGCATGTGCTTGAAACCTCCTCATCCAACTCCACTCTATTTGACCTCCAGAGTTATCAAATTCAGTAAGTGAAGTTATCTTGCCTCCCTGCACTGTCCAGGCCCAATGACAGCTTTTCTAATAAGCATGTCTGGGCTTATCACTTTAGGAAGATAATTGAAGACATTAATCTCTCATTTTAAAACTGGTTTGTTTGTGTTCCCTATGGGTCTGGAGTGCACTTGGAGGGCAGGGGCCTTCTGTCGGTCCTATAACTACCCATAGTCAGTATGCAACTGGCTTGTTCCCCCAGCGTTTTGTTTGTTTTTAACGACGGTCATTCCTGTGTGAAAAGATATTCATTTGACTATGGAAACATGTATTTAAATTGTCAAACAAACTTTGCCCTAGTGTAGAGTCACTTAAAAGCCATCAGCTCAAATTTCAATAAAATATGAGACAACTTCTGCAGTGGGAGCCATAGATATCAAACACAGGCCTTTAACCTGGCCACAGGCTAGCACAATACATAGTCCTATCTCCATAGGCTCTTTCACTCTGAAAAGGAGCTGAGAATCTCAAGCACTGTGATGGGAATGATGGACAGTGATGAGCTGATGGAGAAGCAGGTCCTGGTCTATTTGATTCTAATCTACAGCTTCTACGCCAGGGTGCTGTTTGACTTTTCTTGCTGTGCCTAGCTTAAGAAATAAAACTGCTTGAGAACTATTTCTTTTCTCTCTCCTTACTGTGCATCAGCCTTGTTTCCTAGACCATGATTTTTCAATTCATTGTAATGTCATATTGAGTGTCCCTTTACCCCTGAAATGTGGTTTCTTTTTAAAATCAATAAATGTTTTTATTTTTAATTATAATTTTCACCTTTTAGATCCTGCCACATAACCCCAATTCACTTTCTTTTAATTCCATGGCCTCTCTTTTGCAGGGTGGGGTTAGACTATTTTTTCTTCTTTCAGCGTTGCTTAGTTACCTGCAGTTCTCTGTCCAGGACTAGGGTCTCATGAGCTGCCCTATGTTACCCTTTCTATTAGTGTTGTCTTTGTTCAGGTTGTGTTTAGGCAGTTATGTTTGTGAAGAACATCGTGTGTGTCACTTCTCTGATATTTCTAGCTAACTCCCTGGCCCTCCAGCTCTTACAGTCTTTCCACCCGTTCTTCTGAAGCGATCCCCAAGCCTTGGGTGCAGAAGTTGTGTTGTGAATGTATCAGTAGGAACTGGGCTCCACAACTCTGCCTTTTATCAGTTGTGGTTTTCTGTAATGCTCTCTCACTGTTAGAAAAAGACTTTATTTATTTATTTATTTATTTATTTATTTATTTATTTATTTATAATCAGGGCAAGGATTACACTTATATCTGAAGATTTGGAGCTAGGAACCAGAGATGAAAGAGAACACAAGACATCCATCTTTCTGGATTTGGGTTATCTTACTCAGCATGGTCTTTTCTAGTTCCATCTACTTACATGAAAATTGCATGATTTCATTTTTCTTTACAGCTGAATGGTATTTCATACTATAGTCTATATGTACCATAAATCTGGTTTCTTATCTATCCTTTTTTTCTTTTAAGGTAATAGGCTAGGAGATGACTCAGTGAATGAAGTGTTGCTAAAGAACATGAATTCAGATCCCCCTCCTAAAAGCCAAGCACAACAGGTATCTATGACTCTAGTCCTGGGAGGCAGAGCAAGACAGATTCCCCAAGCTCACCGGTTAGCCATCTTAGCAGAATCAGTAAGCTCCAGGTTCAGCGATAGAATCTGTGTCAAAAAAAGTAAGCTGAAGAGAGAGAGAGAGAGAAACACATGACATTTACCTCCAGCGTCTACCTACACATGCACACATGTATGTGTTTACTTACACACAAATACACACACACCATATATACTATACACATTAAAATTAAAAATAGAAATAGATATATTGGTTTAATAATAGGTCTATTTCTTAGTAGAAACAGTAAGATAGACTTGGTTTTCTCTAAAGCTAACTCCCAACACTCCATTGTTCATTTTAACAGTTTGGAGACATTTGATATCTGTATGTTGTGCCTCTATACTGGAATTTCACTTTCATCTTTGAATTATCAAAATGTTTTCTAGAATCTGTTTATGGCTTTGGCCTTTGACCTTAGAGCTGTATTATCACCATGCAATTCTGGTTTCTGTGTAGCAAGTTGAGGGTTTCTTCATTGAGTATGAGCAGGTCTTGATCTGGCTCGCCCGAACTCTGGAAGCACAGCAGTGGGATGCATGCTCCTTAGCTATGCTGGTGCAGTTCTCTGAAGCTGAGTTTGTAAGTTATAACCCTTAATCCAAATGAAATATAATTTTATTTGAGGTAGATCTGCAAGTGGGAGAATGACTATTAATTCTACAGTTCCAAAATAACTAATGTGTTTGGTTTGAAGCCAGGTACACTGTGAGCCCTGGGTTTAAGTGCTCACATGGGAAATGCGGAGAGAGATTTTAACATATTGATTCTCAGAAGAAAATGCAACCATTCCATACAAGAAATATTGAGTTATTCTTAGTGCTTTTTAATGTGTGGTTGACTATATATTTTTGAGTGGTGCCATTTTTAACACTTGGCAATTTAGGCCACAGATCTTCATTTCCTGTGGTAATTTTAATAACTCACCCATTCACACAGCAAGCATTTAGTGGAGAATTGATTGTATAGTGTTGTATTGTTCTTGGTTTGATGAAAAATGCAAGGAAAGGAGATGCAAGGTCTGTATTTGGTGAATTATAGTATTGTTTGAAAATAAAACTAAGAGATTCAACCAATAAGAAAGAAGTAGAATGTATTAAAAATTTCTGCTGCTGGCATGAGCCCATAGCTTGCATTGCTTAGGAGGCTGAGGCAGGAAGGTGGCTTGAGCCTGGAAGTTCAACATCAGCCTAGGTAGCATCAAGAGACTATGCAGAGTGAATAAGTGAATGAATAGATGAATGAAAGAAAATATCTAGTGGTGGTGCCATATGCATTTGCTTTTTTGTTGCTGTGATAAAACATTCTGATCAAAAGCAACTTGAATAGGAATGGGTTTATTTGGTTTAGAGGTTACCAGCCATCATCTAGGGAAGCTGAGGCAGAAACTGGTGTAGATGGTGGAGGAGCACTACTTACTGGCTTGCTCAGCTTGATTTCTCATACAACACAGGATAACCTGATCAGGGATGGAGCCATACACAGTGGCCTGGGCCCTCTTCATATGACTTATCAATCAAGAAAATACTTTTTAGACTTGCCTACAGCCTAATCTTCCCCCCACCGCCCAGGCAGGGTTTCTCTGTGGCTTTGGAGGCTGTCCTGGAACTAGCTCTTGTAGACCAGGCTGTTCTTAAACTCACAGAGATCCGCCTGCCTCTGTCTCCCGAGTGCTGGGACATAATGTGGAACACAATGGAGCCAGAACTAGATTGATAACAGATGGTTTATTAGGAAAGTACTCATGCAACAGAGCCAGTGACCAGGTTTACACCAGATGCCTGCTTGTCTGTTCAGCCAGGCAAGAGAGGGAAAAGAGGAACACATGCATGCATCTCATATTTAAAGCCTTACTATGTCACTCTGACCACGCCCAAATGGGCATTGTCAGCAGCACCTATGCCAGCACCCAAGCAGGCGTGGTCAGCATTTCCCCCTACAATTCCCCTTTTAGGCATGTGCCACCACCGCCTGGCCACCCACAGACCAATTTTAAAGAGACAATTCTTCAGTTGAAATTCCCTCTTCCCAGATGACTCTAGTGTAGGTCAGACTAACAAAAACTAACCAGCGCAGGTTCCCTGCCATACTATAACACAAAGAAAGGTTTGGGGGCATTTACTTCTGAGGATCTTGTAATCTCGTGCCATGGGGAGAGGCAGTTCTGTGAGGTGGGGGCTGAGAGTCATGGAGAGGCAAACCACTCTTAGTCATCGTGAGAACACTGTTGACACAGCCTCATAGTTCTACCTATGAAAACCAGCTTCAGGAAAAGAATAGGAGTTTGAGGAGATTTGGGGAAGAAAGTATAGTCAATTGTGTAGCAGGAATAATAAAAAATCAGAGACAGATATTGGGGTTAAAGCTGAAGACCATGGAGAGATGGCTCAGCAGTTAAGAGCACTGGCTGCTCTTGTAAAGGACCTAGATTCGATTCCTAACACATGCATGGCAGCTCCCAATCATCTATAACTCTAGTTCCATTGTCTTCTTACACTCTCATTGGGTAAATTTTAAAAAGCATTTATATTAAAAAATACATTTTATAGAGGAAGGATGCAGAGGTCATGAGGGAGCAGAAAGGTTGAGTCAGGGGAAGAATAGATGAAAGGATACTGGTAGGTAGAGTTTTAGTTGGGGGTTGGTAGGAGAGGACAGGAGGGGGAAGGGAACTGGGATTGTCATGTAAAACAATCTTGTTTCTAATTCAAATAAAAAATCTGAAAGTAAATATATACAATATATACAGGCAATAAATATATCAACAATATCTAGTCCATTTGCATTTGACAAATTCAGACAAAATACTGCATTAGAATTGGTTTGTGTTTCCACATATATTGAGAGGGCAAAGAGGGAAGGGATTGATATGAGGCAGATAAAAAGCTTTTCTTGAGAAGCTGTGTCACAGTCCTCAAGAAATTTATGTGTCACATTATTAAACGTTATGATTTATATGCTTTGATATATTCATGTAAAAGATAAGGAAATGTAGTCTGAGCAAGGAAATACAAGCAATTACAAGAGGTGGAAACATGTAGGCATAGGAAAGTAGTCAGCATAAAGAGGGATTCTTATATTGAAATGTGACAAAATCAAATTAATTCATGGCTAACCAGCATCTTACTGAAGGGTCTGGGCAAATAAGGAATAAATTTAAAATATTTAAAAATAGAAACTATCACATGGGTGCTACTTACTCTAGGATGTGGCCACATGTTACACTGGTTGAGCAAAGGTTGGGTTAAAATCTTGATGACCTTGAACAAATATTGTAACTTCTCTGTGCTTTACCTATGAAAAGGGAAAATAAGAGCTACGAGAACTAATAGAACTATTAGAACTAATAGAACTATTGAAATACTGGAACTAACAGAACTATTGGGGCTATTAGAACTAATAGAACAGTAACGATAATTCTTTAGTTCACCTGCCTGAGCCTCACTGCCATGTGGGCGCCCAGAATAACACAGTGTCTTATATTAGTTTACAATGCTGCTGGCCAATTGACTAGGATTTCTTATATGCTATCTCAGTCTTAATTATAAATCTATATATTTTATAAGACTTACCTTATCGAGAACACCTTCTGCTGGTGTCCTCTTCCTGGGATCACATGGCAGCTCCAGATCCGAGATCAGGAGGAAGAGGAAGAGCCCTGTTTATATTCTGAGTCTGCTTGCTATGTCACTTCCTGCCTGGATCACAAGACTTTTTACTGCATTTCCCAGAATCCTCCTCGACTCCTAGTCCAACCTATCCTGCTTCCTCATTGACCGAACAGTGCTTTATTCAACAACCAATAAGATAAACATACAAAAAAGGACATTCCCCATCATAGAATATTATGGAGATTCAATAAACTGATACTTTTAAATGTCAGCATAAGACTAACTTCTCCAACCACCCACCCATCCATCAACCTATCATTTGTCTATTACCTATCTATCTCATCTAATTCTAAATAAAAGTCTATTTATAAAGTAATAAAAACTACTAGAGAGTCTTAAGCAGAGGAAGATCAAGAGCAGAATTACATGGGCATTTCTGAGGCTGGAAGGTGAGGTAGGTCAGATGTCATAAACATCTTGATAAACACAGTGAAGCTTGAACTAGGACAGAGAAATAGCACAAGATTCGAAGAGGAAATGCATTTCAAAGAAGGGGGAAAAAGAACAAGAACAATGGGAAGTTGGGTATGCAAGCACTTGTAGCCAAATGTGGCACTGAGAGGGATGTTCTTTGAGACTGGGAAGAGACCGGGACCCTAGACAACAAATGGGGAAGGTATGCATCGATGGACCTCAAAGTTTTGTAAATGAAGTCCACTGCACTTAGCCTGGATGCATTCAAATAATAATAATCATTATCTAGAATTTCGTCTTTCTTTGTGCATCTGTGTAACCCTTTTGCCATCTGTTGTAGGAACAAGTTGGGGTGTCCACATTGTGTGAGTGGAGAGTGAGTCCTAAAGAAACTTTCTGATTTAAAAATGTGTCCTGGAGCATGTCGTTAAATTATAAGACAGAGAGAGGGGGAAGAGCTGAACTTTCCAGACACTTGGATTTAACCGAAGATGTCAAAAAATTATTTCAGTTGGGAGTTTAAAAAAAATGATGAAAGAAAACAAAACAAATGAAAATGACCCCAAGGCAAAGTCTTAAATCTTAAAGGTCAGCAGGGCAGTATGCTTTAAAAACTGTAATTATGGTTCTTAATTCTTCAGTGGGCTTACTGTGTCCTGTTAAGGTTATTCCCTCCCATATAATACAGCCTGTAATGTCATTCAAGGTTTCCTTCCAGCTTCTCCAGGTATTAAAGCAGCTTGATGTGTTTTTGTTACATTAATCTTTCCTCCGAAGCTAGTGATGAGTTCATCCAACTCTTTTCCATCATGTTGAAAATTCTTTTCAATTAAAAAGCCATCTCCACACATGGTATTAGCATTAAGAAAGACCTCTTCTGTCTAAAACAACAAACATTGAGATATCTCAGGAATTGCTCTATAAATCATTGCAAGTCGAATGGACTTCAGGTTTTTACTTTTTTTTTTTTTTTTTTTTTTTTTTAAGTGAGCAAAAGTTGAGCTGATGAGAATTGGGCCCATATGGTTTATTCCTGTTGGAATAGATCAGTTTCACCTCACTGCCTCCGTAGTGTTACTGTACATTGATGTGAAATATTGTGGACGTATTTTAACAAAGCCATCAACTATGAAATACTTTATACAAAACATTATGATTACAAAGGCAATAAAAGAAACAGTTAAAAGCAGAAGAGAATGCTCGGTGAAAGAGGAGTAGAAAGACTGTTGATGGAATCGTGTGGATTTCTCCAGACCCTGGTGTGCAGAAAGCGTGCAATGCGTGAATAATTCATCTAGAAATTCTATCGTGAAGTTGTATCAGTTTCCGCAGTAAAACCTGGCTGTGGAGGAGGAAAATACATCAACATCTGTGACAAGCTCTATGAAGAGACAGTGGCAGAGTCTCTCAGGCACCAGGAGCAAAGCAAAATATAATAAATTCCCTTAAGTGTCAAATTTGTGTCGGCTGAATAATGACACCATATGTCTGGGTTGCTGTGTCACCATAGGCTACTCTGAAAAAAACACATGGCTTTGTAGAAATGGCTGTCAGCCGAGGAAGAAACTTTGCTGCCTGCTGTCTGACAGTTACAGGGAACAGCTTTCTTAGTGAGGCCAGCTTCTGAGAAGCAGGAAGAATTATTATTGTGTAGTTGTTGTTGTTGATGACGTTCTGCACTGTTTTGTTGTAAATGTCAGCACCCAAGTAGCCCAATGTTTAGAATTGGTGCATGTTTGTATCATTAAACAGGCTACCTTTAGTGCCTTACCCTTCAAATGAGTGCGATGGGGATTTGAAAACCCCCACCCCAGTTAGCCTTGGGGGAAGGCATTTCTGATAAACCATATCTTTATATAGTTCTCAGACAATATCCTCAGAACATTTCTGGGAAGATATCTCACTTATCCTTACAACAGCTTTAGGAGTAGCCTAGGATTCAGTTATTGTTTTGCTCTGGGGGAAACTGAGGCACTGAAAGATGGTGGTCACATTAGACCCCAGGAAGCATGCTGCTGTTGACAGCTCAGTATCCCTACTCAACCTGGCTCTCATCCCAGCAGGCCAGACATTCTATCAGATGGGATTTGCTTCTCTTGAGCTCTCCTTTTCTGCTGGCAAGCACAGTGTTGGCCTGGTGCCCGCTTACTGGCTTTTATGTACTCCCTGGGTGCCTGGATTCAGCAGTACTATGAGCCAGGACTCCGCATATTGAGCATAGGGATGCTGTTAGTGGACAGTTCATACCTGCATGCAGTCCCTACAGCATGGCAATTTGGTTCTGCACAACTGTTCTAAACAGCTCAGACTCTGGAGAGAAGTGAGCAGCCTAGCCTAGGCTGAGTCACACAACAGCTGGCTTTGCGCCTCCGTTTTCCATCACAATTATCCCCACACTGCTTAAGGGAGATTACAGCAATGGCAAAGCATTTGGAATGGGCTATATTTACATTTAGTCACATGGCCGGAGACAGGTAACTTGGGCACCTGGGTGAATCAATCTGTTACGAGGAAAATTATTTCCTACATGTATTAGTTTTATACATGAGAATGTCTTGGAGATTTTAAAGAAAACTACATTAACTTTTAAGCAATAACCATTTTTTTTCTAAAAATTGTGGTTCCCATCAAAAGATATGAATCACTTGGAGTGCTTTCTCTGTGGGTTTGTACACACACACACACACACACACACACACACACACACACACACACACACCACACAAACACATGCAGACATGCATACACATGGCATACACACATATGCACACACCAAAGACACTGATTCATATTTTTACAGAATCTGGATCAAACTATGGTGTTGTGGGATTTTTTACACTGTGTGAAGTTGTTTTGCTGTGATTGGTTTAATGAAAAGCTGAATGACCAATAGCTAGGCAGGAGGGATAGGTGCAACTTCCAGGTAGAGAGAGGAAGTAGGAGACGAATGAAGGTGCTTGACAGATGCCAGGAGACACAGAAGAAATCAGATTGTATGGTATGAGAAAGAACATAGATTAAAGAAATGGGTTAACTCAAGTTATGAGAGCTAGTTAAAAAGCATGCCTAAGCTAAGGTCAAGCTTTCATAATTAATAAGAAGTCTCTGTGTCATTATTTGGGAGCTGGCTGGTGGGACAGAAAAAGAGTCATTACACTATGGGAATGTAAATTTTGAAAACCCCCCAAGGAGAAGTCAGTGACCTTCAGAGCTCTCTCAGATTTTCCTACCCAGGTTAGTTGGGAATACAAATACCAAGTGCAAAATGAAACAGATAAAGAGGAGAGTGGTTTTCTGTGCAGAAGTTGGTGTTTTCCACTGAGCGCTCCAATGTAAAGACATTGAGAAGGGGGTTTGTGAGATGGCTCTGAGAGCAAAAGCACTTCAGACAATCCTGATTACCCGAGTTCAATTCCTGGGACCCACATGGTAGAAGGAGAGAACTGACCTCCACATGTGGTCCATCACACATATACATGTATGTGCATTCATGCTGATGCACACACATGCAATACACATGCATACATACACATGTGTGCATACAAACATGCACACCATACACGTGTACACGTATACACATATACTCACATGCGTAATCACAAACTTCTGCACATGTGCTCGAGACATGCACACACACACACACACACACACACACATACACACACACACACACACACACACACACACACACACACACACACGTATTTCTTGTTTAATTAAAGAAACAGACATTACTATACATATAGATGCTATAGAGAACTTTAAAGTGAGTCTGAAAAGTATGGTTTTAGTACAAAGCAGTCTGAGGTACAACTGCTGCTAGATAGATGCACCTGACTGGCCAGCTCTTTGCGATCTGTTTTATCCTGTCATATTCTATCCTGTCCCAAATAACCCTGCTCCATCCCCCACTGTCCTCTCTCATATTCACCCCAATTACTTGCACTAATTTAGTTCTCTTTAGGCATTTTTTTCTTCTTGAAGACTGTCTAAAGGTTCTACAGGTTAAAGATGATCACAAACATACTTTCTCCATTCTTCTTCTTTTGTGTTTTACTCTCCCATGACCTTAGACTGAACCTGTCATTGCTTTAATTAAAAGAATTCAGGAGAGTGCTCTTGTGTCCATTCTTGGGTTAATCTTGAGTTGGGCTAAAAGAGGCTGTGTTCAGACATTATTTGTTAGACATGAGATGGACTGTCTTGGGCATCCTGCTGACCATTGCTCCATTCTGAAGTGGGGCAGAAGTCAGCTGGACACATAGTCCAATGAAAAAACACTTTCCTACCACAAAGAGGTCCTAGATTTAATCCCAGCACTGGAGTAGGCAAGTAAACATGGAGTAGAAATACCACCCAGCTGAGTCCAGAGCCAGAGAACCATAATTTAGAAAACACATATTTTAAATCATTTAGCACAGGGTGGCTTGCTATGCAGCAACAGATAACTAAAGCAAAGGAGACTGTATTTTCAGGTCCATACTAGTCTGAAGTTATGAAATTAAATCACTATTAAAATTCAATATAATATTTGGGGTACATCCTCACCTATTGTGTGACAGTCCTAGTGCCTTCATTTTTTTATACATAATTTTCCTAAAAGTTGTTTAGAGTGAAGGATGTAGAAACCATTCCATCTGACTACCACTCCATACAGGCTGTTCTCCCTCTGATGTCTCTGCTCTGAATGGATGTTTGCTTCCTATCATGACAGTAAGGGTAAAGGCCTGGCCCCCATGTCTGCTGTTGCTGAGCATGGTACCTATGCTGAACCCATGGGTACCTCAATCTGTATCTAGTGGCATCTCCACTGCCAATGAGGCCACTGATCATTCTGCAGTGGATGCTCTAGTGACCATGCCCCTTGGAGAATGTAGAAAGTGGGTCATTACTTTGATAAATGGAACATGCCTATATATTTAGACTATATTGGACTAAAGACTATAGCCATACTATTTGGATTCTTCTTTGGTTTTTGGCATGAAGACTCAAAAGATAGAAAGTAAAAACCCTGTATGGGATTTGTACATGCTGAAAAACTTGTGTGCTATGAGACTGAGTAGCTTATCACATACTGGGGTCTGGTTGGATGTGTGGCCCAATCAGATATTCCTTAGCACAAGGTTATATTTATCAGGTTAAAGTATGAATAGAAGTAGAAGACAATACAAGCTGAAGGCAAATAGGAAATGTTTTATAAGACTGTAAATATGGAAAAAAACAGATTTTAAACCATTATGTACTGGTTAGGCAGGCAGTAGACTTAATATAATCTTTATTATTTTAGCATTTTGGGATTATTTTTGAAGAGCAGTATCCAATGTCTTTTTTGTCTATTTTTCTAAAAGGACAGTGTTGTTTTCCTCTAAAAATTAAAGTGGAGAATATTTGATGTATAGGGTAATTGATTGTAAATGTGATATATATATGTATATATATACATATATATATATATATATATATATATATATAATCAATGGAAGAACACATGGGAGTAAGTAAATATTACCCAGAAGGCTATTAAAATGAAACTATCCATTGAGGATATTGGCAGGAAGCTTGCTTCTTTTGTGTATGGTTTTTGGAGGACTGGGCAGAGGCAGTTCATCCATATTTCCTGCACATCTAGACACTGAGGGATTAATGAGAAGATGAAGACTCTTTATGCCTGAAACAGAACCCTCTTTTATGTAATCCTTGGGGCTGCTTAGAGAAATAAGAGCAGAAAAGCACCCTACTAATTGATTATTGTTTCTTATGGTATCACAGTGATTGATCATTGATTAATCCTGTTGGACTCTGTCTTGTTTCTTATCCTCATGGAAATATCTTTGAAAAATAGAAAAGTTGGAAAAAAATCACTCATCATTTTAACCCAAACCAAAAAATTTGGGTTTCATTTTAATGCAGCTAAATACTAGTGTTAAAGAATTGTTGCAAAATATTTCTGAAGGTTTGGACTCCTCTGAATTATATTGAGGTTGATAACTTCCACAGAGGAATATGAATAGATCTTGGCTTAGCTGGCCATTTCTCTTTACAGAGATCATTTGGTTAAATTCTTACACACAGATATGAGGGAATTATATGTTTTGGAGACACATTGCAGGAGTCCATTTGACACTTGGAGCTCTTCCTAGTTAGCCAAAAGATGTTCTGATAGCATTCAGATTTTGAGACTCTGTCAGACACACTGGCGAGAGGCCTACAACTGAGGAATGGATCTCATGAACAGGACCTCTTAGCCAATTTGGAAGATTTTGAATTTTTGTTGGAACAATGAAGACGAGTTCTAAACCCTTTCAGCACATGTTATAAATATTAACGATGTAGGCAATGTGGGTGGGGGGGACATTTTTTTGAAACAGGGATTTTGATCTTGGCTGACATGATAATAAAGTCATTCACTGGGAAATGGAGCAGGGGGCTGTTCTAACTTTACATTTTCCTTCTTCCTCTCAAAAGAAAAAGGAATGAGAAACACTGGCACAGTAATCGAGTTTATGGAGGCAATATTAATGGATATAATGGGTCAGGCCAAATTACACAAGCATTCAGAGTGTAAAATTTTGAGAAGGCATGGTGCTGAGCAGTTAAGCAGGCCAGCTGTGGGGCCAGATTTCCTGGGCTTAAGCAATAGCCCCTCCACTTTCAAGCTGTGTAAACTTGAGGGTTACAGAGTTGAAGCACCTTGTCCAGGTTCCTCACCCTAAGGTCTGCTAGAGTTAATCATGGCACTTAACTCATGATATGACTGTGAGGGTCTGTGTTTGATCTTGATAGAATATGTGCAGTGAAACCTCGAGTGCCTGATAAATATTAATAATTGTTTTCATTATTGCTGAGCAAAAATTCCCATGGTTAAGTTTACTCCAAGAAGAAAAAGAAGAATTATTTATTTTTTTTGATAGTGTTCTGTGCTATATTTTAGATATTGGGAAAGTTGATGGAGACTTTGAATTACACAAGTTATGCAATGACCTTTAAGGATTATCTCTCCCACTTATTACTCTGGCCATGTTGGCTCTTGGTCTTGGTTCTTTTATGCCAGTTTTATGCCTGACTTACTTTCTGGTTGGAGGAGATGCTCTGGAATCCTCTTTCTTCTATTATTGAACAGAAGCTTCTTCCTTGGAAATGAAGCCTGATGGACACAAGCACTGCTAGTGGCTAAAGCACATACTACTTCTATCCTTCGCTGGTAACAAAAGAATTTTTCACAGTAAGTGTGGTGGTAGACATAGTCACAAATATTGGAGCTGGTCTGGAAAAAGCAACTTTCTAAATGTGGCAAGAGAAGAAAAAGGAGAATGAGAGAGCCCTGGAGGAAGAATAAGAATAAAGAACACACACATATACATAGGTGTATGTATCTATATGTATGTATGTGTGTGTATATATATATATATCACATATATATATGATATATATATATATATCACAGTAATCCCACTGCTTTGTATATTAATTTAAAAATTAATGAAATTAAGATTAACATGGACAACACACACTATGGACAGGCTAGACATCTGACCATCAACAGAACTGAATCTTCTGTGCAGGATCTAATTTGTACACTGCTGGTGAAGTACTTGGTCCCCTGATGCCTAGAGGAAATGTAGGATACCCCCTATATTCCTCCAGGTCTGTCGGTATTATAAGTATTTTGTAGCATTTTGCTTTGCAGGAAAGGCATGGTGGACTCTATTCAATGGATGCTTCCTATGTATAAGGAGATTGATGGGGCAGGTCCTTCTGTGTATATGATTATCTTATTGGTTGTTGAATAAAACACTGTTTGGCCAATGAGTCAGCAAGTTGGGTGGAACTAGGAGTCAAGTAGGATTCTGGGAAATGTAGTAAATTCTTGTGATCCAGGCAGGAAATGACATAGCAGGCAGACTCAGAATATAAGCAGGGACAAGCAGGAAGTCGTCCTCTTCCTCCTCCTCTCTGTGGAGTCACCATGTGATCTCCAGGAAGACAGGACATAAGGCCGGCATCCTCTACAAGTTTATAAAATATATAGTTTAATAGTTATGATTGATAATTAAGACTGAGCTAGCAGATAAGAAATCCTAGTCATTGGCCAGCAGCATTGTACTTAATATTAATCTCTCTGTGTTATTTTGGGCAACCATGTGGCAATGGGGCTCAGGCAGCTGGTGGAAAGTTTTATCATTACAGGAGATTATTTTATTATCTTTAAAGGGGAGTGATGACTTATTTGAATTCTAGGGAAAAGTGGGGAAGATGGTCTAGTGCAGAGGTTTTGGGGTCACATATCAGATATTTACATTGCAATTCAAAATAGTCGCATAATTCCAGTGAGGGAGTAGCAATAAAATAATTTTATGGTTGGGGGTCACCACAACATGAAGAATTGTATTAAAAGGTCACAGCAGTAGAAGGATAGAGAACCACTGCTATAGTGTGTAAGAGTGCTTACTGAAAGAGCAAGAGGACTTGAGTTAAGATCCCAGAACCTACTTAAAAGCTAGGCATAGCCATGTGTGTTAATTAGTCCAGCACTGGTGGGAGGTTCTTGGCAGGAACTCACTGGCAGCAATTCGTGCTGAAAACTTGAGCTTCTGGGTCAATGAGAGACCCTGTCTCAAAATATAGGGTAGAGACTGTAAAAGAAGACATCGATGTCCTTCTTTGGCATCTATAAGCATGCACGCATGCACACATATACCATAACATCACAGAGTGAAAAATGTAAAAAAAAAAAAAAAAGACATTAAGTTTAATTTGGGAAGGTTTTTATTTTGTTGTTTGGTTTGGTTTTTTTGAAATAGGGTTTCTCTGTGTATCTCTGGCTGTCCTGGAACTTACTCTGTAGAACAGGCTGGCTTCAAACTCAGAGATTTGCTTGCCTGTGTCTCCTGAGAGCTAGCATTAAGTGTGTGCCGTCATTGCCCAGCTTAATTTGGGAAGATTTTTCTGTGGGCCTTTGATTTTCCCTTTTGTTCTCTTTGAGACCTAATTCTAGAAACACAATGATCATCACCTTTTGATTATGCTTCGTATTAGCATTATGTGACATTGTATTCACCTGCATCACTCTTAAGACATAATTCCCATGTACCCTTCTTCCAGAGAAAAGAATGATCTACTATGCTCAAGACTATTAGGATTTATAATACTGTAAGAAAACTTAGTAAATTATTAATAAATTCTAATAAATTGCATTTCAAATGGGTCTCCTGGGGTATTCGATTCAATCCTGTCCCTAGAAGCTGATGACTCTAAGTCAATTAAGAATATAGACATTAGTATTGAATGTGCAGAGGTGTGTGCCAGGCCAGAGTTAAAATGCATCACTTCAGAGGGTGCAACCAAGCAAGCTCAGCCTGAACTAGCTGGCACCTCTATTTGATCTTGTTCACCTGCAGCATGGGAAGAAAAGATCAAGGACAGAGGATCAGGCAGTCTTTCCCTTTTCTTCCACCATCTATCTGTGGAGAACAGCTGTTACATCTTCCCATGAGGCTAGGCAATGCCCTCCCTTTTCCCAAATTGGCAGAGAGTGGGAAGAAAATTATTAGGTTGAATGAGGAATTAGTGAGAGTGATCACTGAGATCCTGTGAGGTTTCCGAACTCAGCTCCAATTATGATGTCATTGGTGCACCAGCAGGGTGGCCTGTGACTTATGCTGTAATTTTCTTGGCATCCATCCTATTCCATCAAAAACGGAAGAAGAGTTTTATTTCTTACGTCTCACGTTCTTGGCAAATATCCAGAGACATACACGATCCAAAAGTCATCACTCTGCTTGAAGTCTGTCTCATTCCGATGGGGAAACAAGGCTAGAAATGTCACATTGCTTCAGAGAAGTGACTAAAGATACTTGGGACATGGCTAATATATTCAAACTCCTCCCCATCACATACCATTTGTTCCTCAACATTTGAATCTGGATTATAAAAACTGTAATATTTGAAGGAATAACTGCATTACCATGGTAGTTAGGGTCTAGTAAGTAAAAAGGTTTGATTTAGATGCATTCCATTTGTTCCAATAAAATATAAGAAAACCATTGATTATTTTGGTTTTTTCTGTCCAACTTCATTCATTGAAAGTATCTTTACAGGAAACCCAAATGCTTCTGAAGAACCAGTTTGAACTGAGTAATACTTTTTCAAACTGAGGAGAAGATGCCAAAGTAAACAAAAGTCTGGAGTGTCAACCTTTGCTAACAGGAGCTGTCCTCTGCTTTACCTGCAAAGAGTAGCTGCAAAGGCTTGAGAAGCAGTCCAGCAAATGCCCATGGGCCTCAAACCTGCTCCCTCAGAAGCTGTTGTCAAGGTGATCTCATTCCACAGTGGAGGCCTTCCCCTTGGTGGAAGAGGTAAAGACGAGCTACCTCACAAATTCCTGGGTACCTTTGCTCCCGTGAAGTTACAAGTTCTTTGTTTTAGCTTTCCAATTTTGAACCCTGGGAAAAGCATACCAAAGTGATTGGCTCTGCCAAAAGTGTGTGCACTTAGCAACTGGCACTGGGTCAAAATGCGTGCAGAGAAGAGAGGAAGAAAGGCTTCTGAGTTTCTTGCTCTTATTGTTTCCCTTGAGATATTTCCAGTGTCCTGAAAGGAGGGCTGTGCCCAGGAACTGATTAAACTCACATTAGAACTGAGAGTCAGTGTGAAGTACCAGCTTTCTCTTCCATTAACACAAAGTTCAGTATCCATGGTAACAGGCATCCCTTATCACAGAAGTTAGACCTGGGAGTAACTGGCAAAGAGAGAGTTGGTGCTATGTCATCACTATTTAGTCTGCTTGACTTTTAAAACATACTTTCAAGGGGTAGGGAGTTGGTCTCTTCATTGACAAAATCTTGGGAACCTGGTTTTGCTAATAAGTTGGAGATTTCTTTGGGTTAGGCTCACCCCATTATTTTGGCAAAACCCTGGTCTCCCGTGTGCTTTGTGGTCTTGAGAAATGACTCAGTTTTCCAGTTTCTGTACTGCTGAAGAAATGTGACTAGTCACATGTGATTCTATCATTGCTACAGAAAATGCTAGTTTTTCCAAAAACTAAAAACAAGTATTTGTGAATATTGAAGTTGGCTATCTTTGTTGTGGACATATTGTGGCCAGAATCTGGAGAACAGTCTCTACTTTACAACCTCCAGTGGATGCTGAACTGAATGGTGGAAACTGTGGTAGCTAGCCCTAATTAGAAAGAAACAGCATCAGGCTCAGGGAGCAATCAGATCACTGCATTGCCAGGGCAGTGGTGTCATGGAGCCTCAGGAGACCTGTTGAAGGCTCCCTTCTCTAGTGCCTTCATCTTTGTTTATGGTTTCAAGTGAGAACATTTATGGACAGCAATGAATACTGTTTCTAAGCTGGGGGGCTTATTTTCCAACTACTTGATTCCAACTATCTGGAGTAAAAAGGAAAACTGGGAAATATTTTCTTTCTCTTTAAGAAGGCATTGAGGAAGTTCATCCAATTAGAACAGTTCAAATATCACATGCTGTATAAGTAAACTAATAAGCAGTATCTGGCAAACAAGAGACTTATCCCATCTTTACTTTTGTCCTTGTCCCTATTTTGTAGGTAAACAAAGGCTTGATAAATATAAATAAATAGCTTGGTCACGACCATTTTGGAAGGAGGAAGGGAATCAGAGCTAAGAATATGGATTGCCATAATGAAACCTATTATTTTTTATACTCCCTAAGAACTTTAATATAAAATATTAAACTGGTGGTTTGTCCTCTGGATCTACCAACAAACTTACTTATCTTACATAATGTTAATCTACAATAGGTCCTCTGGTTTCTTTACTGGAAAGAATAAGATGTGTGGTTATAATGGAGTAGAATTGTGTTTACATTTATGTAGTTGGGGCTCAGATTCCAGTTAGACCAATAATCACTCCTTGAGGTCTCATATGCCAGACACTGGGAAAGGCCCCAGTATTTTGTAACCTCTTAGTCCACTCAGTGACATTTTTCTTCCAGCAAACCATACCTCCTACCTCTCTCCCAACAGCTACCAACTGGAAATGAAGTCTTAAAATGCCTGAGATTTATGGGGGCATCTCATTCAAGCCACCACACCTACCTTTAGAGATGAAAGAGGTATTTTCTGGCATTCCAGGTTTCTTTGTCTTTCCTGGTCAAACTAGTGTGTTTGAAGAAGACCACACAAACAACCTGGAACCAGGCCCTTCTCTAGCACAAATACAGTTGATAAACTTTCTTTCCTCGGGGATTTAAATCTGAGAGGACACAGTTCTTGCTATTGTTGCTCATCATATCTGCGTCTATCTACCTGTCTGCCAGGGGAGCCATTATGAAGAAAGGGTGTGTGGGGGGGGCAGTGCCTTAGATGGTTGGGATGGCTATGACACATGTCATTGAGCAACAGAAATTTACTTTTTATAGATCTAGATGTTGTGAAGTTCAAGACCAATGGCTCTGGGGCGGGCCTGCTTCCCAGGTGGCCATGTTTTCACTATTCCTTGACTTAGTAGAAAAGACCAGGGGTCTCACTGGATCCCCTTGACAGTGGTACTAATCTCATTCCTGAGATTCCCAAGCCTACACCCCCAATAACCATTTAAAGCCATCAGCTCCTAATCCCTCTAAAGTGGAATTTCAGCCCAGTGACCCAGGTGGTGGGAAAAGTAGGATGGCAAACATTCCAGACACTACACAAAGACATCGTTAAGCCTCTGGACCAGTATCCTTTCTTCTTTAAGTCAATTCAAATTGGGCTTTCTGACCTTTTTCACCCCAAATTTCTACAGTGGAGTTGGTAACAGATTTTGTTCTTTTTAGAGTGAGATTTATTGGGGAAAATATATCTGAGTACCCAGAAACCATAGGGCCAGGTGCTAATAGTGAGCTATTTCCAGAGCAGGGCAATTTTTTAAAAATACACTTAAAAAAAGAAACACTTATTTCTTTATTAACAGGAAAATAATATATCTGCAATTTTACTGTTTCCTAAAATTGTGGTGCCGTCCACTGACTACACTGCCCCTTTGTCTCCGGCCCCTTCGTACTTCAGGTAGAAACCACACATTTTCTCTTCTGGGCTCCCAGGATAATTGTATGAGTGTGTGAGCGCTCACAGATGTGTTCTACCACTTCCACACACCTCATTTGTCTCTGTCCTATAAGGTGAGGCTCAGCCATCTTTTCCCTTACAAGGGTTAGCATCTTTTCTAACCCACATGTTTCTAAATTCTCTAATCTTGAAAGGTCAATTGCAGACTTATTTGTCAAATAAAATAATAAATTTATTGTGATAACTGCAAACTGGAAGATGATGACTAATAGCTTCCAGAGCAAGATGGTGTCCCAGGAGCCTGGGGAGGAGCACCAGTGTGGGACAGATTTGCCTTCCTGGTGTTTTGGCTCCTCACACAGTTACACCATTCACAGGAGTAGTAAAAGAGGAAGCTTTATTTGAGTAAGAGCCCCCCAGGAAGGCTAAAGCCTCCACTTAAACTCGAGGTCACTTTTGTCCTCTAGCTGGCTGCCATCCTCCTAGGGTGCGGGTGTGCGAAGTAGAATTTACTAGCTGCTCTGAACTGGCTTCCTGTATTTTATATTGGGGAAAAAAGTTAGGGTAGTGACAAAAAAAGAGAAAGAAAAGGAAAGAAAAGAGCCAATGAACCAACAAAACCCCACAACAAACTACTTTGGCTTTAAAAACACTGTCCCAGGGTTGGGGAAAAAATGCTAATCTTTTGGCAAGTTCTTTATGCTGAAGTCTATATAGAATAGATGTGTGTTTGCTGTTCCTCCCCATTCAAATCAAATTCAGTGTTTATTGTTGGTGGCTTTGGACCAAGTTTTCTGAAGTTTTGTCTTTACCCCGGGTCACAATATAAATAATGCTAGCTATTGCAATCCAACTGGCCCATCCTATTCTAAATAATTTTTTCTCAGTTCTGAAGCTAGGGAGAATTCATGTTGTTCTGATTATTCTATTAGTTAACTTGTATGTACTCATAGCAGTAGAATGGGAAGAATGAGGTGTTTTTCTAAACAGATATATAATTATATCTTCACCTATGTCTTTTTACATTCATCATTCATACTCTATCAGCTGGTCATATACTATTAAATAATGCAGTAGTAATGTTTTGCTTCCAAGATGTTTGAATTATGAATATTTAGACATCACTTTAGAAAGAGAAATATAGACTGTAAGGGACCACCCTACCCATCCTCAGATGATCTTTTATAGATTGATGATATGTAAGATGACTAAGTTTGTTGGTAGATCTGGAGAACAGACCACTAATTTAATAGTTTTGAAGTTTTCAGTTAATATACAAAGTAACACTTTTCATTATGATACAGAGCATTTCACTTCATTTGTTGAAGTGTTTGAAATGTGACCATTTACCTCTAGCGTTTTACCTTTAGGTATTTATTATTATATATCTGATATAACTCCCATAATAATATCAGTATTCTCTTGCCTATAAAAGTCCCTGGCGCTTTTGAGGAAATACAGATGATAGTTTTAAAAATTTGGGGAGATCTTTTGCTTTTAAACTTATATTTAAAATCATGTAAAAATGTATAACACTGTCAGTAATCATTTTGATTGCATGAGTGCTTGTGTGTGTGTGTGTGTGTGTGTGTGTGTGTGTGTGTGTGTGTGTGTGTGTATGCCAGAGATTGACACACGGTTTCTTCCTCAATCACTCTTCACCTTATATTCTTCGAGGCAGGATCTCTTGCTGTACCCAGAGTTCACTAGTTTGGCTGCTGAGCTGTCTCCACCTCCCAATAATACGTGGACTTCAGATGTTCACTGATGGACCTGGCTTTTCTGTGGGTATTGAGAATCTATACTCAGGTCCTCACGTTTCCATGGTAAACACATTTCAGACTGAGCCATCTCCCCAGTCTCTCACTGCACTGTTTACATTTGCTGAAATCTTGATATCTCAAAAAGGAAGGATGCAACTTTTATATTTAACATCAGGGATTTCACTGAGGAACTCATTCCATGAATCTGTATCCATTTCCACCTATACTCTTCATCATAATATTTTCTTGTTCAAAAACGCACATGCCATTGGCAACATGAATAATCATTTATTCCTTAATGACTCTGTTTTAGAACCAGACGGCTTACTGTGAGAACAGCTGGATCTCTTCCTCTCAAGTCAGTGCATGTGAGAACAGATGACATGGTAAGCTGTTTCCATTTCTCAGGGTTCAAGTAACTAATGTGCAGATGGTTGAGCATGCGAATCACAACATGAGACCTTGTTAGAAGCCATGTGTTTTTGTGCTGTCTGTAGACGTTTTGTGAAGATAATATTGGAAAGTAAGCAATGCAAAAGTCAATGTTAATGTCAGAGAAAGAGCTCTGAGTGAGAACAAACAGTATGTTTTGAATATCATACTTTTTCAAAGGTGCTTGTCCATCTTATTTATTCCTATAACTTTCTGATTTGCTCTATTTAATTGAGAGACTGGGGCTCAAAGAAGTCAACTGGCTAGCCAAAGCCATCCAGCTTATATAAAATTCAGCTTCCCAACTCTCTCCAAGTCATGAAGACTAAGTAAGATAGAAAGCATTTTTGAAATGTATAATCCTCTTTATTGACATAAGGTAGTAAGAGACACACTATACACTGAGAACTTGAGCTCTGGGTCTCACTGGGAATATTTGGAGATAGGCTGTCAGTAAGTCATTCAGGTTTAGTACAGTAATAATGGGGGGGGGGGCTAATCCAACAGTATTGAGTGCTCTCCCTTTTCTCTCCCTCCATCCTTCTCTACACAGTAGAGAAAAGGCCTTGTGGGAACACCGGTGAGCCAGAATGAAGATGCTTGCTTAGATCTTGACCACACTGAATCTGAGTTTAAACATCCAGCCTCCACTATAATGAGAAAATGTCTTCTGTTTAAGCCACAACCGAAGGGATTTTGTTATGGCCTGCTTACAAAATAGAAGAAAAAAATAGGTTCTGTGCACAGGGACCTCCTCTTTATGACAACATTGACAATGACAGTCACCTTGACTAAGATCTTGGAGAAGTCATGAGCCATGGCTGTCTCCATGTATTTTCTCTTGAAGGTTGTCTTTGTTAGGGGTTTTCTATTGCTGTGAAGAGACATCAGGGCTACAGAAACTCTTATAAAGGGAAAACATTTAATTGAGGGGGCTGACATTTTTCGAGGTTTAGTCCATTATCATCATTGTGTGACATGGTGGTGTTCAGGCAGACATCATGCTGAAGAAGTAGCTGAATGTCCTAGATCTTGATTTGCAGGCAACAGGAAGTGGTCTGAGACACTCAGGTGTGGCAAGCTTTGTTGTCAACTGCCAGCTCACAAATAATGACATGGAGATTTCTTATTAATTATGAAAGCTTTGCCTTAGCTTAGGCTTGTCACAATAACTCTTATAACTTAAATGAACACATTTATATTAATCTATGTTTCATCTTGTCTTGTGGATTTTTACCTTTCTTCATTTTGTATGTCTGACTCCCTCCGTGTCTTGTTGGCATTTCCCACATGCTTAGATTCATTTCTTACTTCCTTTCTCATTGCCTGGAAATTCTGCCTATACCCCCTACCTAGCTATTGGCCATTCAGCTCTTTATTAAACCAACCACAATAATATATCTTCACACAATGTACAAATATTCCACAATATTTCCCCTTTTTGTTTAAATAAAAAGGAAAGGTTTTAACTCTAACAGAGTAAAATTATATATAGTAAGAACAACTTTAGGTAAGAATTACATTTATAATGTCCAGTCTATATGTACTTGTCAAATTCAAACAAACTACTCTATTATCTATCATATCTTAGTGAGCCCAAAGTTTTGTACCTAATTCACTTTCTATCCTAACTAGTATTACCCACCAAAACTATCTTTTTAGACCTCAAAACATTTTCTTAAACAGTTCAAGCTTTTATGTTTCTCAGCATACACATTTTATACCTCTTTTTTGAGAGTCTTTTCTGAATTTGCTAACAATAAAAACTATAACAATAACTGTCTCATCTTCAATTACTTCAGAAACCTGAGAAGGATATAATTTTATATAAGTAAACAGGCAGTACAGAGCAACCAACTTCCAAAATTATAGAAATGACAGAAACAGCTAGATGATTGTACAGCCACCCAATAGGCTTAGAATATCTGACAGACTTTTCTGTGAAGTAAAAATTTTGAAGGACTGTCCTACCTTGTCTTGACAAAGTTTGGCAGTTGCCTTCTTTTGTGTCTTACTGGTCCAACCAGGAAAGCATACTGTCAGCAATTGAGGCAAAGGCAGTTTCTTGCCCAGGGCTAACTTTGCCACAACAAAAGCAAACTCTATTGGAGGTTCTTCAATGCCAATCATCTTTTATTTTTTGAAGTAAATTTGTGCTGCCAGGAGCAGACATGTCTTACTGTCATGAACAGCCTTAGGTTATTAAAATGTCTTAAATGTCATATTCTATAGGTCTCTGAAGTGTTTGAAGACCACCTCTCTTAACTATCTAAAATATATCTCTGTATGACTTTGAAAACATACCTACATAAGTTTGATTATTATTGATGACTATTAACCTGTATTTCTTATTATACATTACACTTTTAAATGAGTCGCACAGATACAATACCTTAAACAAAAGTAGAAAGATATATACAGTATAACAAAAATAACTTTAAATTTGTATCAATGTACAAAACTCCATACCAATGTAAAATATTTGAGACTAGTAGTTATTCAAAACTCAGCAATTCACTCTTTTATCCCATCATTCTATACTATGTCCTCCCCTTTTTTGTTCAGAAAGATATCCCTGAATCTAATATCCTTTGTTTAGCTTTTTTTTCTGATCATTGCCAATAACAATTTGTAACAAACCCTCCTCTAATCAACAACAAATATCCATAACCCACCAAAGACCAAAAATGACCCACTCCATTTCTAGGAAATGTAGATTTTGTGTTCTCTAGATTCTTTCCTCTTGTCTGTGGACAATGGCATCTTTAGGGGACCCTGAGAAAATAGGAATAATGATAAAATCCTGGAAGAGATAACTGTATCATTATTGTCCAGTCTGTGTGAAAATGCAGAGATTATCTGAAGTCCTGGCTGGATAATCTGTGAGGTTTGACAATCTCAGCTAGTAGCTTTGGAGTTTTTCTGGATGCAGAATTTTGAGGAAACTGCAATAGAGGCATTCTGAAAGGCTGGATCACCTGAGCTATTTGTTTTCATTAGTGTTTGGTCCTTTTTTCTTTCTGAAAACACAAACTTTTAAATGTAACATATGTATCTGTATTAACACAAGTATGGAATGTGTAGTGTACACAAGTCAGTTATAGACAATGTTTTTGTTCTAGATTTGAGCAGCTCAAAGGCATCTGCCAACTTTATGTCTGTTTGGACTATATAACCTTGCCTCTAACCATGCCATATGAAAGGATGGCATATAATAATAAGTCATGAGGACTCTGTAGCTAACAAGATTTATCATGTATTATTCAGTCTTAGAGCTGTTCCCATGTCAAGGGATCAGCTTGTGCATCACCTGTCTTATAGTCTTGCTTTGCTTTTTTCCCCTCATATCTGTAGCCAAGATCCTTAAGAGTTCTTCCCTGTTCAAATCTGATCTCGATGAATTTTGAAGGAATCCATAGTTTTTCATTTACTGTGGAAATGAAAGCATAACCTCTCTCCCATTGCAACACATTGTTTGACTTTCATTTGGAAGCCAAGACATCCCTAAAGTATATAGGCTGGTTTAACTCAGCAGCCCCTTCCACAATCCAATGTCTCTCAGCAGCTGTTGTCTGTTCCTTAGCATCCAAAAAATTTAAACAAAGCACCATATAAGGTTCAAACTCCCTGTGTTATAATATTTTCCATTCTTCGATGGGCTATTTTTATATTAATTTATTCTCTTTTTAAAGACTTTAGTATTTTAAAATTATTTTTCTATGAGTGTCTGTACCCATGTCTTTTCTTTCTTTAACATCTAAGCACATTCTCGAGCATACTCTACCTGTTCTGTGGTTCTTCTCCGTCTGGTCCTGATTTTCTGCATATCTTCAGTGGTCTCTGATTGAAAGACAAAACTTAAGTGGCCACACCAGCTACTGCACAGCCCTAGAAGCTGTCTTGGCTCCGTAAGAGCCTAGCCTCATGGTGGCACCCACACAAACTGCATTTACCACCCCAGCTCTGGGAATTTGCTGGGTCTGAGTGGCAGGTACTTTTACCTATTAGGTCAGGCTGCTCAAGTGCACAACAGGGCATCTAAAAATATAGCGGTGCCTTTTTACTACTGGAGAGACTATAGTCACCAGGAATCTGTACAAGGAAGCTGAGTTTGATTTCATGTTACGATTTTTTTTTTCTTTTTTGTTTTTCTCAGGCGCTATGTGGATATATGTGGACTGATGTTGGATACCATATACAGCAAGCTTTGTTGCTGGTTTCCAGCTCACAAATAATGACATGGATACTTCTTATTAATTTTGAAAGTTTAGCCTTAGCTTAGGCTTGTCCTCTTATCTTTTATAACTTAAATTAAGCCATTGATGTTAATCTATGTTTTGTCTTAAGCCTTTTTAACTTTCTTTCATTCTATATGTCTCACTCTCTCCATGTCTTACTGGCTTCTTCTGCACACCTATGTTCATTTCCTATTTCCTTTCTGTCTGCCTGGGAGTCCTGCCTATACCTTCTGTCTAACTATTGCCTGTTCATCTCTGTATTAAGACAATCACAGTAATATATCTTTACACAGTTTACAAATATCCTACAACACTGGGTAGTATATTGAGAATATATAAGACCTCAAAGCCTGCTTCCACAGTAATACCTCTGGTAAGACCACATCTACTCCAACAAAGCCACACCTCCTAATAGTGCCACTGCCCTTGGGAGCCACTTTCTTTCAAACCATTTCAGAGGTGCATCTGAGTTCTGTGATCACTTTAGTTCCCCTGAAGAGACAACAAAGATAGAAACACTAGAAAATTGTTTTTTGTAAGGGCACACCTTTTAAATTGTCCCAGCCCTCCACTATCTGCAATATCCCATGCTGTTTACTTGGGATGGAGACTGCTAAGTTTTCTCTGGCATTCTCTGAAAAGACCAGGTTTTCTGAGAGTTAGTTTTTAATTAGATCATCGTTATAACTGATCCATTCTGAAACATCAGTAGACATGATCAATAGTAAAATTATTAATTCAAGATATGCTAAGGCATACTTCTTACCTTGAGAAAATACTTGGCTTATTTTCAATCTGGTTGGGCTGTAGTGACTTTGAATGTCAATGTGTGCAAAACATTGGTACTTATGAGTGTGACTTTACCTGAAAAATAACCTCTGCAAATGTAATTGAGGACCTTGACATGATATAGTCCTGGTGGCCATAAGCCAATGACTCCTGCTTTCTAAGAGACAGGAAAAGACACAGAAGGTCAGAATCCTCTGTGACAACAGGCAAGCATTGCAGTGATGCAGCTGGAAGTCAAGGCATGGATGGAGGCACTCATCCACTGAAGATGGCCAGGCAGGGCTCTCTTCTCATGACATTGGAAGGAATCTGCAGATAATTGGTTTTATGATTTCTGGCTTACAGAACTACAGAAAATGCATTTCTCTCATTTCATGTTGCCTGATTTGTGTGCATTTGTAGTGGAATCTCCAAGAACTCAACACATTCACTTCCTTTTCTTTCTACTTTTCCTACTTTTCTTTCCTACATGAAATAACTGGCTTCTGTAATGGCAGACATAATTCTTGAATTAAATGAGCAAACTGTAGACATTCCCAATATTGCAAAGGAAACCATTATCAGTATGCCAATATGTTTTTACTTTCTTATACAACTCAGGACCACCTCCCAAGGATGGGACCTCCAACAGTGATCTTAGCCCTCCCACATCAATAACTGATCAAGACAGTGCCAAACAAACTTGTATACAGACCAATCTGATGGACACAATTCCTCAATTGATGTTTCCTCATCTCAGAGGACTCTTGTTTTGCCAGACTAACTAAATGCCTTTGAGAAAGCATCTTTTTCAGAAAAGTCCTCCATCCTCATTAGGATGAGACTGTTGTTTGAATGAATTCCATTTTCCTCACAAATATAAGATTTGCTTAGCTAATGTGAAAGCAGAACTCTGTTCTTTTACTGTCTTCTACAAAGTACTTACCACCTTTTTAGAACTTGTGGTCTTCCCCACGAGACCCTGAGTCACACAGCTACTAGCCCCTCTGTTTGCTTACGCACACTGTTGCCTAATGCACTCCATAAGTCATGCATAATTATAGTGTGTCCGGCTTTCAAAAGATACATTTGTGGTAAGCTTGGATCCTCTGCTTCTTGAAAAATGTCACATGTAGGAAAAAAGCTTCATTGGAAAACATTGACCTTCTTTCTTGATGAGGGAAATATTTATTTGAAAGTTATGTGTTTGAAAAGACTCAGAGTGAAAGTTGCTAGTGGTCATTTCCTGGTTGGAGGAATGGGCAGAACTAGGCGCTTGTTGAGGTCCCATCTGAAGGATGACACTTGTACAGGAATCCCAAGATTTGAACAAAGGGTTTTGTGTGAGAAACTCAGTGGTCCCATGTATCAAAAGAAGATGAATCTGAAGATGAAACTTTAAAGTTACATCTTAGGGATCACAGTATTTCAGATATTGTTTGCAGGAATGAAATATTCCTTAGGTTTTAGTTGACAAAATGGTAAATCGTTACACAGTTGTAGAAAGATGCTAAGGGGTCCATGGGCAACCAAATGATTTTTTTAAAAAAAAACATGGGTATTAGTTTTCTTTTGAGAGAAAAATCATTTTGCAATCAGAGAATTCTTTTTCTTCTAAGAGCATGTTCTCATTTTTGGACTCAGTAGCAAAGTGCTTTTGGTGGCAGCCATCCGATGAGGCCATGGCCCAGTTTGGAGGAATCTCCCACGTGGGTAACCTGAGAAATAACTCTGTTCCCTGGGATAATTTGTAAGTGGTCCAGTTCTGGACATGGAATGCACTAACAGGCTTTTGAAGGAAAGACACCTGCTCTTGGCTGTCTGCCTGAGGCAACATGGCACAGCCCCTTCAGTGCCAGGCTGACGCCGCTGTGGGGATGTTGATCTCATGAGCTGGGTTTTTCCACCAGTAGTGGAATGCGAATGCATTCCTAACTACTCTCACTTATGCTTTTACAAATGCTGGGTTTTGCCCACACGAGTGACTCCAAACCCAAAAGCAAGTCTTACATGTGGTTACTAGAACATATCCTTATGGAAATTTCTACCATAAATATAAAAATGTCATGTGAAAAAAACTAGTTGGTACAGAAATCAGAAAACAACAACAACAACATAAAAGCACATTGTGTGACCAACATTTTCTTCCCTAGCTGACATTCACAGTAGTCTATCAGGTGCATTTGAGGGGGCCCAGGTCACAAGAACCTCACTCTCTCATCTCTCTGTTCAGTGTCAGTCTACAAATCCATAAGATGGTGAGTCTCTTGAGCTACCCTCCACTCCAGGGTCTGCATTGATTTTCATTCACGTTGTCCTCCTCGGAACCTTTTCTGAGGCCATATGAGGACAGTCTGGTCACGCATCTCACCTCACTGGCCTGCCTCCCTCTTCGTAGGGGCTCCATTTTCAGGGCCTTTTAAGACTGCCAAGGCAGGATGGCCTGTTCTTTTCTAGGGGAGACACTGGAAGGTGCCTTAGTGCCATCTGTATCATGGCAGTTATAAATTAATAGTCATTGTAAAAATATGTCAAAAAAAATCTAGAGCGACAGACCTAGGTATGTAGGTGATGCATAGATACATGGAACACAGATCATCTTTGACATGGACAACTACTACAGTTACAGTCTTAACAACTATGTGAAAACATCTTAAGAAAACAAAGTGGTTAATCAGAATCAGTCTGAAGCAAAAGTATGTTTGGGATACAAATGCCACATAGCCCACTCCCATTAGGTTGGTTTTTCCTTTCAGCTATTTGCAAGCCATTCCCTAACGGCATGTATGGCTGCTCTCCTGAGACCACAAGACAGTGAGAGTTTCCTCTAAAACTTCCACTCACTGTTAATTATAACAGAGGAATTCCATCCCAGGGTTGTCATACCCAAACCATCTCACAATTGTTCTCAAAGTAAACCTCCATCCGACCGACCTGGTGCGTTAGGGAAGTCTAGATGCTTTTCCAGTTGTTCACTTACTTTAATTCTTTTATTTCAGTCCCCAGAGAACCCTGTGCCAGCCCTGTGACTGTGGTTGGCTCTGCACTCCCTCATTCACTCTTGGACGTCATCTCTTTCTTCTGAATGTTAGTGACAGTCTTTTCATCCTGAGACATGGCCATGCCTTCTTAACAGCATGATATTGTGATGCTCTTTGAATCCTATGTAAAGAGAAGAGTGGAATTCAGACATCAAGAACAGACATTGTGGGGGAGTTTAAGAGGTAATTGGCTGGATGGATGATTTAGTCAGTACAATGCTTGCTGAATGCATAAATGAAGACCCAAGTTTGTAACAAGCAAGCATGTTACAAAGCTGTGTTTGTACACACCCAGAACCCAATACTGGAAGACAGATCCCTGAAGCTTGCTAGCCATTCAGCCTAGTTGAATAGGTGAGCTTCTCACTGAGGGACTCTGTCTCAAAAGTAAGTTGGAGCTGGGCATGGTGGTAGACACCTGTAGTCCCAGCCAGTCTGGAGGCTGAGGCAGGAAGATGGCTCAAGTCCAGGCATTCTAGGCTATACTGCATTATGAAGAATGAATGTCCACACTAAGTTTGGCATGAATATGACTGGCAATATCCAGGGATCAGGGGAACAGCCACTTTGCCTAAGGAGGGGTGAATTGGTCCAGGTCAAATCTTTTCAGGTGCTCAAATCTCTCATGTTAATCAGTAGTAGGATGATGTCTGTGAGTAGCTACTGTACTCCAACCTGGGCAACTAGTGAGACTCCTCCTGTTATTCTTATTAACTTGTTTTTTTATTCATTTTATCTTTTAAATTATTCTTTAGATGCCTGTTTTTTCTAACAAAAGACAGAAAAATTCTGGATTTGAATGTAAAGGAGGAACTTGGAGGATTTGGGGGAGGGGAAACTGTAATCAGAATAAAGGATATGAAAAAATCTATTTTCCATTTTTAAAAAAGGTAAAGTGATTGAGGAAACTTTCCCACATCAACATATAGTTTTCACAGCATGCCCATATATGCATGCATGTGTACACACATGAAAACATGCATGCACATATACCACATGTACACACGAACGCCCATACACTTCATTCTGAAGCTATGAAGCTTCACATTGAATTTTGCATTTTCACCACTCAATATATTTTTATGTACTTATCCACTGCCAGAAAAAGTGAAAAATTCCATGACAGAATTCGAACTAGAAAAACAAGCCAGGTGGTTGTGGCACACACCTTTAGTCCCAGCACTTGGGAGGTAGAGACAGGCAGATCTCTGAGTTCAAGACTAGCATGGTCTGTAGAGTGAATTCCAGGATAGTAAGAGCTACACAGAGAAACCCTGTCTTGAAAAGCCAAAACAAAACAACAGTAACAAGAAAAAGAAAAAGAAAACAATTAGTTTTCTATTCTCTTTCATAACTTATTTCCATTGTCTTCACTTCCCTGAAGATTAGGTTGGCATCAGGCTGTAGTGGAAGATGGAGATTTTATAACAACCCCCCCCACATACACACCCACTCCCCCTACACAAGGGGGTGCATGAGCATGCATATACCCTGCTGAATTTGTTTAGTGTTGTTTGTTAGTATATGTTTTACGGTCTGACCATTTGGTGTAAGATAGCCAGTCTGGTGGCTCATCCATGGAGAAGACACATTCTTTTTTCTCACCAGTTGTCACCTGCTTGTAGCTTCTCCTCTGAGGTGGGGCTCTCTCATCTATATTGTCATTGCTCAGGTCTTATTTAGGCAGCTGTGTTGCGGTGGAGATTTCATAGATGTAGCCTCCATTTCATAGCTAGAAGACACAGTCTCCCAGGGACTCCCTAGATCTCTGGCTCTCACATCTTTCTACCCCATCTCCCGCCATGGTCCCTAAGCCTTAGATGTAGCAGTTGTGTTGTAGAGGCATCTATCAATTGGGGATAGGCATGCTGAGGTCACTGGTTCTCTCTATTTTGATCAGTTGTGCTTTCTGTAATAGTCTCAGTCTACAGGCTGACCCTGAATATAGGACATCTCATTTAAATTATTTTTGCATAAATATCTATTATTGGAATTGTTTGATCACATGCTTAATGCATTTTTAACTTTTGGAAGAATCCACAGTTTCCACCTATACAGTACACAGGTTTTCTTCCTATACAGTTCACATTCTCAACTCTGGCCATTTGTAGGGAGAGTTAACTATCCTGATAGGTGTGAGGTCATATCTCAGATTGGTTTTAATTAGCATTTCTTCAAGCATGTGATCAAAAATTCCATTAATAGATGTCTATTTAAGTCCATAGCCCACTTCCCCTTTTATGTCTGTGCTCTATAAGGAGATGTGTGTATGTGTGTATGGGGGAGGAATTCAATTGGTTGCTAGATTTCTTAGAAACTTAGTTTTTCTCCACATCTTACCATCAGCCCTGTAGAACTGGATTGATGTCTGGTGTCAGCTTCGATAAAGTACTTTAAGTAGGTGATGTGGGAAGAGAAGGAGTAAGACAGTGAGGACACATCTTTGGATGCTGTTGAACTTTTTTCTCCTCTTTTGGATTTTTCTTAAAGTTAGGTCTCCATTACCTGCAGTAACTGCACAGAGAAAACTCAGGCAAAAGCAGTATCTGATTTAGATTTTGAACTCATAGAGACTCAGAGAGTCATTTAGAAAAGTGACTTGAAGTTGCTTCCAATTTTCTTTCTAATTTGCACAAATACAGAATCTTATAACACAAACTTGTGAAATAAAAGTGAAGCCGTTGAACCACCTTAAAGTAAAGTCTCTTTCTCTTTTTAGTTTCCATTTTGTTTTACACAATGCCTTAGTAGAAATTGTTTAAAAATATTTCTTAAATCTCTGTAGTAATTTTGTTCCTTTTTCTATAAGTAAATTTTCATTGAAGAACACCTAAAATTCTCAGTTGTGTTTAACCACAACTATTTTAAATACCATTTTAATTTTTCTGAGTGTGATTGCTAGAAAGATTTATATCCTTAAATAGTTGATTTTTTTGAAACACTGAGTAAAGTATTTTTTCAGCTGTAATCATAAAGATGAGGAGAAATTCAGAGTGGTGGTGAGCTGCTTGCAAGCCTCAGCACTGTACCATACTTCTAATTGGCCTTCCTGGAGAATGAACCTACACAGGACTCTTTAAAATTAAGATTCTTGTTCTTTCCTTTAGGTACACAGTTACCTTTGACAGAACAAGACCAGATACTTCCAGAAACTTTAACATGATCCTGCCTGGAAATTTTACATTATGAATATTTGAGACATTAAGCCATAAGAATTAATATACAGCCAGGATACAGGAAATGTCAAATATGTGCCTTATATGCAAACACGTGTAGAATTATACAGCTGTGGCTAATAGAGATCCCACACCCCAATTTCTACCATTTTCCAAAGCCTGACTTACTTAATTAAATAGAGATCATTCTTTTCTTCTGACAAGGCAGAGTGAAAGAAGGTGGTCCAGGGTTACCATGGTAACTTCATGAGAAACAGAGAACTTGGGCTTCCTCTTCTCCATCCTTAGAGCATATCTATTTATCTCAGTCTCCTAAGATGACATCTGGAACCTAATATGTGTCTAAAGGGAAAGGGAAGGGGCAAAGCATCCATGTCCTAGTTGCAGACTTCAAAAGAGTTTTTGAAATTCTGTCCAGTCCATTCTGCTCATATGTCACTCCCTGAAATATTTCATGTGATCATTCCCTCATGCAAAAAATAAAATTTGTTTGCTTATTATTTTTTGAAACTGAACACATTTGAACCACCCTGAAAAAAATGGGGCTCTACTGAAAGGGAAGCGGGGAGAATGGAATAGTCATTGGGGAAGTATTAGCATCTCTTTATTCTCCTATCTATACTAATGTTTTACTATCTCAGAACAAAACATAGAGTGAATTCAACCACTAAGTCACCCAGATAATATTCCCCATCTTTATTTGTCCTCTACCCTCCCTCCATCCAATCGGAGAGCAAAGTTCTGTGGATTTGAGAAAGCTCGGTGAGCTCTTTGGTTTTGTTCGTCCATGGCTAGTTTTGAAGAATTTTCCATCACTGTGGTCATTTATGTTACTGTTAAAGTACCCCATCTAACAACCCAGAGCATTAAACACCTCCTTAAGTCTTCTTATATGGTTTACTCTTTAGCATGCAGCATGGTTTACACCATCCTCCCAAAGAGGCAGTCAAGTTGATGGCCACCACCTGTTCCCCTCCCCCAACTCTGCTGTAGAGAAACCCACAGCATCTGCCCCCTTTCAACTACTGTAAGTCTCACTTTGAAGTCACAACTTACAAAGCCATCCTAGCTGAAGCAGTAGCTCCTAAGTTTGTCCTTTAAACTGGAATGTTTGCCTACGCTTTTCTAAGTGGATGTATTTGAGACTAACTTGAGACTTTGCTCTTCATTTTGTTTTGCATTTGTGTTCTTTGTCCCACTTCTCTGCTCCAGCTTTTCAGTATAAACCTTTCCATTATAAATCTGTGTTATTGTCTTTAATATCCCATTGCCTGCAAGAAAGTACTGAAAAGTGATTTCACTGTCTGTTGTAAGGTAAGTCACACCTTTCATCTGTTGTAAGGTAAGTCACACCATTATTCTTACCATTCCTAAGTCATCTGACTTTGGCAAGAGATCACAGGCAAACTGCCCACTATAATCACACTGTCTGAAGTCCCAGAGCTCTATCCAGAATCATGCTTTCTTCCAGACCCCTCTCCCCTTTCACACAGTTCTCCAGTCCTGGAGATACTCGCCCTTATCCTTTACCTTGGGAATCTCCCCCTTCTCTTTCCATTGGCAGCTCAGCCCTCTTCACACATTTCATGTTGTCGAATAAAATAAATGATGAGGTCAAAAAGAAGTTAGGAGCAGAATGCTATAATGATTTCATAAAAGAAAATTATTTAATTATTTAATCTGGTTGATGTAATTCAGCCATGTAAGATTTTTAGAGACCTTGTATCTATGAATTTGTGAGTTTCCCATAATCACATCTTTAATACCTAATACATTTGAACTTTATTTAATGGTCCAGCTTTGATGGGTGAACTGAGTTCTGAGACGTACTTATTAGGTGTGAGGTATCTATCAGCAAGATGACTTCCTTTAGTCTGTGCAGTGGAAGGCATTATGCCTCATTTAGTAAGTGCCTACTGGAATTCTTAACTGTAGTTAAATCATGTTAGTATTTTCCTTGGGGTAGAGGCAGAGTGCTTAAGCCTGCTGAATGATTTGATATAGGCGAAAACTTGGCAGGGAGCCTTGCAACCTTGGGCTGAATCTGAGCTCAGCTGCATTCCTACACATCCCCAACACCCCTTAGTATCCATGAGGAAATGGATTTTTAAAAGGTAGCCCAACTATTCCTGTGTGCTCAAGAGCCAAAGAAGCTACTAGAAAGAAATCTTTCTGTCTTCTGCAAGACAGTGGTGGCAGGAGGTTCATTTGCCAAGAGGAAGCAGCCGAAGAGTGGCAAGAGTCATCCCGGGTATTTCTCACTCCTTTAAATCATTAAAGTTGACACAAAATGCTGAAGCTGACTTTTCACACCAGTGGCTCCTCCTACCCATCGTCTATCAATACTGTGGCTCCCATCCTTTCTTGGTTTTCAAGTGAGATGTTATAGCAATGGGGGCTGAGCAGGAACCGCAATAGCTGAGGATTCTGGATGGTGGTGGCATATTCTCAGACCTGCTTGCATTGGTGGTACAGCTTAAAAAACCAACTCATTCTGATTCTTCCATGACCTGGGACCAGTTACATGTTCTTTTGAACTTCAGTTATTCTGCCTGAAAAAAATAAAGGAAAAAAAATCATGTCCACGTTGTCCGGTTATTGAAGTATATACACTAAGGCTTCTAATATAGTACTTGACAATAATACTGGGGTTCAGCAGTGTTGTTCTTCTCCACGACCACTCACTAGGGCTATTGTATTATTTTCTTAATAAAATCATTCCATCCATCACATTATTTATGCTAATACTGCACTAGAAAATCTAAAAGCAAATGCTATATTACTTTAGTATGATAAATTTAAAGTTCTGTCTAGTCTTCTCTGCTTCTCTGCCACCCTCTGAGCCATCTCATATAATTACCCCATGATGTAAAAGAGGCTGGAAAATACATTCGCTTATTACTTTTTGGTAACTGAACACACTGGAACCATCCTGAAAAATTGGAGCTCTACTGAAAGGGAAGTGGGGAGAATGTAATGGCCACTGAGGAAGCATTGAAAGCTCTTTACTCTCCTAGCTATAATAATGTTTTACTGTATCAGAAAAAAATCTCAAATACATTAGATGTCTACAACTAAGAGTTCTATTCCAGAGATTCTTATTTTAGTCCCCAAATTCTAGCAAGCCCTGGCGGACATAACATGTCTTCAGGTTCATTTCCAGTGATTACTGAAGTTACTTTCTAAAAGAAGAGTAGATTTCTTATTTGCTAATTCTAATAACATTCTTCTAGTGAAGGGTGGAACAAACTCATTTTTAAAAATATTTAGTTATTTCATATGTATGACTGTTTTGCCTGCATGTATATGCACCACATGTGTGCCTAGTGGCTGGGGAGTTCAGAACAGGGCCTTGGATCCTCTGGGACTGGAGTTGTAAACTACCCACACGAGTGCTGGGAACCAAACACAGGTCCTCTGCAAGAGCAACTAGTGCTCTTAGTGGCTAAGCCACCTCTTCAGCCCTATGATGACTGGATGTACGAGAATGCCTAGTTCTGTGTCCCCATTTTGACTGGACATTTCCAGAGATTTAACTGGGGAGCCACTAGTAGAAAAACATTTATCATGCTGCCAAAGTAATATATCGTGTATATCTGTAAACAGGCGTACATGTGGGTATAGCATAACATTTAGAAAAGAGAACATAGGTGATGGTGGAGGACATAGTATAAACTGAAGGACACATGAATCATGAAAGTAGTTACAAAGTTTTTCATTTTTTCCCCTAATTTCAAGTCCTTTCTCTTTTTCTTTTATCATGGTGGATAAATGAATTCAATGTTTTGGGTATTGAAGTAGCAGGGCCCACAGAAAGATTCAGTAATTGATAGTGAAATTGTGACACCCTAGGTAGAATTCCATTGCTTCCAAATGGCTGTTTAACTAAATGGAAGTTCACTGAGACGAATTCAGGTTTCTTTAAACTAGTTGTGTATAGTTTTGATTTGTGAGTTGATTAGAATAAGCTGATGTTGTTTAAAACAACAAATAATCAGTATAAGATTTAAACTTAAAAGTTCCGGAGAATGACTAGGTGGGTACTTCATGTTTGCATGTGTGCTAATAAAACAGCCTGTGCTCATCTCTCTGTTTGTTCAGTGTTTTGAGTTGTTATTATTACTATTTTTAAACAAGGTCTCTCTTTATAGCCCTGGCTATCCTGAAATGCACTATGCAGAACTCTCAGAGATCCACTTGTCTCTGACTGCTGGGATTAAAGAGATGCATCACCATTCCTGGCCTTCTTTTGAGTATATAAATGCTGGAGGAAACACTCATCACTCCTCATTTTCCCTTTTATGAGTGGTTCTCAACCTTCCTATTGCTGCAACAGTACCTCATATTGTGGTGATCCCCAACCATGAAATTATTTCATTGCTATTTATAACTTTAATTTTGCTACCTTTTTGAGTCATAATGCAAATATCCGACACACAAGATATTTGATATGCAATGCCAAAGGGGTTGTGACCCATGGGTTGAGAACCACTGCCTTTATCATCATCACTGTAGCATCTTATTTCCTCTCAGGTCAGGTTTCTTAGTCCAAAGTAACACAAGCAAGGATGAAAAGACCCTCTGTCAGGCTGGAGAGATGGCTCAGCTGTTGAAGGCTAGGCTCTCAACCAAAAATATAAAAGACCCTCTGTCAACGCCTCTTGATTCTAGAGAAGCTTCTCTAGCCTCATCTACAATCAGCAGTGATCAGTGATCCCCCTCACGCTCCATTGTGAAAACTAGAGATTTGTGGGTTCTCCTCAAGAGACTCTCTGATTCTACATATCTGGGATGAGACTTGTAAGTTACTTCTTAACAGATACCAGAGCTGAGGCACTCTGTCATCAAAGCAAACAGGCTTAGGGATGTGAAAGCTCTGGAAAACCTGCACCACCTGCCTCTGGGTTCTAAGTGAGTAGAACTGCCCCTGAGCTAGCTGTGTCTTCCTTTCTCAATTCAAACTTTCTGGGATTATCCTCATAGTCTAAATCAAGGCAAGGTGACAAGAAAGGTTAACCATTACATTTGGGAAGCAATAGCCTATGTTCATGAAATCTATGCACCCATCTTTGATATTCTGAGGAGTGTCTCAGAATTTCTAAAGTGACCAGTAACTATCCCAAACCAACACATACTTTTGAAGCCCCACAATTGTTTAACAGGGCGGCTGTTGATACTGAGTAGTGAGAAAAGAATGAATTCAGTGAGGTTTTCATCCTCAATCCTTCACCAACCAGGAGACTCTGTCAGCTAGGAATCACAGTGCTGATCAAGGTGGTCCTTGCTTCTCACGTAGATGCCTAGGGTATGTGGCTCATTACAGGGGGTGAGCAACACCAGCTTTGATGTGGTGGCCAAAGGATACAATTTCATTTTACAAGTGCCCTAAAATTTTCATATCTAATATAACCAACCAACCCAGGATTGAAGTCTGTGTGTGTGTGTGTGTGTGTGTGTGTGTGTGTGTGTGTGTGTGTGTGTGTGTGTTTTATTGATTCCCCCAACTCTCTTTTACATTCCACACAATCGTAGGCTTCTTCACGTGGCCACCCAGCCTGACATTTCTTTTATTTCCATGTCTCCTTACACTATTTCTATATCCTTTGGCAGTTAAGACGACTCAAGGAGAAGCTCTCTACTTTCTGAGAATTAACTAACCTTCCCCGAGTCTTCAGGAACTCTGAGTATAAAAAAAAAGGCAGGGTAGTTTCCCCAGTTTCTGGGTGACCATTTATATTCAGTTCGCTATCGTGCTAACTTATTTACAGTAGAAATGCACCTTTCAAAACCACAAGAAGTATGTGAAGTAGGGGAGGTGAGATGCAGAAATCAAAATTCCAAGCAAGTTATTCTCATATCAGTGTTTCCAGTTTAGGTAGTGAATACAAGTGGGCCTTAGTGAAGTAGAGTTTAGACTGACATTGATTTATTTTAGGAGGAGGGGGACTCTGAACCAACACTCACATAAATCCCAACAGCTGTTCGGGTACATTTGCAAATGTTATGACTTTTGAGTAAACTGCTCTGTTCCCTCCTGTGTAGAGGGGAGATGAAAATGCTCACATTGTAGGGATATAGCAAGGATTAGCAGGAATGTGTATAAGGCATGAGGCCCTGGGTCTGGCCAGGAGCAGGCACGGGCTATATCTTGGTATTATTATTCATTTTCTTAATCTTGCCAGCAGGCTTTGGTGTAATCCTTTGTAGTCATGGTTGGGGCTCAGCTGCCCAAACTGAGTTACAGATGTGGCAGAGAACACCTTCTTACTATTTTTACGAACCTCATAGTGAACCTACCTTTCCTGTATCACGGGCAGAATTTCAAAGGTGACTTTTTTATGTATCTGGTTATAGCTATCAAAAATACCCAATCTGATTGCTCTAACAACCTTGTGTACCATCTCAGAACCCTACCCCTCAAGCAGGGCATCGTCGATTGGCTCTGCCAGATTGAGTGTCTGTCACGGTCTCTGGTTCTGCCTGTGAAACGTCAGTGTGTCACTTGTGACTAATGATAGTGAGGTGTCTTCTAGTGATGCAGTGAGCAATCAGATGTCTCAGCGTCAGGTGAGTCAGGGTTGGATGAGTTTTCATTCCTGTGCTTGTTTGGATCACACAAGCAGGCATTTATGATTTTACTAAATTTTAGGTTTTCTATTTAAAACCTAAATAGAAATAGTTTTCTAAAATGGTGAGAAGATTTTTTGAGTTGTTATTCACAGACACTGTATAACCCACACTGATATGCCTGAGATCTCATTTCATGAACAAGATGGCCTGGTTTTATAGGGCAGGGTGTGTCTGGATCCATGCAAACCATACCTGGGATGCACACACGTGGCTATTTCATGGTATCAGGTTGACTGTAGCAGGGCCAGTTGCACCAAGAAAAGGTGACTAAGGGCTCCTCATCTCTGTATTCGGCTCTTAGAGGTTGAGACAGAGAGAGATCTACTCTAAGTTTTAAAAAAAATCTATACAAATATTAGATGAAAAAATATCTTGAGAGATGCAATGGCTAGGTGCTCTGGCCATTCCAAGGAAGACATTGCTAAATTCAGGTTGGGTGAATGAGGAAAGTTCCCCAAGAGCACTTCCTCCTTCTGTGAGAGCATGTGTTGGCAAGCTGCAAAACAAACAGAGGCAAGAAGGTTTGAAAAGAAATCACACTCTGATATTACAGAAACAACTGCAACTAGCCGATCTAAATCAATTTAGCCTATATATTCATGAAACAGGACAGGGAATAGGAGTCCACCAGATAGACAACAGGGGTTCTCCTTCAGGAGGCAAAATAGGATCTTAAGGCATGAGGTCCATATATATATATTTGCAGATATTTTTTATTTGAATTAGAAACAAGATTGTTTTATATGTCAGTCCCAGTTCCCTCTCCCTTCCCTCCTCTCCTACCACCTTCCCCCAATTAAAACCCTACCTATCACATATCCTTTCTGCTCCCCCTGGAGGGTGAGGCCTTCCATAGGGGGTCATCAGAGTCTATCATAGCCTTTGGAGGTCCCAGTATATTAACAAACCCTAAATGTACACATTTAAGTATATTGTAGCAGAGCATTCTGGGAAACAGCACATCTTTATAGAAGGCAAATGGGTGCTCTTCTAGGCATCTCCAATGTTGATGAATGCATATATTATCACTTTGTGGTTAGCGCCTAACATCTTCCGTGACCAAATAAAGCAAGCCACCTTTGAAAACACGACGATGTGGTGGATGTGCTTTACTTTTTGTCTTAAGACTGGCTTTTCCTGTCTCAGCTATCTGTTGCAGAAGCACAAGCAGCCATGTAAATGAAGCTAGGAACTGCGTCCAGTTCATCCAGACTTTACTCTGGGCCTTTGAGCTTTCCTGGCTTGGCTGGACTTTTACTATTGAATTTTTTTTTTTTCATTTGACTTTGACCCTTCAAGTACATACTGTGTAGGCTTTTCATTTTATATCATGCTGAGATGGAAAAGAGCAGAACAGACGCTCAGTTCCTGTTGGAGCCAGGAGCCTCACTCCAGGAGGAAATCTCAGATACAGCTGTTCCTCATCTACTGTATGGACCTAGATAAAAAGTGACTCTTTGGTGCCCCACCAGGGACTGTCCGGATTACTCACAGTCCACCAGGACCTTTGAGGAGCATGATTTTCCCTGAGAGGGTTAGGTTGAAGTTGTTCTCCCAGCACAGATACAGAGACAGAACTGCTCCAGGCTTCCTAGTCATCTCTCTGAGCCTGTGGGTGGTGTGAGCCCATCCTCTTGTTTTATTTTTAAACACGAGTTCCCACTCCTCACTGACCTGCTCTTCAGCACACAGCCACCTGCTCTGCCATCTTGGAACCTCCTAAGCAGGGTCAACATTGATTGGCTTTTCCAGAGTGAATATCCTTCATGGGCAGCAGTGTTATGTCTGAAATTTCTCCACTGTGTTTCTGCTTTCCCTGAGCCCATTCTCTTTGTTTTCTCTGCAACCTATCCTTCTGTTCTGCCCATCGACTTCTGGTTGTACACCTCCCCTTCTCTCCTCCACCTCCTCTAGTTAATAATTATATTGCCTCTATGCCAATGAGTCTGAATTCTGGACTTCCAGCCCTAGCTTTGCTTCTCATTGCTAAAGCCTACTGCAAAAAACCTAAATATGGTTCTGTACTCAGCAGAAACTGCGTGCCACTTATCTTCTCCATGGAAACTTACATCTTCTCATCAAGTGCTTCTTGTTTGAGTAATCCATCCCAAAGCCAGGCAGGCTGGGCCCCTTTGACTTGTTCTTCAGCTTCTTTTTTCTCTTCTCATAGTCCAAAATGCTGTCCAGCTTACCACCAAGTGTTTCTTAAAGTATGCCATCTCTGTGTTGTAGGGAAAACAAGCAGAAAGTCTTAGTCTAAGGAAGGTTTGGATGCTTTTATTGGTTGCATTGATTCAAATCTTCTGGTTCTCCATAAGTTTCATCAATTGCAAAGCTAATCATTTAATAACTCCATACATGCTGTGCATGGTGCCTTATGCCTTTAATCTCAGCACCCAGGAGGCAGAGGTAGCTGGATCTCTGAATTCCAGAGTAGCCTGGTCTACAGAGAGAGAGGGAGAGAGAGAGAGAGTTCCAGGACAACTAGGGCTGTTACACAGAGAAAAAAACCAAGTCTAGAAAAACCATGGTGACATATGCCTAGAAGATCCAGCTATAGGGTCCAATTGCAGGAATTCAAAGTTGCATGATCTTTGCTAAGTTCCTGAACCTCTCATAGTCTTCCCACTTTAAAGCAGTGATAATCATAATGACTATCATGCTTGAAGGTTCAACATATTCTAGCACTCCTCTAGACAATTTATGTATAGTAGCAATCGCTTCTCATTAACCTTCCTCTTCTGTTGAAAGGAATTACAAAAACAGAAAGGTTAATTAGCTTGTCTAAACTCATCCAGCTGGCTAGTAGTGTGACTAATACTAAGTTAACCTGACTCCAGGGCACATAGTCTTAACTGGTTAACCACTGAGTTGAAAGCTTTCAGGGAACATGAATTCTAGGGTATCCACCTGGTATGTTTGTTACAATGACTAAATACAGAATCCACGCTGATAACAGTACCTTATTAAATAAGATGATCTACTTAAAGCCATTTGAATGTTCTATAAATGCTACCACCATTGCTGTCCTCTTCATCATTATTTGATGTCTGTCCTTGGTTGTCCAGGTACATTGACAAGTGGATTTTCCATGTTTTTCACTTTATCACCCCAAGATCTGTTCACAAGTATGAAGTAGTTCGTAGTTCAAACACTTCTTTCTGGCATTTTCAGCTACAGCACTTTGCAGAAACAGGTGCTGTGGTGTGGTTTCTAAGCTTGACAGCAAAGATACACTGTAGTTTGTATCTTTGATTTAATGTCTAGTATGATATATTTTCCCATCTTATATATTACTAACATGTATAATAAGTGAAAAGAGCTTAAGAATCTTTGAGTTCTGTCTTAAAGATTAATGTGAAGTAATATTGTTAATCAGAATGCACATAAATATGATTATATAGAAAGGACTTGGATGGGTTATAAATACTGGCACATCTAAAATTTTATATCAATCTTGAATTCTTCTCTAGCAACAGCAGCTCGCCTTGTAATATGGCAGTCACATGGGATGCTAAGGGGTGGGATGTTGTCTCCTCAGCATGTCTTCTGCATGTTTCCTCTGTACTGGGTAGCCACCTCCTACCTCAACTTGTCTGTAGGGCTCCCATGGCTTAACTCAGCATCTCAGATGTCACAAATGTAATTCTGTCTTATAACATGTCCTGCTAAGATGTTTGCCTGTGAGACGTTTTGGTTGCCCAAGGTTTCCCTCTAATATGAAAAACATCTTTCACACTTGGCTATTTTCCTGCTTCCAAATTCAGAACTCCATTCTGAAATCTGAGTTTCTTCCTAAGAAAGCCTTTATTTTTCTTCTTTATGGCTGGCTGTCTTCTTTCTAACTTTGCCACACCTGTGTCATATTATCCTGTAAATGCGTATTGAGTGCAAATGTATTTTGTCTTTAAGGGATATAAAGTAACATGTATTCTGAAATATGAATCCATTTCTGCTGAGTATACGCAATCAATCATGTTGTGAATGAATGAAACTTTGGTACTATTCTGGAATTTTCAAACAGTTTCTTCATAATACTTCTAGATATTGATAGATTAGTATGCTACCAGCCTATATGGATATGCTTCAATTGGGTGACAAAGATGTGCTCTCTATTTTCCTCCAGAACATTTTAAGTGCCATTAGAAAAGAAAATTTGTATATGCAGATAAGTAAATAGAAAATAGATGGACAGTGTAAACAAAAATCTCAAATAAATTCTTCAGGAAGAAAATATGGGTCTTAAAAGCTACTGACTCAAGAGACTTGAGATTTTTGTTTCCCAAAGATGAACCAGCTGTTTCTCACCTCTGTGAGTGACTGGAGCATATGGTGAAACTCAAGGGTTTTCGTATATAGCACCTTTCATCCTGGCATCACCCAAGCATAATAGGTTTTAAGTTCCTGCTAGAAACTAACTCAATGGCACTTTTCACAAAACAAACCGTACTCAACCCTCTAACCCTGAAGTAAAATTTTGGTGGTGATAGGTCAGCCAAATGACTTTTGGCAACCTGTCTTCTCATTAGCTGTTCTCCAGGGGTTGAGGGCAGACTCTGTGCTTTTTAAACTGTATTTTTATGACTGTACAACATTATGTACTGTCAAGGCTATGTGTATAAAATTTTCATTTTAGTATTAGAAAACCTGAAGCCTCTGTACATATTGATGGAAGAAAGTCTTAACTCATACTCAAATTCAACCCAGTTTCTGTTTGGGCACAATTACAGCTGTTCTATCTTGTTCTTAACAACCAAACACTGCTTCTCTCTAGCTAAAGCCCCCATCTCCCTCTTCCCTCCTGCTTGCACATTTGCTCAAGCACTCTTGTTAGGAAGATCACACTTGTGCAATTCCTTTGCCCATTTTCTGTTATTCTCCTACACAAAGCACTAGATAGCATCCACTGCTCTGTAGCTTCAGCACTTTCAGTCATATAATAAATAATAATTTATTGCCAACGAGTCTACGACAACAGGCTAGAAAAGATATGGTGATGATACTTCCTACTGTAGCAGAATGGATGTTTGGTTTACCCCTCACCTTTGTCTGCATTTCATCTGCAATATCAGGGCTTGACTTTCACATGATCAGACTACCTAGGAATGTACAAGTTCTGTGACTATAAAAAGGTTTTAAATTAGAAATACTGACCGTGGCAGGTCTTCACTGTTTATAAGAATGCCCTGGGTGTTTTGAGCCTGTAACAGGGACACACATCAACAGCTTGCTTCTACCTCTGACATCTGTGCTTGGTCACAGATTATTATTGGCCTGGTCAGTCCTTTTCAGGACTGCATTTCAGAATGAAGTTGTTAATTATGTTTTCAACAATAGTCATAAATTAAAGAGGTATGGTGTGCCAAGATTTTTCTTTTGGGCCACCAACCAGCTCCCACATCATGACATGGAGACTTATTATTAGTTTTGAATACTTGGCCTTAGCTTAGCTTTTTTCTGGCTAGATCTTTTAACTTAAATTAATCTGTTTATTTTTATCTATCTATTGCCTCAAGGCTTCTTACTTTTCTTTCTGTACATCTTACTTTCACTGCTTCTTATGTCTACTGGCTGGCAGGCTGCCTGGCTTCTGGAGCTAGACATCTCCCTTGTTTTGTTCTCCTCCTTCTCTCGTTTCTCCCCTGGAGCCTAGATTTCTCCTCCCATCTATTCTCTCTGCCTGTCAGTCCCACCTATCCTTTCTCCTGCCTAGCCATTAGCCACTCAGCTCTTCATTAGACCAACCAGGTGCCTTAAGCTGGGAGGTGAAACAGATGCAACACATCTTTACATAATTAAACACACATCCTTACATCTTTAAACACATGCAGCATAAATAAATGTGACACACCTCTACACAGTTAAAATAATATTCTGCAGCATAAACAAATATAATACATCTTTGCCTAGTTAAAATAATATTCCACAACAGTATAATAAGACTTTGTTGACTGGTAAGACCTACCACAACTGTAAATTGCCAGGTAGCAGGTAGTTGCTATTGTACAGAAGACATTAAGGACTGTGGAAGAAAATCTGGAGCCTCCAGGAGATTTTGGAGCCTGTGAGCTGGCCTTGGAGGCTAGGTGCTGGTCCCTGTAGGATGAAGGCTGCTATGGTGACTACATGGCTCTCAGTGGGTCAAAAATAATCAAAAATGATTTAGCAATAGGGAGATCCACAAATGAGGGACCTGCAAGTGTGCTCAGTAAAGCCAGATAGACTTGAATGCATGCAGCAAGGGGAGTATGTCAAAGCAGATCTGGAGAGATGTTAGGAGTTGACTGGTCTAGGCTTTTCTTGTAGCACATTTGGTTATTGTTTCCCAGTCTTTACCTTCTGCCATCATTCTCAAGATCCCATCATCATTTTTTGTCAATTGTTCTTAAGCACTCTTCTTAGGATTCCTTAGCTTCACCCAATCAAGACTTCTTATAGTTGCTGTGGACCTAAGAGATGGCATTTTGATCACAGGGCCAGAGTTCTGCAGAGAGCACTAAGGAGGAAAAAGACAGTATCTCAGTTTTATTCCTGTTGCTGTGATAAAATAATATCCTGACAAAAGGGAGAGTTTGCTTTCACTGACCATTCCAGATTAACAGCCAGCAATATTAGATCTGAGCAGAGAGAAGGACCCTTCATTGAGAGTCTCCCAGTTGATTATAGGTTGTATCAAGTTGATAATTAAACATAACTATCACAGATTGGGTCATGGAAGTGATATTGCAAGCTATCACTGTCATTTTGAGGATTTAATGAGGGTCCCAGATGGGTGTGAGAAGTCATATTCAGAATGGAGTGGGGCAGAAATGCTGAGTTCAACTGGGGCTGAGCCTTAACAGCTCTGGTCATATATAATGAAGATCTGAATTCAGGGATGGAGTTGGCAAGAGAGTGCCCTGTGGAAGATACATCCAGGGAGAAGGGTTTCTAGGATTTCAGGACAAAGAAAATCCAAAGGTGATTTGTAAGCACTATCTCTTGTCCAAGAGTGTCTGAATAATATCTGTGTCAGATGGGGTGATGATAGAAAGGTGAGTTTGTGGTGTGAATGGGTTGTGGGGAAAACAAGGAATGATTTGTGTACCCTTGGATAAATGTACTTGGTATGCAGGATTAACAGGAAGCCTGGGCTATATTTTAATTTCCAATCCCTCTCTGTTCTTATATTTCTCTCTCATACCTTGGCTTCAACCTGCTCTCCTCCTTCCATAATTCTATTTCCTGTGCCCTGTGCTTCACTTGACAAAAGCCACCTGCTGTTTCTCTTCTGTACTAAATGGCTGATAAGAAACCCTGCTTACTTCTCTTACCCCCTCATGGTCCTTAGATGGCTACCCAGAGCACATCAGGAGCTCAATAAGCTCACTTGTATTTTGAACTGAAGTAGACTGCCAGGTCATAGGGGAGGGAGAGCTTGGGGGTTTATTTTTCTAAGGGATCGTCACAAAATAGCAATGAGGAAAGGTGTAAGATTTGTGTTTTAGATATCCATTAACATTTAAAGGTGTGCTTATAAAGATGCATTAAAGACACTGGGGTGACTGTGATGGTTCTTACCTTCTGCATTTGGAGCTTGGGTTAAATGGCACACAGCCTCTGCTCTTCCCATAGCTTATGGTTATACATGGATTTAATTCTTTGTGAGAAAACAGAAACCACTAAGAACTATAGTCCTCTTGAATTTATTTGGGGTTTTCTTCCACATTTTCCCTCACTCCTTCTTTGTTTTATTACCCTCCCTGTTTCTTTATTCTTTCTTTTTTTTTGCTTCCTCCTCCCGTCTTCTCACTATATCTTTCCCATTTCACCCTACTTTTCTACAATGCAGGAATCATGTCTATTATAAATAACAGAATAGCATATTTCATATTTTAGACAAGTTGTTCATTAATCTTAAAGAAATACATAATATTGTTTTTTAAATTTTGGATATTCCAATAATGACTGGGTGATTTATTCATTTTACTAATTTATACTGAGCAATATTGTTTTCAGAGTGTGAGTCTGTTAGGGACCCTCATTTTATGGCTGCATGAAGAGTGACCCTGAACTTGAAGTCATTTGTGCAATAGCCAGGGGTTATCTGTTGGGAAGCTGCAGTACCATAGGTAGGTACCCCAGACTAGGAGCTTCTAATTCAGGGTTCATGTGGCCACTGGAGGAATGTTTTCTTAGCATGAAGCCTACTTTTGTGGTTAATGATGTAGCAGAAGCTCCTTGGAGAGCCTTATGTGCATAATAACTCTACCATCTCTAGGTTATCCCAAATGCCAACTCTGGGTCTATGGAGAAGTTTGTGAAGACAACATTGCTGCAGGAACCAGTCTCACTCTCCCAGAAGCCTCAGAAAACTGACTTTTATATATTTTATATTTGTATAAATATATAGTGTTATGTATTTCAGATCATATTTGAATCATCAAGACTGGCTGAATAAACAAATAGGAACTTAACAATTCTTTACTTTTTTCTCTGTCCAAAGGATGGTCAGTTTATTTCATTGTTCTCATGAAATTAATATTTTCATTTGTTTTCCTCTTAAAGTACCAGTCCTGATGAATTCATATGGCCAAAGCCTCTAAATCAGCTTAATAAGATACCCACTACAGAAATGCATTTTTAATAAAAAATGCCAGGCTGTTTAGGAAAATAAATTAATCATGCATGCCTGCTACTTAATATTTTAATTAGGTTTGAATAGAGATACATCATCAATCTCACACTTACACATCTTGATAATGAATACATCATTAATGACCACTGAAACTATGAGGATCTTGTTTCCTTCCTATTAATGCTTTACTGTGGAAAGACTATTAGGGTTGCGTTGCACACACACACACACATTTTAAGGTAAATTAGACATTTCTACATTTTCTTTTTCAGCTGTTTTCTCAGCATCCAGTGATTTATACAACATAAAGGATGGCACTGGGAAGGAAAGGCTTAGCAGAAAGGAGATGGGGTTATGTGCGGGGAGCCGGGCATGGAACAGTGAGGAGGCAGCCAGTGGATGTGAGCAGGAGTGACTCAAGGGCACCCAAAGGGCATTTGAGGTCATTACCTCGACAGTTACCTCTCATCACTTCTTTAGTATCATGACACAAAATTCAAAATTAAGCGGCACCTGAGGTCAGCCAGGAACTGATCAGGGTTCTTCCTTCCTTTGGTTACAGCCAGCTCCTCTTTGCCTCACTAAGCCTGTCATTGCTTTCTTGTTCTTGTCCTTCTTGCTCTGTTCCACCTTCCCATTGCTTGAAGCGAATGCTTGTGTCATCTGTAAAGGAGAAATGAGAACTCTGATTTTAGAATTAATGACTTGGTGATATTTGGATGACTACAGAAGTGGCCATATGGTTTTAAGGCTAATGTACATAGAAAAGCCCCCCCAAACAAAATAAAATAGAAAAGAAAAACAAAAAGAGAAAACACATTTAGTAACTTGTATACCAACAAATTCTCTAATTGCGGAGACATTTTGTGAAAGTGACAAAACCATTTCAAATAAGATGCTAAAACAAAAACCTTATTCCATCCTAAATTTGAGGACAAAAAAAAAAAACATTGCTTTTAAGGGAACTTTAATATGTGTCTAAAACATAGAAGTGCACATAGAGATTACGATAATTTTGGGTAGGGGAATAGGCTGTGAGCATCATATTTTGCTATGCTGTTTAGTTTTAATGCCAAATTGTTTTATGAAAATCATATTGTCCAGAGTCATGTGTGCAGTATCTATTTGGTTGTGGCTCATATTGGTTTAATATTATTTTCATTTTTGAATAAATTAAAGTCCTGTAGGTGCTTTAGTAGTCTATCTTAGGGAAACATTGTTCCAAACGTACCTCAAAGACTCACTGAGGTATTATTTTTCATATGTGGGATATTTATTTGTGTAGGTTTGCATGAAGATAGCAGGGATTTGCCTGGGAAAATAGGGAGATTTGTTGAAGCAGTCATCATGGGTGAGCATGGTAATGCTTTTTTTCTTTTCCTTTTTTTCTCCCTAGTAAATGTATATTCCAGTGAAGAAACTTGGTATAGAGAATATATGATATAAAAAGATAATCTAAAATCTTGTGTGTAGTCATTTTTTTCTGTTATTTCATAGAGTGTTCTCTGGCTGTTAAATTCTATTTTCAGCCTCTACTTAATGGTACAGTCTTCTTCTATCTACAAAGGCAAGTACTTTTTTTTCCTTAAAGAACAAAGACTATGTGTTCTAAATGAGTGATCTGAAAGAATGGAAAGTGAACTCCTAAAATGAATCTAGGACAGGAGATGGATCAAATGTTTCCAATTTATCTTGGAATTTGACATATGGCCCATTTACAATAAAAGATAATTGGGGTCAACCCTAATGGCCTTGTGGATTCTCTCGGCCACCCACCTTGTGTCATGTGGACTTTACTTGCAGTGTCGGGGCACAGGTGCTGGGTATGGGCAACCAGCATCAAATTTGTAGGTTTTAATGACTTTTTCTAAGGAATATCCATGTTTAAAAAAAATGTACGTATCTTAGCCCAAACACTATGAGATTTTGTATTTTAACCTTAGTTAAAATAGCTAACCTAACTGCCTTAACAGAATTTGAATTTAGATTCATGCCTCATCAGACCCTTTGACATAACACTTATTATAAGTAAGTTTTGAGCTTTGGTAAGTACACCTAGGTGGGCTGAAATTAGTAACTAGGACAGTGATGGTTTTTACTCTCACTGTTTTATTTTTTTGGTTTTTTGAGACAGGGTTTCTCTGTGGCTTTGGAGGCTGTCCTGGAACTAGCTCTTGTAGACCAGACTGGTCTTGAACTCACAGAGATCTGCCTGCCTCTGCCTCCCGAGTGCTGGGACTAAAGACGTGTGCCACCACTGCCTGGCAATCCTACTGTTTTATGCCATTGGATGAATACTTATTTTTCCTAGCTTGCTTGTAGTGAAAAACTACCTAGGATACCAATTCCTTTATGGCATTCTCCATAATACAAAACACAAACATCAGTAGCAACAGACTCTGTCCTGTCCAGTAGCTACCTTCTTCCTGTCAGAGAGTGACCTACAATGAACAACCTTACTTCCTCTGAAATGTAGACAAGAAAAGAGACAGGTATATTTATACAGAGCTCCTCATAGAGGTGTGCAAGTCAGGCTTGATGAGTGTGTTCAGGGGTGAGGGAATAGATGTAATTGTTTCTTCTCTTCCTTATTAGAACTACATGTTGGGATTAGAAAGGTGCACATGTTGACTTGGGGCTAGCAAACTCTGGTTTCATCAGTAGTGCTGACTCCACAGTATCAGATCTCGGATGCCTATTCGATGGAATGAGGCTCCCCTGCTCCATTTGCCCTTGAGACACTTGCAGTGTGTACTTTCAGGTGCATATATTCTGAGAACCCTCAAGGCTGCCATCTTCCAGATAGAGGGGTGAAGGTTTGAGGCAAATTAGTTTTGAATGAAGAATCTCTCAGAACAGGTCAAACGTGAGCATAAAATCTAACGAATTGATTAGTTTTGCCTTGCCTTTCAATCTCTGCTGACTGAGCTTATGATTAATAATGAATTAATGCAGTATAATTTTATGAATGTAAATGAAAATTAAACTTCGTAGTAAAACTGAACTATAGTCACTTTTCCACCTGGCTTCCATGTTTTATTCAGTGAAGCAGTATAAAATGAAGGTGTGTGAATGAGGCATAAATACCAATGGCATTTGTACTGCTACCTCTCATTTGTACATGTGCCTCTCATGAACATGGCAGCTATCACCTAGGAACTTCAGCCTGTTTTCCAGGAGTCTAGTCATTAGTCCCTTGTCTTTCTGAGTATATTTTCCCAGAATTACTACAGGTAAAATAGAGATGGGAAATGGAACTTTTTTTTATGTTAGTTCTAATCCACTGCTTACCAAGTACTGTGTTAGCTCATGTAGGGAGGTGGGAATGTGAAACACAATTTCTTAAAGAGTTTATCGTCTATTTAAGTATAAAAACAGAAAACTGATAAAGCAACAGAGCTCATACAAGACTTGAATGTTAAATTTTAAAATTAAATTGTAATCTGGCCTAGAGGCTTGACTCAGGGATAAGGTGATTGATTCACAGTGGTGTAAAGACTGTAGTCAAAAGAAGAAAATCTTCTAAGTTCCTGTCGTATAATCAGTCAGTACCACTAATGCTGTTGTTTATTTACAAATTACAAATTTTCTGGTTTGCAAATGCCTATGTCCCCTGTCGCCTCTTCTAGCAGCCATGGTCAACCCCACTGTGTACTCCGACTGTGGGCAACTCTAATTCTTTTGACTTGTAGGTTTCTTACCTACCAGACCATTCCATCTGTAGCTCAGGAGAGCACCCCCATCTGCTCACAATGCCCTGTAATCTTGCTGTCACTGAAGTTCTTTGGGTTCCATATTTTCCTCATTCCCCTCCAAGTCTAGCTGGATTGCAGAGTTAAGTTTATGATTGTGAATAAAAACTAAGTAAGAACTGTTAAAAAATAAATAAATTACAAATTTTATCTGCTTGCTTCTTTAAGTTAACAATAATATACTTCTGTGGAACATTGCTATATTCTTGGACACATTATTTTATATATTTTACAGATGATTCTTTTTCCTTCTTGACATTAGCTATATTCTAGAATTGACTTTGCCAGGAGTCAATTCTAGATTAAACACTATATATAATAAAGCACCCTTAAATTGCAGGGATTTAGAATTTGAGCTAATGAGGTTATGGCCTAGACACAGGGCTACCACTACACTGTCTGAAGTACTTTTGAAAGTACTTCAAAAGTTAATGCTGAGCAGAAAGTCACAGATAAATTCTTCAGTCAGGTGAGAGCAAAGTGTTTTAACAGCATTTTTGGAAACATGTGTTCTTGCCAGTGTATCTGTGTATGACTTGCTAGAGTCTTGCCTTTTGTGTACTATTTTTCCTATAGTAATTACTAGTTCTCTATTAATTGGAAAACTGCACTTGTGTCATCACAGTTTCATAAAGATTCTGATATGTACTTAAAAATACCATCACATTTCTTTATGTCTAAAATACATATATGAGTGAGTACATACCATGTTTGTCTTTTTGTGACTGGGTTACCTCCTACAATCCACACTGCCAGAGAAGCTAGGAAACGAGGAGGACCCTAAGAGAGACACACATGGTCCCCGAGAGAAGAGGAAAGGGTCAAGATCTCCTAAGCAAATTTGGAACATGGGGGGAGGGGAGAGGGAGCTAGGAGAAAGGGAAGGGGAGAAGAGCAGGAGAGAGGAGGGCATGAGGGAGCAGGAAGGTTGAGTTGGGGAAAGAGCAGAGGAGAGCAAGATAAAAGATACCATAATAGAAGGAGCCAGTTTAAAGAGAAAACTGGCACTAGGGAAATGTCCAGAGATCTACAAGGATGACACCAACTAAGGATCTAAGCAATAGTGGAGAGGCTACCTTAAATGCCCTTCTCCATTAATGAGATTGATGACTACCTTATATGACACACTAGAGTCTTCATCCAGTAGCTGATGGAAGCAGAAGCAGATGCCCACAGCTAAACACTGTACTAAACTCCTGGAATTCAGTTGCAGAGATGGAGGAGTGATGAGCAAAGGGATCAAGGCCAGGATGGTGAAACCCACAGAAATAGCTGAACTGAACAAGGGGGAGCTCATTGACCCTCAGACTGATAGCTGGGAAACCAGCATAGGACTGATCCAGACCCCTGAACCTGGGTGTCAGTGACGAGGCCTCAGCAATCTATGGAAGCCTCTGGTAGTAGATCAGTATTTATCCCTAGCATACAAATGGACTTTGGGGGACCATTCCACATAGAGGGATACTCTCTCAGCCTAGACAATTGGGGGAGGGCCCTGCTCCAAATGATATTATAGACTTTGAAGATCCTCGATGGATGGCCTCACCCTCTCTGGGGAACAGAAAGGGGAAGAGATAGGGGATTAGTGGGGGGCATGGAGGAGGAGAGGGAGAGGGAGAAGGAACTGGGATTGTCCTGTGAAACAAGTTTGTTTCTAATTTAAATTTAGAAAGATCAACAATTAATAAATGGGACCTTCTGAAACTGAGAAGCTTCTGTAAGGCAAAGGACACAGTCAGCAAGACAAAATGACAGCCCACAGACTGGGAAAAGATATTCACCAACCCCACATCTGACAGAGGGCTGATCTCCGAAATATACAAAGAACTCAAGAAGCTATTCTCCAAAATACCAAATAATCCAATTAAAAAATGGGATACAGAACTAAATAGACAATTCTCAATAGAAGAATCTAAAATGGCTGAAAGACACATAAGAAAGTGCTCAAAATCCTTAGCCATCAGGGAAATGCAAATCAAAACAACTCTGAGATAAGATCTTACTCCTGTCAGAATGGCTAAAATCAAAAACACCAATGACAGTTTATACTGGAGAGGATGTGGAGAAAAAGGAACACTCTTCCACTGCTGGTAGGATTGCCAACTTGTACAGCCACTTTGGAAATCAGTATGGCGACTCCTCAAGAAAATGGGAATGAGTCTACAAGATCCAGCAATTCCACTCCTAGGCATATACCCAAAAGAAGCACATTCATACAACAAGGACATCTGTTCAACCATGTTCATAGTAGCATTATTTGTAATAGCCAGAAACTGGAAGCAGCCTAGATGCCCCTCGACCGAAGAATGGATAGAGAAAATGTGGTACATTTACACAATGGAGTACTACTCAACAGAAAAAAAACCAATGGAATCTTGAAATTTGCAGGAAAATGAATGGAACTCAAAGAAACCATTCTGAGCGAGGTAACCCAATCACAAAAAGACAAACATGATATGTACTCACTCATATGTGGATTTTAGACATAGAGTAAAGGATTACCATCCTATAATCCACACTGCTAGAGATACAAGTAAACAAGGAAGACCTCAAAAGAGACAAACTTTGTTCCCTGGAGAAGGGGAAAGGGTCACAATTCCCTGAACAAATTGAGAACATGCAAAGAGGGGGGAGGAAGCCATAAGAGTGAGAAGGGAAGAAAAGGAAGGATACAAAGGTCATGAGGAAGCAGAAATTTTGAGTCAGGTGTAGATCAGAAGAAAGGACATATGAAAGGTAGGATTTTAGTTGGGAGGTAGTAGAGGAGGGAGGGAGGGAGAAGGGAACTGGGATCGTCATGTAATTCAATCTTGTTTGTAATTCAAATATATAAAAAATTATATATATATATGTATATATATATATGTATATATAAAATTCTACCAGTCCAAAAAAATACCATCACATTTCATTTTAAAATTTATAATTCACATATCATCCACATATATTCATATGTTCATTTTGCTGTTTTGTAATTAGTTCATGTCACTCTCCAAGGGTCAAGAAGAGGCGTTGCTTCTTTCTGCTCCTTTGGTGGTAGCTCCAGCTTTCTGACAGAGTTGGTGGATATATTGGTTTCACATGTCAACCATGTTTCTCATGGTCATGTACTTAGATGGCACTTCTGGATCCAGCTCCACTTCTGAATCCTGGGAATGAGGTGTTAGGAAAAGCATGAGGTTAGATGCCAACTTCCTTTTTATGAAATGGGGATGATTTTCTGAGTTTCAGAGAGTTGTCACATCACAATTTAGTGTTTTAGATTTTCTTTAAAAGTAGGACAAGATGTGTGGATGACAGATGGTTTACCATAAATTTGAGACCAGTCTAAACTACAGAGTGAGAGACCCCGGTTTCAAAAACCAAGAAAACAGCAACATCAAAATAAATGGCATAAGACTTCTATAGTAGTTAATATTTTTGGTTGTAAGAATAACAAACATAATAAAAATCAATTTCTTTCTCCCTCTCCTTTCCTCTCCTTCCACCCGTCTCTACCATTTTTTGTGTTCTAGGGTTGTTACTGTAGGGGATCATCCACAGAGTTTATTGTCTTGTGTCAGGTGTAGGATGATCAGCCAGGTCTTTATAGGATGTCTGTATGTACATTACATACATAGCTCCTGGGCACCGCTCAGTGTGTAAAATGGGTTTACATTGAGAGAAAGTTTTGTGAGGACAGCTATAAAATGTCAACTCCATTCCACCACTACTTTCTAAACATATGTGGTATGGTGATTTTGGAAATTAAACTGATCAATTCTAATTTCCCTAGCAAATTTTAAACCAAGGTCAAGCAGAACCAATTTGATCAAAGGAAGGATAATTTCGGTGCCAACTGAAATCATACATAGGTATTGAATATTCATCAGTTGGGTATCAAAAGCTTCAATAAACAGATCAAAATTTAGTTTCAGGGAGCAGTAACTTTGGAAGTGAATCACTGGCTATAATTATGAGATGTTTAGCTTCCCAGAAGAGTTTTCAGATTATTTATATTCTAACTGCTAAAGGATTGGTAATGCAGCTAAGCCGCAAGTCTAGAATATATGTTATACCCCTTAAGTGGTCATCCCAGCATCACTGGTTATTATCACTACAGGTAATTCAAATGTCAATGCTACATTTAAAAAAAATCCATCATCTGGATGACAGAGTAAATAACTCAGAAATGGACAGCATGGGGACCATACTACTTCCATACTGCATAGGGTATCAAGGGAGTAGAAGAAGGTTGTTGTGGAATATTGTTTTAACTGGGAAAAGATATGTTACATTTGTTTATGCTGTAGAATATTACTTTAACTGTGTAAAGATGTGTTACATTTGTTTATGCTGCATTTGCTTAATTATGTAAAGATGTGTTGGATTTGGTTCACCTTGTCTGCCTAAGGCACCTGATTAGTCTAATAAAGAACTGAACAGTCAATAGCGAGGCAGGCGAAGGATAGGCAGAGCTGCCAGAGAGAGAGAATAAGTAGGAGAGAGAAGAGAGAAAAGGGGAATGAGAGAAGAAGAGAAGAGAGAATGAGGGACATACCTAGAGCAAGAAGCCAGACAGTTGCCAGCCAGCAGACTTGAGAAGCAGTGAAAGTAAGAAATACAGGACAGAAAAGTAAAAAGGTAGATAAAGAGAAACTGGTTAATTTAAGCTAAAAGAACTAGCCAGAAATGAGCTTAAGGTAAGTCGAGCATTCAAAGGTAATAACAAGTCTCTGTGTCATGATTTGGGATCTGGTTAGTGGCCCTAAAAGAAAAAGGCTGGTACAGAAGGGTCGGTAAATCATGGAGGAAATAAATGGAGGTGCAGTGATTATGATGATTAAGATAAACCACTGCTCAAAACAAGGGAAAGGCCCAGGTAATCAATGCACCAAATCAGCTCTATGTTTTTCCTTATTTGCATAATGAGGATTATGCATAAAGCTAAGAGTCAACAAATATTAATCCATTTTTTCTTTTGTCCATAACTTTGGCACCAAACCATTGATTCCCAAAGATGTGATATAACTCTTGTGGGAAACAGCATTGTGACCTGCCATCACTTTGTCACTGACAAGTGGTTAGACCTTAAAACACTTCTCCTTGATAGCCTCATATATGAAATCAAGAAGCTTAAACAGATCATCATCTACAAAATTACATCCCAAAGAACATATTCATACTGTTAGGACTTATGAATCTAGAATATAATTGAGTGAACATTTAGAGTCAGTCAGATAAGTATTTAAATTCCAAATATTAATGGCTGAATTTTAACTCTGCCACCTGGCAGTGGGTGCAATAGGACCTTACATCTTGATGTCCTTGCCATGATGGACTATGTATCCTTGAACTGTGAGCCAGAATAGCCTATCTCCCTTAACTTGCTTTAATCTGGGTATTTTATTACAGTAGCAAGAAAAGCAACTAAGACAAGGCTCTACTTTGAATGTTTGCTATTAGTTACAAATAAAAACATGAATGTAAACTATCACACTTTTCCATCCCTTCCACTGTGGAATTCTAATGGTGCAAAGGTTCTACTAAAGAACCAGACTGACTGTGGCATATGGTAGCTATGTACATTTATTAAAACATATTAGTGTATGCAAACAACTGGATTTTAATTTAAGTAGTAGTTTTTTAACCAAATGCTAATTACTCTCCATTTAGGTACATTTGGATCTTATTTTTGCTTTTCAACATAATATTCTAAATATCTTTAATCTGAATGTAAAGAATAGATTAAATATAAAACTCTTAGTGTGTGTGTGTGTGTGTGTGTGTGTGTGTATGTGCTTTCATCTGATCCTCTTCCTACTCTACAAGATGGGAGCCAAAATGGGTGTTTGCCCTGAAAGTTTTGGTTGGGAATGGAGGGTCCAGAATAGAAAATGAATGAACATTGGGCAGGTCATGGAAGCACATTAAGGCATGTGAGAGTGAGAGTCTAATAATGAACTGGGGGATAGAGTCAGGGGTATTAGTGTAAGCAGGCAAGAGTTCCCCAGCCACAGGGCTGCAGATGGGGAAGCAAGGAGAAGTCAGCTCTTCTCCTTAATGTAACAGTCACTGATTTGGGTGTCCAAATCAGTGCCTAGACTCCATCCAGAGCCTAGACTCAATCTATACTTTGAATATTTTCTAGGCAAGAGCCTAGAAAATTGAAATTAGTTGACCAAAGTAGCCGATCCAGTCATGGCAGATTGAAAGTTAGTATTGTCCCCAAAATACCAGTCACTGGAATAAACAAAAAATAGGCATTTGGCTTTTAGCAATGACAAATGTTCAGAAAGGAAGGTCATTCTAAGGAGGAATATGACATCAGCACAAGACAAAATGAAGCACTTCCTAGGATAATTAGTTACAGAAATAGTAACCTTACAATGGCTCCAACTTTGCTGATCTAGAGATCCAATTCTCATAATTCAATCAGTGGTATCACTTTCCATTTCTTGTGAACAATTTAATAGCAAGGACTGATAGTTATAAAATTATCAAGACTTCATTGCCTTTACAAAAAGCATTAGAGAGCATTTACTGGCATGTTATGATATATCATAAATAATTAAAACACATCTACTTATTAAAGTGTCAGAATAGAAGGTGATGATATAGCCTAGTTGTTATTTCCTTGTGTTCATTTGTAAAATTCAATAATGTACAGAAGTTAATTGTAGTTAGTGTGAAATGGACAAAACTCCTATGTGATTAATGGGTGGAAGAAAAAGAAAAAGGGCCATCGACTATATATTTTTCTAAAAGATGGGAATACCATTTATTGCCTTCATTAGGGAATGAACATCTTAGAAACATATCAAACTTTGCTGATTTTGGAGATAATCTGCTACTTTTGGAGATTATTGTATAAGTTCTATTTATGAAAAGATTAGAGTTATATTACATTTTGAAATCTGGTTTGAAAATATGTCTCCAGTATTGAAAATTTCAATATTAAATTCACACAGAAGAATCAAAATACTATTTCACTTGTTTTAATAGTGGTAACTTCCATGAACACAGCACATACCATCCAACTTTGATGAATCATGATGGACTCAACTGTTGATAATATCCACCATTTGATTATAAATATATAAAATATGCTAATCACCTTCCTACTTGAAGTAACATGTAGACATTTGTGAAATTTGGGAGATAATATACTCCTGGCTAGCTTCCAGAGTTATTTAATGAGACCAAAAGCCATATTTTCAAAGTTGAAAATTATTCTTAGCTCTTATTAATCCTTTTCAAACTTCCTCTGCAGGTGGAGTTTTTTTGTAAAAGAAACTTAACTATATGTAAACGAGAGATAGTTAAGCTATCAATCAATTTAAAATGACAGGTCTATCATCGCTAACAGAACCTTAAAGCAAAATATACTACAATTAAGCCAAAGCAAAGAAAGACCACTTTGTCCCTAACACTTCAGGGAATTGAGTCCTTCCTTCTTTATTTCCTTTCCCCCTTCATTCTTTTCTTCCTTCCCATCTTTTTTTCTGCTTAATTCGGGACTTGGATCCAGCTCTCCTGGGTTCCTCATTGTGAGGGTACCATATTAGCTTTCATTTTTTCCTGATGGAAGAACCTTCCAATAATACAATCACACTTACGTTATTCTCCCTAGCCACTTAATTTTTATCCGTGCCTCTAATTGTTCCTTCCCTTGGTACCATATGTGTCAGCCCTCATGGAACAACACTGGCATCAAGGTGCTGCAAGATGATCCACCCTCCAAGTGGTTTACAGCAAATGAACAAAAGTGAGTGGGAAAGCAGTTTGTTCAAGATTAAATCACAATTCCCATTTACTAATGGACGGTTATAACTGTAATTGTCACAGACTTCAGACAGCACCAGCAAGGCTTGATACAGATACACTGGTTCCATACATGCTTCGTGTTGTACTTTATAAACTAGTGTCTGTGCAAGTGCAAGTGTACATTGGTGTACAAGGAAAGTCAGTTATTATCCAAAGAATGCTCATTGAATAAAGATGAAAATAAGGAAAGTTTTATTATTTGAATAATAATAACATCAGGCTAATAAAGCCTGCTCCACCCATCTTCAAATGAGATGAGTCTGCTGTGATTTTAGAATAGCGTGTGTTCAGGTACCCAGTGCTTGTTAGCCTTCTGTTTTGGCGAAAAAATACCTGACAGAAATTAGAAAGTGGTCAGGCTTGCTTTGATTGACAATTTGGGGAGCTTCAGTGTGAGGGTCTTGGCTCTGTGGTTCCTAACCCCCATTAAGGCAGAACTTCAGGGTGGGGAGCAGAGGTAAGAGCTGAGTTGCTCATCTTATCTGGTTGAGTCGAATATGAAGTGTCTGAGGACAAACATACCTCTGAAATGCAGATAGCTAGTGACCCGTTCCCTCCCTTAGACTCCTGTCTTCTATTGTCCACTCAGTTCTGAATGCATCAATGGAGTAATTGATTGAAGATGTCCAGATCCAATCACTTTTCAATAGCACCACTAGCTGGGGGACCAAACTCGTAGTACATAAGCTTTTAGGGAGACCCCTTAATATTCAATATGGAACTTACTAATAGCTAAGGGAATGTCATTTTAGCCATATTGTCAAAAATAATTAGAATCATGCTCACCGGGCCATGGAAATAATGTTTAGCACATCCAGTTACCTGTTTAGGATGCAGTGCTTGTATCATAGTCACAGAGAAGACTGAAATGGATGCCTTGACTCATTATTGAAACCGACTAGTTGGTCAACATGATGATCAATGTGGAGTCTACACTCAAATTTGATGCTATATTTTCAGAAAAAAATGTCTATTTCATTTTATCTGGTAAAAGGAGTTTTATTATGAACACCCTTTTCTTGGCTACTTTAATGGATACACTGTGACTTTGTTATTTTAATTAGTTCAACAGATTTGTATTGAGCATATAGCACAATCCAGACTCTATACAAATAGTGTTTATTAAAATTGACTTGGTATTTATACTGACATTTTATTATGCACCTGAAAGACCACATCCAAACATATGTTAGTAATTTGAATCCATTTGTGTAAATGATAGATATTTGACTATATTTAAATAGTCAGCATTTCATTTGTGATATTGCCAATGTCTTATTTCCTTATGGTTATATGGTATTCATGAGTGCTGAGAGGTTGGACACTGTGTTATTTAGCTTGAATGTGACTTTTGGAAATGTGATGGGCAGTATTATAGCTTTTAGTGGAATATACACACAGAGAATGAGTGAGAGAGTGACAGAGACAGAGACAGAGAAGAGAGAGGCAACATTACTAATTGTTTCAAAGGTACAAATTCCATTGATGTGGCATCAAGCAAGATGTTAAAATGTTTTTTGAGTGGCACCATGGCTTTTAAAAGAACTCACTAAAATTGTGTCAAGACATCAGTATGATATGGGAGCAAAGCAGGTGTGTCTAACTTACCTTTCAGCAACACATTTATTTATCAATGCTTTACCAGCAGCACTCAGGTCAGGGTCTGATTCAGAGATAAATAGAAACTGGTGTCTGCCTTTAAGAAGGACTTAGTCAAAATAGGAAGGCTATTTAATCCTGTCAGCAATTCATATTTCCTTAAGATACCAGTCTTAGTTTTTCTTACATTATGGCATGCTAACTCTTTAGTTCACATGCTAACATTAGCAAGGACAAGCCAATGTCAAGCTTGGCAGACTGAGGCTGAGAAGTCTGTGGAAGAAAAGTGAATGGAAGTCACATGCTGGTGTTGGACATAGCTTATGTGAGGGAGTGGTAACGAGGAGAGTTTGAGACTGTAAACTTTTAGTTCTAGTAACACGGTATGAAACATCCAGGATTCTCAACATGTCCTTTGTCTGTGAACAATATTTTCTCATCTTGCTTGAGAGCTGAGCATCAGTTTATATTCTCTAAGAAGCTGCTTTCTGCTGTGAAAGTCATTCAGGACTGATCCAGACCCCTGAACATGGATGTCAATTAGGAGGCCTCTGCACTCTAGGGGGCCCATGGTAGTGGATCAGTATCCGCCCCCCCCCCACACCCGCCCGTGTAAGAAGGGACTTTGGGAGCCCATCCCATGTGAAGGGATGCACTCTCGGCCTGGACACAAGGTGGAGGGCCTAGGCCTGGCCCAGGATGATGTGGTGGACTTTGGGGAGCCCCCATTGAGGGCCCTACCCTGCCTGGGGAGTGGAGGGTGGATGGGGTGGGGGGTTAGGTGGGGATGGATGGGGGAGGGAAGGGAGAGGAAGAAGGGATTGACATGTGAAGCCAGCTTGTTCCCGCTGCCCGCTGCCGAGGTGCCTGCTGCCCGCAAGGCCACTGCCGCGGTTATTTTCCTTCACGGATTGGGAGATACTGGGCACGGACGGGCAGAAGCCTTTGCAGGTATCAGAAGTTCCCACATCAAATACATCTGTCCACATGCTCCTGTTATGCCTGTTACATTAAATATGAATATGGCTATGCCTTCTTGGTTTGATATTATTGGACTTTTCACCAGATTCTCATGAGGATGAATCTGGAATTAAACAGGCAGCAGAAAGTGTAAAAGCTTTGATAGATCAAGAGGTGAAGAATGGCATTCCCTCTAACAGAATTATTCTGGGAGGATTTTCTCAGGGAGGCGCTTTATCTTTATACACCGCTCTTACCACACAGCAGAAACTGGCTGGCGTCACTGCGCTAAGTTGCTGGCTTCCACTCCGGGCTTCATTTCCGCAGGGTCCTATCAATAGCACTAATAGAGATATTTCTATTCACCAGTGCCATGGAGATTGTGACCCTTTAGTTCCCCTAATGTTTGGTTCTCTTACTGTTGAAAAACTAAAAGCTTTGGTAAATCCATCCAATGTAACCTTCAAAGTCTATGAAGGCATGATGCATAGCTCATGTCAGCAGGAAATGATGGATGTCAAGCAATTCATTGATAAACTCCTACCTCCAATTGATTGACGTCACTAAGAGACCTTGTGTAGATGGTTACCAGCATCACTGTTGTAGAGTATAAACCTTTCCCCATGCCTGATCATAAAACTTCTAATGTTCACAGTGTTAAAATGTTTTGCATATGCATATACATACCAATGATCAATGATATCTCCCTCATGGAAATGTATGATTCTTTTAAGTTTCTATACATGTATCTGTATTAAGCAATCCATAAGATACTATTATTAAAGTCAGTGAAGTGAAGCAGCTAGTTTCTTTTTCTCAAATTAATTCAACAAAATAAAATAACACAACCAGAATTTTTTATGACATTGTTTGAAAATTACTAGTATGCTCACTGAAATTTTTTCAGGTCTAAACAAGCTGTTAAAGATCATCTGTAAGTGACTTGTAAATGCTGTGAATTATACTATGGTTTTATTCCTCAGCTCTTTAGTCACCATGCAGTGTCTGTATTTTATATGTGTGTTCATATATCGTGACTCTAATATATAAGAAGTAGATGGTATTACATTATCCTTGATACTAGGGATAATACTTTTTAAGTGTCAGAAAAGTAAGACGGCTTTCTCCAATTAATGGCCCTTTTATTGAGGGACCAGGCTATTCTTTTCCTTCTACTTAATTTTTCTCCTTTCAAGACACAAAAGTTAAAAAAAATAAATTAAAAAAGAAAGAAACAAAAGTTTGGTTTTCTTTTTTTCATAGAGACCAATATTGCCACTCTACCATTAAAAAACCTGTCAATATATACTATAATTGTCATTCTGAATCATAGACATATGGTATTTCAAATCTAGGTAATGTGAAAAGAAATCAAACATTATTTAATCTTGCATATTTCAATGAACTGCACCTCAGTCCTACTTTAGACTGTAGAAGCGTCAGTCCTGGTAATCTGTTTTTATTTCTATGTAAACACAAAACAAAATAAAACAAACCTTAAAGGGTAAATAGTATCTTGGCACGTTCAAAAATAAGTATTTAAGACCAGTTTTGAAGTCTAACTTCTAAAACAGTTACATCTTATAGCAGACTTTAAGTTTACATTTTCTGTACATGTGTTATATTTAAAACCAAATACTGTTCAAGATGAGCAATCAGAAACTTATTTGTATCTAGTAACTAATTTGAAATTTTCATCTTAGGTAAAGGCATTTTTGAGAATTAGTTTCCTGTACAAACGTTAAGATAGCAATCATCTGATTTTAAATCAACTGTTCAAAATAGCTGGTGAAAATTATTAAAATGAATTTATAGGTAATAAAGACTGACTATATATATATATATAGTTATAGTTATAGTTATAGTTATATATATAGTGTAGCTACCATACAGTTGAATCTGTTGCAAAAATTATGGTCATTTCTGAACTGTTGCTTTTCCTGCTGCTTAACTGACCATCACCATGCTAAGCAGCATCATTATGAATGGTGCTAACTGATCTGGAGATCATTGGGTATGGACTAAATAGGATGTTGATAATGAAGCCATATGCTTATGTCTCAACTTAAAACTATTTCAAACAATCATTTACTGTTTTGTTTTACTTTGAAGAACATAAACTTACATCAGTTATACCATCAGTAAAATTTTATTTGTGGTAAGAAATATCCCATTGAATTCTTGGGCTATAATGTTGGAATATGTCATGTTTTTCACAGTTTCTATCAGTGTGAAATAAAATTTAATTCTTGCTTTCTTGGATTGGTTATGAAGCATTGTTTCATCTTTTAAGATAGGGTCTTACTTACTACATAGTCCTGGCTGGCCTGGAACTTTCCTAAATAAACTCTTTCTTTTAAAAAAAAATTACAAAAAAAGAACTAAGAACATCAATGTAAAGAGCAGAAAAGATGCACAGTCCAGCTCAAATCAAGTTCACACACCATTTACAACTAGACTAAACTTGGAAAACCTTTTAAGTAGTCACATGTCATAATTTATGTAAAAATAAATAAATAAAATAAAACCCAGAGTAGACAAATCCAGAAATGCAAAAAGGAGATGAACGGTTGTCTAGAGCTGCAGGAATGAAGGGTGGAGTGGATGGGGCTTAGTGATGCATTGTGGGGAAATGGGAGTGACTATGAAGGGACAAAGTGCTGAAGGAGAGCTCAACAGCAAAGGAACAGGGTGACAACTGACTGAAGGAAGAATAGAAAGTTCAGGGTGATGAGCAGTGCACTGGACTAGAAACTTAGATGCAAATCTTGGGAGACAGCTAGACAGAAGGATCTCTTTGCTCTGAGACAAGAGAAGGATATATGCTAAGCTATACAAAGGTCAGCTGTGGCCAACTGGAATAGACCTGAAACTTCTCAAAACTATTAACATGTCAAATGTGAGTGAAAAGTGGTTCTCAACCTTCCTAATGCTGTGACCCTTTAATACAGTTCCTCATGTTATGGTGACCCCCAATCATAAAATTATTTCATTGTTACTTCATTACAGTAATTTTGCTATTGTTATGAAAACAGTGTAAATATCTGATATGTGACTCCAAAGGGGTAAATACTGACAGGTTGAGAACTTGGGTCTAGGCCATCAGTAGCCAACGCGAAAATATGTGGGCTGATTGTATGTGTTTTTGTCCATTTATTTGTTTTAATTTTCTCTTTTATTTTTGAGATTATAATATAATTACAGCATTTTCCCCTTTCCTCCCTATGAGTTCTCCTGTATATTTCTCCTTATTCCTATTCAAGATCCATAACCTATTTTTCATCAATTGTTGCTACATGCATACACACACACACACACACACACACACACACACACACACACACACACATATATTCTTAAATAAAGCCTGCTCAGTGTATAATATTACTTGTGTATATGGTGTCAGGACTAATACCATTCAGTATTAGATAACCAATTAGCTGGTGTGCTCTTTTCCAGGGAATACTATTTCTCCCACTTTCAGTAGTCCTTAGTTGCCTATAGTTATTCTGTAGTTTGTATATAGTTGAGGACTATATGGCCTGGTCCACTTAGGAATGTTTATTATTGTCCTTGTGCAGCTAAAGTTTAGGTATTCATGCTGGTGAGCCCTCACGGGTATAGCTTCTAACATTGCTAGGAGAAACAGTCTCACAGCAAATCCCTGATGCTCTGGCTCTTACAATCCTTCCAACCCCACTTCTGCAATGTTTCATGTGCCTTAGAAGCATGAGCTGATTTGTAGATGTATCTATTGGAACTGAACTCCACAACTCTGAATTTTGATTGGTTTTGTTTTTCTATAATGGTCTCTGTCTGATTTTTTTTTTTTGATGAGAGGTGAGGACTACATTTATCTGTGTATATAAAGGCATATTTTGAGTGTAGTCAGGGATTATTCTGGTATAGTAAAATTTATGACTTCACTAACCCTGGGCAGTTGGCTTTGTGTTCTTTTTATTTTTTTCTTTTGGTTTTCCGAGACAGGGTTTCTCTGTGTAGCTTTGGAGCCTATCCTGGCACTTGCTCTGGAGACCACCAGGCTGGCCTCGAACTCATAGAGATCCACCTGCCTCTGCCTCCCGAGTGCTGGGATTAAAGGCGTACACCACCAACGCCCGGCTGTTGGCTATGTTTTCAATCCCAGGCATTGGCTCCCTCTTTCTGAGTAGGTCTTAAGAGCAATTAGAGAGCTGTTGGTTGTTACCAAGGTGCATGTACCACTACTGTACTCTAAGGGTTATCATGCTAGGCTAGCCATTGATGTAGTTGATAGGCATCATAGCTTGGTAGTATTGTTGGTTGCCTTCTTCCTTTGGAGGCTTGCATAGCACCTTCTGCTAGCATGAAAGCTAGTCCTTAGGGAGGAGACTTTCAGGCCAGTTCCAGCTCAGGTCCTCTGGTCCTTTGGCTGAAGTGTATGGTGTCTGTAGCAATAAGGACTTACCTTTTACCTCTCGGAACAACCAAGGGCAATAGCAATAGCCTTTGTATTTTGGAGTCCAATAACTCAAAAGAGGGCTTCTCAAACCTGGTGTTTGGGGTTTTTGTTGTTGCTGATTTTTTTTGTTTGTTTGTTTTTTTAGGTGGTCTTTGACTCTTAGAGGGATCACTGTCAGGCCAGATGAGAACTTTCATTTAAAGTATTGTCTTAGTTAGAGTTATTTTTGCTGTGAAGAGACACCATGACCACAGAAACTTTTTTTTTTTTTTTTTTTTTTTTTTTTTTGGTTTTTCGGGACAGAATCTGTCTGTGTAGCTTTGGAGCCTCTTCTGGCACTCGCTCTGGAGACCAGGTTGGCTTCGAATTCACAGAGATCTGACTGCCTCTGCCTCCTGAGTGCTGGGATTAAAGGCATGCACCACCAACGCCCAGCTCAGAACTCTTATAAAAGAAAACATTTCAGTGTGCTGGCTCACAGTTTCAGAGGTTTAGTCTATTAGTGTCATGTAGGTAAATATGGCAGTGTATAGGCAGACATGGTGATGGAGGAAGTGCTAAGAGTTCTACATCTTGACCCACAGGCAGCAGAAGTGGAAGTAACACTCGTCCAAATTTGAGCATTTAAGATTTCAAAGACCACCCCATAGTGACGCACTTCCAACACCAAGGCTACAACTCCTAATAGTGCCACTCTGTATGGACCAAGCATTCAAACACATGAGTCTGTGGGGCCATACCTAGTCAAACTACCACAACTATATATGGATATTCATGCAGAAATTTCTTGGGCAAATTGAGTCATAGTCAAAAAGACCTTTCCTGTATCTATATGATGTAGGGTATTGCCTATGTTTTCTTTTAGCAGTTACAGCGTTTTGGATTTCATGTTTAGGTATTTAATTCACTTGGAGTTACTTTTTTATGCAAGGTTCCAGAGGCTTCCTCCAGCAGCAGTTGGGAGTGAGTGCAGAGATCCACAGCCAGACATTATGCAGAGAGAGTGTTTGAGTTTGTTCTTCTATGTGTTGAGACGCAGTTTACCCAGGAACATTTATTGAAGATGCTTTCTTTTTTAGTTCATGCTTTTTACATTTTTGTCAAATATTAAATCCATGAAGTTATGTGTACTCATGTTTCAGTTTCTTCTTTCTATTGTTCTACATATCTGTTTTGTGTCACTGCCATATTGTTTTTAGTACTATGTCTCTGTAATGTATTTTATCTGGAATGGTAATCACTCCAACATTGTTCTTTTTACTCAGAATTGTTTTGGCTACCTGGGGGCTTTTGTGGTTTTAAATGAATTTTAAGATAGTTTTTTTCAATTCTGTGAAGAATGAGATGGGGATTTTGATTGATGTTGCATTGAATTTGTAAATAGCTTTTGGTATTTACACCATTTTGGTGAAAATGGTCATTTTCACAGTATTAGTCTTACCAATCCATGAGCATGCAATGTCGTTCCATTTTCTTTCTTTCTCTATCTCTTTCTTCATAGGTTTAAAGTTTTCATTGTAGAAGTCCTTCACTTCCTTGGTTAGGCATATTCCTAGACATTATCTTCTTTGAGGTTATTATAAATGGGAATATGTCCATAATCTCTTTCTCTGTATGCTTGTTCTTGATGTAATAGAATAGTTCAGAGACCTAGGGTAGAACCAAACATAACTAGGAAAAAAGGACAATGAAATGATTCCTAATGATATTGTGCTATACTCATAGATTAGTGCCTTGTTCAGTCATCATCAGAGAGGGTTTCTCTGGAAGCAGATGGGAGCTGGTACAGAGACCTTGAGCCAGATATTATGCAGAGAGTCTAAATTAGAGTTTTCTCTCCATCTTGTCCCTTCCCTGAATTTGGGAACCTCACAGAAGAGGGGGAGGAAGATTGTAGGAGTCAAAGGGCATGGAGGGCACTAGAAGAATATGGCCCACCAAATCAACTAAGCAGGGCTCATAGAGTTTCACAGAGACTGAAGTAGCAAGCAAGAACCTACATGGGTCTGTACTAGGTCCTCTGAGTATATGTTATGGCTGTTAGCTTGGTGTTTTTGTGGGACTCCTAACAATGGGAGCAGATGTATCTCTCACTCTTTTGCCTGCTCTTGAGACTCTTTTCCTCCTATTGGGTTGCTGTGTACAGCCTTTAAATGAGGACTTTTATCTTGTCTTATTATATCTTGTTTTGTGCTGTTTGGCTGTTGTCTCTTGGATTCCTGCTCTTTTCTGAAGAGGAAATGGAGAGGGAGTAGATCTGGGGGAGAGGGGCAGTGGAAGACAGTAGGAGGAGTGGGGGAAGGGGAAACTGTGGTTAGGATATATTCTATGGAAGAATCCATTTTCAATTAAAATAAAAAAGAGAAACTATTGACATGTGCAAGTTGATTCTGTACCCTGCCACATTGCTGTATCTGTTTATCATTGCTGAACTATTCTGGTAGAATTTGGGACCTCTAATGTAAAGTATTATGTCAAATGCAAATGTGGATAGTTTCACTTGGTTCCCTATTTGTATTCCTTTAATGTTCCTGCCTTGCTCTTTTGTTCCTTCTACTACCTGAGCACAATATTGATAAGGAGTGGGTATAGTGGACATTTCTGCCACATTTCTGACACCATAGGATTGCTTCAAACTTTTCTCCATTTTGGATGATGTTGGCTATGGTTTTGTCATACATATGTTTTACTATGTTGAGGTATGTTCCCTATAGCCCTATATTCTCTAGGATTTTTTTTTCATGAAGGCATACGTGATTTTTACCAAGAACATTTTCCTCTATCTATTGAAATGATAATGTGATTTTTGTCACTAAATTCATTTATATGGGTTATTAAATTATTGAGCTACACATATTGAATCATCCCTGCCTTTAAGGAATAAAGCCAACTTGGTCATGGTGGATACCCTTTTTGATGAATATCTGTATTCTATTTGAAAATATTTTGTTGATCATTTTGGACTTTGTGTTTATTAGGAATATTGGCCTTGTGTCAGCTACTCTTACATCAATTTGACATTCAAAATAGAGTTATTTGAAAGGAGGGCAACTTAATTGAGAAAATGCCTTAATAAGAATTGGTTGCATGAAATTTTCTTGATTATTGACTGATATGGGAGGGCCCAGACCATAGTAGGTGATGCCATCCCTGAGCTGGTAGTCCTGGGTTTTATCTGAAAGCAGGCTGAGCAAGCCATGGGAAGAAAACCAGTAAGAAGCATCCCTCCATAGCCTCTGCATTAGCTCCTGCTTTCAGGTTCCTGCCCTGTTTGAACTCTTGTCCTGAATCCCTTTGATAATGAATAACAATATGGAAGACTAAGTCAAATATATCTTTTCTCCCCATGCTTGATTTTTGGTCAGGGTGTTTTATCACAGTAATAGAAACCCTGTCTAAGAATGCCTGTTTAGTTTTTTTGTTGTGCTTGGGTATTGAAGTGATGGGGCTTTCTGTAGAAGGAGTTTGAGAGTGCTCCCTCTGTCTCTCTCTAGTTGTTGAGGTTGTTTATTAATAGTTTAAGGATTGCATGGATATCTTCTTTGAATGTCTGGTAGAATTCCGTGAATCTATCTGGACCTAGATTTACTTATTATTATTGTTATTAAGCTAGAAGACTTTTTATTATTATTTAATCTTCTCAGTTGTTATGGGTCTATGTAGGTTGCTGACTTCTTGTTTTAATTTTGATACTTTGTCTGAATATAGAAATTTATCCATTTCTTTTAGGTTTTCTGTCTTAATGGAATACAGGTTTTTAAAATATCCCCTTACAGAATTCTGAATTTCTTTGGTGTCTGTTGTAATGTTTCACTGTTCATCTCTGATTCTGTAAATTTAGGTCATCTTTCTTTCTTTGGCTTACTTGAGACAATTGTTTGTCGATCTTGCTTATCTTTTGAAAAAACAGCTCTTAGATTCTTTGTGTTATTTTCTTTATTTCTATTTCTTTGTTTCTCTGACTTTTTTAATTATTTTTTGATATTAGTTGGGTTTGGATTTGGTTTGTTCTCGTTTTTCCAAACTTCTGATTTGCAGCATTCAGAGATTTATTTGTGTTCTTTCTTATTTCTTATTATTGCCTCTGAGTTCTATCAATTTCCTCACAGTACTGCTTTCAATGTGTCTCAGAGATTTTGTTGTGTTTTCATTTTGTTTCAGGAATTAAATAAAATTCATGATTTCTTATTTTACCCATTCACTATTCAGTAATGAGTTGTTTAATCACCATGAATTTGTGTATTTACTAGAAATTTGTTGGCTGTTAATTTCAAGTTTTACTGCATTGTAGTCATGTCTGATACAGGAAGTTATTTCTATGTTTTTAAATTTGTAAATATTTGTTTTTGTGTTCTAGGATGTGTATTTTAGAAAATTTCTGTGTGCTTTTGAGTAGAATGCATATATTTTAATGTTTGGGTCAAATATTCTGTGGCTATTTATTAAATCTATTTGATATATGATGTCAATTAATTCTAATGTCTCTCTGTTTAGTTTTGTCTAGATGATCCATGTATTGAAGAAATAGGATATTGATTCAATTAGTGAATTGATATTAATCTGTGCCTTTAAGTCTAGTAATCATTTTAAAAGATATTGGAGTACACTGGAGTTTATTGTGTATATGTTTAGTGATGGCTTCTTGGTTAACTGTTACCTTAATTAGAATGAAATATTCCTCTTTATCTCTTTTGGTTAGTTTTACTTTGAAGTCTTAAGTCAAATATTAATATGGTGATGCCAGCTTGCTTCCTGGTTTCATTGGAATTCAAGTACTTTTCCTCTACCTGGTACCAATCTTTAAAGCTAAGGTATGTTTCATGCTAATAGCAGGCAGATGAATTTTATTTCTTTATTTATTCAGTCAGTCTGTATCTTTTGATTGGAGAATTGGGACCATTTACTTTTAAAGTTATTATTGAAATGTATGTGTCAGTTTTGTTTATTGTGTTGTTGATTGTTGGCATTGTTGTTTGTGTTCTAAGTGGTATTCTGTGTCTTAATAATTATAGATGTCTATTGCTATCCATGGTGTCTCTACTATGTTCATTCTTCTCTTCAGCCTGAAATATTGCTTCCTGTATATTCTCTAGTTTTTTTTGTTGTTGTTGTTGTTGTTGACATACATTTTTTTCAGGTTGTTTATATCATGGATAGTTTTTCTTTTCCTTTGATTATGTCAGATAATTTTGCTTGGCATATTAGTCTAGGTTGGTCATCATAGTTTTTTAGGACTTAGAATGAATTGGTCCAGGCTTTTGTGGTTTTTAAAGTTTCCATTGAGGAATCAGCTATTATTTTGATGTGTTAACCTTTATCTGTGACTTGTGTTTTGTCTCTTGGAGCTTTCAATCTTCTTTGTTATGTATACTTAGTATTTGAATTATGGTACGTCATGAGAATTTTCTTTTTTGGTCTTGTCTGGTATTCTGTGTGCTTCTTGTATCTGTGTGGTTGTGTCTTAGTTTGGGAAGTTTAACTCTGTGATCTTATTGAAGAGCTGCTATATGCCATTGACCTGGGATTCATCTTACTCATTTATGCCTATAATTTGAAAGATTAGTTTTTTGATTGTGTCCCACATTTCCTTTGTCTTCCTTTCCTGTGATTTTTAAATAGTTTTCATAGTTTTTGTTTATTTGGTCTAAATTCCCTACTTTATCTTCAAAGTCCTTGCCAGTTTTCCTTTGAGTTTTCTAGTGGAGTTACTGGGCTTTTCCTTTTCCTTTTTTCCTGATTGAACTTATGTCCTGGGTTGTCTTTGCCATTTCTTATATATTTTTCTTGGGCATCACTCCTGTGCTTTCTTTCTCCTTATGTTCCTTCTCAATTTCATTGAGCTGTTTCTTTATGTCTTTCATAAAATCCTAGAATTCTTTTGTTGATGTTTATCATTGTTCCTTTAAGTTCTATGTCTTGGAGTTCACATAGATAAATAGGTAAACATTTATGAAGGAATTATGTTTTGGAGAGAACACATTGGTTTTATCTTTCATATTGTTTGTATTTCTGCAAAGAGGCCTGAGCATGTGGACTTCTTTCATTAGTTTAAGTCTTATATGGACAGCTCAGGTTGAGGCTGAAGAGAGAATGTGCAGGCAGCTTGGGCCTAGAAGTTGGAAATGTTTGAGTGGAATAAAGCCAGGGGGAAAGAGGAGACTGCTCTAGTGTATAGGATGTATCTTCTGGTCTAAGCCTGGAGCATAGGGGTAGATCTGGCTGAATGGAAAGATTGGGTGTGATGTGGGAAGGATGTGTTGTTTGGGAAATAGTTAGAGAGCATCCTGGCAGAAGGTTAGAGATTTGTTGTGGTGCTATCAGGGCAGGGCAGTCTATGCTGGGGCACTAGATGGGGACCCAGGCTTAATCTGTCATGCTGGAGAAAAGGTGTGGATGGGAAAGTTAGGGAGAGTCACTGGGATAGACCCTGGAAAAGTAAGTCAGAAGCCAACCTGGGGGGGAGATGTAAGGGCCTGTGGGTGGTTGCAGCCATGGTGGGTACTGGGGTAAATCAAGAGGTTGGCTAGAGTGAAGGCAGAGATGGCCAGATTATGCTGGGGTACTGGATCTGGCAGGTTGGGGGAGTGCAAGCATAAGGAGGTTAGGAAGAGCCACTGGGCTAGACCCTGGAGAAGGAGCTCAAGGTCTGGTTGGATGGAGAGATTAGATGTTATTCCCTGACTTTTTAAATTATGTTTCTTTTCCTATCCAGTTTGGAAAATGAGCCCAGGTCACCTGTGGATAAAATCTTGTTTACAACCAAGATAACTATTTTCATGTCAAGCCAGATCTCTTGTAGTGTTCTAAAGTTAGCTGTGGTGATGGCAGTACAACTCTCAATAAATGGAGATATTGGAAAACTCTGACACATATACTTTAATGGAGTGAAATGAGTAGTGTATGGTCTATGTAAATACATGTAAAAGAGCAGGGGGGTATGAGTTAGTTATCCTGACAAATCTGTTCATTATATTGTTGAGCGACAACAACAGTCCTCTTAGAGCAGCTCACTAGTCCCCTCCTTTTACTGATGAGAAAACTGACCCTTCAGTTAAGACCTACTTTGAGGACACAGTAGCTTATAAATGACTGATATGGGGTTTCAAGTGAGGCAGTATGGGAGCGAATCTAAGGCTAACTCTTAGCTGAGATGTCTTATTTCTATTTAACCTCTGTCTACTCCATTTTAAAATCCCATGTTCTACTTGTTGTACTAGTGTAGAGAAATGTAAATGGATTCTGAAAGCTGCTTAAGTAACATAAATAGCCTTATAAAGTTGATCATCCTGACACAGAAACAGAACAAGCCATGAAGACTGTTTAAGTTGACAGCTCAACTCTCATGTGTGCAAGTGTTTTTCCCTGTATGGACACATTATTCAAGAGAATTTATGTCTATGAACTTATTCTTTAAAAGACTTGAAATGGGTAGTTTAAAACAATGATTTGTGCTGTATTGAATTAAGGCAGGGGCATGAGGCTCTATTTTATTTTTGTAAAACTCTTGCCATCTGGTTGTCAGTCCCTTTGACATAGCTTTCAGGCTATGAAATCCTGTATATCTTTATGAAGCTCTAGATTGACCTTGAAGAGGGAAGAGTCTTATTTTATTATGCTGACACCACACATCATAACTCTTATTTTGCTAGGAGATCTCATTCAATGTCATCACCAACATGTGCAACAAGAGATACGTCAAGTTTATGGCTCGGGTATTCCTTTTGTTTCCAGTTACAGTTTTCCCATAAAATCTCTATTGAAAATAATCTCCATGCAGTCATTGAATGTTACTGCTTGGAACAGAAATGCTAAAACAATTTGCTTATTTAGGATCTTGAGTTTTTCCAGCATTTTTAAAGTGTTTAAGTCCCTCAAGAAATAGCTTTACAGCCAGAGCAGTAGTAATGAAAATCTGTGGCTTTTCTTGTCATGTATTTTATGGGGTTGTGTTACCTCTATAATATACTTTGTATCTTCTCCTTTGTATTAGAGTACAATAGGCAAATAATTCCACTTTGAATCATCTCCACTAGATATATTTCAACTACGATTGACATTGTCTCAAAGTTTGTTTTATAATTTTGGTCCTAAAAATACAAGAATGCTAAAACATAGAGCCTGTATACTATATAAAGAACCTAATGATACTTATGTGTACATCTTTAAAATTAGATGTCATTTGTTATCTATTTATCATCTATTATGTGCAAGGCTTTCTTATTGGACAGAGGTCAGTTTAGCCTTTATCACTGTGTGACAGAATGGGACACCTTGCCCTGGGAACCCATGACCAGTAGAACCAGAGAGTCCATGGAGAGCCCTGGAGGTCAAGCCCTGGAAATAAGATCCCATGGAACAGAGAGCACTGCACAGGGGAAAGTGACTGAGCTCAAAGTCCTGGGGGAGGACACTGACAGACTAACAGGGTAGGGACAGAGAAAGGGTGACTTGGGTGTTTTTCATAAAAACAGCTGAGCTGGCTACAGCTTGCTATGTGAAATCTGGCATGATAAAATAAGCATGGCTTTGGCATTGGGTTAGGTTTGAATCTTGATTGAAGAGCTAGTTTGAATAAGTGAGTTAATCTTCTCACCATTTAAATGAACATCATTCTAATGACCTTGGTGCCATTACAGTAACTACCCCTTAACATCATAGATACTTCCCATAGATACTCTTGCTTGTTCCTCAATACGATCCATTGAGGAATGTATTGTATGCTTTTTTTCCCCAGGGTCTGAATTTCTAGCCCTGGCTATTTGGGTACTTGCTTTGTAGACCAGATTGGCCTTGAACTCACAGAGGTCTGCCTAACTCTGACTTGAGTACTAAAATTAAAAAGCATGTACCACCACCATGGTCCCCAGTTTATTTTCATTTTCAAGGATAGGGAAATGAAAGCTCACAGAAGATGAGCAATTTTCTCAAGGTTCTTTCCTGTGGTTTAGAAATAATTGAGCCAGGATTTTAGTCCATGTTATCAAAGTCCCGATCATTAGACCCTGGGATGACTGACCTGGCGCTCTCTCTCTCTTTCTCCCTCTCTCTCTCTCTCTCTCTCTCTCTCTCTCTCTCTCTCTCTCTCTGTTTTCTGAGACAGGGTTTCTCTGTGTCACAGCCCTGACTGTCCTGGAACTCTCTTTGTAGACCTTACTGACCTTGAACTCACTGAGATCTGCCTGACTCCTGAGTGCTAGGATTAAAGATATGCTCTACCATTGCCCAGCGACCCATCACTCTTACCATTAAAGGAAACCTAGGGCTTCTCTCAGGATGAGGTCCTGGAATTTGCATTTGGATTCACCTCACTCATTATGCTATGCAACAGAGGTCTGCGGCTTTGCTATTTAGGTATGGTTTGTAACTCAGAGACAGTATAGGCAACAGGCTTCCTTCAGAGGTTAAGTGAAGTACCAGTTCTCTGTCCCCACCCAGCCTTGCCTTACAGTGTTAGAATCCACCCTCCAACAAGATCGCTGTAGGTCCATTTGCTCATTATGGAATGGGAAAATCACCACCCATGCTTGAGTGGTGATTTGAGGGTCAGAGGTGTCACGTGTGTTTTCTTTGTTAATGCAGTAGAAGCTGGTGTTCTTGGAAGGTTTCATGTAGAGCTCTGCTTTCTACCTAGTGTTCAGAGCTGTTATGCTATTTTTTAATTCTTACAGTTTCCTGCTAAACCATCTTCCCCTGAAGGATGCACTGCTGTGGAATTGCTGTCCCACCTCTACAACATCTCAAGCTGGGGTAGATGTAGGTTTAACTCTTGTCTAAATGCAATCTGTGGCTTTGAAAAATTAACCTTTAAGGTATTGACTTTATATTGTTATGATTATTAACACATATTAATTGTACAAATTAATGGGTTTCATGCATTTGTGTGCATGTGTATATTACATTGTGATCACATCTACACTCTCCTTCGCCTCACTTGCCATCCCCCCCCCCCCCGCCTCCCTGTCCCCATATCTAATGTCTTCCCTCTACTTTCAGGTTCCTCTCTGTCTTTTTTCTTCCATCTCCCCTCCCTTCTTCCTTTATCCTTTCATTTTATACATATGTGATAAAACACAAGATAATTGTTTTCTTTTTCTTAACATGCTATGTTCAAGCTTTATCTGTTTTCCTGCAAACATGAAATAATGATTTCATTATGCTAATGACTTAATAATGATCTATGGTGTATACATGCCATATTTTCTTCTCTTGATAGATACCTAGGTTTATCCTACATCTTATCCCTACTGAATAACAATGCAATAAACGTGGAGATGTAGGTATTTCTTTCATATGCTGGTTCGTTTTCTTTACACATGTATTCAGGAGTGTTATATCTGGATCATATGGTAGTTTTATATTTTTTATTTTTTGAAAAGCCCCCATAACTGATTTCCACAATGGTAGAACAAATTTGCATCCCCATGTGGTGTATAAGGATACCTCTTTCTCCACATCCTCACCAGCATTTATTTATTTGCTTATTTATTATTTAATTATTTTTGTTAATAGCTGTCTGACTAGAGTGAGATGGAGTCTCAGTGTAGTTTTGATTTATGTTTCTGTGATACCTAATAATGTTGGAGGACTCTTTATGTACTTATTGGCCCTTTCTAATTCTTTGAAGTGTGTTTCGATCATTTTCCAGTATTTTTGTTCTTTTACTAATTTTTAAAAGTTCTTTACATGCTATAAACATCAGCCTTCTGTTGGGTCATATTTGTCAAGACTATTTGACTATACACAGAGACCAGAGATGAGAAAATAATGTATCTTCTCATGTCTTTAAGCCAAAGTGTTCAGCCATGTCTGCCCCTGCTTTTGGCTAGTGTACCAACCAGAGAAGGGAAGAACATTGGAAGGAAAAAAATGTACTAGATTCTGAATTTGTTCTAAAATTTTAAACACCGTAATCCTTTCAAATAAATTTCACAAAATTATTTATTCTGCTCTAATGACAAAAATATGCTCTTAAAAGCAGAATATAAATGAGCTACCACTGGAAAAAGTAAATTTAGATCTATTCCTGTTGCCTTTCTGTTGCTGTGACAAACATCATGACAAAAGTAAGGCAGGGGAGGACAATTGGTTTGGTTTATACTTCCAGGTCACTGTCTGTCATTGAGAGGGGTCAGGGCAGGAACACAGGCAGGGCTGCTTGATATTTCATGCAACATTACCTCCAGCCAGAGAACTCACTCACAGCCAAACAAGTACAGCAGAAATCATAGCAGAATGCTACCGACGGCTCCCTTCCAGGCTTAGTTCAGCCACTTCCTACCCAGATCAGTACTATCCACCTAGAGAGAGACTGCCCACAGCAGACTGGGGCTTCCGGAGTCAATTACATCATGACAATTCCCACAGACATGCCCACAGGCCAGTCTTTTCTGGCAAATTCCTCAGTTGAGACTCCCTTTCCAGTTGACTCTTGACAGTTAAAACTAACTACAAGATCTGTATTCACAAAATATTAAAAGGCAGTGGAGTGTTTAGATAATCATGCTGAGTCTATTGATTTCATGGCAATAGAAATAATGTTTTAGTGACATTTGTAATGATATTAGAATAGTTGATGGGTGCAATTTTTTCGGTGGTGAGTCTAGCCTTTAATGGCTGAGCCATCTCTCCAGCTGGATGGTTGCAATTTTAATTGATACAGTAGTTTTGCAGAAAGTTGTTTTGTTTATGAAAGAAAAATATTTACAATGCTTGTTAAAGAGTGATAAGCAAGACTTTATTCAGGACCATCAAGATAAGTATAGGGACCACAGTGATGGCATTTTTTCAATTAGAGAGCAAGCTCATCCCTGAGCAAAGTATGAGCAAATATGCACTTCTAACTAAGGAGGAGCAGAGTGAGGGTCAGTAAATCAGTGAATAGAAAATCATGAAGAGAAACTATGTAAAGGAGAGAGAGAGAGAGAGAGAGAGAGAGAGAGAGAGAGAGAGAGAGTGTTTCTGATGAAACTGACCTATAGAATTCATGCTGAACAGACAGGCTATGGGGTGGGTGGAGACTTCAGGATCACGTAGCGGGTTGTTTGCTAAAACCTAGAGGCTTAGGCAGTTCAGGAGCCTGACTAAACCACAGGAAATCAGGGAATTTTTGCCTGATGCTACTTTCTAAATAAAAACATTTATCTTAATGAATGCTTCATAATAGTTTTAGTATCAATTTACTACTCCCAGCACCTAACTGGGTAGCATATACTGAAATTCAACTCAGGTTCTATCTAGGGGACCACTTCGTGATCTTAGGAAGGACAATATAAGATTTCATTTCCCTGGAAGGGGTGCTTTAGCTGGTACTGGTTGATTTTGCTTTTCTCGGACTTTCAAGAAAGCATCCAGGGTTTTAGAATTGGATGGAAACTGTCCTCAAGGTGAAGGCTGGTGATCTGTAGACATACTCAGGTTATTATTCCTCTGCAGAGTGCCCACTTTAACATGCTGGGCCTTCAATGCCTTTCAATTGCACCTCAGTTTTACATGTATACTAAATTTTGTACTTTCGCTCAGCATCCTGTAGATCTTTCCTCAGAACTGATTAATCTCTCTATTAGTGGTGATTTACAGGGTGATTGACAATGTCTGGAGACAGCTTTGATTGTCACAACTGTTGTAGTTGCTTTTTAGATGTAGAGGGTAAGGCTAAAGCTGCCCATATAATGCACAGAATAGACCCCAAACCAACAAATCAGGGTCTAGATTTTCTTGCTTTTGACAAGAGGTTACTACAGTGGCCAAGTCTCCTGAGTGATGCTGCTTGCTTCCCACCTGCTCAGCTCAACCTCAACCCTGATCTCACCTGGTCCCTGATGTGAACTTATTTCTAACCTTTGAGGTTTTGTTAATCCAGTGACTTTGTTACAGGCTTGTACTGTCTAAGGATGGGCCTGTTGCTAGGATGAAATCTCTTCGGGTCTTGGTTTTACAATGTAATTACTATTGAGAATTAACAATTTTCAATATATTTGAAGTAAAATTTGGGTTTTGGGAAGAATGTTGGGGACTGATAAGTGAAAATTACTCATGATGTAATTACTAACCAATCATGGCTATGCGTCTGAATAAATTGTCCTAGGCAGGCATGAAAAAAATGGGATATTATGTCTATTCCTTTGTATTTTTTGGTGCTACTTTGTAATGCTTCCAGGTCATAGAATGTTAATGTACCTTATCTCTCACAGTGGCTACTCTCTGTTGTACAGATATATTACAGTTAATTTATGAAGCCAGCACAGTTTGACATTAAAGCTGTCTGTATCATAAACATTATTAAATTATGACAAGTTCGCTTGTAGATGTATGTTATCGATACAACTTTAAGCAGCTTGATTCTTTGATACAAAACCAGAGCATTTAATGACTTCAACTTAAAATGGACACACACACAGACAAAGAAGGAGAAACATATCTATGCAGACCAATATAGCCAGATAGTTTTATAATATATAATTACATAAATGACAGTTAAATACTTCATGTTTATGTTTAGAGAAAGGCAACTTCAAGTTGTTTGAGGAAATTAAACAATACATAGAGCCTAATTCATTTGAATATATGGCATTCAGCTGATCTAGTTGAGTAGCATGAAGGAAATGCCAAAAATATAATATTGTACCAGTTTTGCATCTTTTTGACCACAAATTAGTATGGAGGTTTTCTTTTTCTTTTTCTTTTTCTTTTTAAAGTAGAACCATGGGTTCTTGGAGATTGAATTTCAGTGAACAAATTGTTCAAAAATTAGCATGCTGCTGTCGGAGCAAAGCAACCCAAGCTGCTTTCCCATGTAAGTATTAGGGAGACTTTTATTTTCAAATGACTGAGAAGGAGGTAGAGATAAAAGAGAAGGGTGGGGACCAAAAATCCCTATTGAGCTCCCTGGTGTACAGGTGGTATTCGAAAGTGCCTGCTGTGTGAAAGGGGCACCATTATGAAGAAACTCTCCTCAAATTACTCCAGAAACAATCAGAAAGACTCAGGACTGATGACAACCTTGCAGTATTGTCCCACCGCCACAGCAAATTAAATTCAGCCAGGCTGCCTTCATGCTGTGTACCACTGTAGAAACTTTTCTTTCCCTCTGCCCCCCATCCCCACCCTCCAGCTTGTTACCTAGGAGATGGGCAGAAAAGAGAGCAGACTGCAACTCTAGTCAACAGCACAGCGTGTTGAAATGCCTTGCTGCTGTTTTTTAGTACCTGGGTAAGACTCTGGTGTTGTAAGGTTTTTCTCCTTACTCTCTGGTACAAAGAAAGAGAAAAAATGAAGACATTAGTGTTGCAGGCCTTGATATTACAGACAGATCATATCTTGAATGACACAGTGGGTAGTTTCAATGGTTCTTAGGACTAGATGTTAAATTCTTTTCCCTTAATTAGCCAGGAACTCTTGAAGGACTATCTAGCCCAGGCTGAGGCTTGTAAACAAAGGCTATAGGACAGTGATTTTCAACCTTCGTAATGCTCTGACTCTATAATACAATTCCTCATGTCGTGGTGACCCTTAGCCATAAAATTATTTTTGTTGCTACTTCATATCTGTAATTTTACCACTGTTATGAATCATAGCATACATATCTGATATGCAGGAATATCTGATATTCGACCTATGTGAAAAGGTTATTTGACTTCCAAAGGGGTTGTGATCCAAAAGTTGGGAACAGTTGCTCTTAGAGGTTCCTCTTGTTAGGGTCTTTACAATCCTGTATGTGCAGTAGCTAAGAGAGGTTAGCACATAGCTGAGCCCTACAAGGCCTCTGGGCACCTGTTCAGCTCTAGTAGTCCATTCCTGTACAGCGATGTTTACAGTGATCAGCCAAGGTTTTAGAATAGCCCTAACTAGCTAGCTTGGCCTGGCCTGTCTCCATCAGTATTCCCTAATGGCCTTTGGTATCCCATGCTAAGATGTATAACAAAATCAAATGGGATGTTGCATTTTGTTCAGATGACACTAAAATGTGTTTGTGTAAAGTAGGCGTGCTGTATAGGGGCCTAACTGTCATGCTAAGTCTTCAATTACCTTCAATACAGTGCTATCTTTATGATGAGACCCATGGAATTCTAAAGGAAGGGCATTCTGACTTGGAAACAGGAAAACAGGAAGTGAAAGTTCCAGGCATAAATTTCCAACCTGTGTCTAACTCACTCCCCGTTCTCTTCAGTAAACACAGAATGCAGAAAGAGCCCAAAGTCCTGCATCATGCTGTGTACACGGTGTCTGTGGGTAGGTTGTCTGTCTCAGGGCCCCAGGGCTGGCTCAGCCTTCCTGCAACTAGACTTCAGTTTCTGTTGGAAAGCAGGTACACAAAGCCTCCTTTAACTTGCCTTCAGTGAGCGGTCAGATGAAACAAGCCTGCTGATGGGTAACATATCTGTCCCCAAAGACACTGTTCCTCAGAACACAGCATTAGTTGACGCTGGGTGGAGCTTTTAGCATTTCCAGCATTGGAAGAAGGTTTGGCCGGTAGCCCTTCTGTTGATTGTCTCAGTCCCTAGCCAGAACAATCTATTGCCAGGTCCCCTTTCTTCATCTCTTCATTAAGACTTTTGCATATTTCTCCTTGGTTCCTGGGTATTAAGAATGATGGGTATCATTTTCATATTACCAAGATTCCTTAACAGAATGAGGAGGTAGGCCTTAGCACTTCTTCCCTTCAAATATTGGATCATTGTTTCATCTCAGCTGATGGCAGGGGATCAGAGTCAAATTAATAGACTAAAGATGCTTATTTATGGATGAAATAAGTACACAGATTATTCCCAAAAGGCACATTTGATGCACTATCTTTTTCCTTTAACAATGTTAAAGACAAGGGGGGTAGGGAAGGGGAAGGCTGTTATGTGTTTCGTATCCTCTGATCCATCTGAGGATGCTGTCTCAGTGAGGCCTTTCCCCATCAGTTATAACAATGAGGTAAAAAGGAATCTGTAGAAAAAAAAAAAAAAGCAAAGAAACAGGAGCCAGAGGAGCCAAGAGAGCAAGTGATTGGATAAATGGCTGGAGGCTGGAGAAGAGCTGTTACACCTAAAGCACCCTTAGTCTGAGAGTATCCCTGTGCCTGTGCCTCCCTTCCCCAGCTCCTCACCTGAGCCTTCTGTCCCAGGAAGTGTTCTCTCCAGGAAGGGTCACCTGTTTATACTCTAAGTGACTTACCTGATCTGCAGCTTTCTTAGGGGCTTAAGTTCCATGTTGTTAGAGTTTTAATGCAGGGTTTCCCACAACTCTCCTACACAGAAGAGCTCAAGTCTCAGTAGACTCTCTTATTTATGTCAAAGCCAGAGGGGAAAGTCAAAGTCATTTGTGGAGAGTCTCAGGGAAGTTGCAAAATTGGTCTCCAGGACCCATCTCCAAAGAGATCTCCAGATCTTCATTCTGAGCAGAGATCATGTGTTGTGCATTGTTCCAGAACTGACAGACTACTCAAGATAAACAGCTTGCAAAGAAGAAAGGCTTATTTTGGCTCAGAGTTCCAGAACTTTCATCCAGTGGTAGTTTGGTCATCACTTCTGGATGTGGTGGAGCAGTACATCACAGAGGAAGCAGATGCTCCTCACCACATCGAAGAAGAGGGTGAGAAATTGGATGGGGGTGGGATGGAGGAAGGGCTACATCTCCAGTCATTTTCTTCCACGAGGCACTGTGGGCTAGGACTATGCTTCAGTGCATGGTTACGGATCTGAACAGTGGGATTCCCCATCTGCTGCCCTGCTCTGAGTTCTCTGTGACAGCTTCTGTATTACACCTTCCACAAATGTTTTCTCACTTAACTCGTGGCCTCTTTAAAGGGTGTTTGCTCTCTTTTTTGGTTGGGGGGATTGGCTTAGACAGGTTAGGCTACTTAACGAGGTTTAGGAACTGCAGCAGAACCAATCCTGGTGGCCTCAGTGACTGAGCCCTCTTTCTGCTTGACTTGCTGCCCATATTCCATGGAGATCCTTCCAAATGCCCCCATGCCTGTCCTTCTCTGCAGTTCTGTTCTCTAATCTTCCCTGCAACACTCCAACACTGTCTTAGGTATTTGCTGCCCAAAGAAACTGGAATCTGAAGAGGAAGGAGAGTCTAAACTGTAAAACTAGATGGGGTAACACCACTAAACCCCCTCAGCTCTCCTCTATCTTGGCCTTTTGTATCATCCAGCAAACTTCCAGAGATCCGTCAGCTGACCTTGCCACCCTCCTCCAGCTTGCTGCCTCCCATTTATCTCTGTGGAGCTCGATACAAATGGAGGGCATCCAAAAACTTCATTGATCTTTCTTTCCGGATGACTTGTGTAGGCACACCAACACTTCTGAGTCACTTCAGAGTAGTCACTCTCTGCCCATTCAATGGCAAACTCAGAGTATAGGTTCATTGAAACCTCCTGCTTTCTTCGATGTCCTCCAAGACTGTGTTCTGTTGATCAAGTTTAAGCCTCTCTACCTCTAATCTCTTCTTTATAGACATGACTTCTCCTTGGCCTATTTAATTCCAAATCAAGTGAAGAGATCTATGCTTCATCAAGATCCAACAACCATCAAGGGTGTCTTGTTTTTTTATCCTGGTCATTAGAAAAACAGTCTATACTTGGGTCTCCAGTAATTTCTTTCCACTTTTTATCTCATGATATTCAGCTTTTAGCACTCATACCATTTGAGGTCCAACTAGACAAAAGGAAACTGTTTCATTAATGTGTAAAGGGAAAATAATTTACAGAAACTGATTAAATCAAGGGTGGTAGAACTAAGAAACAAACAGAATGTGGGTTTCTAGAGACAGTGATAGCTAGGAGTAGTTAGGACATGGATAATGGAGGGACAAATGATGAAACACAGTCCCAGAACTGTAGACTGGTAGATTTGACCAGCCCAGAGGAAAGCTCAGAAAGGAATGCAGTTCGGTAAGTGCAGACAGGGCTATCTGAGGCAGAGGGGACTAGGCAGGGACTTTCTGTTCTCCTCCACAATGCCTCTCATTGGCTGAACTCAGCCTCCTTGGGAATTATGGATGCCAAGAGCCTGTGAGATGTAGTCCCCAAAACAGATGTGTGGATTATGCATCATGGCAGAGTAAGAATGAATCTGAGGCTAACTGACAGGAACTGGCTAGCAATGATAATAAGCAATTTCCTAGGTGTCAAATTCAATGAGGTTTTGGGTAATTTTACTAGATTTTTTTTTTTTTTTGGATTATACTGATGATTATGCCATCCTGGGAACTCTCTTGACTTCTGAGAGGCAGTGCTTCAAATCTGTTCTATTTATTTATTTATTTATTTATTTATTTATTTATTTATTTTTGGTTTTTGGAGACAGGGTTTCTCTGTATTGCTTTGGAGGCTGTCCTGGAATTCGCTCTGTAGACCAGGCTGGCCTCGAAGAGATCCGCCTACCTCTGCCTCCCAAGTGCTGGGATTAAAGGCGTGCACCACATACACCCGGCTTGTTCTATTGATTTTTTTCTGTCTCTTTTAAAGCATTCTCTCCTTTTATTGCCCCATACATACCACTTTAATATTGTCCAGGATTTTCTCTATTTTCAAGGTCTCATTTTACAGATGCTAGGAACTTTCATGTGTGTTTTACTGACTCAAGTCTTTCTCCTGGAATTTTGACCTGTATGGTTAACTCTTCATCTCCATAACCACTTTCAGATCAATAGGAACAAAACCAAACTCATCACATTTCCATCTCATTTCCCTTGGGATCCTATATTGGTCAGTGGTAATGCTGGCCATTTGTCAAGAACTGTGAACAATCAGACTTTATTTGAATCTTCAGACAACAAAGTTGCCTGCCACAGTTTCAAAGAGGCTGGTACATCTCCTGTTTAGAGACAGGGAATGTTTTTGCTTTTCCTGGTAGATGAACATCACGAACTTCATGGCTGTACTGGTTTTCATAAGTACAGTGGAGTGGTTCAGTATCAAACCCTAATGTGTATGGGGTTTGCATCACTTTGGAGGAATCATGAGTGTAGGAGACCGGAGCTCCTGTTGTGAGTTTCAGGGAATTTTTTTCTATGGAGAAAGAAATTACAGTTATGAAGCTAGAGGATGAGGCAACCCTTCCTTTACTTTGACAGGAGGGTAGGTTTTAGAGTTGTGTGTACTATACGCAGCCCTGAGGAAACAAAGATGAGAGTGTCCCTTTATGAAGAAATTGATGCTTTGATCCCTGCTCTTACTCATTCTGGCTCCAATGTTTGCACTAATTCCCTTCAAGGACTCAAAGAAATTCAGCGTGTTTCTAAAGTCCAGTGTGTTGTGTACATGTTGTCCTTCACATTCAGTTTTGATCATCTGGGAGGGCTTATGCATCCTGTCTCTGATATGCTGTGGGCTTCAGGTAGCTGGTGGCTCTTGAAGTCATCCAACAACTCCCGGCCCCAATAAGGTTGTGCGGTTTCTGGGTGATTGCTCTGCTCCATGTCAAATGGGCTATGATATTACCACGGTTTCCATGTCTGCATTTCCAGGAATCAGCATGACACTATAGGACTAGTAGTTATGTTGGCATCCTTCATTTAATGAGAAGTTTAAGAACACCGTAAGAAACAGACATTCCTTTTGTGGATGGGTGTGGTGGGGGAGGGTATCTGTCATGAGTTCCTGTGAGAATGCTGGGCTGAAGTTCTTCCCTACAGAGAGCAAGCAGCTCCAACCTTCCACCTCTGTTTGGCTTTGAACCCTTTCTGTCAAACAATATTAAAGAATTTATGTCTTTTTCTTATGAATATTTGAAAGAGTGAGTTTGGAGGAACCTGTCTTTAATCGAGATTAGATGACATTTTGGGAGGTTTGGTGGCTGTTAAGCAGATCCAGGCTGGCAAACACATGGGTGCATGTGTTTCAAAATGGCATCCAATCTTTTTTTTTTTTTTTTGAGAAAATTCAAATTTGCTCAGGTTTCTTTCCATTTCTGTAAATTCTTGAAATTTCAAAGTTATTTTACTCTAATCACATTTAAAAAAAGAAAAAAAAAACATGTGTAAGTACTTTCACAGTGAGTTTCTAATCACTCAAATAGATTTTTTTCTTATATCTTTCATAAAAGATAAATTCAGCCTCCTAGACATATTGAGGGAATGTTGAGAAACAATCTGGATTCTAATGACAGTGACTTTTACAAAAAATATTTTGGCTTTATAGTAAAGTTGTAGCAATCTTTTATTCATAAAACATATTACTTGGATTTTTATGGAGATCATGTGGATTGTATATATTAGGTAGAACATTTGGACCAGGTTCCTGGAAAATTATTTGATTACTAGTAAAGATGACTAAAATTATGGTTTTATTTTTAATCAAAAATATTAGGGAAAATGGGCTTTTCATGCTTTATAATCTGGAGACACGGTGTCTCTCTTTTTTTTTTTAAAGCAAGGTTTTAAAAAAGACAGTGAAAGACTCTGATTGTGTTGAACTGTTATAAAAAGATACATACTATTTTTGATGATGCAAGATCACCCAGAGTTTAAGCCAAGTCTTAAAGACTGTTTAAGGCTTTGTGTATGTGATGAGTGGAATTTAAGATACTCAAGGGTTTTGATGTATCTAATACGACATAGTTGATTTGGATATTACTTCTTGTAAAATGTCTGACAGTTAACTAGTGCTTAGATCTTTTAGGAAAGCACTTTTGTTTCCCCAGATCTCAGGCAAACAAGACATTTGTGTGTGTGGAATACTTTGTTTCAGCCGTTTTCTGCTTTAGTTACTGTCTTATCCAAAAAGATCCAGATGAGGAATGGTTTGATTTTTATTTTTCTTAAAATATAGATTATCCATCCATACATAATAAGACATCTTGGGACTGAGATCTAAGTTGAAACACAGATTCCCTCATACTTCATGTATGTGCATCTTTTTACACACAGCCTGAAGGTAGTCTAGACACTCACTTTGCACTCACAAAATGACAGTGACTCCCTGCTCAACCTCAGTCATGGCATTGTGCATTCTAGTCTCATTGTGCTACTTGAAGGATTTCAGATTTGGGAAATTTTGGAATTTCAGAATTTGGCTTACAAATGTTCAGCCTGTGCCAGTGTTTACCAATCTAAAATGTCCTCAACAGTAGCACAGGTAGCTCTTGAAATGGCTCCATATATGAGTGAGAGGAAGAGTGGCAGCAGGACAGATAGAGTCAGATGGTAGGCTCCCAGTCACAGCCAGCCCAAGTGGCCACTAACGACAACTTTGCTCAACTGAGGAGCATCAAAAAAACATTGAAAATACACAACTGTGTACTGTAAAACAGTAACTGGGATTTTGAATATTCTCAACACAGAAAAATGATGTGTGTCTGAAGTGATGACTATGGATGTCATATTCTACACTGGAGATATGTACAGTTACTGTCACATAGATATACCTCTTTAATGTTGAGAAATTACTGTATGTTTTCAAACTCTTCTTGAAATATTTAAAAACAGTATGTTTGCTGACATAATTTTTCCGTACTTTAAAAACTATAAACAACATTGAAAATGTTCCAAATATTTGTTTCATTAAAATTGGTATTAAAGGAAAAGACTCTGAAGACCCCCTACGAAGGCCTCACCCTCCCTGGGGAGCAGAAAGAGTATGGGATAGGTAGGGTGTTAGTTGGGGGGGGGCAAGGGAGGAGAGGAGGGAGAGGGACCTGGGATTGACATGTAAAATAATCTTTCTAATTGGAATAAAAATAAAAAACAATTCTTAAAACCCATTTGATAGTAGTAACTTAATATGAAACCATAAAAAATGGAAGTCTATACCATTATGGGACCTATGGACATCTTCCTTCTTTTATATACCCATCTATAAAACCTGCTGACCCAAGGATCAGCCCACCTCTGGATGTTTACCTGTATGGGAAGGTGGGTACACACAGCTCTTTGGAAACACTCAGCACAAGGGCCAGGACGTCTTCCTCAATATGATGAAGGTAGACTGAAAACAATACTTAGTTTTCATTTTGATATAAAAATCAAATTTTGAAGATGCAAGTATTTAACAATTAGAACTTCCTGGGGAGTGGATGCAGGAGTGGCATGGGAGGACAGGAGGGAGAGGGAACTAGGATTGGTATGTAGAATAAGATGGCTTTAATTTAAATAAAAACTTATTTAAAAAAAGAAACTGGGAGGGGGATACAAGGTAAAAGGAGATGAAGAATTGCAGAAATATAAACATTAAAGCTCAAATCAGTAACCTGTGTAGCAATTACAGTTTAGTCATCGTTAGGGTCAAGCTTGAGTCCCAGTTACAGACTCTTGCCAGGTATTAAGTTCCAGTGCTGATCAATACCCAGTAGGGTTTCTCTGCTTCTGCTGCTTTGAGCTGACTAGTCTAGTTAAGGCTAAGGAAGATTTGCCCTCTGCAGCCAATGATGCTTTTCTTCTTCTTCTTCCACTTTCCTCTCCCCATTGTTGACAATATGGATGTTATGATAGCTTTGGACAGATAACTAGCCATATTTAAGAGGTCTTCTATAGTTCCTCTTCCTTCTTTATCAACATGCAATTAAGGATGAGTAACTTTTTTTTATGTGACATCATTCTCCCCTTCTCTCTCCCCTCCCTCTTCCTCTTCCCACCCCTGTCCTCTCCTGATTCCTCTCAATTCATGGGTTCTTATTTTCTAATTGTTATCATTACATTTTATACACACATATAAATTTATGAATGCAACCTGTTGTTGCATGCCTTTAGTGTTGTTCAGATGTAAATGTGTTTAGGGATGATCACTCGGGATCTGATAACCTGTCAGGGGTCTTCATTCCCGGAGAAGACTGAGTGTGCTGAGTTTTGAAAAGAGATATCCATTTTGCTGTCTATCCACTCTTTGCCACTTTGTTTAAAAGAAAATTGACCCTGTAACTGGCCATGTAGCCCAGGCTGACCTCAGTCCATAGCACTTGTGCTTCAACCTCCTGGCTGGAGCCACCACGCTCTGGCTAGACTTTTATCTCAAAGTTGTGAAATCAGAGTTGAAGTTGAATTATACAGATGAAAGATGTATAAAGTATCAATTTAAATAAAGGGTTTGAAGTCAGTGGGCTAGAGAATGAAATGTTTTAGGAAGGGAATTAATGACAAAACAGCAATTATTACAAAGCCGATTTCCATCTACCAAAGGGAAATCCAGCCAGCTCCCAGAAGATAAAGGGATTTAGCTCATAACAGCAGGAACAACTAAAAACTGCTTGTGTCAGACAACTGTCCCCAGCATGTGACCATGGAATGATGTTTAGTCACCAGCCATGAAAGGAGTATGCCTCTGCCCTGAGAAACAGACCAAGTGGGGGGAGACAGCACGATTAGACTAAAATACTCACTCTTTCTAGTCTCTCCTGCATTGCTTTCAAAGAAGAGCTCACCAAAGTGATGAATGCAAATTCTGAAAGTGATGAGTATAGCTGTGGCAAGTGCTGGGGATTCCCATAGTTACAGTTATTGCCAGGGCCTGGAGAGATGGTTCGGTGTTTAAGAGCACTGACTGCTTTTCCAGAGGACATGGCTTCAATTCCCAGCACATAGATGATGGTTCATACCTGTCTGCAACACCAAGATCTGACACCCTCACACAGACATAAATGTAGGCAAAACACCAATTCACATAAAATTAAATAAATAGATAGGTATATAGACAAACTGCTTAGCAAAGTCTATCATCAATTCTGAAAGAATATATAATTTCTAAGTTACAGTGTCTAAAATATCATTAATTAGTATGTATAATGTATGAAAACTGATATGGACTATGTTATTGACATAACACAATTGCTTTTAGAAAATGTGCATTTGGGTTTGTCATCCAGCATCAAGCTAGATTTTTTTTCCGATCTGTCATAGTGATAGCTGAGCAATCTTACTCACTTGGCACAGCCTCTTTCCTTCCTTCATCTGAAGGCTTGCTGGGACAATGTATGTAAGGAGGAGTCCTACAATCATTCCCATCGGGGAAGGCCAGGTTGGCTTGGCCAGTGGTTTTTCTTATTGTCAGCAAGTCCCTCATTATTTGTAGGTCTTAAGAGGCAAAAGGAGAAATGGAATCCTTCAGTTCCTGGGACTAGTGTTTTCTATCATGTCCTAAAATCATTTAATACTTAGCACCCAGAAAAGTGTCTATTAAATTATGATGGGAAAATAATTCCATACTCTAACTTTTCAGTCACTTTAGCCCTGGATTTAGACACTGGCCTAATAGGATGAAAACTCAGACTATCTAGGCCACAGACACAGCAGCAGCATTTCTATAAAGATGCCCCTCCTTGTCACTCTGCTAGATGTGATAGGACAACTCAAGTACATGTCCACATGAGAACAATAGCAGGTTGTTTTTTTTTTTTTTTCTACATCAGTTAAATCTTATTTTAAAATCCTATGGAAACCAACTGATGGAAAAGCAAAGTGCCATGTTTTAATTTGAGCTGTGATGACAAAATAGCACAAACCAAGTAGCTCATTAGCAATAGACATGTAAACTCACAGTCTTGGAGGCTGGAGTCCTTGGTTCATTCAGCATCTCACCAGGGCCTGCTTCCTGGTCTATAGATGGAAGTCTTGGTACATCCTGGGGGACAGCAGGAGTTCTTGGTTCTTCTCTGGAGTCTCTAAGGGCACTGATCACATTCATTAGTGTTCTACCCTCATAACCTAATCACCTCCAAGGACCATCTCCTGATATCACAATGATGGAGAAGGTTTTAACGCATGAATCTGGGGAAGCCATGGCATCAGAGCCACATTGTACTTTCAGATACAAGCCCTTCTTTGACAGTTGCTCTCTGATGACCTACTCCCTCAGATTCAGTTTGTTTGCTTGTTTTGCTTGTGGTAGAAAGCTGGATTCTTATACCCTGTTTCATTTATATGCTTATGTCAACTCTTTTTTTCCCCTTTGAGAGCAGGTGTATCTACCATCTTAATGGGTTTACTCTCAGTAATGTTAGTTGAGTAAAAAATGTAGTGTGAAAGTTATCTGGTCAGAACATGTCTTCTGCCACACTCATACCACTGGAAGAAAGGAACATTCATCTCTTAATGTTTCCATGTTGGCAGAAAATGTCATTTCTTCTCTTGGTTCTAAATAAAGTAAGGAATCTCAATCAATTAGATTCACTAACTGGTGATTGGTAACTGTACCACAAATGAGTGGCAGTGGCAGAGGTCTCTAAAACAGCATTAAAATCAGTTGGTTTGTTCCATATCCAAGGCTCTCCTGTGTAGATGACTAGAAAGGTTATGGTGTCTTGTGAGATGTAGGGCATGAAAGAATTACCCCAAAATATAAACTCAACATTCTCAAGACACGAGTAATGAGGAACAAAGATCCAACCCAAGATAGGTTATTAACTGGTAATTTATTGGGAAGATATACTCACACAGGGAACCAGTAATCAGATTTGGCACTCCCAGAAGTCCGGTCCCAGATGCTTCCAAGAGCTGAACCCCAGGAGAGAGCAAACCCCGCTCCTCCTTGCCCTTTATCCTACCCTTCTACTTACTTGTGACCACACCCAACTGGGCATGGTCATCTGTACAGGTATCCGGATCTCTCTACACACGACTATCAAAATAGAGGCAAGCTGGCTTTGCTGGGATTGACTTGACCCTTGTCATCTCCTTCCTTGGACTTGTGTAAGCACTGTTCCAACCTGACTACAGCCTGCTTCTGGGTCAGTTGAGAAAGCTGCTTGTGCAGAACTGGAAGAGAAGCCCAATGGGGCCGTGCCAGCTCATGGATGGGAAAATAAGTTTGCATATAAAATACAAAACCATAACTAATTAACACCAGGCAGGTGGTCTTGATGGAAATTTAAAATTCAAACTGGGGCACCAGGGAATACAGTCTTGGCAGAGGAAAGTGTAACCGAAATGATTCCCCCAAACTTGCCAATCGAGCCTTGTGCCAACCGCCCTTCCAAAAGGGCTTCCTGTGCCAGTCAGTTCTGGGAAACATCGAGCCAAGGACAAATGACTGCAGTCCTGAAAGTAGATACAATTGCATTAAGATTTGGAGGCGTTCAGATCTGCAAGAAAAGTGGGAGCCTGGATGCGGCTTCACGTGCACTTTTTAAAATAGCAACAAGGAGCATGGGGAGAAGCTAGCCAAGCTCTCAGCAAGAAAGGGGTGAAAGGTGGCTGGAAGAAGTTGCAGATGAGAAGACAGGAAATATTCACACCCCCATGGAGTGCCAGAGCTAAGCAGACAGCAATAAGAGTAGAAGTATGTGAGTAACAGCCAGAATTTGCTGAAGTGCTGAGAGTGAAAAAGAAGTTTTACTGCCAAATGGCCATCAAGAGAAAGCAGGCTAAGAGGGTGAGATGAAATGGAGAAACAGAGAGATGGGGCTTGCAGGAGGTGTGATTTCTATCACAGGGCCATGAGGACACAACTCAGCCTGCTTGCTCTTCCTTCCCCAGGGAATACATAAATGGTAGGATGGCAGTCCTGCAGGGGCCTTTGGGAGACAGTCTGGCTTATGGCTCTCCTTTTATAGCAGGGCATGCTGCGGCATGGAAATTGTTTTGTGGAGGCCCCACGGTGAATTCTTTACCAGAGTCCAGAGGAAACTCAAGTCTCTCTGCCCTTTCAACCTGTAGACAAGAAAATGTTGGCATTGCTGTTCATGGATGTATCCACTGTGCTTGTATTTAAATTAAAGCAAAGACCCTGAAAAAAACTGGAGCTTATATAGCAACTAAAACAATGGATGAAGACTTGTTCATGAGCAGATGTGAAATTGAAATTAGGAGGTTTTTTTGTTTTTTTGTTTGTTTGTTTGTTTTAAATTGCCAGCACTGTTCTGTGTATGGAGCATCAGTTTGGTGGGAAATGGTTGTCTTTCAGGAAGATTTTACTCTTTGTGATGAAAAAAATCACAATGTTTGTCATAAGAACTAGAAAATACAAGACCATTTAATACAAGTATCACTCCCAGTACTAAGAGGGAGATGGTATTTTGCTACTAACTGGTTTTACTGAAGTATATTTTGTTTTATGAAAATTAAAAGCTGAGTATTGTGGTAATGCCTTTAATCCCAACACTTGGGAGGTAGAGGCAGGAGGATCTCTGTGAGTTTGAGGCCAGCCTGGTCTACAGAGTGAGTTCCAGGACAGCCAGAGATACACAGTGAAATGCTGTCTCAAAAAACAAACCACAAACCAAAAACAAAACAAAATTAAGATGATTGTATGTATAACAATTAAGATAATTGTATATCCATAAAATATATGACCACTTAATGATATGTGAAAATCGGCTGTAATAGAATTAGTTTATATAATAAAGTGGTTCCCCACCCCTGGGAATTGTCTGAGCTCTGATGCATTTGGTCCTCACTGTCAGTCATTTCCATGTGAGCGACTACTTATCTGGCTTGATCCACACATCACCTGCCTCCAGCCTTTGCTTCTTTCCCAGTCTCTTGGTCTTCCTGCCTCTCAGAATCTCCATGTGTTCCTCTCTGTGAGACTTGTCTTTTTTTTTTATTTCCAGCCATCCAGATTTAATAAAGCCTTCATGTTGAAAAATCATCCTCAGCCCCCTCTTAGTTTTTACCAAGAGTTCTCACTGCTGGTTGGACTGGGTTGGGGTGACGGGGGTGGGGGGTTGGTGCAGAGAGAGAGAAAAGCCTCATTGCTCATAACTCATTATTCACCAATAAAGATGAAATGTAGGTGTTTCACAGATGAGAACCAGCTTTGCTCCCCAAAGGGAAGCTTTCCTCTCTGCATGCACATTCAGAAAATAATCAGTCTCTCTGTCCAAGAACCTATTTCCTTCTAAGAAATAACCATTTATTAATTGCCTCCATTTTGCTTATTTTTGAGACTGTATTTTAACAACCACATTTCTCCCTTCCGTTTCCTCCCTCCAAACCATTTCCTATACCCCTACCCACTCTCCTTCAAATTCATACCTCTTTTTTACTAGTTGTTATTGGATGGGTACATGCAACTTGTTAAGTGCATATAATGTCACTTGTGTGTATGTTTTTAGGGATATTTGGCACCATCAATTGGAGTGCTGTCCTCTCCGATGGCCACCTCTCTCTCTCCCAGCTTTCCTTAGTTGCCTATAATTCTTTGTGCAGTGTTGAGGTCTCAAAGGCTTTCCCCCTGCAGACTGGCTTATCCAGTCGTATCCTTCTTGTTATGCTCATATTTAGGCAGTCCTGTTGATGAGACGTTATGGGTGTAACTCCTGATATTCCAGGAGACACAATCTCACAGCCAACTCCTTGATCACCTGGCTCCTACAATCCTTCTGTCCCCTGTTGTGCAATGTTTCCTGAGTCTTCGGGTGGGAGTGTTTTATAGATGTATGGGTTGGGATTGGGCTCCGTAACTGTGCATATTGATTGATTGTGGTTTTCTGTAGTGGTCTCAGACGTTGCAAAGAGAAGTTTCCTTGATCAAGGTGATAAGTAAACTTATCTGTAATATAAGGACAAATATTTATAGATTGTTGTTAGTAATTACCATTTTAACACCACTCACTTCTACACTTATTTCTTGGGTTACTTTGTTTTTCAAGACAGGGTTTCTCCGTGTTGCTTTGGCTGTCCTGAAACTTGCTCTGTAGACAAGGCTGGCCTCAAACTTGGTTATTTGTCTGCCTCTGCCTCTCCAGTGCTGGGATTAAAAGTGTGTACCACTACTGCCTGGCTACATTTTTTCTTAATTCTCTGTTTATTCCTAAAACCTCCTAATTGTTCTTTTTTGAGTTACAGTCCTCACCTTGGTGCTGTTATCAGTTTCTTCTTTATTTATAATGGTGCCAATGTTGTGGCTACTTGTAGTCAGTAGTTCCTGTAGCGACAAAGTCAAATGGTCTTTGTTATTATTACAAGTGAGGACAGTATTGGTGTAGCACTTACAAAGTATCCTTGTTCCATGGTTTCCCGTGTTCCTTGTTTTCACCTTCTATTTCCAGTTAAATTTTATTAATAGTAGTGAATTTTATATCACAGAATGGAAGGCATACCATAACAAAGGTGGAAGTGTGATTTTATTATTATCCTTATTTGGAGAATGCTTGCTTTTAGGAGATATATGTGGGTATCAGATGGGCCAAGTGTGTACTGTTGGGTGTTCTTTGCTGTGTTGGCTTAGGGTGTAGTCCCCAGGAGTTCAGTCAAATACCAATCTGTATGTTTCTACAAAGGTGTTTCATAGATTGCATAGTGTATAGTGCAAGTGGGCTTATGTCTTTGTGTTGTATGGCTTTAACATAATACCAGATTGAGTAATTTATAAAAGAAAGAAAACTGTTTCTGTTGTGGAGTCTTGACCTGCCAATATCAAGATGGCAGCAACAGTCCAGGTCCTTGACATGGGTCATTACACAAATGAAGGTTGAAGGTCCAGTGAACCATAGCAAAAATCCACTTGCTTTGGGTAACAGCTTCCTCATGGTAATCCACACACTGTCTAGACAAAGCGTTCATCTACTAATGAGAGTGGACCCATCATGATGTCATCATCTCTTGTCAGATGCCTCTTTCCAACATTGTGGCACTGGGAGTTCAGTTCCAGCCATAGTCACATGATTCAATCAGTTCTGAGACTTTCTTAAAAGGAGGAAATTCTTGCTGTGAACAGCAGCTTAATTCATGCCCTGGCCTCCAGGTTGCCCTCTGCAATGGCCTGCACTATGCATTTTGGACTGCCTCTTCAACCCCCATGACCACATATGGCACCTCCTTTTAGCAAGTCTCAAAATGTGTTCTTATTGCTCTTTCTCTTCTCTGGTTAAACCCTGGCTGATGCAAGTCCTTCAAGAGGCAAGGCTATTCTTCAATGCTGTTGTTTCTCTTTCCTGCCAGACTGCTCTATGTCTTCCTGGAGGCTGGGGTTCTCTGCCTGATCCAGCAGTCCTGGGTCTGTCAAGGCATAGCAAAGGGTTATGCAGCTTGTCATGTGTATCTATAAAACACCAAGACCTTCCCAAACATCTTAAGACTTAGCCTGTGCTCTTTGATTTAATAAATCATCACTCAGTGTGTTATAATTTTGTTTTTGTTTTTGTTTCCTAGATCTGAGGACCGAACCCAGGGCTTTGTATTTGCTGAGCAAGTGCTCAACTGCTGAGCTAAATCCCCAATCCCATACTTTCATAATTTATTCCATTGACATAGAAGTGTGTGAGAGTTTCAGGATGTTAACTTAGCTTGAAATTCAAGTGGTGTCTGTGTAGCTCAATTTGTGCTCTTTATTTCACTAGAAATAGCCATGTACTTTATTTTTTTACTTTGTGGCAAGACTTCCGGTGGATTTGATTCCTAAAGAGAATGTTCCTCAAATTCACTACTCTGACAGGGATCCTAAGTTTTGAACATGGAATTTGAAACATCTCCTATTTCAGACTTTATTAGACACCCTGAGAGAGGATCCCTATTGAAGACTAGCTGGTCACGTAATAATTAAGCGGGGGATTTGTAGTTTCTCAGATAAAGGAAGTGCTCTTTATTAGAAAAACAATTGTATACCTCACTTTCCACCCTAAAATGAGATTCACGGATAATCCAGCCAGCCTTACACACACTAGAAAACAGGAGACACATGGTATAAAAATTAGGCAGAAAAGCAGCTAGAGCTAATGGATGTTTGCAATACCAGTTTCTCATTCTTAGTATGTAAGAAAAACCCGAAGGTGGAACATGTGTGACTCGTCCAGGGGACCCTGTTGATGCCACCGATCAATGTGGATTGGATAGACACATTGTACCAGTGGCATGGCTGTTCTGAGGACTGTGATGTGGTTTCCTGATAGAGTGAACAATTCTTGGAATAGCTCACAATAAAAATCACCACACTCCTTTGATTTGCATGGTGGTTTACATTTCAGGAAAACACTGGGTATTCAGACAGCACAAAAGTACCGTCTGTTAAAAATCAAGTTAGATTCCAGCCTCGGAGAACGTATGCATGTTTCTACAAGCACCAGAAAGCAGAGAATGTTACACATCCTGAATCCCCAAAAGAACATTTAGAGCATAGTAGGGAGTCAGTATGTATTTTTGAGAGCGTGTGTAAGTTTTTCTTCTCCATGAAATTAAGCCAGACATCTGAAAGTTATGCAGGGTAAGGGGCAATTATCCACTGTGCAGCACTGCCCCAGACACCACAGAAGGACGGGTATCTATCATTCTTCTCACCAAGGGCTGTAATGTGCCTAATTATTGCAAGACCCTGAAAGCCACAGCCACTAATTTCTAAATTGCTCCTTTGGGGTGATACTGTTTGGAACCACAAAATCAAGTAATGATGGGGGCATGGTGTCTATTAGATTCCTGGGAAAATGTGCTCACACAATGATGCCTCAGTCTGTGGAAATGAGGCAACCTGTCTAAAGGCTCTGAACATGTGTACAACAGTGCTGATGGAGCACTGAGAAAGGGGGGTGCTACTGTAGGTTTTGAAGGGTGTGGGATGTGAAGCCAAGCTGTGCATAGCTCATGAGAACTTCTGTGGGAATAAGAGAGCAAAGTCAGTGCTGGATGTACATATTAGTCACTTGTTAAATTGCTGTGACAGAATAATGATAGTGTAGTTTGGCTCCTGTCCTCAGAGGGTACAGACTACTGTCCCTGGGTCCCATGCACTTGGACAGGATGTTATGGAAGGGGGAGTATACAGTGATTTTCAGATGGGAAACAGAGGAAAGGGATATGGGAAGAGGCCAAGGCATGGCACAGCTGTAAAGACATGCCTCCAGTGACCTATTCCCTCAACCCAGTCTTACCTCCTATCTTTTTACCACTTTCTGATAATGCCGTAATATGATGAGTCCATTAAGGGGATAATTTATTGATTATGTAAGAGCCCTCTTATGGTCTCTGGAAATGCTACAATGGATACACCTGGAGCTATGCTTTGCCAATCACCTAGGCATCTCTTAATCCATTCAAGTTGATAATAGGGATTAACCATCAATGGTGGACCAGTTGGAGAAACAGTCCTGTGTTGTGACTGATGGAGCCCATAGATGTACCATGTGACTTGGTGAGTGGCACTCTGCCAGGGTCTCCAGGCTCAAGTTCTCAAGTACAGCTTTGTAGCTTACATACCCCTTTGGTTGTCCAAGGACACAGACTCTAGTGCTAAGACAGAAAAACAGATTCCTGACTGAATGGATGCTTGGGCAGCTCACAATGGCATAGATGATTTTAGAAAGTTAATCAAAATCTAGTTGACTTGTGAAATTCTCAGATCCTCCAAAGAAACTCGGAGTATGCAGACTCTGTGTCACATACTGCTGCAGACATCAGTTACTGAGACTTCCACAGCAAAATGCCAAACTACCAAATATTGGGTACAACACAATCTCTCTCTCTCTCTCTCTCTCTCTCTCTCTCTCTCTCTCTCTCTCTCTCTCTCTCTCTCTCTCTCTCTCCTCTCTCTCTCTCTCAACCCAAACACACTTTCTGGAGTCTAAGCATTCAGGCTTGCCTAATTTTTATACCATGTGTCTCCTGTTTTCTAATGTGTGTGAGGCTGGCTGGATTATCCGTGAATCTCATTTTAGGGTGGAAATTGAGGTATACAATTGTTTTTCTAATAAAGAGCACTTCCTTTATCTGAGAAACTACAAATCCCATCACGACACGGAAGGCTTGGTAGAGCAGCTTGTCCATGTGTCAGGGGCATGACCCAGCAGTGCTGATATGCTGGCAGATCAGGAAACAGAGTGCACAGGCTAAAGCTGGGGTAGGTGTAACCTTTAAAACCCACCCCTAGGGCTGGAAAGATGGCTCAGAGGTTAAGAACACTGGATGCTCTTCCAGAGGACCTGAGTTCAATTCCCAGCAACCACATGGTGGTTCACAACTATCTATAATGAGATCTGGTGCCCTCTTCTGGCCTGCAGGGATACATTCAGGCAGACAACTGTATACATAAATTAATAAACAAATAAATGCTAAAAAAGATCTGGGGGCAAAAAAAACCCACCTCTAGTAATCTACCTCTACCAGCAAGTTTACCCTCTCTCAAAGCATCACAGGCTTCAACCTAATGCCACAGTGTTCAAAATTATGTCGGGGACATTGCAAATTCAGACCATAACAGATACCAGTATAAATCCCAAACAAATCTCCCTGCTGCTACTTCAGTAGCCTCTCTGTTATGGCAGTTCACCGGCATTGTGGGCCTTCCGTCATCCATGTATAGAAAGTGGGAAGTATATTTTAGGTATTTTCTTTCCTTTAATTGTGACTTTATCAACCTCAGACTTATGTGGGTTAAATAGACAGCAACAGCCCAGAAATGTGGAGCAGCAGTTTTATTGGCTCAAGCACAAGATTCAGCTACTGGAATGCATGTGGGAGACTCTACTATGCTTATTATGCATTTGTCAAACTACATTGTGCAGCACTGAACACAGAACAGAAACACTACTGAGGGCCTATTCCTCTTCCAAGAGCTTGCAGTCAGAAAATCATATGGTCGGCCATCTTAAGAAAAACAGTAGGCATTTTAATATTTGCCTCTGGCAAGCTGTTCTACTCTCTTTCCCATTGGTTAAATAAGTGAATATGCAAACAATACTATGACATGAGAAATCAGAACTCCTGTAATTTTTTCTTACTCCTGTATTTTTTAAATAAAATTTATTTATTATTTATTTCACATTCTAGCTGCAGTTTCCCCCCTCCATCCTCTACCCCCAGTCCCCCATTCCCGGTCTATTCCCATTCCCCCTCTGTTTCTGTTTAGGAAAGGGCAGGTCTCCCGTGAGTATCAACAAAACATGGCATATCAAGTTGCAATAAGACTAAGCACCTCCCCATGTATTAACCTTGAGCAAGGTGATCCAGTATGAAAAGTAGGGTCCCAAAACCAGTAAAAGAATCTGAGACAGCCTTGCAGAACTCCTGTGTTTTTAGTATTAAATGAAAAGGTAGACAACTCTGGTTTCTAAACAGCTGTTGAGCCCATTTGATGTCATGGGCCATGTTAGACTATCACAGGGCCCTTGGGAGATCTGAGAAAGGAGAAGTCACTTACATCATGTCTGTTAGTGCATGGGAGTTCAGAGTAAGGCATGGTAGAAAGGGTAACTTTTTTATCATTCCACACCTTAAACTAGTGGAGGGAATTTAAAGGAGATGAAACTTTCTGAGAGATGGGGCCAGAATCCAAGGCTGAGCCCCAGAGTGGATCTATGACTATCTAAGGAACTTCATGTCATTTGTTCAATAGAAGAAGAAGAAGAAGAAGAAGAAGAAGAAGAAGAAGAAGAAGAAGAAGAAGAAGAAGAAGAAGAAGAAGAAGAAAGAGCAGTTTGGGGAGATCCAGCTGAAATATCTGTGGAGTGTGGATTCTAGACCATCTTAAATGCCAGGAAAGTAGGAATTTGCAGCTGTTTGCTTGCTCTATTCAATGAGGCAGTATTGGAGCTAAGAGGGACCTCTAGCTTTCAAATGGGATAAATTTGCTCATGAACACTAAAGCTACTATTTCTAGTCATTTTGGGGGGGAATGTCCAGATGACATCCCTCACCTTACATGACCATTAAGAGAGTGACAACCATCAAAGCAAAGCATTGAAACCCAGAACTCAATTAGTAGTCTCTACAATTATTATTGGGTTGAAAGGAATCTCTGAGCTTTGAGGTTATTGGGCAAATGTTTGTGTTTTAGATTATTCTGCAATGTATATCCATGAGGAAGAGAAATACTGTATGAGATCATCAGGAACCTACTGATTCATTCAGGCAGAGAGAGGAGGATGCAAAGGAAGGTGTATAGATCTGAACCATGGCATGCTGTGAACAAGAAGAGCACTGGTTTCTGTCTGTGGATACTGAAAACAAGCCTAAAAGGTGTCCAATGCACAACAGGAACCCAAGTCTTTTCTTGGTCTTTTTCAACTCATCTTACACTTAAAGTTCCAAGATAATCCCGTTCTACATGGCTCTGTCTTCCTAGGCAGCAGATCCCCTCACTTCAATATTCTGTCCATGTCCTTGGGGGAGTGGTTTCCCTACAACACCAGTGAAGCTTCAGCTGTAAATTTTCTTCAATTTAAAGGAAGCTCTATAGCTATTGTGACTCAACAGTTTGGTTTGGGGGAGGTCATATATGTAGGGTAGATCCATTAATAACCAATTACAGCTATGTAGATCTCCTAAAAGGGTTTCCCTAGTACCTCACTGATAATGTAAAGCACACTACTACCCGGCCTGCTCCTTCCCTCCTTAAGTTGTCAGTGCATTCCATATTTACTCTTGTCATGCACAACTGTAAGTATTCCAAGAAAGCATCTTTGATCCCTGCCACATTATCAGTACCATATACCAAGGTCGTATCTTTTTGATGAGAAGAATGAATCCCACAGCATTGGTCCAGATCACTTCAGAATGACACGTTGATGCTTTATGTTTATACATGAACATCGAATTTCTCCCTGAGACTGTGGCTGCCACTTCATCACTTCAACTGTTTTGCTCATGACTCATGACAGTGTCACACAGAGCTCCTAGAGAGGACGAGGATAGAGTTGGTGAAACAGGGTCAGGGAGACAAGTGCCAGAAGCTCTATCAGTAAGAGGGCACGCTGTGTGGCATGATATGGCACAAAATATCAACAGCTGGAACTTCTGCTTGTAAGCCAAATAGGAAGCAGGCAATACTGGCTAAGGCAGCCTTGTTCTTTTTTTTTCTTTGTTTGTTTTTTTTTTTTTTTTCCAAGTAGGTCCATAAAGATGCAGCAGCCTGGACAAAAATAAAAGTGAAGAAAGTAAACAGACTGGGAAGTCAGAGGCCCATTGTGCCCACAGGAGCCCTTTTCCAGCAGTTCTGTGTTCCCCAGCTGAAACCACTTACACGTCATTGAGATGCTGGAATCTGCAAAGGCAGCTAAAAGATTCCCGGAGTCCACAGCAGGAGGGTGTCCAGCACCTCAGGCCCCTCCTCGGTTCCCCTCCTGACCATGACTTTAATCAGCTGAATTTCTTTTGTATATCAGCATCAATGACTAAAATCAAACAGATAATATATAGTTGTTAGTCTGTAAAAGTTGAAGTGGGTGGTCCCAGTACCATCACCTGGTTTCCTCATTCTCAGAACCAGCCCTGAGCTCCTGGACTTCATCCTCTGCTGGGCTGTGGGGCATCTTTTGTTCACCTTTATCCAGTTTTTTTTTCCATTATCTCTGAATGCTTGCCTTATAAGTACCACTTCCACGGCTGTTACTTTCTGTTTGATCTCTTCTCCACTTATTTTTCCTGGCTCCATCAGGGAAGCCTAGATGTATAGCTGTCTCATGACCCCAAAGCCCTTCCTCTGCCCCACCTCAGTTAACCCCAGAAAAGCACACTGTAGCCTTCCATCTTCAGTACAGGTTCTTCAAAAGCATCTTCCATTCTTCCTCTCATTCACAGACAGTGCCTGCCCTTCTGGGTAACCGTGCAGTGACAGGCTGTATAACTGCTGGCACTTGACTCTGAGATAGACTACATTAACAATCACTTAAGGAAACTGAAAGGAAGATTCAATACCATTTGACAAAATCTGTGATTTCCAAATACAACTCTCTAATACCTTATTCCATGCTGATTTCATTGTGGGGTCCTAGCTATGAGTCTACCTTGAAATTCCTATTCAATGGACTGAAAAGGAGCCTGACCAGGATTTGCATTGGAAAGAGAGAAATTAAAGGAAGTGTGCCCATCTTTCTCTTTTCATTGTTCACCCCACCAACTTTTTTCCACAGCACTAGGGCAGTAGCTGAAAAGTACTTTTCATTTACTTGAAGAATAAATTTTAAAAAAATCTGATGAAGAAGCATGAAGAACTACACAGGTTTGATTCTTTCTTCCCCAGCTATCTTTCAGGTTGGTAAAGGATAACAAATTCAACATTCCTCTTGGAGCCCCAGGTTGATGAAGGAATCAACTTAATAGGCATCTGTGGGTTGGTACCAAGGTCTGGAGAGGTAGCCAACATATCAAGGTTGAGCACCATAATTTGACCTTGAAATTATACCCTTAATTGGGCACACAATTGTACTTCCAGGGTACTTAACTCATTCCAAAGAACCTATTATTGAGTCAGAAGGCAACTGTGTTTTCCTGAGGGTAAAGGCACACAGAACAGAACGCAAGGCCTCCTTGAGTGTAATTCGGCATTTAATTGCACATGTAGCCATCCCTGATGGTGTTACACATGCTTGTGATTATGATGCATGGGAAAGCACTCTGCTGATGATAGACTGTGCTCCCTCTCTCTACAGAACAAATTAGGAAGGGAAATATTCAAAACATTTAATTCCTAAAACCAATTTCTTTCGTTTCTCTTTAGTTCTAAGGTCCTTCAAGTTTCTAGAGAGTTAAAGCAACCACTACCACAGGGAATTCCGCATCTGACTCACATAAAGCACATAAAACAGAATGTAATAACTGTGGGTAGTTTGCAATTAGAGCGTAAGTAAAGGACAGATGTGGTGTCTCTCATCTGCCCACATTCCCCGTCTTTCTCTTCCCCATGTTTTCAGGTTGGGAACTTGAGGCATTGAAGCTAAGTAAGAAAGAACTTTTGATCAGCAAATGGACATATCTATGTATTTCTCATTAATTTACCCAGAGTTCCTTAATTTTCTAATTTTGTTGTGTTCCCTCCCTCTCTCTCTCTCTCTCTCTCTCTCTCTCTCTCTCTCTCTTACACACACACACACACACACACACACACACACACACACACACACACAAGTGATGAATGATTAGTTCTCTCAAAACTTTGGAAACTTGGGCTGGTGAGATAGCTCAATTGGCAAAATGGAAGCATGAGGACCTATATACCCCCAGGACCCACGTACAAGGCCAGGAGTGGGGGTGTGTGCTTTCAGTCTTGAGCTGGGGATGTGGAGATGGGTGGATGCCTAAGACTCCTTGGTCAGCCAGCCTAACTTAATTGATAATCTCCAGGCCATTGTTCTACTACCTTAAGAAAACAAGGGGAATAGCTCTTGAGGAAGGACACCTGGCTTGACTTCTGGTTATTTAGACAGACACACACACACCCATACATACATATAAAACATAGCAAAGAATGAGTAGTTATTTTTGCCCATGTTGTGTCACTTGACTATCATAGTGGTTTGGCAATATTTTCTGATTTGTTCTAATATAAAAAGGAATTTATCTAATAGCATAGTGACTTAGTACTGTGGGGAAGATGACAAGATGATACTTAGATCTCTGAACAGAGCAGAGGCACATCCACACATCAGCTATTGTTTGCCAGTTACCATGTTCTTTTCTAGGACCAAGTCGATGAACAAAGTTAACACCTAAAATGGCATTCTTTGGATGCATTTAAGGCATGAAATAGTAGGTAGTCATTCAGGAATACCAGATTTGAATCTTTTGGTCTAATTTCCTTTTCACATTCATCTCCACGGCAGCAATACCAAACATTTTCAAATGAAGACTTCAGAACTGGACTATTTTTCGCATCTCTTTTGCCTTCTTACATTGAGTTGTTTGTAGAGATTTATAGTCTGTAAATTTATTTTGTTGAAGTACATGAGCCACACATTTATATTTACACATTCTGTTTACCAAAAGCAAAGCCACTTGAGCTGTGTTTGTGTAGTCTTTGCATAGTGCTTACATAACTATACTCTGCTGCCTCTCCCATCCAGCTTTTCATAAGTTGGCTATGATGGGGACTGAAAAGGACTATTTAATCTAGTTTTGACTTAGTCTGATTTGGCTTCTTATAATTAACCAAGAATGAGTCACCTAGACATCAAGTCAATATAAAATATCTAGGGATTAATTTGTAAACCTATAAAAGTCTCAATATATTTTTGGAGACTTCTCAAAACAACTAAAGAATTGGGGCCATTTGACTGATTCTTAATGATTCTCAAAGGTGGCCTTACCAAACAATACAGGCTAAATAGCAACAATAGTTGTTAATTCCTAATCCTTTTACAGAAATAAAGGAGTAGAAATTTGGCTAGATATAGGTGCATGCCAAGAAGTTCCTTGTAGTCTGTTTATATGGAAGTGCCAGTATGTGTAGAAAAGTGTCTTTAGGATACAGAAGCTCAGACAGAGAGCAGGTTTTCAAGTCAGAAACTCGAGCATGGGACCCAGCCATCTCAATTTCTAGAACATTCTTTAGTGGTTGTAATGCCTGTGTGGTGAGGTAGAATTGGCCAGGAAGAGTAATTTCTCTTCTGCTCTTGCTGGGAATATGCTTCCCCTTGCTGTAAATGTTGTATCTGTATCTGGAGTTTGGAGTTAGAAGGTGTGGGTTGAATTTGGGATGTGCTGCACAAAGGAAGTTCATGAAGCTGAGCACATTTCTCTTAATGATTTTTCATTTCTGTGTGCTTATTAGGAAGGATGAGATGGCCATGGTGGCCAAAGAGAATGGATGGTCTATTATGCACTAGTTATGATTGATGCTCATCAGTTGGACTGTTCTTGTTCTAGTCTGATAAATTTGTTTCCTGCACAGTTCTTGTTCACTGCTATTTGCTATCAGAAAAATCACAGCCTGGTCCTTAGTATAGTTTTCAGTGGTGTTGCACTTTATTCCTAGCAACAATGTCAATATTCTAAAAAGTATATAACTTCCTGGAGGAAGGCTCTGAGAGATGTGTCCTGTGATTACTCTACACATCAAATCTCCTCAATTAGACAAGTGTTCTACCACTGTGCTACATCTCCGGCACCACCTCTGTCTTGTTCTAATCAGAATATTGTTCTGACCCCCTCAGAATAAAATCTCTCACCAGGAAGAAGCACATTTGAGAACTTCCTAGTTGAAAATAATTCTGTCTTTCTCTTGCATGAAGGAGGATATGCCAATCAAAATGCATCATTTCTTGTCAATGGACATACCGTGCTGGATGTGTGTGGTTGGCTCTTAATGGCTGCCTGTGTTGTTTCCCAGCTGTATTGTCAGTTGCTGAGGGCAGACTTATCCTGCACATGGATTCGTAGAACTCTGAGAACAAGGAGCATGTGTGCCAGGCAGGTCTCTGGCACAAGCATGGCTTGTTTACCATGCTGGTTTAAATTGCCTCTTATATGTACCAGTATTTATATGTATGACAACTGGGGGCTGGCTAATTATGTGGTTCTTAGTGGGAATTGAGCTCTGTTGGAAACAGCCCAGTCTCTGCCCACTATTTATAGCCTTCATATGTCCCAAATTTTCCAGTTCTGATTTCAAATATTCTATCCCACTGTCTCAAGAAGTACACTTTATGCTTGTCAGACCACATGTCAATTTATGGTTTGAGAAATAGTCACAGTATTATAACTGCCACCCTAAACACCACATTTTCTGACTGTGGGGTTGGAATCCTGCCTTTTAACAACAAATTAGACATACGTAGGAAGTGTAAAACAATCTTTGTATTTTCAAACATACTTGTTAAACAATTGATTCAAAGCTTCATCTAATATAGCACATCCATTCTGGGGTTGAAGGACTGTAACGATGTAGAACCTGAGCCCCACTGTGCCTCTTGGGCTGACACCTTTCACACAGAATTTGACCATAGCATAAAAAAAAGAGTTTTGATTACTATGGAGACTTTTGTATTACTGCAAACTATAGACCTCTGACCCAGATATGCCATGTTACTTCCCAGCTATGCATGGAGACACACACTTTTGTTCTAGTAAGTGAGGAAAGGACAGACTTCTCATGCTATGAAGCCTCAATTTTACTTAGCCACCAAGGTAGGCTCAGCATGTCTGTTTCTTTTAACACTTAGAATAGTATGAATAGTATGAGGGTAAGGACATTGTGTGTGAGGTCTTTTAAAAAAATCTATGTTATTTGATGCAACACACTCTTTAATTGCAAGTGATTTCTTCAAGTTAGTCATCAAAATAGGAATCTATAGATTTGAGATCCAACCCAAAGGAGTAATTTACACTTAATTCTGGAAATCTGGGTAAAAGCCTGTGCCCAGAGGTTAGAAGCCCTAGGGAAACACTTATGATTATTCTGCTAATGGACAAACTACCTTCTAAACATTTATTTTCATACTCATAGATTATAAAATATAATATTGCCTGTTAGTTAGTACATTTGTATAGGCATGCTACCTAGCTTCTATGCATTTATATGCATTATTTTGTTAGCATTATATAACTTTCTAAAATTGATAGGTTTGGTGTTGGAGAGATGACTCAGCAGTTAAGAATGAGTACTTCTCTTGCAGAGGACCTGAGTTCAGTTTCCAGCAGCCACAGTCAAGTATCAGGTGGCTCACAACCACCTGTAACCTCAACTTCAGGAGTTCTGAACTTTTCTGAATTCTGCTAGCATCTATACTCACACATATAACCCCTATAAATGCACACCATTAAAACTTCCTTTAAATAAAAAAAGAGTTTTACTCTGACATTTTCATACCTGTGTACTGCCCAGTGCTGTGACTGAGGGTTAGGAAGCTGGCATGAGATGCTGAAGTATTGAGTTAGGTCACTAGAATTGGAACTCAGTCACTTTCCAAGTCAACATTTCCCACACCATTCTTCACTTCCTCACTTCCCCAAAGTATAATAAATAAGATTTGACTAAAATCATTAGCTTTCAGCCTTAAACTCCTTAATACTTTAAGGAATATTTGTGGATGACATTAGCATAATAAATGCCCATTGGCTTTATCTCAACTCTCTGCCCTGTGACTAGAATACACATGTGTGTGCTTGGGGGAATGGGTTGCTGGGAGTGTTTAGAGATGCTATGGAGACATCACTTGGAGGGTGTCCACACTCCATCTTCGAATCTGACACTTCCAATGGCACAGCACCAAGTCATCCGTGCTGTACATTAATATGTCTTAGAAAGGGATAATTCCTTCTATGCCATGTATGCCAACAGGTCTCATCTAGACAACATCAGCACCAAAGGACAGTTGCTGGCTCCAGGCAACCAATGGTCCTTTTGGATGTGGTAAACTGTGTTGAGATCCTTACAAAATGTTCACACTAAGAATGGGATCATTTTTTTTTCTACAGGAAGAACGGTCCCAGGATATAGAGTGGTGCCTGGTCCAAATTTGGAATAAAAAAGGAAAACAAAATCAAATACAAAAAAGCATGCTGTTGTGAGTGACTGAATGAGGGATTCAGTGCCTCTCTTTGAAAATTCATTAGAGAAAAGTCAGTGGTGGTTCTATTTTCAGAGATCTCTGGATGCCTCAGTGGCCACACCACCTGTACAACCCACATAGTCTAGCATCTAGTGCAGCCCACATGGAAGAGGCACGTTGCAGCATAGTCTGAATAATGTGAATACAGTATCTGAATTATGGCCAGTTAATGGCTAAGATTTCTCCATTTACTTGTGGAATTTCTTGAAATGGAAAAATTGCATATAAGAATATAGTCTCGGACTTAGCTGTCAGATGAGCCAAGAGTAACAGTGTATGTTTTTCATAGTCATGACAATCACAAATCAATACTGCTGGAACTTGGCTGCACAAATAATGTTCGTCACTTGTCTGTGAGGACACACTTGGGGTGGCTTCATGGGAAAATACTGTTAGATTTTATGTGTGTGATCTCTAAACTGCTGGAACAATCTGATTAGAGTTACAACTAGATAAATTCATTGATATTAGCAGAGAAACTGAGGCGGCACTTGGCTTCAGCTGATAAAAACAAAAATGAAGAATTTGAGCAGTGTCAAGTAGAATGACCGCCAATTAATTGAGCAGCTGTGGGGTATTGATACATATCAATATGGAGGAAAAAAAATAAACACGTTGGAAATTTGCAAAAATCCTTTGCCAAGTTGTAAGTTAGATTAATTTAAAATGTTCTTCCATTCAAATATGACTGGAATTCCACAATCATATTGAAACCCCCTCCTACCCCATAGCATTGGGCTAGTGAGCTTTGGAATAAATTGTTACAGTAGTTGCTGAGATTTCAGCCAGCCCTGCTCAGTGTGACAAAGGCTACTATAAATAAAATGGGGTCCACATCCATATTTGTATTTCATGCCTACATGGTGCTGCAGAATGTATTCTGAACTTCATTCTGCTTTTGTGAAATTCTGCCTGTCTCTACCTCCCTTGTACATGTGTCGCCATGCCTGACTTCCTTACGTGGGTTCTGAGGATTGAACTCAGGTCCTCAGACTTTCACAGTCTTCAGTTTTTCAACTGTCATGCTATCCCCTCAGCCTCAGAGTAGCTCTACACAAAAGCAAACCACACTTTTGTCTCCACCTTCTAGAAAATGCTCCTATTCCCAGCCTCAAGATAAAGAAGTGATGGTTTACCTCAGGTTGGGCTTGACAACTGCTGAATGGAGACACCTCCTTCTCAAGTATCCAGCGGTCTTGCATAGTGGTAGTCACAGGATGGAAGCTCCCTCCTGCTGATAAACTACTATTCCATCTGTCTAGGAGGACTGGAGGACAGGGAAGCCAAGGGCAGGCACCAGAGAAGTGGGAGATATGTGTGCCAAGCTGCACTGGACCCTAGCTTTTAAGTGGGTAGATGACAGATGGCTGGTATGCATCCATCATTTTCATTGCTGTTCTGTCCACCACAAACCAAAAGTTTGGGGTGAGGAAGGCAGATGAGAAAGCAAAAAAGGAAGTAGAGGTTTAAAGGGAAATTTATATAAATTTGGTTTGGTTCTAGGAATGGGAATGAAAAGTTATTTAATGGTTAGATTGAATTTGCTGAAAACCAAATTTCCTTAATCCTGATTTCCATTTTCCTTACCTCCCTAATATTTTAAAGCTATTGTGTAGATATAAAGATGACAAAATAAGATTCTGTTTCCTTCTCTAAGTTGAATTCAGTGGTATAATAGTAAGTTTGGGATTTATAAAATGTGTAACTTGGCTTGATGCTTCTAAACTTGAAACTCAGCTTTTCATAGGAAGATGCTAGTTAGTGAGCTGGTGGGTTTTATTTTAAGCTATTAAACGGACAGTTTCTCTTTTCAGATCCAGAAATGCCTAACTGTGTATCTGGTACATTGTGTTGTGCTTGTGTTCTCCAAAAACAGTGTGGTAGGAAGTTATGGAAGTTTGATGATGGCCTAGGGCAGCCTAGGATACAGTAAGAGCTCAGTCCGTATTGTGGAACAAGTGAGTGAAGGGCTAGGAGTTGTTAGCGTTCATTTATTGACTGACTACATTAATACTCTTGACACAACTATAGATTTCAGTCAGTTGACAGCCTGAGGGAACACTTTACTGGTAAAATATGTTACTGATAGAACTCACTAGGCAGATGCTCATTATAACCCAAGAATTAGGGAGGCCAAAGACTTCAATTTAGTGCCTCCAGGGGCCAGTTATCTCTGCTCTACTCTATGGCTGCCTGTACAAACCATAACCTTTGCCAGCTGTCACACATAAGGGCATGCTCTTTGTCACAGAGAGGTCCAGGAAGGAGACCAGGGACCTTAGCTCAGACCTACCACCACTTGGGAGAAAGAAAGTGCAGGCATGTGCTCTGCAGAAAGATCAGCTGGTTGAGAAATGGCATAAGGACATTATGCAGCCACTCACATCCTAAGTTACAGCCTGGTGAGATTTTTGGTGTACAGTGCTTTGGTCCATATTGGTGATAGACGAGTCTCCAGTTGCTGAACGCAGGGTCATCCCAAAGCCCTTCCTTACTTGAGCTAAACATTTAGCTCACAGGATTCAAAATGGACTTGGGCATATTACAACCACATACGCCGTCCAGGAAGCCTCTGTTTGCTAAACCTATATATTTCACATTATTTCAACATTACCCAGAAACATTCTTTGAATAATAGACTACTATATTTTCTGCCTGGCAAGCCTCACCTTGGTCTGCGTTATCATTTAGGCCCCATCTGAAAACACCATTAATTTAAATAAGCAATAGAGACTGAAATAAAATTCCATTCGTGCTTAACTCTCCAATGTGGTTTGAAAATGTTTTCTTCTCCAGCCAGTCTTATGTTACATGCTGGATGGTCTTCTCTTTGACCACCTCATAAAAAAGGCTCATAAATACTTTTCATGTGTTATTTAAACTAGCGGTACTCCCTGAGGCCCCACACTCCTATTTTTGAAGTCCTTTGTGTATTTCAAAGGCCTTTCTAACCCAGTCACAGAGGTAAAGTGTCTTCTAAGTTGAGAGAACCATGTTCTGTCACTATCAGAGCATCAAGTTCCTGTACTGATGAAGCATTTCTCAGCGAAATGTTGCCAATGTATAATATGCTCTCTTGGTTAAAAACAGTCCGTTGTAAGATGTCCATGCCAGCATTAGAATATAAGTGTCTTTTTTTCCTGATGATTCTGATGTTGGAATTGGGGTCTTTTTACTGTACTCAGCAACCTGACAAACCAGAACTCTGTTTCCTTAAAAGGTGAATTAAGTTCTGATTAATGAGGAGGAAGACAGAGTGTCTATGTACAAAACTGTGTTATGTGTGATGAGGTTTCTACTGGCAGCATCTACTCTAACCAGTAGATGGGGAAAGGCACAGAAGTGCCTTAGTTCTTGTCTTTTTATTATGCTGCCCTTTCACACTTTGAAATAAACTTCAGCTGGCTCTGTAGTTCAAGTATTAGACCCCTCATTTCAACATCACATGAATCTATCATTGCTCTTCTCAATTGTGTCACAGCTTTGTCAGACAGAATAGGATCAGAAAGTCATTGAGAAGTCATCTAGTTCAGCTTCCGTCGACATGCAGAAATTCTTCCTTCACTATCCCTATGGGTTCTCCTTCGATGTTTGTTTCAGTACTCTTAAGAACACACATGTCTGTATGTATACCTATTGCTCAAATCATTAGAGATTCGGTTTTTAAGCTTTTTTTTTTCCTGGTCATGAAGTTTTGACATTTCAAGAAATATCTTCCAATCTTACCTTTTTAAAACTCAGACCTACTGGGTCTCATCTGATGTATACCAGTGACTCTCTACCTAGTCTGCTAACCAGTCTTACTTTCCCAGACAACTTATCCTGTGTTAAAAATCTTGTCTTATTGAAATAAAACATCCCATTGACACTTTAACACATACATAGTAACTCAGCTGAGGAAGTGACAGGAGGCCTGTGGAACCTCAACAAAATGCATGCTAGATCCTTGCTTCCCTACTCTGAGTGGTGACACACTGTTTCCCTTCACCCTTGAGTAGACTGTCATATATCCCTCTCCCTGCCAGACTGTATTGGTCAAAGCACAATTGACAGCACTGCTGTCACGATAGCTGAGACAAGCATTGGAAGCAGGCTCACCTTGTCAGACATTCATCTTGATAGTGGAGAGTGAGATTCTGAGAGTGTGTTCATGGTCCAGGATCACACAGCTAGGCAGTGATGGAGCTCAGAACTAACCTAGGCTGACACTCTGGAGTAATTTCTGTGTTTACAAACCTCAGCTTAATGCATTTAGTGGCAGAAGTAAGTGGTGGGCAAGGTTTCTTTAGACACTACCAGTGAAATCCAGGAGATTCCTTTTAATCCCACAGAAAGTGGGAGCCTGTGTTGCCCCCCCACCCCTGCTGAAAGTTGGAGAAACCTGAGGAGCGTTTTGTACTGTTGGCGTCTCCTGCTGAATTCCCATACTATCAAGATTCTCTTACAACATCTGGCCATTTTACAGGGGATTTCATGGAGCAAATCAATTAACATTTTTAAAAAGTAGGGTAGAGAGAAAAAAATACTTGAGTGGTAGCATAGCACTCTGAGAATTCCCTAAGAGGCAGCTAATGGTGGGATTGTACAAAGCCATGTAACTAATCAAGTCCATATAACACAGCTTATTCTTAAGCAAAGTAGATAGAAATGACAACAATTTAAGAAGATAGGATGTTTATTCTGCTTTAAACATTACATGATGGACCATGTATTGAAACAGTACATGGTACCCTGTAGATATTTGTAATTTTTGTGTTTTGGGTATCAATTGAAATGAATTCACATTAAAGCAATATATAAACAATTTAAGTTTAGATCAAGGTCATTTGATTCTTTGTGTTACAGAAAAAAACATGCATATACATAATTCAGGATGAACAGCTACACCTCTGTTTTTCTTTTTTCTAACAGTGGGAGCTGAGAACAGTATTCTGAGGTAAGAAATTCTTAGCTAGAAGGCCTGGGGGTGGTTCTTCTAGGATGTAGTCATTGGATTCCAACTACACAGTGCAGGAGGATCTTGGCAATGACTTTTGTAAACACTTGACGGGTGCTTGATGTACTCAAAACATATAGGCTCTTTCCACTTGTGAGCTTAAGCCCTGGTGATTAACTTCAAGCACACCAAACTGGCTGTTCCATGCAGTCTCTGCTATAGGAACCTGTACAAGTAACATGTGCCTATACTGGGGCCATTTATCTATATCTCTGTGCTGAGCCAGTAGATGCCACTGACGATCATGTTTATTGGTCCCCAGAAAATTGCTTCACCCAGTAGGTCTCCGTATATGTGCTGATGAATGATTAACAGTGTGAATAAATAACCTCATAGGATGATTGCTTTTGCTTTTCCAAGTTTCCATTTTCTCTGACTGAGAGAAGTCCTCTGTAGAGGGGGATGATTATATGTCTTCTGTGGGCAAGACTGAGTGAGATAACATACATGAAATCTTTATTACAAATTACCAATTCCATGAAGTCAGCAAATCAGACTCCAATGAGTCTGTTTTCCTCGTTGCTTCCTTCTCTCTACCCATGAATTCCCCTATTTCAATTCAGGCCACCATGGACAGCAAGCACAGGGGTTACTTTCATCTGCATTTTCATGCTAAGTTTATTGCTTTATCTGTAATATGGGGATTAAAATATTGGGTTTATGACCTTCCTAGGGCACAGTGAGTATCCAATAGCTCATAATATGAACATGCAGACTACCAAATGTCATTGAATGTAAGATCTTATTAATATGACTTTGTTCAGAGTTCTAAAGAAAACACCATTCTCTGACACTCCCCATTTGTGGGACAAAAGTTAGGATCTTTAATTAAAAGGACTTTGAGATCACAGGCTTTGACCTAACAACTTCAATCACCTCTCAAATGAATTTTCCATTAAGAACCTATTTAAAAATAAAAGGGTTTTCTCTGTCGTTTAACATCTATAAACGGGGCTGAGAGGAAAGCATCGGGGACAGTTCAGGCCTAAGTAGTCTCCATAAAAGGAGGGACCGTCACTGTTCTTTTATCTGCCCCCAGCTTCTTTGGATCTCACTTTTCATTTAGATATTTACCACATCCGCAATTCCCCCTGCCCCTGGATGACACAGATACTTAAGTGAGGCAGGTTCCAGGCCTTTGTTTTTCCTTCTCCTCCCATAAGCCTTTCCCATGCTGGGAATAGAACTGGACTAGGATCTGTTCGAAATGGGAGCAGAACACTTACTCCCAAACAGCCTTACAAGTCTGAAGAGTGGAGACAAGCTGCATGATTTCCTCAACATTCCATTGCATTAATACCTTGTAGGCCCTTGGGGATTTTCATCAAAATCTCCCGTAACCTTTTCCCAACTGTGGTTAATCCTTGGCGCAGCCCTGGGGAAACATTCCCACATTTTGGAGAAGTTGCAAAGGAAGCCCCACTCAGTTGGGAAGCTGCTGAAGAAATGGGGTGAGAAAAGGAAATTTGTACCTCAAGTCTTGTTATCTCTCAGCATATGTAGGCACACCCAGCAGTTACTGGAGGAGGACAATCGGAGGAGACAAGGAAGTTTGTTTCAAATAAAAATAAACTTGAAAACGGAACAAGAAACAGATTGCTTTATTTTTCATAGCCGAAAGATTCTGTATTTGCCAAATAATGGAATCAAAAGAATCTGTCTGTAATCAACGGCTGTCTGTGGCCACTGACTGGAATTCTCCCCATGACCAAATTCATTATTAATAGTTATTCACTCAATAAACATGTACTGAACACATTCCAGGTACTGTCCTGTGTATCAGAGAGAAACAACAACAACAAAAAAAGCCTACAGTGTACTGAAGTGTTCCTTCCCTTCTGTGTAATGGTGACAACACATCTTTTAAAAACACTTCATGATTTTATACACACCCATACAGTACATATGCTCCTGAGCTCACTCCTTTACCTTCAAAATGACTTTTAGGAAACTGATTTCCTCTCAGTGTTTCTCTGGGCTGTTGGAACATTCTCTGCACTGATAGGGTGGAATGCCTCCTACCCTGTCTTGCAGATCTGTGCACACACTGTTTGAACCGTTTCTATGCCTTGGGGAGATGTGGCATAAGATTTCTGGAGAAGCTTAAATTTATCCTCCAAGCATGTGACATGGTAACTGTCACACCATAGGTGCCCAAAATTTTTGACTAAACAGAAGAATCACAATTCAAACTTGACCAGTAATGTAAGGAACACTATACCCTGAGATGTTGCAACATTCTGTTCCATAAATAAGTGACAGCTATCTAAATATGTATTCCAAATATATCAAGGAAACACTAGACACAACATATTTTTGTTCTTGGACTTTAGTCCATAAACAAACAGTACAAGTTGTAGGATTTAATGTTCTTCACCACTTCAAAGCTCTAGGATAGGGATATGTTATTTGTATTGTTCATTTGTCAATATGACAAACTAAGAGAATTAGACACCAAATTCCTTCCACTTTCCCTTGCTTCCTGTTAGCATCTGAGTGGTGTCACACCATGTTCCCATCTTCACTGTCAGTCTTTGGCTTTGCATGAGTGAATTTTCTGTGTTGACACACAGAGGAAAATTTATAAGTAACAGATGAAAAGACAGTAGGAACAATGGTTATCAGAGCTTTGATACATGTGTCTTAGTCACTGTTGTACTGCTATGAAGACAAACCATGACCAAGGCCAATCTGGAGAGTGTTTAATTGGGGCCTGGCTTACAGTTTCAGAGGTTTAATTCATTATCACAATGGCAGGAATCATGGCAGTAGGCATTCTGGTGCTGGAGAAGTAGCTGAGAGCTACATTCTGATCTTCAGGCAGCAGAAAAAGAGAGAGACTGGGTCTGGCATGGACTTTGAAACCTCAAAACCCCTACTCCCAGTGACACACTTCCTTCAATAAGGCCACACCCCCAATCCTTTTCAAATAGTATTACTCCCTGGTGACTAAGGATTCAAATATATGAGCTTGTGGGGGCCATTCTTATTCAATCACCACAACACGCATTTCAGAGCTTCTATTGCTGTCATAAAACACATGGCCAAAAGCAACTTGTGGAGGAAAGGGAATATTTTGGTTTACAACTCTGGAAGTCAAGACAAAAACCCGGAGGCAGGAACTGAAGCAGAGACCATGGAAAATGCTGCTTACTAGCTTGTTTCTCATGGCTTATTCAACCTGCTTTCTTATACAAGGAATACTGTTATCCTAGAGGTGGACTGATAGATGGATGATAGACTTGCTTATAGGCCAATCTTACAGAGGCATTTTCTCAGTTGAGAGTCCTTCTTCCCAAATAACTCCAGCTTGTGTTAAGTTGACCCAATCAACCAGTACAAGGTGAGACAGAAAAGCTAGTTACACTTAGGGTATTAGGTGTAAGTAAAGATGCTAATCACACAGGCTCCAGATGAACAAATAGATGACAAAGCAACAGAATGAATGATTACAGTATTAGCCACAAGAAAGCATGCTGGCCAGAAAAAATAAAAAATAAAAGGTTACTCATGATTTTGGAGTTCAGCACTGGTCTGGAAACATGCTTCCTAAAGTATTTGAATGTTAAATTTCCTTAGAAGAATTCAGGATGCATTTGGGGATGGAGCCACATACCTCTTCTTCTGCAGAGCCCTTCTCATCTTTCTAAGCTGGGAAGTTGGCATTGCTATAGGTTTTTGGTTTGATAGATTCATGTCCCACATTGCGAGGGGTGGGGGGGGGTTCCATTTCCTGCTGTGAGGCAGGTTGGAGCTGCTTGGGTCAAGGCTGGGGTTCCCTTTCAAGGAATAACTTGGCCTAATGTGTCTTTTTCCTGATGGCTTCTATTTTGGATGATCCTTTACCAAGGATATAATCATGGGTTGTTAACATTTGGGGACTTTTAGCTGGCCAGTAACTACAGTGCTTTTGGAAACCCATTTTTGTTATTTCATTTCCTTTTTCCTGTTAAGCACATCATTGAGTTAGAAGAGAGGAACCTGGGGGTTTTGGATGTGTATGTGCTCAGTGCTCAGTCCAGATTGGATTCTTGAAAAGGGAAAACAAAAAACAAAACAAAAAAAATGAAACCATGAGGTACTTGTGACTTCTGTGGTTCCCTTGGCTGAAAAGTCAGGATCTCTACCCAGACCTGCCTAAGGTGATTAGCGGAACATGGAAACAACAATAGTCATCTAACACTAGCATGACATTACATAAGCCATTTCCTTCCCTTCTAGAATGTGGAAGATACGTGAGAAGCAAAGAAGAATCTGTAACCCCACTACTCATATTTTCCACAGGCCTCCAATTACCCTTTCATCTGTCTCAAATATGGAGGGTGATGTTAAAAGCTTATGTGAGAATCTGGCAGAGTTTTATACGTGAATGTTGTCTCTGGTCTGGTTTCCAAAACCATTCTAGTAATTTGGAAAATTTGCCAGTGAGCACCGATTGTTCTACAGGAATTTACAGCTTAATGTTTCGACAGTGGCTTTCTGTGCTGGGCTCTGTGTTCTTTCTTTAGAGAACACAGAATGTGCTCGGCAAAGTTGCTTGCTCCTACTGCGGCAACTGTATTTGGCATTCCCATGACAAACAAATCAGTACGATCCATAGAGGGCATAAAGTGTTATCATATGAGAGAAACATGATGAAAAGCAATGGACTGTCTTAGAGGAGTTCATACTTGGACATACTTGACCTTGTAAAGCAAATGGACTTTCCTTTGGCAATAAAAAGTTAATCTAAACCAACCTCATTTATTTGTTCAAGCAATATCTATTGACACTTACTTTGCCACAACAGGATTTCTATACAAATGATGTAGAAAGTTACAAAATAAACCACATTTTGGAGCAAACTTTGTCTCATGAAACCACAAAACAGTGTTCATTTGAATAGAAGGCACTAAGCTTCACAAGTGATGTGTGGGTTTTACCCTTCCCCTGCAAAAGTAACAATTCCAGGGCTCTGGTGCCCCTCATGTTTAAAGCTGAGATTTTCCAGGTGTCATGCACACTGATAGCATGAAGGACAAGCCTCATGAGTAGTTTGTGTAGTGGTCTACACAACAAGAACACACTTGAGGAAGGATTTATTGGTGTGGCTAGGTGTGCAATGGATGCCCATTTATAAATCTTGGCTCCAGTGTTTATTCTCACTTAGTGGGCTTTGCACAGTGACATACATGCACTATGGAGTCCCTTATCTGGTCAACAGTGAGTGACACACAGCCAAGTTAACTGCCTTCTGTTGCCTCATTAGCACCTTTGATGGCTCCCCTGCTTCTGTAAGCCCCCCATCTAATACCCACAGTCCCAAACATTTCTGTAATCTTCCTTTTGGTAGATGAAGACCACAGCCAAGGTGAGAAGACATTGGAAGCCCTGTCTTCTGCATCTGCCATTTACCAAAGATCAGAATGTAAACTGAATTGAATTGAAAGCTCCCAAGCCCAATCCAGGAAAAGTAAAAACCCCAAAATAAACCCTTCCATGCTCATCCCTCATCCCTCATGACAGTCACCATCTGATAGATGTCAGATAGGATTTGGTGGCCAATATATTTGCCAAGAACTGTATCAGTGCTTTGTGACGTATGTTCCTAGATTATTGCTCTCTCTGATTTTAGTAAAAAGCTGATAAAGAATGCCTCTTTTTTCCAGAAGGCTCTTTGATGCCATATTCCTTGAGCCTGGTGCTCCAGTCCACATGATACGTAAGTGGAATTTCACGACATTCAAACAAGTCAGCATGAGACGGCAGTGAATGGCTTTAACAACTAATTTCTCACCTTGATCATAAGGGCACAGAATCCTACCTATTCTTTTCCACCAGATGAAATAAAAAGACTTCCTCATAAAAGTAAAGGGGTAATTAGAGGGAAAAGCCCTTTTAATGCCATGCTGCTTTATTTTACCTATTGACAAGAAGTCCAATTCTCAGCTTGTTAATGAACTTTAAAAATACAAAACTTTCCTGGTTATTCTTTCTTTGGATTCTGGGTGCTTATGACTTTGAAGTGAGTCTAACTGGTGAGTGGTTCGACATTGAACTAATGAGATTTTACTGTTTTGAACAGCTGGTCAAATCTGGAGGCCCCTGGAGCCTAAAGGCAACTGCTGATTTACAAGGCTTCTGTGATATATGCAGCCTTGGCTGGCGTTTTGTTGTTGATTTAGGCTAGAGCAAAGGTGTAGATTTTGTGATGTTGTAAAAATGTCAAGTGATTGATTTGAGAATATGTAATACCTATAGGTAACTCTCACTAGGAGCCAGCATCTTGTGTGGTTCATGCTTGAGAATGTTAAGGAAGGCTTGGCTTTAAATATGACAACATATTCTAGAGAAGGCTGTAGATATATTGGCTATTTAAACACTCACCTGTAATTCAAGATTCAGCAAACAGAGGCAGGTGGATCATAAATTCATAGTATAGTCTAATTCCATTTTCTCCCTTCTTTTCTGTTTTCCCTAACTCCTTTCTCTCCCCCTACTCTACTTATTCTTTCCTTTGCTTCTCTCCCTTGTTGATAAATATATGAAAACAAATTCTGGAACTTGTTTACATCTTAGTATAAATCTTTAAAACATATGGACATTTTCTTAAAAGATGCATAACCATTCTTTGGTATCACTAATACCTAGTGTGTCTCCCTTTCCTATAAGTCCCAGAATTATTTCTTTTAATTGTTTCCTTCATATAAGGATCCAAATAAGGCCACGTGGCACATTTGGTTGCAAAATCTCTTAATGCAAAAGGTGTCTCCTCAGGACTTCTATCTCCATCTACAGACAGGAAACATGGAGGTAGTTATGGGAAGAGGCTGTGGTCTCTGGTCCCTGTGCCTTTCATCTTGCTTGCCTCTGTTTCTTAGTGGGCTTGTTCCTTCTATTGCTGTTTGTATCCATTCCTCTCTAGTTTTCTTGTGTTTCCCTGGGTATTTGGTCCCAACCTACCTTGGAAGAGCACCAGAAAGATCAACTGCACCACTGTGGCATTCAGGTCACATGTCTGCAGCCTTTCTCAAGTTATTGCAGAAGGAAGAAGTTGTAGAACCATAGCAACTGGGCAGTAAGCCTCCACTTCCCAGAATTCTCTTGGGCCCTGTAGACAGCCTTTGACTCTCTATGGAAGAAGGGAAAGTTGCTAGGAAGGAGACAAATAGTACACAGTTATCTCCTCACAGAGGTAAGACTTGGGTGATTATGCCTCTTAGCTAATCCAGTATGCTCCAGTTTTTTTTCCTATTTAAATTAGAAACAAGCTTGTTTTACATATCAAGCCCACTCTCCCTTCCCTCCTCCCCTGTCTCCCATCAACCCCCTATCACATCCCATTTCTGCTCCCCAGGAAGGGTGAGGCCTCTAATGGGAGATCTTCAAAGTCTGTCATATCATTTGGAGCAGGGCCTAGAGAGAGTATCCCTCTATGTGGAATGGGCTCCCAAAGTCCATTCTTATGCTAGGGATAAATATTGATCTACTAACAGAGGCTCCATAGATTGCTGAGACCTCCTCACTGACACCTATGTTCAGGGGGTCTGGATCAGTCCTATGCTGGTTTCCCAGCTATCAGTCTGGGGTCCATGAGCTCCCCCTTGTTCATGTCAGCTGTTTCTTTGGGTTTCACCAGCTAGGTCTTGACCATTTTGCTCATTACTCCTCCTGCTCTGCAACTGGATTCCAGGAGTTCAGTTCAATGTTTAACTGTGGACATCTGCTTCTGCTTCCATCAGCTACTGGATGAGGCTCTAATATGGTGTAAAAGGTAGACATCAATCTCATTATCAGAGAAGGGCATTTAAGGTAGCTTCTCCACTATTGCTTAGATTGTTAGTTGGTGTCATCCTTGTAGATTTCTGGACATTTCCCTAGTGCCTGATTTCTCTTTAAACCTACAATGGCTCCTTCTATTATGGTATCTCTTTTCTTGATATCCTCTATTCTTCCCCTGACTTAACCTTCCTGCTCCCTCATGTCCTCCTCTTCTCCCCTTCTCTTTCTCCTGGTTCCCTGTCCCCTCCTTCCAAGTCCCCAACTTGCTCAGGATATATTGTCCTTTCCCCCTTATCTAGGGGACTATGTATGTCTCTCTTAGGGTCCTCCTTGTTTCCTAGCTTCTCTGGTGGTATAGATTGTAGGCTGGTAATCCTGTGCTCTATGTCTAAAATTCATATATGAGTGAGTACATACCATGTTTGTCTTTTTGTGACTGGGTTACCTCACTCAGAATGGTTTTTTCTAGTTCCATCCGTTTGCCTGAAAACTTCAAGATTCTATTGTTTTTTTTCCCCTCTAAGTAGTACTCCATTGTGTAAATGTACCACATTTTCTTTATCCATTCTTCAGTTGAGGGGCATCTAGGCTGCTTTCAGGTTCTGGCTATTACAAATATTGCTGCTGTGAACACAGTTGAACACATGTCCTTGTTGTATGAATGTGCTTCTTTTGGGTATATGCCTAAGAGTGGAATTGCTGGATATTGAGGTAGACTGGTTCCAATTTTCCTGAGGAACCTCCATACTGATTTCCAAAGTGGCTGTATGAATTGGTCCTCCCACCAGCAGTGGAGGAGTGTCCCCCTTTCTCCACATCCTCTCCAGCATAAGTTATCATTGGTGTTTTTGATTTTGGCCATTCTGACAGGAGTAAGATGGAGTTTTTTTGATTTGCATTTCCCTGATGGCTAAGGATGTTGAGCATTTTCTTAAGTGTCTATCAGCCATTTTAGACTCCTCTATCGAGAATTCTCTATTTAGTTCTGTACCCCACTTTTTAATTGGATTATTTGTCATTTTGAAGACTAGCTTCTTGAGTTCTTTGTAAATTTTGGAGATCAGCCTTCTGTCAGATGTTGGGTTGGTGAATATCTTTTCCCAGTCCCTGGGCTGTTGTTTTATCTTTATGAGTGTGTCATTTACCTTACAGAAGCTTCTCAGATTCAGGAGGTCCCATTTAATAGTTGTTGAGCTCAGTGTCTGTGCTACTGGTGTTATGTTCATGAAGCGTCTCCTGTACCAGTTCGTTCAATAGTACTTTCCACTTTCTCTTCTAAGAAGTTCAGCGTGGCTGGATTAATGTTGAGATCTTTGATCCATTTGGACTTAAGCTTTGTGCATGGCGACAGATATGGATCTATCTGCAGTCTTCTACATGCAGCATTCAGGTATGCCTGCACCATTTGTTGAAGATCCTTTCTTTTTTCCATTGTATACTTTTAGCTTTTTTGTCAAAAATCAGGTGTTCATAAGTGTGTGAGTTAATATCAGGGTTTTCAATTTGATTCCATTGGTCTATCTGTTATTTTTGTGCCAATACCAAGCTGTTTTCAGGACTATAGCTCTATAATAGAGCTTGAAATCAGGGATGGTGATGCCTCCGGAAGTTTCTTTATTGTACAGGGTTGTTTTGGTTATCCTAGGTCTTTTGTTTTTCCATATAAAGTTGATTATTGTTCTTTCAATGTCTGTGAAGAATTGTGCCAGTGTTTTGATTGGGATTGCATTGAACAGGACAGAGTTTTAAGCTTTACAATTGCTTTCATAGAACAAGTCCAGAGAATACAAGTTCCTCTCAGGCTGGAGAGAGCACTGGAATTCCCCGCTGCTGCCGTGTTTGCACATGAGTAGTAGTAAGAGCAAAAGAAATGTAGGAGATACTTCATCCATCCACAAAGCCTCTGACTCACCTCTGCCCATCTGGCCCAGTACTCCATTCTTTCTGAGGTAGAGATGCACATGCTGACACTCAGAAACAGCATCATGGAGACTCAGTCTTGGTCAATCAACCAATTTCCTTTCATGAGTTTTTATCTTCTTTGTCCAATCAGTTTGGAGACATGTTTGCTTACAGAGAGTATTCCCTAGATGTCTTTGAATATACTGCTTGTTCTAGAAGCACATTGTCCAGTTGGGCAGCCACTGCTGGCATTTCAGATGCTCAGCAGCCACTGTGGGTTAGTGCTTCCAACTGGACAGCAGTCGGTAGACAGTATTCCCATCATGTGAGGAGGTGTCTTTGGGTAATACCACTATCTCTTGTGTAAGTGGGACCACCTGATCCAGCTTCCAGACTCTCATTTTAACTGTGTTCTGTTTACTTCATACTATTGAGTTCGATAAGGTAATGTTGTCTGAATGAACATATCTGTCTACTGATCTGAGGGAGGTAGCTTTAAGATTTAAAGGTATAGGCTTACAAACCAGCAGCACCATTTCTTTCTTCCTTTGCCTTATTTGGTTCTCACAGAACTAGGTCTACTCAAAAGCACCATGGATTCTTAGAAGCTGCAGCCCTACTCCAGAGCAGTCAGTGGACACAGTCCTAGATGACTCTGTCACTCTTCTGGTCACTTAAGCCTCTTGCCTACATCTTCCTCACACAGCTCCACTTCTCTGCTTCTGCAAGTACTTGATGAAGCCCAGTCATACAGTCACCAGAGTATTTAGGCTCAAAGCCTTGGCTCAGGCAGTCCCCACAAGTTAGACTCGACCACTTATCCCCAATATGTCAATCAGAGAGATGAAAAATCATGAAAAGCATAGAAAGGAGACAGGTTCTGGTATAAGGTTTATACTTAAACACATGAGGTGTTCATAACTGAGGAGTCCTGGTTGAGATACGGTCCCACCCATTACTGGCCCATTTTTGTCTCTGCTGCAGTCTGTCTGGAAAGGTCTCAGAACTTTGTAGGATCTCTTCCCTCTCTGGCTGCTATCAGGGCTTCAGCTTTCCCTTCTCCAAGGATGGAACTCCTGGGAAATTTTAATCCTTTGGAGTCCATTGTTTCAGTAGAACGATGTCCAAAGAGGGGAGAAGACATGCACATCTCTTTACAGAGTTGCTCCTATCCTTCAGGAACCTAACAATAGTTCCTGTGAGCATGCCTAGCACAGGTTATGTTTTAAACCCTGTACTACACCTGGCTTGATTTGAAACTTTCTGTTGCCTTTGAGTCTTGTAAGAAATCAGGGCATGTAAGAAGAGACTTGGGATACGAGGACCTACACCAGACTAAGACAACTGAGACTAAAGGAAAGATGTTTGGGTTATATATAACCAAGGGTTTATTTATTTATTTATTTATTTATTTATTTATTTATTTATCTTTATCTTGAGAAACAGGCATGGCATGACCCAAGTGACTGAGGCTGACCACAGGCACATGGCTGACAGATGATTCCAAACCAGGCCTGTCTGATGTCATTTTAAATCTAGCACTTTCTCTGTTTATCTCAGAAGGGAGTGACGTCTCTTTCTGCATCCCAGAACCAACTAACTATTTGGGGTATATTGTGCAGTCTCCATTGTCTTCTGCTTTTCTTACATTCCTGGGTGGATATAGGTCTTTTTTTTTATTTTCTAGGCTGTGAGTACTTCAAAGTAGCATCCTGAGAATCATGAACCATAGCTTCCTACCTCAAGTTCTTAGCATAATATTTTAAGTATACATTATTCATCTGGCAGTAAAGGTGAATCCTCAGGTGTGCTTTAGGAGCAGAGGGCTAAGGATTTCCACTTAATCTCCTGCTTTGACTCTCATTCTGGTATGGCAGAAATAACAGAGTGGTAGTTAATTTTCTTGTTGCTATGACAAAAAACATCACACACACACACACACACACACACACACACTCACACACACACACACACACACACACACACACACAGAGAGAGAGAGAGAGAGAGAGAGAGAGAGAGAGAGAGAGAGAGAGAGAGAGAGAGAGAGATAGATTGTTTGGGTCAGGATTTCAGGATACAGTCTCCCAGGTGGCTGGAGTGTGTGGCAGTTGGTCACACTGGGTCTTCAGTCAGGAAGCAGGGTGAGATAGAATGTTGGTGTTCCTCCTTTTTGATGAGTCTAGGACCCCAGCACATTCTTGTCCACATTCCTCTGACCTCAGATAAAACTCTATGGAAATACCTGGTGCTTGTCTCCAAGACAAGTTCTAATTGCATCCAATAGGCATGCAGGACAAATCATCATGGCTAGGGAGATGTTGTGGGATCTTTTTCATACTGTGTGAAGGTATATTGCTGTGATTTGTTTAATAAAGAGCTGAACAACCAATAGCTAGGCAGGAGGTATAGGTGGAACTTCTGGGCATAGAGAGGAAGCAGGAGGAGATAATTGAGGCATAGAAGAGATGCCAATGAGACATGGAAGGAGTTGGACATAGAGAATGAAAGAAAGGTAAAATGCCACATGGTAAAATGTAGATTAATAAAAAGCAAGCTAATTTAAGTTATAAGAGCTAGCAGGACAAGCCTAAGCTAAAGCTGAACATCTATAATTAATAAGAAGTCTCCCCTGTTATTATTTGGGGACTGGCTGGTGGGACAGAGAAAGACTAATTCATTACAGGGAGATGAGGATTTGAGTGTAGCACCCCAGAACCTACAGTAAGCCAAACACAATACTGTGTGTATAATCCCAGTGTTCCTATGGTAATATAGGAAGCAGAGACAAGAGCATCCCCAGATACTTACAAGTCAGCCCTCCCTACATATACAGCAAAGAAAAGAACCTGTGTCAAAGTGGATAAGAAGGATTGTCACCTGAGGTTGTCCTCTGACTTCACAGGTGTACTCATGGCACTCAACTCTCTCTCTCTCTCTCTCTCTCTCTCTCTCTCTCTCTCTCTCTCTCTCTCACACACACACACACACACACACACACACACCATTTTAAAAGATTAATCATCACAATGTTAGAAATTCCAGGCACATAGTTCATCTTGTGTCAGTCAACTCCCATTCTAGGGGCTAATGTAGTCCTCTCCTTTCCTAATTGAAATTTTTCCTGTCAAGTATGACATGGATTGCCTCCTAGAAACCCAGGTAGGACTAGACCTCTTGTTAGGCAATGCTGAATTCTTTATACTGTGTCCTGACAGATCTCTTCCCTATCACTAGGTGTTCCACCTCTGGGACTACTTTCTTGGCCAACTCACTAAATCCAGCAACATTATCTCTCTGTCACACATCTCTCACTTACCACATTAATGTGCATCACACCATATGAGTTCACTTAGCACAGAATATAGTACAAAGCTGGAGCTTAGTGATGGAGCAGGTTCTTGTCTGTGAACCCCTGAAATCACACATACTATTAGGTAGGTGTGTCTGTCTTTGTCTGTTGGGGGCAGGGGATCAGAACTGGCACATTCTCTTAGATTTTGGAGAAATCTCCATACCATAAAAGGTTAATACTCCCAGGACAGATCAACATGGCTTCTTTTCCCTCATGGGCCCACTGCAGACCTGTTCCTTTGTGAGCTAGGAGTCCAATTTGCCAAGGGAGTGGGCACAGTGGAGTTTTGCTATCTTGGTCCATAAGGCCTCTTGGGTTAACTCTAGAAAGATCAAAGCAAGATTTTCTTGTGTCTTTCCTGTGCTCTGCTGGCCAAGGGTGTCTGGTGCTAAAATAAACAACTGGCAGTTTCATTAGACTCCACAGAAGGAAGGAAAAGGTTGTGTTTCATACCTTTAATATTATGTAAAAACATTGCTATGCAGACTCCAATTCTTCAAGCTGTTTATTTAAACTTACAAAATAGTATTAAATGCTATAAATAGAATAAACCATGTCCAGTTATGAGCAGTTACAATAAGTATGCAGCTGGTAATATAGCCTTAGAAATAATAAACCACTTAGCCCTAATGGTCACCCTTAGATTTTATTAAGCTACAGTTGGCTGAAGGAGGCCAGTGGGTGGGGGAAGGTTCTACTTGTTTAAACTGTCGAGAAAATCTTCAGCTCTTATTTTGGGTCCATTGTAGCTCTTACATAATCATGGAACAGCTGAAGTGTGCCAACCAAGACTCAAGTTTGTTTTACTTTGCTGAGAAATCCCAAGTCTCTTCAACAGAGACATCTGTTTGTTTTCAGTTCATTTTGCTTCAGCTTTTAAGATGCCTTGGTTCTTATCAGACAGAGATGCAAGGATTCTGATGCTGCTACCCTGATTCCTCCAGGGATGTGTTCCAAGTACTGGCTAGTATACAACTCAAAAGTAGATTGTATGGGGGATAAAATACAAACAGCTACTTTTCAAATGCATACAGTGTAGTAGGGGTATACTGGTAACACCCAACACTAGTAACAAATTAATTTTAATGTCTTTGTTTTGAAGTCTTTTAAAATTTCAATGACGTTTTAGAATGTTTCTCATAGTATGACATTTGGGGAGGTGGATTTACTTGAAGGAGGTAGGTTACTGGGAGGGCCTTGTATTTGACACCTTCCATCTTCCTGACTGTGCTTCCTGCCCACTATGGTATGAACTACTTTGCTATAAACATGTTCCCAGGAAACTCAACTCACCATAGTCCTAGAAGCGAAAATGTCAAGTGACAAAGGATGAAAACCTTGAAAAACTCAAGCCAATGTAAATATTTTTTTCTTTTGTTTCTGATGGGTGTTTTGATGCAAAAATGTGAAAGTAACTGACCTTTTTTTATAATTAACAAGAGCTACATGTTTTTACTATAGATGTCAGAGAAAATAAAAATAATGAAAGATTAAAAATACAAAAAATCCTTCTTAAAATGTATGTGGACTGTCAAGGAACTGTACTATCTAAAACAATCTTGAAGAAGACTAACAAAGTTAGTGAGGTTTCAAAATTTACTTTAAAGTGAGAGTCATCAAAATAACATGGCATTGGGTAACAAAAAGATAGCCTATGAACCAATGGGATAGACCAGACTCACATATGATCACTGGATTATGGAGCAAGGGTTCTAAGACCACTTGAGGATGTGGGGTGTATCAACTGCTTTTCTAATGCTGTAATAAACATCACATCGTAGAGTAGCTTGTAGAGAGAACTATTTAATTGCCTTACATATCTTAGGTCTCGGTCCACTAAGGGAAGCCAAGGCATGAACTCCAGGTGGAAACCAGGAGGCAGAAGCTGAAGCATAAGCCATGGAGGGATGCTGCTTACTGGCTTTCTCCCCATGCTTGATCAGCCTGCTTTCCTATAGAACCCAGAACCATCTGCCCAGGGGTGGACTGAGACCTCCCACATTATTCCTTAATCCAGAAAAAAAAGATGCCCCCACAGGTTTGTCTACAGGCCAACTGGAGAGTCTTTCTTCCCAGACACATCTAGGTTTTTATTAAGCTGAAAAAAAAACAAACAAAAAACAAACAAATCCAACCAGGATACTGGAGAACCTGTATATCCATGTTTGGGTGAAGCTGTACCTTCATATTACACTATATATAAAAATTAACTCAAAGAGGTCTAAAGACATGGACAGAAAAGCTCAAATGTAAGTAAATCTTTCAGAAGTAAAGATTAATGACATTTGCTTTGGCACTGACACTGTGTTGTGCTTCAGAGATGGGGCTCAGGTAGTTAAACCAAACCAAATACATTTGCTAACTTTTGGAAGGCATTTCTCTAGTAGCACAGAGGAAGAAGTCCCCACTCTGTTGGAAAACTCATTGGTTAATACTCCTACTACCTCTGTGTTTGTCATTAAGCATCTGTCTTTGTGATCTGACTGTGATAAGCCCCATCAGGTTATCATAAAAGCAAGGATATAGTCAGTCATGTGTCATTTATTTTCTGATGGGATTGGCCAGCTTTCTGTAAGTGGCAAAATACCTGTAATAATCAACTTAAGAGGAATAAATAAAACATTTTTACTGACAGATTCAGAGGTTTCACTCCATCCTTAATTAGCCCTGTTTCTTGTGTCCATGGCCAACCTGTAGAAGTGACTGGTGAAGGAGGCTGCTGACCTTATGGCAATTGGGAAGCCAAAGAGTGAGAGAAGGAGCTTGGCCCCATCTTGTTCCAATGAAATGTCTGTTCAAACCTTTGAACTATTTTTAATCTTGGGTTCTTTTTTTTGTCTATGTCACATTGATTTCTACTTATTCCTATGTTCTGACAGATGTGTCTTGTGAATATCTTCTCTCAATAGCTTTGCCCTTCTTCTCTCTGAATTTGTGTTTTGGTAAGCAGAGCACTGTTGTGTCTGCATTATCCAATTTGTCATCTTTATAGTGGTTAGTGCTTACTCATGGGGTCCATTTAAGGATCTGTCTGTGAAAGTCTGAGATGTATTTCCAGCTATGTTGCATTATTTTACATTTGGGTTCACAACTGGGGTTATTTTGAGTATGTGTTGTGAGAAACAGGGCAGATATCCCCTCCCTCCTCCCGCCTCCATGGGTATTTAGCTGAAATGGCATTTGTTTAAAACTCTGTCCTTTTCCTATTGTCCTGCCTCCTCCTTATCAAGTGGCAAGGCATGCATAGCTCTTCTCTCTGTTCTTTTCCTGTTCTCCTTTCTTTTCTGATCAGTTCCAGTGACAACGTCACACTGTTTTCATTGCAGTAGCTTTGGTTTGGTTTCAACTTTAGCAGCTATTTGTATAAGTGTTCCAGCTTTGTTTATTTTCAGGAACTTGTGTGTGTGTGTGTGTGTGTGTGTGTGTGTGTGTGTGTGTGTGTGTGTGTGTGTGTGTGTGGTGTTGTATGAATGTGTACATGCTCGTGTAGGTGTATGCCTGTGTGCATGCAAGTGTTGTGCACATGCAGATGGAAGCCAGAGGTCAAATGTCAATCTCTTTCCTCTTAATTTTTGAGATGAGGTCTCTCTCTGAACCTGGAGCTCACTGATTGGGTAGATTGGCTGGCCAGTGAGCTGCAGGGTTCTGCCTGTCTCGGCATTCCTAGCAAGGTGTGTATACAGATGCAAACTGCTGCTATAGCTGAATTTTATGTGGGTGCTGGGACCTGAACCTCAGGTTCTCATGCTTGCACAACATGCACTTTACTAACTGAGTCATCTCCACAATCCCTTCTGTCATTCCTGTTTCTATAGAGTAAAATTTAATCAGCATCAGATTGAGGAGAATATAATATCATCTGTTCTAATTCATGAGCATGGTACATCTTTATGTTTATTTAAGACTTTGATTTTGCCAATAATACTTTGTAGTTTCATGTATTTAGTAGTTTCATGTGCCAAAAGAGCTGGTAACTAGTAGAACTATGTTAAGTATTTTACAACATTAGCAATCTCTGGACCCTGCCTCAGGCCTGTAACACAGCATAGGAAGTCAGATGCCTAAGAAGCCAAATTCCTCCACATTTTTTATGGAAGTAAAAATCTTTGTGTCATGTGGCAGAACTGTTTTTAAATAAATCCCACCTTTATATAACAGTTTCTACATGAAATTTTTCTAGATGTTCCAGGCAGACATATTTTTATTACCTGACTGTTTTTATTAATTGTCCCAATAATTTCTTTTTTAATTTTCTTTTTATTCATTCTCTGTGTCTTTCATATCATACACTTTAATCTCATTCATTTCTCATACCTTCGTATCCACCTGCTGCCCTCAAAACCTCCCCACCAAAATAAAATAAAACAGAAGAGAAAAAAAGAAAATTAAAACAAAAAGGAAAAGAGGAAAAATCTAGTTATGGAAGTTGTAGTGAGACACAGTGAGTTACACAGTAAACCCTTGTATCCATGTATCTTTACTTGCAAGTGTTCATTGCAAAGAATCATTGGTCTGTTTCTAGGCCTCTGGTTTCTGCTACCCCATTGATGCTGGGCCCTCCGTGGGACTCCTCTTGGATATGTTGCCCTGTGTCATGGAGATCCTTCAGCTTTGGGTATGAAGGAATAGCCCCTTCACATGCTCCAGTAGATCACAGATGAGGTGGATGTTGGGGTGGGCCAACTCATAAGCCTGGTTCTGGGCCTGGGTAGTTGCAGAGTTCATTAGCCCGCCAACTGTCCCCTGTCTTCACCACCAGGGTGAGCTCTCCAGCATTGCCCTGGCTAGTTTACTCCTTGCAGTAATGAGCAAGCGGGGGGGGGGGGGGGGGGGGAGCAGTTCTCCTGCTTTCACACCCTCAGGGTGGGATTCCCACACCTACACCTTCAGGGCATCTATGGTGCCCAGGTGAGGTGTAGGATGGACTTTCCCAAGTGTTGCAGCTAATAAAGGGGAGGATCAGCTCCCTTGTCAGCTGGAGGTGATGGGGGCAAATGGGAAGGGTGTCTTTCCCTCACAACCACCACCACACTGCAGATGGGGGAGGCATTACCAGCTATGCACTGTTCTCCCCCTCAGGGCTGCCTCACCAGCATCCCTGTCTACAAGGTCAACTCTATTGTGTGAGGTGTAGGACCTTCTCTCCTGAGTGCTTCAGTTGGTGAGCTGCAGGACAGGTTCTCCCTAGTGTTGTAGCCAGTGAGGGGCTGGGCCAACTCTGTACAGCCCCATCCATAATTTCTGATTAATTGTGTGGTGCAGTGGCAACTGTGGAGCTGGTTCTCTGTTTCCACCCTAAGTTCATTCTGGGGATTGAACTCAGGTCATCAGACTTGCAGAGCAAGGCATCTGAGTTTCCAGCCTTGGTTGCTGTCTGCCTGGGCATGAGTGTGCATGGCACATGTTTTTCTATGCTGTAAGAGTCTCACACATAAACTGAAGCAAAATGGGTTATCAGTGACTCTCAGGTCTTCTAATGCCATGCTTTTAGAGTTACTTTAAGGTTCAATTTCTGACACTGTTTAGATGTCATCCATTCACCTTGCCCCCATGTTCCTCTTTTAGGAAACTCCACCTGTTCTTTAAAATACAGATTAATTGGTATGCTGTCCAAAGAGTTTTCCCAAAATAACCCTTTGCCATCTTTTTGCACTTCATCTCCTGTTCCTCCTGCACACCACAGAAACACCCAAGCCCCTCTCTGACCACATTTTCAACAGTATCATGTGACCCCTCCCCCCACCCCATGGGAAAAAGGAATGTTGGCCCCTAGCCCAGGAATATGCACACAGTAGGTCTTCAGACCATGCTGCATGGTTACATGTCAAGAGGAACTATTTTCCTGGCATCTTCGGAAGGAAAATCTTTAAGTTCTGTCTTTTTGAGGTTGTTTAGAACAGCCTGTTGTTTTTTCTGATTCCTGCATTTTCCTTTGTTTTTCATGGAACCCTCGGAGCTGATTTCCTGTCAAGCTTTGCAAATAAATATCAAGGTCAGGGGCTGGAAACAGTTCTGGGGCTGTCTTGGTACCTCTTGATTCCACTGGGCCAAGAAACGCTTTCAAGCCCTAGGGCAGAAGTTTTTCAAAACAAGTCTGTTCCAGCAAGGGTGTGAGCCCCTTCCACCCACTGGGCCCCCTCCTTCCTGCATTTTAACTACTTTGGGAAGAAAAGAAGTTCTGGAAAGGCTTTGGTGTTTTTGAACCACTAAGTGAGCTAGGTGATGAGGCCTGTGGTGATTTCTCAGTGAGAGGTTCCTACAGTGGGAGACATGGGGCAGCGAGGTGGTGACAGAAGGGTCCGGAGGTAGCAGGCTTCCTGATCTGCCACATGGCTCCCTTCTGCTCTCCCTGCTCCTAGCTGGCTGTTCTCATGCTCAAAGGGGCTTTGATCCTTGAGACCCGGTGGTGCTTGTCCAGTCCTCCTTTGTGTTAGAGTTGAAGGAAACTCGGAGGAGTCCTCTTTGCACCTTTGTCTTATTTCTCTTCTCTTTGTTTCTGTTCTTTTCTTGTGCATTTTGCTTGTAAATAAACATTAGGGGCAGGTTCAAAGGAAACCTCTGCTCAGTAGCTTTGTGGCTCACTTTGAATGACACAACATCCCTCCCAGGTCCTGAGACTTGCAGAGGACCGAGGCTGTCAGGTATCTGTCCAGAGTCTATCCCTGCTATGACTTCAGTAGGGATGAAGGGATGGATAATAGAGTTCTTGTCCATGTAGAGGGTTTAAGTCTTTCTAGCTTCCTTCCACCCAGTCTCTTCACCCCATTGGAAATGGGAAAGTGACATTTCCTCAATTGCATATAAAACATTCCAGCCTGCTTGCTGGAGCCCTATGGGAAGTTGGGCTGCTTAATTTTTAGCACCCCCCCCCAACCGCCCCACTTCACCACAGCACAGACTTTCAATGAGATATGAAATTACTTCCAGACAGCAAAGCCTTCCAGTTTGGGAACAGAGAAACAATTTAGAATGAACACCCCCCCACCACACACACACACACACACACACACACACACACACACACACACACACACACACACACACACTGGACCTGACTTAATTATATGCAACTCTGAGCTTGGCTACATCCACCAAGTTCCTTCCCAGCAATGGAAAGGTAAGGGGAACGAAGAGGTTTTTAGATGCCTGGCCCTCCTGTAGTGACCCGCTCTGCCTCTGGCACACCTGCTGTGTGGCTTCCTTCCACCTCTGTGTCCCTGGGGCTTCCCTTGGAAAAGGTCTCCTTCTGTCATGCTTGGATTATGACTACCACCGCCCACATGTCTGGCAACCTCCTATTCTGGTCCACTTCCCCCTCATAAATCAAATGAATGTGGATCCTACTGTCAACCCGCCCCCCCCATCATTTAAGATTTTTTGGTGGCTTCATCATAACAGATGAAACCCCAGCCCCAGAGTCTGAGAGCAGACCCTAGGTCCCATCAACTTTTCAGATTTTCTCTCCTCTCCTCTACCATCTTTCCATTTCCCATACAAAGCTTTATTTCAATGAACAGTTAAAAGGACTCCCACATACACTGCCCCCTCTATTCCCAACATCTTCCCTTATCTGTCCATTGTTTGTTTATCCATGTAGTCAACAAATGCCTTAGTTTTATTACCATAAACATAAAAGCTATTAGCATGCCCAGCATTGCCCCTGGGAATTCAATGGCAGCAACATCCTTTCTTTCTGGAGTTTTGTTTTTGTGTTTTTCTTAAAAGAGATGAATAAGAGCAGAACAACCAACAATCTAAGTTTCAGGAAGGAATCTAACAGAGGTGCTAGTGAAGGGGTGCTGGGGTCTTGGGGACAGCCATGTCTTGCATAGACTGGCCAGAAAGGTATATGCAGGGTGCCGTACTTAGGCTGCAACCTGGAGGCTGGGGGATACCAGAGTGGAAAGGAGTCCTCTGCAGAGGGGGCACACAAAGGCTGTGACATTGTGATGCAGTCAGGACTTCAGAGAACCAACCAGCACCTTAGAGGAGGAAACACTGAACAAGCCAGCAGAGGGAGGGTTGGAGCACACTGGTGGAGTGGGAGTGGGGTGGGGGGGGTGTCAAGCAGTGCACCAAAGAGCCCAACTACTATCTTGAAAGAGTTTCCTCAGGTTACTATGCAGGCAGAGGGTCAGGGTGGAGACATCTAGGGTCATGTAAGAGCTCTGAAAGGATACCCAGTGACATAGATGTGGACACAGCAGCGGACTGAAGGGAAATGAGTGTGGAAAACAGGCACATTGCAGGAAAATCCCTTGACGGAGGATGCCTGGGGAGGAGGCCTGTCCTGTGTGGTCCCCCCTAAGCTGGGGCCATCACTGCGGCCCTCAGGGAGGTTTGGGCACTGGCTTGGATCTTTCAGTTTCTTGTTTTGAGCAAACCACTACCTCTTCAGACTTTGTCCTCCCAGTCATACTCAATGCTGTGCTCTTGGGATTTCCAGCACAAATTCAAGTTCTTTGCAACTTTCGCCCACCTCCTTGAAATTCAGAGCTGTCCCCATCACAGGTTGCCTCTTACCATAATTGTTCCTATGGGCACCATGGGCATAGGACCCCATAGTTTTCAACTATGGGTTGTGACCTCTTTGAGGGTCACATGATTCTTTCACAGGTGTCACCTAAGACAATTTGTTTATCAGATATTTATGCTATGGTTTACAACAGTAGTAGAATTACAGTTATGAAGTAGCAACAAAAATAATTTTATGGTTGAGGTTACCACAATATAAGGGATCATATTAAAGGGTCACAGCATTAGGAAGGTTGAGAACCACCTCCCTAGAGGAACTCCTTCAGACAGTGGGGGAAGTCATGTTAGATCATTAGGATTTTAGGGGTATGAATATGGCCATGTAAAATGTATTAGAAGGGAATGGTAAAGAAAGCATCCTTCATACACTGGCCTGTTCTACAGACTTCGGATTAAACAGTTGCAGCTCAAGCACCACCCAAGACAGAAAATGGGCTGGACTCAATTGGGGGATTTGTCAAAGCATAAGAGAAAGTAGCCAAATGAGCACCTCTGGAGATTGGAACTCAATGTGCAGAGGCTTTTGTTCTTTGCCTGGACGCTCAGTGGTCAGGACCCAGTGGCTGGGCAGACAGCATTCAGATAGAGACAAGGATGAGGTCCAGGTGACAGGAAGGGCTCCTAAAAAGACAGCACAGTGCAGTCCCATCTCAAATCATCTCTGGGCATGTCTGTGAGGGTATAATTTTAAGTGGGAAGATCCACCCTAACTGTAGGCAGGACATAAGATTCCACAGGTTGGGCCCTCTACTGAGTGAAAACTGAGAAAGCAAATTGAACATTAGTATTTCTGTTTCTCTGCTCCCTGATTGTGAATGCTATGTGACCAGATGACTCACATGCTTACAGCCATGACTTCCCTGCTATGAGTGCCTGTACCCTCAGACTGTAAACCCAAATAAAGCCCTCCTTCCTTAAGTTGCCTTTGCCAGGTGTTTTGTCTCAACAGTGAGAAAAATAACTAATGCAGCATCTAATTCACAGCTCTGGTGGCTGGAGTCTTGGTACTTTGAGTCAAGCTGGGATAAAGACAGAGTAGGTAGGCCATGCCTTGCCTGCAGCACGAGGACTCGGACCTAGGCAAACTGGAGGGAATTCATGTTCAAGGTAACTGACCTAGCTATTGTCCTGAGCAGTAAGCTCCCAGATGCAACTCTTGGAGCAGATCCCCACTGCTGTGTAGCCATAGTCAGGGGCTGGGGATGTCTTGGTCCTCTGATGGGGAACTCGCCTCCTTTGGCAGAGCATCCATTTTTCTTCTGTTGCCAATAAAAATCCCAGTACTGTTCTTTCTCCTCTGCTTTGCTCTATTGCTTCTGACAGAGTTTGCCAGTTAGCCGAGGTCAGGATTTCCTTTTTACAAACAGCCTGCTTTCAGTCAGTGGGGCCAGAGGTTTCCTAAATTACAAACCCTTTCATTTCTTCTGCCACAAGTCATCCTGTCAGTTTGGATGATCTCACGGAGTGGAGGGGAATGGAAATGCTCAGGGAGACACTGAAAGAAAGATGAGCTCTTAGGAAGGCACTGCTCTGGGAATCAGCACCAGGCTCTGCATTGATAGGCTGGTCTGTCATCACTGATGCTGTCTGTGTCTACTGGAAAGTTCCTTTTGCATCTGAAGTGGACCAGCAGCCTCTCCAGGTCCTGTTAAGCAAATGGTCTCCTTTATAGTTCTTTGAATTGAGAAGCATCCATGTCACATGCAAATGCTTTGAAAACCAAATTTAAAATGTTATTGGGAAACATGTGTCTATTTACCTTGCATTTGTAAATGCTGATTGGAAGAAAAAAATCTTAAAGCAGAAGAATGACCTGGGATTGAGACGCTGGGTTTAAAAAGAAATAAAAAGATACGAGCCCCCATCCTTAATCAAGAAGCTATCTCCAGTTGACAACCATTCACAGAGGAAAGTTAATTTACTCCAGTGGAGTCTCACTGGGCATGTTAACCACGTATAGCTGTAGGTCTCATTCCTAGCAGTAGATGGCCAACACAAAATGAACTCAATGATATTTTTGTAGATAATTTTGTATCTCACTGCTTGGTTTGGGCATTTTTTTTTAATCTTACTGGTCTTTTGCAGGCATATTATAGTTTCTGATTTTGTGGGGGGGGCTGCTTGGGGGGGGACTTGTTTTCTTTTGTGTTTCCTATTCTTTCAATTAATTCATTCACTCATTCATTTTTTTCCTGCTCATTTCCTAAAGAGAGAGTGTGGAGTTGAGTAGTTGGGGACATGGGGATCCAAGGAGAGTTGCGGGAAAGGAAATTGTGATCAGAATATATTGTAGGAAAAATATTTTCAATTATAAACAATACGCATTCATTAAACATGAGAAAGTGTAATAACTGGATGCAGGAGGCCCTGAAACCCAGACTGGGACTCTAACTCAGCCTGGTGGTTAGTGACAGATTAAGGTGGCAAAGCCAACTTTGACTGGCCTCACAGCTCAGCTCAGGGTATCTCCATGATCCAGCAGGGAGGGTTATGGTCTTGACTTTCCCTTATGTGACTGTGACCTTTGCATGGGGAGGAGAGAGGATATGGTCCCTGAGTGAAAGCATTTAACCCAAGTCCTGTAATCTACACAGTGCAGCCGGTCAAACTAGACAGCTCTGGGCCCTAGCACTGTAAGCAGTCATCTGGGAAAGTACCCACATTGGAAAGGCAGGGAATGCCTTTCGCTAGCCCACCTATTGTTTCTGTTCATTTTCCTATTCCTTCTCCCATGATAGGAACAGGTCTTGCTCCTCTAATTAGCATTGAGCCTACATTTCACCCTAGCCTCTTTTGTCTCCTGGCTACTCATCCATTCTTTAAGCTTCAGGCTTCCAGTTTGAGGTTTTCTTCCCCTTTATCAGCTAGCTGGAACCCTTTCCCAGTTTAGCCTGGTGTATTACTCTTCCAATCTAGCCTGCTATCAGTCTCGCCTCTATGCCAAGTTTTGCTCAGGCCAATTCCTTGCTTTGAGTCTGTAGGAGCCTGTGCAAGCCTACTGCTGGTCTCCATTAGCACTGCTCACAGAGACCTTTCTAGAATGTCAGTGAGTTCTCTAACATCCACCAGCCAAAGACTTGAGAGCAGGGGCCTGTTTTTTACTTTGTTTCTAGGCCCAGACTCAGCAATGCAGAGCATGTCTACAGGGTTATTACTGTGTTAGAGAAGTTGATTCTTCATGTGGGCAGGAAAAGATGTATATACAAACTTAGCATATAATAGTTGGCAACATTAGACAATCTGCTAGGCAGTGGTCCAATACTTTGTAAATATTAGTTTAATTTTTCTCTCATAATCTTTGAAACTAGTCATTGTTATTTCCATCTTGGGCAACCAAGAATACAGTTAAATGGTTGGCTGACTTTGCTCTGCTGGGACTGCAGGCAGTCTGCCCACAGAATTGAGTTTGCAAACAGCAAGAATGACTTGTTTCACAATGGTGTGGATAATGACTCTCTTTACCTCACCCATGTTCCTATGTGCCTCACTTTCCCTATATGTAATGCCTTGCTCTGTCTGACTATTATTATGTCAACAAACAAACTCAGATTTTAGATTTCCATCATCCTCATCCTAATCAGACCACTGCTCACTGGCCTTCCCTGTGCCTAATAACGATTTTCTCCACACCTTCTCTTTCTCCACCAACCACCTTCACTATAGCCCATTGTATACTAATCCAGGGTGATCATTGCAAGAAGAAATCAGATCCAGCGACAATCCATGTCTAACCCTGAGTGATGCCTCCTTCACTTAGAATAGGATCCATAAATTTTGTTTCCATAAGTAGTCTTTCTAACCTGAATGTAGCTTACTCACCCACAGGCTAAGTCATTCACAATCTGTTTCTACCGGCTTTACCATGAAGTCAGTTATTGGATCTTGCCCCATGCTGTCTAGGGCAGTGCCACATTGGGGATGGCAAGCCCATGGGATGGAATATGACCTCCCCATAAAGGCAGAGCTAAATGGAGTACACATTCAAGAGAAGGAGCCAAAACTTTGTGATATTAGGAGAAAGAGCTTTGCCAAGGACAAAGGGCTGGCTGTGGTGTAGCTGGAGTGAGGCTAGAATGCTAGAATGTTCTTGCAAAGATGAAGTGGGATTCTTGGTCTATATGCTGACCAGAAGTACAGAAGGCTTGTTCATTACAGCAATGGGAGATAATGCTGAGAAGAAAGCTGTATTTGGAAGCTTTGCAATACTAGAAATCTGAGCTTAAACTAATGGTCAGGGGGAGCCCTTAAAATGGTTGGACTTGGGGTCTGTGCCATATGAGAAGTGGCAGAGTATTTATCTTCTGAGTATATAACCCCCATTTTGCATATTTTTCATATGAGAACTGAGATCTGATAACACCATCATTTCCCACCTCTGCCTCTTCAAAGATTTCCCTTCAACTCTCATCATTTTCATAATGTACACCTAGTTATTCAAGCAAATTGATGTAGTGAGTGCCTATGAAAAGTTCACATCACAGGGCTGATGAACGGGCCAGGCAACTGTGTGTGTTTGGTTGTCATGTATTTGAATATATGAATGTTGTGTTTCTCGGGTTGAATTCTCAAGAGAAAGTGGGTTGTACAGTTTTATAGCTCTCTGTCAGTGATTAATCTGACAAATCACAGAGATATATGTTGTGAGTGTTCTTTTTTGATGAAACTGCCTCATATTGCTCTCCCTTAGGTATTTAAGTAGGTAGATCTATGTTCTGCAATCCAAGATAATTTATGCTTAATTCTGTTCTCTCATAGATAAATTTGAGTTGATATAGTCTGGAGAAATAAAGAGCTTTTCCATTCTCCAGTCCTTATGATGATCAAAGAACCAGCTGTTGCCTTCCAGTTCAGCTCCTAAAGGACTGATAAAGCCATCACCGGGTTATCCATATGACTTCCATTGGCTGCAAGGTTCTAATGCAAATAAGACACTGTTCCTCCACATAACCAAAGCCAGAAAGATGATACTGACATTCAAGGAGCATACAGTACCGCACAAATCAAGTTTATTAATTTAAACACAAAATTAATGAAGAAAAAATCTGTACACAACTGTGGACACAACAAACCTATTTTTTTTTTTTTTTACAGAAAGGCCAAGATCAAAGTTGTCTTTTCAGTCTGCAGAGTACAAAAACATCAAATGAAGAGACTTAAAAACTGTCCACTTCTGTCTACACCATGTGAGACAGGAAATGAATTCCATTATTCACTTGCACAATTTGGAGAATTTCACAAGGACTAATGTTAGCAGCAACATGGAATTGTAGTAAAGGAAAAGGTAGAGTGGTTTGTCTGCTACTTTGGGTCAAACCCAGTACCCCCGATATAATGTTAGACAATATTTCATGGCAACACAAAGCCCAAGACGAGAAAAACTCCTGCCCATACAAATTCATCATTTTGGAAGAATCTTATAACAAGACAAACATGATTATTTGTCATCACCCCCAACCAGCTTCAGATTTATGTCTGTAATGCCATAAATAGAGAGCGATATTGCAACATTAGTGTTTATTACCCATTGTGGGTAATGAACCTTCTCTGGGGCAGGGGGGGGGTTGAGGGGTGAGGGGAAAAGACTGAGTGGAGCAAGTGATGAGCTATGTGGTAATTTTCATTGATACAAACAAGAAACCCAGACACAATAATAATTGTGAGCACATGGAAACTCTGCTAGGCTCCAATTAATTTTATTAATAAAATATATTCTATCATCTATATTCTTTCTGTGGGATGAAGCATTTGAATAATCACTCTTTTCCAAGTAGTTACATATAATACATTAATATTGAAATGAGAGAGTGAGGTGGGCCGGAAGACTTTTAAGCTTTTTTCAGTTATCAAACTGCTGTGTAATTTTTATCAAGGCCCTTCTAAAACCAACACACACAAAAAAAATTAGAAAAATTGATGGGATAAAAGATTGGGAAAATAAAATCCTTGTTGACACTTGACATTCATGCTTTTGGTCTTAGATAACATTATCAAAAAGATCCATTATCTACAATATTTATACCCAATACTTAGCTAAGGCACTGTGAGAGTTAGTGCCCAAGCTTCCTATGAAGGCATTTCTACCTCATAATAGCATCTCCCTACACAGAATGTAAAAGAATCATCCATTATTACAAATTTACACCAAAAATTCTTTCTGTACACGATTGTCTCAGTGATGTACATTTTACATGTTTAAATTAGACATACTTTAAACTACTTTGCAATGTGCTAAAATTCAAAGTACTTGCTGCACTGTCAGGCAAAGGCCTTCCTTTAATTGATTATTTCTTATGCTATTGTCCCTTCAACTATTTGATACTGAGAAGTCTGTCTTGGTGAATTATATGGTAAGTGAATTATACCTCAGCAAATCTGTTTTTCGAAAGTCTTTTCATAAATAAGTAGCGATGTACAGATTGCCCTGGGTAGGAGACACCAAAAAGTAAACCTTTGAAAAAATACCTCCACTGTTGTCTAGGAGACACACTTCAGTCTTTGCTGTGGAATCAAGTTTGCTGGGTTGGAGAAGCTGTTCATGTCACATTTGCTGAAAACCAAAGTGTCTGTAGGTCTTTTCTTCACAGGTTTGAACCATGTAGTTAATGTAGCCAAGACACATCACACTGTGCTAGAACATTCTCATGGCTTCTTTTCATTGGATTCACAGTACTAGAGTCAACAGCTGTTCTGAAGAAATACACATGGTCCTCCTCCATTAACCTTGAGGGTAGCAGTCAAGACCACAGCATCCATATGTTGAAGCTGGTACGTTCTGCAGACCAGAACTGACACAAGACTGAGGCCTGCTGGATTGTCTCTGGCCACAGGGCAGTTGCGCAGTGTCAAATAGGCAGGAGGCTGTTACAGGTACTCTAATTCCAAGGCATGATGCAGGGCCATGAGGTCCGAGTGACTGGAGACCCTCCAGAAGGGCATAGCATGCTGCAGGGGGCAGACAAATGGTAAGGACAGAAAACCTGACTGACATAAAGAAGCACATCTCCTTAGAGAGGCACTGCCCTGCTCTCCCCCATTTCAGTACTGTAAATACTGCCAGCCAGCATATTCATGTCACATCTACTTAAGACACTACCCCCCACCCCAAGAACAATGGTGTGAGTGTAATGTCTACTTCTTTCCACTAGAACTCCACTGTGATTTGAATGACAATTCAGAACTTTAAATAAAAGTCACTGAAAAGAAGCTGGGGCTTTTCCCTGTATGTCCTTTGTAGTTGTCAATGTGGAAAGTTTACAAAGCTTATAATTTATGGTTGAGAAGTTTTCCTTGGTTGATAGTATTTTGCATTTTTTCCTAAACACAATCTTGCTCATAGATGAAGCAGCTTTTCTTTTTCATGACTATTCCATGTGGGGAAAGTTGTAAATGAGCAACTGAGGTTAGTGTGAGTATGTGTATCTACAGTTGTTTAAGCCATTAAGGCACAAATCAAGTTCAGACAGAAGTGTCTGAGAACACCTGAACAAACCAATTGTCCTCGAAAGAGGGTGTTCCTCCTTCCACGGAGGCTGAAATAGACCTCTGCTCACAGACATTTGAAAAAGTATTTGTGCAGTGGCATAATCTTAATCTGAGAACATTCTGTTTTCTTCACAGTAAAACAGGTTTCTCTCACACACAATAATCTAGAGGTAGATATACAATCTGCAATTACAGTTCTGAAGAATTTGAGGAAATTTCATAGAAAGTAGAAAGCTCATGGAAGCTGGATTTCAAAGATTTGTAGGTAGCCTTATATAGCTCATAGAACTGCTATACAATGGCATGTACATTACTTAATGCACTTATAAACAATATGTTAATAGTGTCAATATGCTCAAATTACCTGCTACAGTCATTTACTGTGTTCTCTAACTCTAATATCGAGCATTCCAAACTTAGTCCTCTGACAGGCATTCATATATCTTTGTTATGTGTCAATAAGAGAATAGTCCAGAAATGAATGCCTAAAATCTCTGCAGATGTAAAGAAAGATGGCTCCCTTGGCACTATTAGATTGTAATCTGTACCATGGCTCATTTATTTATTCAGCAAGGATTATCTTTTGTGTTTCTGGGCCCATGGTCTGGGAACAGAAGAGTCTGAGACAGACAGTGCCAGCTCACCCTCTAGACTGTGAAGTGCAGGTATTCATCAGTGTGCTAGTATGAGTAGGAGGGCACAATTATCTTTGCTTAGGAAACCAGGGAAATACCCCAAAGAATAAAGTGACAGTTGAACTGATGGTGAGAGGTGACCATTTGGAAGGATACTGATCGCTCTGTGGCTTCAGGCCACAGATAGTACATATCTTGGAAAGCTCAAATCACCTGATAGATAATAATGAATTATGCTACAATAGCTGTTCTGTCAGGCTGTGGGTAAGGTGACTTAATGGTAGTGTCATTATTCTGCTATGGAAGGCAGAGAAGAGAGAGGTTTAAATAATAGCAGGTAAGGACTGAAAGTAGGATTCCTACCGGGTCTGGGCTAAGTCTGAAGCCTAGATGCTACAGTGCTCCCCTCCCTGTACCTTGTGGCCTTTTTCTGTAGCTGAACAAACTTGCAGTCCCATAGCACAGGCAGATGCACACATAATCCCATTTCATAGCAGATACTTTGTTTGAGTGACTGACTCATAGGGAAGGGTGGCAAACTGATCAGCTGCCATACAAAAGGCTTTCTTTTTCTTATTAGAACAAATTCCTGCATATTGTAAAACACTTTAAGACTATGGAACAATGTAAATAAATACAAACCACTTCTTTCCCTACAACTAAAATGACCACTGTAAGCATATCTATGTTTTGATATATGTACTCACAAAATTATGCATATGTACAGTTTTTACTACTCAGCATGCTCTTTTTAGATACATAATTTTTAAAAAGAAAGATATTCGTTAGTTTCAACCCATAGTTTAAGTGCTTCCATAGTAGCTGTATTTATAGACTTTGTTTTTGCAATCAGTTTGTTTTTCCACACTTTATTTTTTAAAGTTTTATTTTGCATTTTTATGTGTATATGTGTGGGTGTGTGCATGTGAGTGCAGGTGCTCTTGGGGGCTAGAAAAGGGCACTGGGCCCTCTGGAGCTCAAGTTACAGGCAATTGTGAGCCATTCCACATGGATTCTTGGAATCAAACTTGGGTCCTCTGCAAGAGCAGCAAGTGTTCTTGACTTGCTGAGCCATCTCTCCAGACACTACTTTATGCGGTTGTCATTGAACCATTCTCCAAACCTGCTGCTCATCTCTATCCATCTTATTAAGTATAGGTATTCAGGATGCTGGGAGCATGCTGATGGCTCTTTAGATGACCAGCCAGAAGCAGCTTTACAACATTCACTTTCTCAAACACATAGACTACTTGTGGAAGCCTGCGTGCTCTGGAGGTAAATATGTTTGCCTCAGATAAGTCCTCTTTACATACCACCACTATCAGTTCAAATCTGAAAGCTACTGGTACACTGTGGAGTGAAGAGTGAAATGAGTGACAGAGACATTGAAAGGGGAACTGAAATAAAAAATCCAGTGACTCCACTGACAAATTACGGTGCAAAGTAGGCACTTTGATTCGTGGGCTGCCAAAGCAGTTCTGGGAACTGTGTCTCATTCATACCGGTATATTAGATGCCAGCCTAGAGCATGCTTAGACTATTTAACTTTAAATCTAAATAACAATATCTAGAAAGGAGAAATTATTCATAGTCCTGAGTTGGATTGTTTTATAGCATTGAGAGTGAAGGAACTTCACTCTTCCCCTGTAGAGCATTAATAAACTCAGGCCAAGCTGTACCCTGAAAACTACACCAGTAGTGTAAGATAGCTCAGCTTGGTGCAGGGGCATTGAAGCTACTCCTTGGAATAAACCTGCCAAAGGTTTTGGATGAGAGCTGACAGACCCTAGAGAACATTAGCTAGCTCTAGCTGCACTGAGAGTGTCAGCTCCAGTCTCAGCACCATCTGCTTTTAGAAAGCATGGGTAGTGATGTCTGCTGTGGGGAACAGCTTCATTCTCATAGAACCAGAGGGAGCAGTGTCCACAGTCAAGTGGCTTGTTCATAGAAAGCTGCCTAGCAAAGAAGGCCAGTGACTCTTGTTACATCAAATCAATATTACACAGGGTAATATTTCCCTACCCAAGTACATACCTAAGATTTTACATTTGACACTACAGGGGAAAACTGGAGCAATGAAGTGTGTGTGTGTGTGTGTGTGTGTGTGTGTGTGTGTGTGTGTGTGTACGAGATTACTCTTGGCCACTAAAAAAGTATTTCTTACATAAAACCAGAAAGATAGGGTGCCAAGAGATGAAAAGAGTAGTACATGGCTTTGAAGAAGCCTGAGCTCGTCGAATCTTCCCTTAGCCAAATGAGGTTCCTTTATGGCACCATCTTCCCAAAGCTCCAGTTTATCAGTAAATGAAGTAGAATAATTGATTCATTGTTGCTTCCTAGGTTATGGTTAAAATAAAATAAATGTCATTACCTGCAGAGCACCTTAGCTGCAGGAAGAATGAATACATAACACAGAGCATGGGGACACGGCTCAGGACCGCTGAGCCAACAAGACACATCTATTGAAAACCATCTCATCACAACTGGGGCAGTGTGGGTGTAAGAACAAAAGTGATGAATGCAAAGAGAGAAGGGCTCAGCTGCAAGCTGGGCCTACACAGACTCGGAAGAATAAACAAAGCTAGATGGGTCAATGGGCAGGAGTGGAACTCTTGGTTAGATACACAAAGGTGATGAGATAAAAGGGGTTTGGGAAGCATCTTCTGTAATTAGCCTGGAATGTCAACAGGCTGGAATGCTCTGCTAATTACACAGACTAATAAGGAAGGAGGCTTTTCAGGGGAATGCCCGGAGAATATAAGGAGTTTAGATTTTTATCTTGTAAATGAATGGGAAGGGAGGCTAATATTTGCTGAATGCCTGAAAACACTGGGAAGAAGGGATTTAAAACTATTCAGGGGCCAGAGAAAGGGAGTTTTGGAGGTGTGACTAGCTCATCACAGAGAAAGCTGTGTTGGTTAGTATGCAGGACAGGAGACTTGCAGAGAAGAGAGGCATTTGAATGGTCAGTGGCTGGGGACACCTGAATTCATTGGATGAGGTCAGACACTGAGAGGCACACTGCAGAAATGGAAATCCCTAGCAAGGGGAGCTAATAGGAAACAAAGCCTCAAGGGGTACAGGTTTGGGAGTCTTTAGAACCAAAATATGTCCCAAGGGGAACACAATGACATGTCATTCCTGTTCTTCTGGCCTATAGGTACAACTCTTCAAACCTCCTTCCCTCCAAAACTCTGCATTTATTCCTTCTGGTTACACATGACATCCATCCTATAAAAAAAGCTATGTACACAGCTGTTCACATGGAAACTGAAGTTTGCACAGTTATTAAAAATGCATAAATAAAAGTCTCCTACAATCTAAGAGCGTGTCCTCAATGGTGCAAATATTGCACTTTCTGGAATGTACTCACAGAATGTTCCTTGAGGACCTTCTTTGTAACACTAAATTCGAGAAGCTCCAAAAAGCTCAGCCCCAACGGGCTGGTAAAATAATAATAACACACCCACACAGTAGCACATTGGTATAGCCACTTAAAGGATTAGTGATGCAGTGCTCTGTGTTCTGGTACAGAGAGCTGCTGGGACAGATTGCTCAGTGAGAAAAGAAAGGCAGAGACAGAACACAGAATTACCATCTGGGTTTCAAAAACATAAAACCTCTCTGTGCTGTGCATATATGACTTCTAGGCCGCTCGCACACACACAGAAGTTCAGATACTTGTGCAGTTGTAAATAAAGAGACCTCCAAAGACTGATGACTGTAACAGCTCTCGGTAAAACATACTGCCCAGCACAGCACATTTAGTCCCCGTGCCTCTGCTTCCCTCTAGGCTAGTGGCTCTCAACCTCCCTAATGTTGCCTGCCACCCTTTAATGCAGTTCCTCATGCTGTGGTGATGCCCAACCATTAAATTATTTTCTCTGCTACTTCATAACTGTAATTTTGCTGCAGTTTATGAATTGTTATATAAGAATCTGGATTTTCAGTTGGTCTTAGGCAAGACCTAGCACATGATAATTAAGTATGTGATAACTAAATATAAACAAATGACTTTGCTATAATAAACTAATCTTCACTTAGTGTTTAATCTCTATGCCCCCTTAAATAAAATGCAAAGAAATCAGATTGTATTACAATTATTTCTTTAGTCTTTTTCCCAACAAAGGTGGCTTTCTCTGGAGTTTAAAATGAGGCCCTACTGGCCAGCAAGTTTTGGAGCGCACATTTAAAAGGGACAGTTTTTTTTTTTTTTAAATGAAATCTTGGTCAGAACACAGAATTATGGGTGCTTGCTTACTCAATAGAGATTGAAAAAAAAATAGCTATCTAAAAAATTAAAATAGCAATGAAAACCAGGTATCACTCCTTCACCATTCTGATTCTTTAAGTTATACCCGTGCTTAGTTATTTTACTCAAGCCACGCTGCATCTTCATTTCTAAGGAAGTACTTTTATGATACCGATTATGGAGTTAGATTGAATTACTTAGGACAGCCTGACTGAACTGGCAATGTGAATCAGAATGATAGAAGAGTCCTCGGTGGGCACCTGGAGAGTGCTGACTGGTTTCTGGCTTTAAAAAGCCCTCTCTAGCTGAAGAGTATGATTCCAGCAGATAAAAGACATCTCTACAGGGAGGAAGGGAGAAGGCTATAGCACTTTTAAAAGAACAGGAAAAACTGAGAAGCTAGCTAAGCAGTTAAAATTGGTTTTGAAGAAAGGCAAAATGTTGTGATTTTGATTTGAATGCTCAAATGTGCAGAACTCTCCAGGGGATGGACGGGTACTCGCTGTTAATTCTGTTTAGTAATTTCAATCACTTGGTAACTAGTAGATCAGAAGTACAATGTTGTCACTGGGCAGGACGGGCAGAACAGAGCTCTAGATGCCTGTGTGCAAACATCTGCCTCGACAGATGGCTCAGAGGGGGGGGAAAAGCCTACTGTGTGAACAAGCCGTATAACTCTTTAAAAATGAAATCTTAGCATGCTTGGAATGTCTGAGTTTATAGTTTGGCTTCAAATCATAGTTTGGTCAGTACCTCGCTTCTGATTTAGCCACTCCACCCCCATTGGTTTGGTTGTGGTTCTTGGAGAAAGGATCTTACTCTAGTCCAGGCTGGCCTTGAGCTCCCATTTTCCTGCCTCAGTCCCCTGAGTACTGGGAATATAAGCATATGTCACCAGGCCCAGCGGAGTCTGTTTTCTGTCAAACGGGTCAAAGAGGAGACTTCTTCATAGCATCACTGTGAAGCTATAGTGAGATGTTGGAGGGGAGTGCCTGAAAATGGGGGATGGAGTTTCAGATCTGGTGACCCATGCTCCCTATTGAGCACTGATCTTGCCACAGCATGGGTAGCCATTTTATTCATGTCCTTCCTTTGACCTTGTCTATGTGCTGACACTGTGACTTTCTACTCTCCCCCCCCCAAGTTAATTATTAAATAGTCTCTGCTTCTGGGCACAACTCAGCTCTAAATATGTTTAGTATTGGTCGCCAGTTCTCAGGTACCTGTCTCTTCCTTCATGTACCAAGAACCACTTTTAAGGGCCAGCTCAAACATTGTATCGAAAAGACTGGGTAGTCTGATACACTGAGGGATTAAGCCAATAGTTTCCAATGTTTTCAATAGTACTTTGACTTTCTGAAAGCTGACATTTTTACACACACAGAGGTAGATCATAGGGTCCAAGGAGCTTTTCTTTCTGTTTTTTCCCCTCTTACCACATACATTCATTCACTCTCAAAAATCAAAGTAAAGACGATTCGATGATTCATAAATGAAAATTAAAAGAGAATGTTCATTGCCAGTGGGTACCTAATTTCTTTTTGGTGTAAAAAAATGTCCGAAGGTAAATAGTGGAAATGATTTTATCTGCCCCACCCCAAGACAGAAAATGTAGTGTTATTACACCTTTGAATTATTGCATCAGACCTAGAGCACCTGCCTTCCATGCTGTGCTCACCAGGGCTACCAATCTCAGGAACATCTCAGAAAGACCAAGGAAGAGACACGTCCATAGTGGGATTTTATCTGTTTTTGCAATTTATGTGAACACATTTACATCCCCCTCCTGTGAAACACAAACCGAAAAGCCACACTCCCATATCTTTCTCCTGAAATTAAATTTTGGAAGGCCCAGTTCAGAGAGCAGTTGGAAAGCTGGCTCAGGGCCAGAGCGGAGAGAATTGCTTGTGAGGGCCATATTGTTCTTCTCCCAGGCCTCTATGGCCACTGGGAGATTCTGTGTAGGAGTGCCCTGGGAATTCCAGGAGCTTTCCAAGGCGGACAACCTGAGTTTGGCTTCCCACCAACCATTCTTCATCAAATCCCAGGATTGAGTTGGGGGAATTCTAATTTAGTCTGGAGCTGACAGATGTGCCCAGCAACAGTTGTGGCACCTAAAAGCATTAACAGGCCAAATGTGTGTAGGTGCAGCTAGTGCCAGGCACATCCGTGGCATCTTCTGTCATGGACAGACTTAGGGCCCCTGTCTGTGCTCTTACTAGAATTCAGAGGCACTGGAGCTGAAGGAAGCCATCTTCAGAGCTTACGAGAAAGCTGCTACATGTCACACCCGGCAGTGCTACATCTGAGACCTGGAACTTTGGGTGCTGTTTCTAACCAGAAAATGGGCCAAGAACTGAAAATGCTGTGTCCATCATGGTGGTGGAAACAGACTCCTATGAATGAGTTTGTGGGGAAAGGAGTGGGCTTTATTCATCTCATGACAGATGTCCCTGAAGAAACATGGAGTTCACTGTACCAAAATTTAGAGGTGTTCAGGAAGGTTGAAGTTAGAGTCACTAATAGATCTCCACCCCAAGATCACATTCAGTTGTCAAAACAGACATTCACAATTATTTGTGTAATCCTAATTGCCATTTGTTGTCTTTATGAGATTCACATGTTTTAGTGAATCTAATTGGTCAAAGAGATCAAGGAACTAGGCACTGTGGTAATCCCCATTGGGGGAGACAGCATAAAATGAAATAGAAGGTTTATGAAACTGGTTCAGTCACAGAATAAGTAGACAGCAAAGCCGTAAATCATATGTAGCCTGGATTGGCATACAATCTATTGCCACTACACCATCTCCAGTTCTAGTATAAGTGAGTACTAGTATAAAGAGAACCCTAAAAACACCAGATGTATGCCATGAATTTTGAGAAACAAGCCAGATAATGACAGGAATATTCTGGAGGAATGTGTTGGGCATGGTAAAAGAGAAGTGTTAATGGTTTGAATATGTCTCCCAGAGTTCACATGCTAGAAATAATCCTCAATTTTCTATGGTGATATTAATGGAAGGTGGGAACTGTAGGCAATAATTAGGATTAGTTAAATTGAGCTCATGATGTGATTGGATAGTGTGTGTGAAAAAGAGAAATGTGGTATTACTGACATTCTACAAAGATGAAGAAAGACCTTGCCCTGTGTCCGCTGGGGATGCCCTCTGCCATTTTATGATATAACAAGTGGGTCCTCACCCGATGCTGATGCCATACTCTTCAATGTTTGAGCCTCCAGAATTAAGCCTAATCAATCTGGTTTTTTGTTTGTTTGTTTGTTTTTAGAGACAGTATTTCTCTGTGTGGCTTTGTAGACCAGGCTGGCTGTGAACTCACAGAGATCTGCCTGCCTCTATCTCCCGAGCACTGGAATTAAAGAGGTATGCCACCACTGCCCGGTTTCAATCTGTTCATTATAAACTATCCAGTCTCATGCATTTTGCCATAGTAATAGGAAATGGATCAAGACAATAGGTCTTGATCTGCAGTGTTGGATGGAGGGAGAGAAGTCAGCAAGACAAGTGGTAAGCAGATTGTGAAAACCCTGAGTGAGAGTAGGGAATAGGTTCCTCGAGGTCCTTTAGCAAGTGCAACGAGAAGCCAAAGGAGATAGTGTCTGCTAAGGGAACACTAAAATTATAGATGCAGAAATTGTGATGCCAGTAATGGGTCACAGGGCATGTCTTCAAGAGGCTTTTGCTGTCAAGGCCACCCTTCCCTTTCCAGTGCTTCAAGCAAGGCAGGTACTGTCCTTATGATAAAAAGAAGGTACAAGTCTTCTAGGGCAGTAAATTCATGTCTTCGAGTGCCAGCTTTGACTGCTAGCAAAACATTTCCAAAGTGATACCTGAAAGGGTCTGAGGCTGCCTCAGGATTGGGTAGCAAGATGTGAGTCACCCTACAGCGTCTTTCCTCCATGCAAGATATAAGGATAGCATGGATGTCAGCTGTGTTCTGGAGGGTGGCTGCAATGCTATGCTTGCTTTTCTGACCAATCACCATTTGAACATGCTCACTCATGTCAGTAGGGTTCTACTCAGCCCGTTTCTGTGCTTACAATTCTCCACATTTCATAATCAGTGGTAGAAAAATGCCCATGTGTAAAAGGAGCTGATTTGGAGGACAGAAGTTGCAAAAGGCACCCTTGGGGAGGCTTACCTTTTTTGCCCCTTGCTCTTCTTCCACACCATCTCCTATGACAACATACACCACTTTCCTTCCGAACCTTTGGATGATCCTCTCAAAGCAGCTCTCCTTTCCTAGTGAGTCAGAGCAAATTACAGAAGTGTAACAGCTGGGAACCCAGTGTGACAATTCGGGGAAGCTTTAAATAGACACTTTGTTCATGATTTGGATTCAACTCATCCCGCCCAAGGAAATGAGTCTAGCTACTTGAATGATATGAACACAATACAATGTGGTAAAGGATGTGGATTCATTAGCAGTATGTTTGCTGTCTCTTGAAAAGTGATGGCTATCAATATGGCCTAACACAAAATCACAAACTTAAAATCTGAGTTTTGTTTTGTTTGTACCATTGTACAATTCTTAAGCATGAACTTTGACAATGCCACATCTCAATGCCAAAATATTGGACACCACGACTGAAATACTCTTTCCTAAAGAACTTATGACATAAACATAGCAGTGTGTATGTGTGTGTAGGTGCACACAAGTGTGTACACGAATGCTGTGTTGTAGTAATACATTCTTTCCCTACAAGCTGAGACCTAAAAGTCATGTAATTCTGGCAGCCTATTTTAACTTGAATTAAAAACTTGTTATATCAAGCTGAACATAATGCAAGACCAGTGAGAGTGATAAAAACAATAATCCAACTTGCTATAGCAAAAGAAATCAAACACTGGCATAGGCTTCTCTCTCCACATGCAGGTCTAGAGAAAGACACGCAAGGCCTAATGTCTTTGCTTAATGATGTCTCATGAATGTCCTCTTATAATAAATGCCAGCTATCGAGGGCATGGGTGCTATACAAGACTGTTGCCACCTCACCTGGCCCTCTCCTGCTCAACCAAGCACTTTCCTAGAGGCAAAGCAGGATACAGGTAACAGAACACCGTTATCTGTCTACTATCTTTCCCATGTCAGGACTTCCTTGGGCTTGGTTGGCGGCTGTGCTGTCCGCACATCTCCGAGGCTAATGCCAGCATTGTTTCTTCTCAGAAGAGATCTGTGTTCCAGGTCTCAGCTGCCAATAAGGTCATTTTAATGGACAATGGGACAGTTTATAGTTCTCCTCCATGAGTGGCTGAGCAGGGCCTGCACCTCTCTCAAATGAGGATCAGATATACACATGAACAAATTGCTTGTTTGCTTAAACAAATGTCTGCTTTATATTTGTATTTTGCACTAAGATCTCTCGTTTGCATCCGACAGAATGTAATACAGCCAGCCCTAGTCAAAGATGCCTTTCAGTGCTTTAGCTGTCCACTAAACTGTGAAATTTTAAATCACTGTAAGAAACAAATAGGGAAACAGCTTTTTTTTCCTCTGGATGGAAAACACTTGGAAATTTTGAAAAGCTGTATTATTTTGTGCAGAAAGGAAGATTAAGTTGATTGCTATGTCAATGTGAGCAGTTTTTTCTTTGTTCTTTCTTATTTCTTACAGTGTTAGGGATCAGACCCAGGGCATTTCTCACAGGTGAGGCTAATTTCTCCTGAGCTAACTCCCTTCCCCGTAAATCCCTTAAAGATTATTTAAGGGTAAAGTTTTGGCAGGGAAACGAAAAGAAAAAGTCTTGCCTCTGTACTGTCACCTACAGGTTTTATTGTAAACTTTGGGTTATATAGGTTTTTTTTCACATGAGATATTTAAAAAAAAAATCAAGTTGGCACCTTTTCTACAGTGACCTCCACATTGATTTCATTTGTTGACACAATAAGCAATAATCATGGGGCTTTCAATTTCTATTTTATTTAACTTAACATAAAAATGTATTAGCTTTGGGGCTGGAGAGATGGCTCAGAGGTTAAGAGCACTGACTGCTCTTCCAGAGGTCCTGAGTTCAATTCCCAGCAACCACATGGTGGCTCACAACCATCTGCAATGAGATCTGGTGTCCTCTTCTGGCCTACAGGCACACATGCAGGCAGAACACTGTATGAATAATAAACAAATATATCTTAAAAAAATGTATTAGCTTGCAAAGCATGAGTAGTTCTTATACTTCAGAAAGGCAGATTTCAAAGGTGGCATACTTCTCTGCTTAGGCTCTCTGCACTTATCCTGTCATGGCAAACCTCATGTTCCTGGTGAACCATGGCAATGCTGACCCCACTGCCTATAAGAACTCTGTGTCAGCTTCCTTCAGTACATAGGCCTTTATCCTTTTCATTCAAAACCCTTTCCTGTGTATATACCAAATGCTGGGCATTGGAGCAATTGTGATGACAAAGAGAGACAAAAGGCCCCCAGGAACATAATCTGATGGGAAATTCATACTATAAACAAATAAAGAATTTCAAAGGAGACATACGAGGTTCTAAAAGCATAGGAAGATGGAAGTTAGACCGGAGGGCAGCCTTCTTTCCATGTGTGAACATACCCATTCTTTTGCTGTCTTACAGTGATATGCAGGGTACTAATGTATGTTGATGGCTGATCCCTGGCTTCAGCATTTCATGAGTACTGCACAATAGCTACTCAGGGACAATCACAAGGCCCTTGACATGGAATTTCTCTGCTTCCTTGATCTCATTAGCATGTATGTTCAATAAACACTCTTATTTGTCCTTCTCTACCCAGTAAATACCATTTTGTCCCTTAGCTTTGGCTTACACTGACCTCTGATCCCTCCTGGCTGGATGCAACAGCTTCCTCAGCCCTGCACACTGCCAGGCACTTAGCAGGATATCATCTCCTTGTGGAGAGGATTTTGAATCAGAGTGACATGAGGCTTGGCTCTTAGCCATTTACCTTAACAACTTAAGCCCGGCTACTTATGTTTCCTCATTTGTAAAATGTAAAGATGAATATGCAAACTGCCTAGTACAGTTCTCTGCATCTAGCCTGCTGGAGGCTCATTTGAATATCTCTTTGTCATAATGGGTCACAGATGGTTATTTGCTCCCCTTGAGAACAAGTCAGGACTTTTCATCCTTTTTCTTCTTAGTTTATATCCTGACTACGTTTCTTATCAGACTTCATGACCCTCACAACTGTGTATTCTCCTTGTGGGAAGCTTCCTTTTTCTATCTTCCCAGAATTAAAATGAGAGGTTATTTTTTATACATACTGAGCTAAAACTAACAAAAACCCATTTCCAGTAAAATAGAGATACTTTGTACGGACAGTTTTGCTTCAGCTTACAAAATGTTTGTGTTGAAGTTATCTAAAAGAATAAATACAATAGCTCAGAACTTAAGTTAAATCATTTGTACCTTAAATGCCCCACCTTCACCTTCTTCAGTAAAGTAACTCAGTTACGTGGGTTATATTTGATATTTCCCATGCTTCTTCCTTTTTTTCCGGACACAGCAAGAATTCTGAAAACAAGTTGTATTCACTGCCTTCCCGTTCACACAGGCCTCATAAAAAAGGATTAGTTAAAACCATAAAGAGCTCACCTATTTTAGTCGCACTGTAAATATTTTCTATTGGAAACACAATTCCTAATCCATAGAGCAGGACTTTTGCCAATGCCGGGATGAGCTGGGTAGTCGTTACTAAAATATTCACACAATTCGTCCTATGAGAACCCAAAGAAAGGAAGACTGTTGACAAATAAGTCTTCAAGATAAGCAAGCCTGAGCAATGCCCACTTCCCAGCCCATGCCCACGGGCGCCTCACCGGGAGTGGATGAGTGAGAGGGCCTTCAGGGCCAGGGTCAGCCACGAGTCTGTGAGTGCTTCAATCTCAGCCCTCAGCTGGAGCCAGGCTTCCCTCTTAGCAGGGCCAAGCAGACCTGAGGGGTAGAAGGCCCATGAGACTTGCGTGCTCACCCACATGCTCATGCAGAGCCATAAGGAAGAAACATTTTACAGAGACCATCATGATCCTTAAGCCGAATTGTTTCAGATATCATTCAGTTGCAAAAGTATTTAGTTTGCAGGGAACATCTGTCCTGACATTCCCAGCACCCCTTCTTCTGATGAATGACCTCTAATCATGGACTATGGGTAGAGTGGACTTCCCTTCTGGCTCTAGGGTAGGTGAGTGTCCTTGGTCTGGCCAGGGACAGTGAGTCTTGGAATTTTGTCTGACTCTGTGGAATGATGTTTTCCCCTCTCCAGCTGAGGGACTAATCGGTGAATTAGAAGCCCTGGGACTACGGGTCATCATTTGGCCACCTCCTGTGAATGACTGACCTAGGACTGGCTCCTAGTGGGAGGAAGGCACCATGTGTTTTGAGCATCTGGCCCCAGTCATACTGTACAGCCTTATCTGTACACCTCACATTATATCACCTATTATTACCTTTATACTCAAGACACTTAGACCTCTGTGAACTATACTGAAAAGTCTCAGGCCAACACGCATAGCACAGGGTGGGGAAGAGTGTTAAGTTATAACCCATCTTGAATTGTGGACAAGGCTTTCTTAAAAGGACCACTGAGTGTTGGAGAGGTCAAGGAGCTCACCCCAGGTCACCACTGGTCAGAGTGAGGCACTAGGTAGCCAGGGCAGCTGGCTCTTGTCATATTTGTCACAAAATTGTAGTAGAAGTTCATCAGTTAGATGAAACCATCCTTAATTCTATTATATCCAACAAGGCAAGTCCCAGAGTGAGTGGCACTTTGCAGATTTTATCTAGACTATCTGAAATCAGCCCACTGAGGTATCCATCAGCCACTTACCTCCCACGTTGTTTTTGTAGGTGTTGTAGATTTCTTTTACTCGTCTGTAACGGAAGGCCAGCTTTCTCATCCAGTCCACACCACCTCGGACACCAGTTGCCAGGCATAAATTAGCACTGGTGGCTGCTGCAGGGAAGCCATCTGTCCCGAAGTTATATGTGCTGTTTAGATTCAAGGGAAGCCCAGAGTTAATCAAACAGAAGATAGATCTCAATTAGCTGAGCAATTAAACTCGTAACTGAGGAATGGTCAGTTTGTGTACCAAGGTGCTCACCTCAGGTCCTGGCCATTATCGTCTGATGAAACATCATCTATATGAACTTGGTCACATTCCTAAAATGCAATTTAAATGGTGTGTGTTAATTTTTAAGAAGCACCTTAAAAAAAACAACAGTATTTTAAAAAACACCTTAATTGGCATGTTTTCCAATTGTGTCCATCAGTAGGTGGCAGCCTTGTTAAATTGGCATTTTTACCTATTTGGGGCCCTTTTCTATAGGAACCAAGCAATGTCATCAAGGACTACTGTTACTCAGCTTTAGAAAACACATTGTTGTGTTTAGAAAGGAAAGTGATTGAAAACAATTAGCATGTGTGTTCCATAAACCTCAGGTACCTAAACACACCATACTACTCAAAGCCTAAGTAACTGAGTGCTAGCCTAACTGAAACCAGACATTTTGGTAAACGCAACATGCTAGAAAAATTAAACCTGATGCTAACTGCCAATGAAATTATGACCTCTGATTGCTGCTGAGCCACACACCAACACAGCCTCAGGCCAGTGTGCCGAGGAGCCTAGACAAAAATCTGTTACTGGTTTACTATTTATTTGAGAGATGTGAGTTTTATCTCTCTCTCTCTCTCTCTCTCTCTCTCTCTCTCTCTCTCTCTCTCTGTGTGTGTGTGTGTGTGTGTGTGTGTGTGTGTGTGTGTGTGTGTGTACACTCGCACCCACATGTTCAGGATTTAAAAAGCGTGGAAGACTTGAAAACTAAATAAAAATAATCAAGCCATATGGCATGTTTTCCCCAAACATTTTCCTGTTATTTTTACTGTTTTGCTAGCGTTACATATTCATGGTACATACATAAGCACTGGATTTATTAGTTTTTATAGAATAATGCTATTGTTAGCAGGCATGGCGCATGCACTGTTCAGAGCATCTAGTCACAGCCATGGGCTGGAGCTTAGCTACTAGGTCCCCAGTTTTTGCACCTGTTCACATAGAAACACCAAGTGAGTGAACATCCTCTTCCTCTATGCCCAGCCCCTGTGGCTACTGTGGGAAGAAGTGGCCCTCTGTCACTATGAGTGACTTAGAAATGGAGATGGCGGCTGTCACAGAAAGAAGTAATCCCTACACTTTTGCTTTTATAGGTTGGTTACAACCCTGCCATTTTACTCAGTCTTCATATAACCCACCAGATCTTAGGATACTTATTTCCATTAGAGTTTTAGTTAAAAAATATTATTAGAAGAGGGTTCTCCAGACAAAGGCTCTGGCAGGTTTCAGACAGAGTTAACTCCAAAAAGTCTAGAGCCTCTCTGCCAGTGAACAAATTCAGCTATGCCACAAAACAACACATGTCTAGCCTCATAGTAATGGAAGGTGGATTCTTCATGTTGTTGGCTTCTTTGGATAAATCCTCCTCTCCATGGGTTTGTGAGGAAGGCAGCTCGAGACAGGAGTGAAAAGAAATTCAAACCAGCTGTTCCTTCACAGAATTAAAAATGTGACCCACCCCCAACCTCCCCCCCAAAGCTTCTCTTTTGCAGGCAGCCCTCTCCCAGCAAGCAGCAAGTTCCAAGGAGGAAAAGACTTTGACCTTGTAACCCTCCTCAGGCTCTCCTGAGGTCTTTGACCTCAGATAAGAAAAAAGGAGAAGCAGGGCTGAGAGTCCTTAGATGCTGACTGTGAATTTAAGGTTTGCAAAATGAGTCATTCTCAGAAAACAGCAGGCATATTGCTTTTCAGCATTAACAACTGAGTCTTAGTCTACAAGATAGAATAATTGTTCATGTGTTCAACAACATAATTCTAGCTTTAAAGGGTTTCTAACTCAGGAAAATAAATCTCAGAAGCTTATCAAGCAATGCAATTTTTATGTTGTTTTTTATTTTATTTAAAAGCATGCGGTTAGTGGAGGAAGGAAAACCTGCAGTGCCTCGGATCTTTTCTCTTTTTTTGTGGGTGGGATTTAATTCAAGGACTCAAAACTGGCTCAGAGTTCCCTTGCTAAGGATGGGAAGGGTTGTTTGGAAAGCAGGGTGTAAGGAAGCTTGTTTTAAAGTCATTTACTTTTAAATTTCCACCCACTGAGAAGTGAGCTAACACAAGGGAGGACCCATTGTTGCCACAGTTTTTCAACTCAAAGTGTTTTGTTTCTCCTGCTAGCTGTCTTTAAGACTCATTGTTCCAGGCTGGACCCCCACGTGAAGACTTATTTAGTATCTTTTAGCTCTAATCAAAAGTCAACAGCTTCAAGCTTTTACTGACAGTGCAGAGTTTTCTCCAAGGTGACTTGGTTCAAAGAAAAGCTCCTGTAACAATGGCATTCTCATTATCAGGGGAATTTTGTAGAGTTTAATGGAAAAAGATTTTTAAAAATCAAGAGTGCTTTTAAATGGGTGCAGATAGCACCTTGGAGAATGAAATGCCTCTGTTTGTTTAGGGAACAACAGAAAAAGTGTATTAGTGCTTTAAGCTCAAGTATACAGAGTACTTAAGAAGGATCCATTTACTTCTGAAAACTGTGAACTTGGGAGTAAGGAGTAATGGTATAATTGCTCTGTATTAAAGTTCTGTTTGCTGGGGCTAGGGGTGTGTCTCAGTTGTAGGGCATTTTCCTAGCATGTGTGAAGTTCCGTTGATATCCCTAGCTTTTGTGTGTGCACACACACAAAATAAAATACCAAAAAGTTTCAAAGACTCCCAGAAATCTGGAGAACACTAAGAGGCTGCAATCCACTACACATGCCATGTGTTGGCTTGTCCTAAGTGTGTTTACTACCAAACTGGAACCCTTGCCTTCATTCTTATTTCCTGAAACTCGCTGTCCCAGAGGATGGACCTTTTTCCTCTCCATTTTCAGAAGCCATTCTGTATTTCAGGGCCCTCTGAAGCCTTTGGGTTGTTTTGAAAGAATCTATTAGGCTTTCATTATCATTTGGGTTTGCTTGTTTTAAAATTTCCAAATTTGCTTTAAAGAACTAGATAATGTGGTGAGGAGTGGAGGGTAAGGTGGGCTGTGGTGGGGAGGGAGGTCAGGGCTCCTCTGCACAGCCTCTGGTTTTAAGCTCAGTGGGCCCTGGCTCCAAGAAACAACCCTAAGTTCAAAGCCACAGGAGTCTATAGATTTGAGAGACAGAAATAGAAGCTGAATCCATTTCTAGGTGCCAAAATCAGTCTTGAAAAAACTCAAACTGGGTGCTTACTACACAGAGCAGGGCACACAGGATTCCAAGGGTGAAATAAGCTTTTATTCCAAAAGCATACCAAACATGCTGACAATGTTCTTTTGAAAATATGAGATGGGCTATGAGCCGCTGAAACTGCTGCTGAATAAGTCCGAGGGCAGTGCTCACGCTTTTGGAAGCCACTGCTAAGTGGGCATATTTTACACATTAATGTGCAGTACTGGGGCTGGCGAGTGTGAAGAGACTCCCACTCTCTCGCCTGAGACCTAGTGGCTTCAAGGAGTGGGGGCACACAGCTAGTGACTGCAAGGTGTTGGGGACCCAGAGCTAGTGACTGCAAGGGGTGGGGAACCCAGAGCTAGTGACTGCAAGGACTCCAGACAGGGTCTGTACTTCTGCCCACTGGAGCAGGCTGACAAGCTGGGGCTCACTCCTCCAGCCATTGTCTATGAAGAGCAGCTTTCTTTCACTACTGTTTCTGAGTCTGAAAACAATGGGGAATGAAACAAAAATCCTCATTCTGAAAACTAGCCTCTTCATAGGGAAGCCATGCAAGAAAAAGACAGGCAAACAAACCACCTAGTCGGTCTGGTAGGGATTTGAAGCAAAGGACACATGCAGCAGGACAAGGGAATATGCAATGCCACATGAGTTCAGAAAAAAAGAGCCTTGTAGGCAAAGGGGACAGTAAGTTCAAAATCCCCGAGGCAGAAGAAAGAACCCAGAGAATCACTGGGCATAGAGGTCACAGCAAACAGCCCTTGCAGGCTGCACTTAGGGTGTGGCAGGAAAAGGTCTGGTCTAACTTCACAAAGACAGATTGATTCTACCTGTGGTAAATGCAATAGCAGCTCGTGGAGTCCAAAGGAACCCCCTTCTGCTAAGGACACAGAGGTCTGAGGAACTGCCATTAGCAAGGAGCAGCACAGGCCACCACTTGCCTTCATTAGTTTTGTGATTGCAGGAATCTACTATGTAGAGAAAGGGTGGTGTTTTAGGAAGGGTCCCTTGAACTGTGATAACAGGCCAAGACAACTTTTAGGGTCTTAAAACTGGCTTGCCAGACCTCTTCCTTCTAATAGCTTTGGGGTGGGCAGAGAAAGGGGTAATTATTGGGCAAGGCTTCATTTTCTTTCTCAAAAATTACAGTGGCACTCAGTGACAGAGAAGACACCCTATTTCTCTGAATCTCCAAATCTACACAGCATTGGTGTAGAGTTAGAAATAGATGATATGTGAAGGGGAAAATGTTATTTATTCTAAGGACTTTTAAACCAGAAACTTTGCACAAGGGAAAAACAATTTGATCCAAGCATATGGAATTATAACTTTAAAGACACTTTAAAATGCATTTTTATTGTGTGTGTGTGTGTGTGTGTGTGTGTGTGTGTGTGTGTGTATGTATGTGACATATGTGTATGCAGACATATGGGTGCCACAGCATATGTGTAGAGGTCAGAGGATGACTTGTTGGAGTCAGTTCTCTCCTTCCATCACGTGGGTCTCAGGGTTCAAACTCAGGTCTTCACCGGCTGACAGCAACTAGCCCATAACTGACATTTCAATTTGACCAGTCACAAATGGAGCCAAATAGTGCAAACAGTCCTGAGGAAGAATAGGGGCCAATGCAAAGCTATGATTGTCTTTTGCTAAGAAAATTTATTAGTAACTACTAAATTTGAACATCGCTTCCATTTCTTGTGGAATTCCTGTAAGAGCAATGGAAGCCAAGCAACCCTTATGCAAAATGTTTGGAACCAAAAATGTTGGGTTCTTAATTTTTTTCAAAATATGGAATGTTTGTGTATACATAGTGATATAACTTGGGAATGAGACCCAAGTTTATTTATTTTTTTAAACAGAAAATTTACTAATATTTCATGTGTACCTGTTATACTCAAGTTCGTGGGAGAAAATTCAAGAGCTTTTAGTGTTCTAATCTAATTTATAGATGAGAAGCAAAGACTGTGAGAAGCTCAGAGTTCTAGGACTCCAATTCGTATCATCTTTCCAGGATCCCCCAAGTTTATGGGACACAGACATTGGACCATCACTGCCGGTTGGGACCAGGGTTCTTGGTGACTTGTCAGTTGCTTGGGGCTTAGGGGACTCCAGCTGGGAAGTGTGTCCTGCACTGCCTGCAGAAAATACTTCCAAGATGTGTGACTGTGTTTGTTTCTTCCAGCCTAGAGCATGAATGTGCAGCCTCTATCAGCCAGTGCAAGCTCTAACCCTTTATTTCAACACCAGGCCCTTAAATGATTGACATGTCAGAGGGCATAGTCCTGAAGGAGACACATTCACACATAGTTACTGGGTTTTTTTACCAGGTGACAAAGTACATACAGAGAGTGAATGTATGTGGTGAAAGTGTGGTTTTAGCATGTTACATTGTCACTGGCACACTGTGAATGGGAAAAATACGAAGGCCAGGAACACAAGTTAAGCTACCATCTCAATAGCAGGAGCAGAACTGGGGCAGATAGCAGCTGTCTAGATATGGGGATGGGCCCTGGAGTTCTTAACGAATTGGATAGGGATCATGTCTTTCAGATAAACAATAACAACCAGAACCCAAAATTTCTACTTCTACCACTTTCCTTCACTATGATTCACAGAGGACTAAGAGATAAAATAACTGAGCTCCAGACACTGCTGGCCCTCAGTTTGTAGCCCTCTAACACTCACAGAACCAGGTTGTAAAATGCTCATATGGATGGCTGGGGAACCAGCCAACACACCAGGCCACAGAACACAGCTCGGTGCGGGAGTTGGCAGAGATCCACCTGAGTTAGAAACTAATGGTCATCGGCAGGCAAGCTTTTGCTTTTAGGACTTTGCTGCACTGTTTTTCTGCCTTTTTGGTCCCTTCTGTCTTATTCTTGGCATGGCATCTCTAGCTGACCTTTTTCTGATCCGTCATCATCTCTGGGTGTCTAGGGGTGGGCCACAACCTTGTTCTTTTGGATCAAGCCCTGAGAATAACTCAGATTTTGTACAAGGCCCCTTATGCAAAATATTAACTTATGGCAGAATTTTTCTGCAAATATTTATTCTTCTTTGATACTGTAGTGGTTGTTCTTTCCCCCCAAGCCTTTTGCTTCTACCATAATTATGTAAAAATACACCACACAGTTCAGGCTAGTTTAGGAAAATTAATAAAGAGAATTAAGACAGTTACAATGGGCCTTATTCTCATTGCCAAGTAGATGGACGTCATGGGCAGCACATTGATGCTCTCTACCTCTGAACATGAACCTGGAAACACAAACTTGGAGTAAATCTGGAGCCTTTGAATAAATAGAGGCTCTAAGAAGATGCTGATGAAGTTACTAAAGAGAACAATATAAGAATGCTAGAAGCTTGTCTTCAGAGAGGCCGAATTACCCTGCCCACATTATTAGCACCCCTATTGCATTTGCCAATGTTCCAAATATACCATGAGAAAACAGACAACTGTCCTGCCTTCTAATTGTTTCAATATCGTCCTGTCCAGAGTGAACATGGAAGAAGTCATGGGATGGCTAGCTATTGCTACTGCCTCTTTTAAAGTAAATATTTATTTTATTCCTATGTTTATGAGTCTTGCTTGCATGTATGTATGGGCACCCTGAGAATTATTAGTGCCCTCATAGGTCAGAAAGAGGCATCAGATCCCCTGGAACTAAAATTGCAGATGGTTGTGGGCTGTCATGTGGATTCTGGAAACTGAACCAGCATCCTCTACAAGAACAACAAATATTCTTAACTACTGATCCATCTCTACAGCCCCATGTGCCACTACATCTTGACAGCAGTATACCTACTGAGACCAGCTGGACAGTCAAGGTGAAGAAACAACCCTGGCTTCTGTGTCCTTCTCTTATCTTCCATCACACAATTACATTCATAGATAGGAACTCCCTATAGAACAATACAAACACTTGCTCAAGATCTGTGCCATCTCTAAGTTGCTAAAAAGTAGTTCTCATATTTCTTAATATGAAACTCCCAAATGTAGCGCAGTGCATTAGAGACAAGCCCACACCAATGGTCATCAAGCTGATTTTCACAAATTATTAGTAGTACTTAAAACACAACCAAACAAGAAACCACACAAAACAAGAAGCCTGTAGATCTGCTTACACTGTCTTCACAGAAACTCATACAACGGCCTTTCAGGGTGATCAGTGTTGGCAATATGAGAGTGACATGTTTTCAGAGAGTGATTACTCCATGGTGATTTGGGCAATAGCTTCTGACTCCTTGGATGTTTTAATAACTTCTTTGGAAAACCAAGGTAAAGGGCGTGACCCAGATGTCTGCTTTCCCAAGAATATCTATGATTCTAAAAGTCTAAGGAAGGAAAGAGATGGTCCCAGAACAAGCCCATAGATGGAAGAGGTAAAGGACCCTGCTTCTAATTAGCTTATGACTGGACTTGGTATTAAATCTAACATCTCTAGTTGAGCTCCTACACTCTAGACATTAATTTGCAGGGACCAACTTCTCACTTGCTTACTCCTGTCTGTGAAAAGGAGTGTGCCCAGTTGAGATTGTATTTATAAATACTAATTCAATCCTGAAGGCTCTCTAGAATGTGCCCAAACCCTTAGCACATCCAAGCAGACACAAGAAACATTAAGAGCTATCTGTACTTCCCTTACTTAGCGCTACAGAACAAGCCCAATGCCTGGTGACATGGAAGACAAGACATTCAAAGCCCCTTCACACTGGTCCTAGCTGGTCAGACCTACCTATCATCTCTCTGGACACACCAGTGATAGTCACAGCTTCCTGGTGCCCCTCTGCAACATAACCTACAGCTAGGGGCGTGGCAATGAAGAACAAGGGACTTTTGAAACTTACCTTCATGTTTGAGATTTTGTGAACATGCAAGTTACAGAATTGAAACAAACCCAGAAAATAGATTCTTAAATTCCTGCTCTAAATGATCTTCCCAGTATACCACTGGCCTCAAAGCATATTTTAGATCAGTGTTTTAATATAAATTATCTGCTTTGATAGGATGATACAACTACACAAGGCAATGAGAAAAAAAATAGACTTCAAACCTCAGAAACTTAAGAGCCACTGCAATGTCCACTCTGACATTTGTAGAGAGCTACATATTCTGTTTGTATTGTTTCTCACTTTGAAAACAGCATCTGACTATATTTGTGCCTACTCTATCCTTTGGGATTTACCTAAGTAAGAGGGGAATTTTGTTCCAGTTATGGTTACATTAGGAGGAAGACCTAGAATTCTTGTATTAGAAAACCAAGATTTGATTTATGGCAGTTTTAACAAAGGAGCTGTTGGCTATTTTGTTCTGAATCTGTTTATACTATTAGCTTTAAAATACACAGAGATTAAGGTATTTACTGAAAGTGCCCACAGATGGCATGCTAAGGCAAAAGATAAGTTGAAGCACTTAAGCTGTATGCTGGGTATAAGATGTAACTGGGACCGGTATTTATGATCCCTAAAATATCCAAAAAAAAACCTGTTAATACAACTATGCTTATTAATAACTAGAAAAAATTTCAAATTTTTAGTATTTTTGTATTAATCCCCTTAAAATATGCTAATTAAAATAGGATGTCAATTTAATACTATTTCAGCATGTGGCTTTCCATGTCACAGAGGGATCATGTGAAGGTCATGAGTTTTTGGAGGCACAGTCTTAATAAATACGACATGTAAGTCTCTCTTGGTTTGGACTTCCTTCTCACCATGAATACTTCCTTTACCGCATGATTATATTAAATCTATCTGTCTTTATCCACACTCTCAAACTTAGGGTGAAAAGTCTTGCTTAAAATAAGCCAGAAAGAAGTGAAAATAAACTTTTAAGACAAAGTGGGCTTATTTAAAATGTTTTCATGCTATGTCTTTAATGTTAACGGATTAATCTAATTGACAGCTATGATACAGCTACATTTGATCTAATGATATCAATACTTAAATATTTTTTCCTTAAAAGTTCAATGAATATTTACAATTTGGTGTGAGATCCATTTTTTTTTATTAATTTGCTAAATTTGTGTTCTGTTTCTGGGCTACGCAACTTTGATGGTTTAATTGGTTTTGTACAATAGCACAAGGTGTTTCAGTGTGTTCTGCCTACAACATTGATATTATACGTAAAGGCTGATAACCGTACACAGCTTGTTTATTATATAATTAATATAAGAGGCTGTGGCATTTTACAGCACAGGTGATGAGTTGGTGTTGGAGTTGATTTCAAATTAAAGTATGTAATTTTATCATTCACTATGGCATGCATTTTATACTAAGCTATGTACTTTAAAGTGTCATGATGAAAGACTAAAAGACTAAGTTAAAGTAAAAAGTAATGATTATCCACAACATTACAACAAGAGGATTCAGTGCACATCTAATGAAAGTACCACTGCTGAATGTCAACTCACAGCTACTCTTCAGCGCAAGCCTTTGATTTACCGCCGAACCGATTTGTCGATTTGTGATGGGCTTGCCCATCGTGTTTGCACACATAATTTGTCACAGTGTCTTAGTAAGCCCTGTTTCCTTTCTCTCAGATCTATTATTCCTGCTGAGAGTATGTACTAGAGAAGAATTTTTCACAGTGACACCAACTCAAGGCTTGCTGTGAATAATCGCTCTCTCCTAAGAATCATTCTTTACTCCACAGCCTTGCTGGCAGTGTCTGGAAAAACACCCAGGCCAGGGGACCTTTCATCCCTTTCTGTAGTCACTTTCTTTTTATCCCTGCTGCCACCTGAGGAAAATGAGTCTTGCATGAATTTATCTACAAAGTGTTTAACAGGACACTTTAATTTACACAGAACAGTTTTGCTTTGTTGATATATACAAAAAAAATAAGCTGCAAACTACAATAGGTGACATTTAAAAAAAAAAAGTATATGCTTTTCCCCTGCATCAAGTTTGCAGTCTTTCTAGTTCTTTACAACAAATGCAAGTTGTAGTTCTTCACTATTCATAGCCACAGTTTAACCTTTAACTGAAAACCATATATCAATACAATTGTTAAAAGAAATATTCTCATGTAATTTTCCTCCTTTTGGTTGGGTTAGACTAAAGTTTAAAGTTTGAAAGTTGAAAAGAAGGTGGTTTATAAACTTCAGTTAGCTTATCCAGCCAGAAATTCTTACAGTGGTAAGCAATATTCAGTTGTGACTGAAGGACTGTGTATATCAAAATGAATTGGCTCTCAGGGTATCCATGGTATTCCTAAACCAGTGTTCTCTGTCATGGAATTGTTACTGACTCCAGAAAGAAAAATATGCAGAACCGGACACAGGCACTTGAAAGGGGAGAAAGGTTCCCTGTGAGGTACAGGAAGGGCCCCGTCATCACCTTTCATCAGCGGGCTCTGAGGGCAGGGAGGCCGTCTGAGGGGATTCTCATAAAATATCTGCTCCAAGTACCAGTGAGTTTGGAGACCCACAACCACATACCAGTCTGCCTAGGTCTTTTGTTGGAAGACTCTGTCTTTAGATGAGGGAAAAGGACTCAGCTCCGTTAGGCTTGGTGAGAGCTGCCCCACCAGATCCATTCCCACAAGGCCGAGGAGCCCCACGAGCCCCAAATCATTGACAGTCTATAAGGAAAACTGAGGAAACATTTTGTTCATGCTCATACTCCCACTATCTATAAAGTCCTTTCTCCAGAATTAGAGCCACAGATATGATTGGGTATGTATGTTATTAGGGACAATACTGCATTGCATAATAAAAGTCAATAAAGCATGACTTTTATACATACTCTGTGTGAACCATGCCAGTAGCACTAGAGTACATATAGGGCACATTCCAAATTCTTTTATTTTTTTCCTGCATGTCATTAGTAATGGCTAAAGACACCTATTTATATCCCAGGCATGAATCACACACAAACAAGTAACATGTTACCCTTGGTGGTCCAGCTGTATAGACATAGAGAATGGCTGAAGAGAATTGGTGCAAGTGGTTGCCGCTATGCCTTTCTGTCAGGGAATGTGCTAAAATACTTGCATAACCCTTCTTTGGATCCATCTGTGCTGCAACTTCACATTGTACATGCAGAACACAGTCTTTGAGGTGGCAGAGCAATGCACTATACTTCTGCTTCTGTCTCACTCAATTGGTTTGTCAGAAAAATTAAATTAGAAATGGTTAGTGTTTTCCAATGCAGCCAGACCTTTGATGACCCAAAGCTTCTCAGCACAGCCCTGTCCTTCCTATGCAGTCAGGACTGGCCTACACCTGCCTGGCACTTTCAGTCCCCTTTTCCCCGTGACAACAGGCTCATCTCCATCTTGTTCTGATGCATTCTTTCTCCATTCTCTTTCCTCCAGGCTACTCCTCAGCTAAGCTTTTATAGGTTTCTTTCTGCAAGTCCAATGTCCTCTGGGTAACTCACCCTTTGAATAACAGTCACTGCCGTTGTTGAGCAGCTACTGTGGGTGAGAACCTGTCCTGTGCTCCTTCCAGTCTTCCTAAAACTCTGCATTTAATAGACAATAATGAGACATCTATAGTGGGGTGCCCTGCCATATAATAATGTCTGTGGAGGCATACACCATTTTTCACTTATTCTTTTGTCCCTATGTATTTCTTAACAATGGACTAAGCATGTGGCTATCACTGAACATTGCCTTTCAGGTGGTCTGCCCAGCAAGGTTGAGTTAGGAAAGCAGACCCAATCAGAAGCCAACTGATAATGTTACTGCATGCCACCATTAATATATGAATGTTTGTGAAAATACAGTTACTGATTGTAAAACGATGTAAGCCCACACAGAAAATTCATAGAAAATGTATGTATAAATGATGCTGACTTCTCTTGCATGTGTCAGAAACAATCACTGGTAAGCATCTCTCATCATGCCCCACCATCTCACTCATTCATTCATTGACCCAAAATTGCTTGTGGTTTTTATAAAGCTTACATTGTCAGGGGATGTGGGCAAACAAGCAGGTAAATCCTGATTAAGATGAATTTTCCCTTCCTTCAATAATATCTGACAACACCTATGATATCAATTGATCACCTATATTAGACCTCTGTCTACATCTGTCTCTGTCTGTCTGCCTGCCTGCCTGCCTATCCCCCTCTCTCTTTCTCTCTCTCTCTGTATGTGTGTGTGTGTGTGTGGTTGCCCAGCACAGGAGATTGAACCCAGGGCCTTGTGCATGCTAGGCAAATATATACCTCTGAATTATCTTGATTTATATCACTGTTTTGTTTTTGAGACATGCTCTCTTTAATAGTTCAGACTGGCCTAGAACTCTCAATCCTTTTGCCTCTCCCTCCTGAGTGCTGAGATTATAGTGTGTCCACAATGCCCAGCCTGTGTCATTTGAATTGCTGGGTAACATTCCTCTTTGTGCATGTTTTGTACTTCTTTTAGCCAAGCGATGGTGGGCAGCATAGCAAACAAGTTGATACTTCTTAATTCAGAGTATTAAAATAACTCTTGGCTCACAGGTGTGGCTCTTTAAGGCTGAAATAGATGACTGTGATGTGCATGGCTTGATATATGACATCCATCCATCGCCCATCTTTTGTGGGTGTTTCTAGCTGCTAACAACCACCCAGCTGTCTGCTTTTGCTCACTGTCTACATCTAGCTTGCAACATTCATTTGTAAAGCCCACTCCTTTCGGCATTGTTTCGTTCCACTAACCCTGAGTGGCAGGTACTTCCCTGTTACTCTAGTCTTTCTAAGTATGCACACAGGCTTTCTTTGCACCCTTAGCCTCAATCCTACCACATTATAAACCCCTTGAGAGTGGAGTGTCTTCATCTGTTTTATCATTATCCCAAATGGCAGTGCCACAGAATTAGTTTCTTACTTCAACATGGATAAAACTTTAAAAATCTTCCCTGAACTTTTGGAAAGTACATCTGGACAATTTCCAGGAGGCCTTGGCTACCTTAAGAGGGGGGTTTCTGCTAACAACATTTTGACTGGGAATATGGTTACAATGATGAACTATTCATCTTCCCCATTATTTAAATGATTTCTTCTACATTTAAAAGTAAGTGTTATAGTTACTGCATTAAGATGATTTCTGTTTCATGAAGCCTTGACATGCTCTTCATACATGCTAACATGTTGTCTTTGATGATTAGTTTTCAAAGCTGCTTTTACTTTTTGCTTAAAGAAACACTTCATCTTCAAGTCCAGTAAGACTGTGCTAATAGAGACATAAAGCTCTAAAACGGATGGTGCCTTAGACATGTTTCCTTTAACTTTGTGAAAATAGGCCCCCTCAGAAATTCTTAGTCATGTCCAAAGAGGCAAAAGGAGTTGACAAAAGAATACTACTTTCCCTGGGTCCCAGCCCTCCACCTGCTTACAAAAAAAAAAAAAAAAAAAAAAAAGTAGCTGAGCATGAACAAGGAGAAGAACTGAGGATTTAGACAGTCCCTGTTGGAGACACTGTTAGAATACTGAGTGGGGCCCACATAGAGGCTCCATTGTAGCCACACTGAAATGGGAGAAGCCCCCGGGGACCCAGCTTAAACACATTTGTGGGAAGTTGGAGTTACAGGCCTTCTCTTGTGCTATTCAATATTAAGGAAGAAAGGGGAGAGAGGGAGGGACAGAGAGAGAGAGAGAGAGAGAGAGAGAGAGAGAGAGAGAGAGAGAGAGAGAGAGAGAGAGAGAGAGAGAGAGGAGAGATGCCTGAGTTCCTTTCTCTATTACTCCATCTCCCTAGGGGGGCACTGGCATCACTCTGGTTCTCCAAAGTGCCCACGCTCCTAGAGAGAGAGAGAGAGAGAGAGAGAGAGAGGAGAGATGCCTGAGTTCCTTTCTCTATTACTCCATCTCCCTAGGGGGGCACTGGCATCACTCTGGTTCTCCAAAGTGCCCATGCTCCTCTGAGACTGATGGAGATTCATCACCTGTTAGAATCAAAGGTCTAAACTAGAAAGTGGACATAGAAAACACTAATAGGACAATTTTGCAGAATTTTGAAACAAGCTGACCTTCGCACAGCCTACTAATGAAAAAGTCATCTTTCTCTTCAAGAGCAGTCAGAACTCTCCTCTTTAGGAGTACTGTCCTATGCTGGGTGCCCAGTCAGGAGTGTGGAACTCCACCCCATCCCTGTTGCTCTCTTGGGTCTTGTCAGTCTACAGTCTGAAGGTAACACAGTGGAGAGGAAGAGCTACAGCTGCATCTCCATCTCTGAGCATTCTCTTTGTACTCAGATTTTCACCTTCTGTGGCCCCATGTTACATAATGACAAGCAGTGCATAGTAGAGCTAGACTCTCACTGACAGCTTAGCTATAGTCTCATAAACTTACAGATACAGTGACCAGTCAGCTTATTATGCCATTCTAGTTCCTAAATCTGAATACATTCAGATTCTGTTTTGCCAAACTAGCATTGTGGGCAGGCACCTTCCCCTGAGATACCTATCCTTTCCCTCCAACGTGTCATTTCTGGGACACTGCAAACAACCTCATGGGTGATACTTCCTGCATGGTGTTCTCTGTTGAGCTTCAGATCTCTGCATCAAAATACTTTCTGAGCATGTCAGGAATGCCTTGCATATCCCAAACTGCCAATTTAAATGCAGGACCATCCTTCCTAGGATAGCTCATTTTCCTGGATTCTCTGAACCATTGCTCAGTCGGGCTAGTACTTTGGATTCCTACTTCCTGGGCTGCATGTATCTATAAATGCTACAGCTGACTTCCAAACAGCTGTCTAACCTGCCTTGTTTTCTCTTCCATTGAGGTAACCCTCTCCCACTTACATGACTGATCCCTCTGACTACATAGTTCACTTCCATACCCATAAAAAATATCTGTAACTTCTCTTTTAACCTTTGGCTCACATGACACCACCAGCTTCCCCAAAGCCCTGCCCAGAACCTTCTCTTCTTTCCCATCCTCTGACCTCTGAGAGGTCATCTGCACCCACTCAAACTCTGCTCCCCAAAGCCATGCCATAATGCTGTGTCACTTTCCAGAGGGGCTATTTCTCCAGCCCTCTCACCTAGACTGGACTCCACAAGCTCCCACACATGTCTTTGCCACTGTCACCACCAAATCTGATTGTGTCCCTTTACCATCTGTCATTTAGGAGACAAACTTCTTGGGTGGCTAGGGGGTGGTTCTAGACAGGGTTTCTCTGTGTAGCAGCTGTGGCTGTCCTGGAACTCACCCTGTAGATCAGGCTGGCCTCAAATTCACAGAAATCTGCCTGCCTTTGCTTCCCAAGTCCTGGGATTAAAGGCATGTGCCACCACCGCCCAGCAAAGGAGACAAACTTCTGAACAGAACTGTGGAAGAGTTTACAGCCTGGGTAACTGAGGAAAAAGTACCCACCCCTAAATGGGGGTGCAACCTTTCCAGGAACTGACATCCCTGACTGAATACAGAGAAGCAACTAAGCACCAGCATTCGTTCCCTTTGCTTCCTGATGGCAGATGGAATGTGACTGGCTGCCACAAGTTCCTGTGTTGTACCTCCCCTGCAAAGATGGATCATGCTTTCAACTGTGAACAAAAGTAAAAGTCCTCCCTTCAGTGGTCTTTGTCAGGTATTTTGTCCCAGCCATGAGAAAATTAGCAAGTACACAGTGTTTCTGTGACCCTGCATATTGAATGGACTTTGTTTCCTGGATGCCTGGCTAATATGCAGAATGGAGTCAACACCAGTCAGAGGGAAGTACCTCTTTATCAGTAATGCAGAAGCTCCTAAAATAATGGTTTTCCATATTCAACAATAGGAATGTGGATGTGTCTGTCTACTGAGCTGTTCCTAGTAAATCCAAAATAGAAACAAGATTGCTTGATTGACTTAGGTTTGTCAATTTGGAAGACAGAGCAAGCATTGCTTTCAAAACCATCTTGGAGGGAGCACCGACCAGGGACTGGGGCTCTTTTCTCCATCATTCTGTGGCAGCACTGAGAGGGCATACATTCAATTTGTATTGTGCTCAAGACGATGAGCCAGGTTCTGAGACAGAACTGTACAAGTTTGGTGCAAACCTATTTGAAAAAGAAATCTGGAGTTCCATGCCAGCTTTCCTTTTACTTAAGCAAGTGATTTTGGGCAAATCCATGCCGCTTCAATCATCCACATGTATACTGCAGATACTAAGAAGTTTGAATTCATAGTTTTGTTGGAGAGTCAAAGTCAATGCTATTTGAGATACTGGAGAGGCACTCCCTGAAGTCTGATGTCCTCCATCCTGTCTATTTCATTGGCAGCTTGAGCCAATCAGCCCACTGGACCTGCTGTCCTTGCACTACCTCCACAGGGAGGGCTCTCTGCCTGACCAAGTGACTTCATTTACCACAAGGCTCTTCTCCCTACTGTAACACTGCCAATAAGTTCCACAAGCCACCCTTCAAGATGTGAATTCTGAAGATAACATGTAATGAGAAACTTGTCAGCTCTAAACAAAGACACACCCTTTCCCATAAAGACAAGATCTTCATTATGGTGATGACTGGCTATAGTAGCTATCTAATTGCTAACAGTACATCAGCCTCCCCATACAATTGCTGATGGAGGATATCTATGTGGCTAGAACAAGAGAATGACTCAGCGGTGTGCCTAGCATAAGTGGTCCTTGCAGACTAACCATTGGCCATGGTTTTGGTAGATCCGGTATGGTTTAGAATTCTATATGATTTTTTGGGGAGGGGCAGCAAAGCATGTATGCCTCACATCCTTCATTTCTAGCCCCTTCTTCAATAACTTCTATTTCTCCCTCTTAGCCTTAACAGTGCAGCCCAGTGGTCTTCATGAAAAAAAAAAGAGACAACAATAGCACTTATGACATCCTTAGTGTTTCCTGTATACTAAGGCCCAGAATGTGCTTTGTAGGCGTTAATTCATAAAGACCTCACATGGACCTTAAGAAGTGTATCTCCATTCAGGCTGATAGGTAGGAAGGTGAGGTACAGTATGACCTCATAATTGAGTAAGTTCAAGCTTTGGGCCTCTAAAGCTATAAGATAAACCATAGGTTTATGAGTAAGGTCTTTCAGTAAAAGTGAATAGAGTCATGATTATATTCAATATTATCTCAGGAAATATTGCAGTGTTAGGGGGAGAAGTTGGAGTCTAAAAAAGAATGGATGTTGGATATGTTTATTGATGTTGTATGTATGTATGTAAATATCTAATGAATTCTATGAATGCGTTCTATTAATCTATTAATAATAAAAACTATTTACTATAGGAAATAAAATTTAAAAAGCAAACAATCTGTCATTTCCAATATCCAGAAACAAACAAGTTATTATAGAAATTATTTATCTCTCACATTTTAATGAGTGAAATCCTTTTACCCTATTTTTTTATGTGCACACCTTCTTTTTTAAACCCTAAACTAGAACCATAGTGGTTACATTTGATATTATTCCTCTCCCTATGTAAATTAAGATTTTGTGATGTGACTTTGAAAAGATTTTGGATAGTGTTAATTGTTCTTAAGAGTGTGATGAATCTTAATTTGCTTTTAAAATTTAGCTTTTCAGATTATAGAGAGTGGTGCTGGGATGAGGTTAAACTGTAGGCAGCTTGCCTAACATGCCTGACACCATGAGTTCCTGGTACCACACATACATACTACTAGTCCTCATTATAAACCAATTTGAAAATGTTTGGAAGAAAACAAGGAAAATAAAGAGAGCCTTCTATGTAATGAATCTTGGATAAACACCTTAGAGTTCAAGTAGATAGTCAACGGTCTCTGGTCTCAAGAGATTTCCTACTGGGTGATAGAGGACACAAAAATAAAAATCATAGATTAGTGTCATAATTTCTGTAGCAAGGAAGGCCCTCTCCTACCTTTACTGAATCCTGCTTCCAGTTGTACCTGTGGGGACTTAACTGTTCCTTCCCTAAGATGGGTCCTGGGACTTGTGTTCAGGACATATTCCTCCCTTCCTTTGCTACATGTTTTCCTTTCACCTGAATCATTCCCATGAAGACCCAAGTAGTCCTAACTATCTTCTACTTACAACCCAGGTTGGAGGATGAGGAGATGGCACAGTGGGTAAAAACACCTGACACCCACTTGTGAGAATTAGAGGGCAATCCTCTGCACCCATGTAGAAGCTGAGCAGTGTGCTGGGCTGGATGGTTCACATCTAAATCAAGCAGGTGAGAGGCAGAGGAAGAACCAACCCTGGAGGGTTTGCAGTATGGTTATGTAGACTGGCTGAACTGATGGGTGAGAAGAGATCCTGTCTCAACATGTCACAAAGAGAATGACTGTGGAAGAAACTCGTCATCAACCTCTGGCTTCCACATCCATATGCACACATATGTGTGTACTAATATGCAAAGCACATAAACATACTCAAAATAAAAACAGAAAGAAAAACCCTATGCAGCCATTTCTTGATGTTATGATCTCCTACATGTTCCACCATCTCTGCATATTGTTTCATGACTTCCTGTCCTCTTCTCCTGAACCTTTCAGGTTAGGTTCATGTCCTCCTGTTTCACTGAAATGGTGCTTATCAGACACACTAACGGCCAACATCCCAGTCACACCAGGACTGCTCAGTTCATCTTACACCCCAGACAGCACATGACACCAGAAGCTCACCTCTGAGTCACACCAGGACCACTCTGTGTTCATCTTATACTCCAGGCAGCATGTGACATAGTAACACCCCTTCTTATAGAAAGATCTTGAATTCTAATTCCAAAGGTCTTTTGATGTCTTTTTATGTTCCTGCATGTCTCACTGGTCATTCCTTTCAGTTTTCTTTGGAGCTCCTGTTTCTAACTGGCAGTGTGCCTAAGACTCAGTCTTTGACACATTTCTCAATTTACACTTTTTCCCCTATGGGACATATCACCTGGTCCTCATGACTTTTATAATTTCCCAAACTATACCTTCAAATTTGTGTCTCTCTGCTGAGAAACTTGTAAGTTTCTCTCTTCCTTCTCTTGACATGAGTGCTGACTAGGTAGTTAAACTTCCACAGAAGACATGACTTTACCCCACCCTGACACACACTTCACACCCCTTACCATCCAGACCTAGTCTTCCTCTTCCTCAGATACAGACCCATAGTACTAAGATTCAGGTTTAAAAACAAAACAAACCAACAGCCTAGCAGTCCTTGGAGATTTTTGTCCTCTCTCCACTAGTAACTCCCACCAGCACCTCCACCAAGATGAATTATAAATCTTGGGACTCCCCAGTGGGTCAGAACTGTGACAGCCTTTCCCCTGGTTACCATCCCCTTTGGCTGCAAATGTTTCTAATTGGTTCCACTGCACTCTACCTTCATTCCTCACTTGATAGGAAGGCTGATTTTTACTTTTTAAAAATATGCTATTTTGTCAAGTCCATGTTTAAAAGTCTCCAGTGGCCCTTGCGGACTCTGTCTGTCTGCCCTAACCATGTGGTTGTCTTGCTCATTCCTGCCACAAGGCCACTGTGTTTGCCATTCTTCTCTCAGAATGGTTTCTCACCTGACAATTGCAGCTGCTTCTCAATTCACTTTCTGGGTTTCCCTCCCACAAATGTTACCACCCCATTCCCTCTCCCTCCCCTCACACCCCCTCCCTCTCTGAAGTGCTGGGGCTGGACCCAATGGACTCATACATGCCAGGCAAGCACTCTGTGTCTTTAGTCCAGTAAACATCTCTTATGTTAACCACTACTCATGTTGACTCTTAATTTTTTTATAAACATCAAAATATCAAGCATTTGGATATAGCATTATATTTCCATGCTAAATTTGAGGTAAAATAATGACAACAATCTTACAATAAATTATGAATGAATAAGAACAATAAAATAATGCTTGCTGGTGGTGGCACATGCCTTTAATCCCAACACTTGGGAAGCAGAGACAGGTGGACCTCTGTGAGTTTGAGGCCAGCCTGGTCTACAGAGGAAGTTTCAGGACATGCAAGGCTACACAAAAAACCCTGTCTTCAAATCCAAAACCAAAATAAAAAGAACAATGATATTTTAGTAAGAATAATGGATAACATAAAAGCTTCTTACTGTACAATAGTTGTAAAATAGGTAAAACAAATTCAATACAATTCATTGTGTTAGCAATCATTTGTTGATTACAAAACATATTCTTCCCTAAACTGAGAGTATTTATGTCACTCTTAACTAGAGACACGGGCTAGACCAATTAATCTCTCTGGGGAAGGAAGCAAGAATCAGTGCTTCACTCTAAGAAAACGCACACGAATTCAACCTAACAAAACTTTAATGATCAGTATGTACAAAGCTATCATGAAGGTTTTAGTTCCTTACATTTGTCTGCAGACACCAAAATCTATGTACAGAGCTGAAAAATGACAAGTTGTATGACTGTGTTTGTGTGCAATTCAGTGGGACATATATGTTTGGGCTTTATCAGTTGACCTGCCCACACATTTTTGTACACTTACTTTGGGCTGATGGATGTGACTTAACACAGAAACTAGCTTGGCTCTTTTCTACATGTCTTCCTCATTAGCACCCAAGCAACCCTTTTCTCTGGCTGCTGAAAACCAAGGCTCCCATCATCCACAAGGCTGGTTGCTGGGCACCAGAGCCTCTATTTATAGGACAAAAAGTACTTTCTAGGTGAATCATATTTCTTAAACTCAAAAAAAATCAACTTGTGAATTCAGTGTTTTATGCTTTTGGAAGCACATGCTAGTAGGCCAGTAAACCACGCATCACTAGGAATCACTCAACACTGGCCTGACTGACAGTTTGAAGAAAGATATTTTTCCCAGATAAAAATAGATGTCTAAATAAGATATATTAAGATAATTGCTACCTAACCTGAATTTTAAAATAATAAAACTTACACCACACTTAAAGACTGAGTTAAACCAAGGCACACACACATTTCTTTACAAGACAAATCTCCACGGTCCCTTCTGGTGTTAACCAGATACTGTCCACAAGTTCCTCACATTGACCTTGGATTTGTCAAACCCAGACCCTAGTGAAGCCAGGTCCTCTATTCTTTCTCTTAGTTAAAAAGGGGAGTGACAGCAGGCCTATAAGTATAGGTATTAAAAAACCAAACAAAACAGAAAACAGACTCTAGACAAACTGGCTTAGGCAAGAGTCAATTTGTGCTAGGACTGTATACAGCAGAAACTCAAACGGATTGTCACATCTGTCCTAGGTACATTTCTATTGCTTGGAGGGAGAAAAGGTTTATTTCTCAGAACTTAGAACTCTTGGGTCATACTCCATCATTGAGGGAAATCATGGCAGGAACTCAAGGCAGAAGCTGAATCAGAGACCATGGACGAATGCTGCTTATTGGCCTGCTCTCAATGGCTTGCTGTATCTGCTTTGCTATACAACCCAGGACTACCTGCCCAGGGATGGCACCATCGCCAGTGAACTGGGATCTTTCATTGCCCTTGAAACAATATTCTGGAGGCATTTTCTAAATTAAGTTTTTTCTTCTTAGCTCTGGCTTACTCAGGTTGACAAAAATTCTAACCAGGACACCCAACTAAACAATGCACTAGAGAACTTGCCTAGATGAGTAGCATGGGCAATGGCCTCATATGCTGTGTCCACAGACACAGGGAGTGTTTCCATGATCTCCTGGCCTTCATTTCTCCATGGGTAACATATGAACACAGTTTCTGCCTACTCCTCATAGCCACCATATGGAGTGCATGCATTAGCATGACAGCCACCATGACAATGAGTATTATTCAGTGCTAAGAGAAAGCTCAAGACAAACTGAATGCCTTGTTTCTATTTAGACATAAACATCTGCACCAAGTATTTCCTTTTAAATGTGGAAAGTTCCAGGAGGGGAACCTGCAGGATGTGGCTTAGACCCAATGTTACTGCTGTCACTGTTTGCAGATAGCTACTTTTGAGAACAAATCCAACAGAAAAAAAAAAAAACAAACCCAAAACCTTCTTTTCTCTATTCAGTTATAAACTCACACATTGAAAAAAAATCTGAAAAACGTTCTGGTTCCATAGTGTCATTTACAAAAGAAAAAAGAAAAAAAAAAGACTTCCATATAAGCATCATTAGATCACAAGCAGGGGCTTTCTGTAAAGTGATATGTGGGACGTCTGTCAGGGTAGGAAGCAGGGAGTCAGAGGTATGCTTTGTAACTAATATTTCAGCCCATCTCTACTGCGGAAATTATTATATCCCATGATAGTTATGTCTCCTTATCGTTCTTGTTCCTCAACAATTGGACAATTTTAATGACACAAAGAAACAAAACTTTTTCTTTTAAATTTACTTTTCTAATGTACCAATGGAATTAAAGTGAATTTTGATACTTTAAATAAAAAGTCACTGAGATGTCAAGACTTTAAAAACTAAATAGGGCTATTATTTACTTTACTTTTTAGAGTTCATGATGATATTTCTGAATTCCTTTAAAAGTTGCACCCTAAGTCTTTAAAATCATAGTCTAATAGTCATGGCATACACATAATTTGAGGGTACCACACATGTCACTGGAAGCCCCAAACCTTTTGTTTTATTAAGCAAATATGAGCTAAACAGAACATGCAAAGGGGAAGCTGTCAAAAAGCTAAGACCTTACAAAGAAGTAAAGGCAAATGTCACCAACCAGAGTTCAGGGATGATATTCCATGCCCAATAAGAGATTGTCAAACTCCTTAAAACCCTGTGTCACAGCACACTCCATTTAAAAAAAAAACAAAAAACAAACAAAAAGAATAATAAGAATACATAAGAATCTCTAGTATGTACTTTTAAGGTATTTGAGTGCCATTTCTCTCTCTCTTTGTATTTTAGTGGAAATAATGTAAATTAAACAAACAAAAACTGTATTAAATCAAAGCTGAGTTTGGAAGCTTTCATAAGAACCAAAATAAATTAAATCATAAATTATTATTTTGCTTAACTTCTCACTTTTTGCATACCATTTGACATTTTTCAACAAGCCAGATTTTAATCAATTCCAAAGTATTCCTTGTCAAGTCTTGATGGAGGTACAGATACTGATGGGCAACAATAAGAAGGACAAGTTTGCACTAAATGTAAAATACTTGCCTAGTCTGTCTGTGTCTTTAGAGATAAATGGAAATCTGGGTAAAGAATCTTAACAGGCAAGTAAAATATGGAATTTTTGTGTCACCTTCTTGCAAAGTGAAACACAATCACAAGTCAGAAGCAAGTTTTGAAAATAAGTGTTGATGATGAAGCTTTGACAAAGGTAATGCTGAAGCTGTCACTCAGAGAGAATTTCCCCCATGAAAAATCATAATGCCTTGCATGTCCTTGAGGAAAGCAAACACTTAAAAATGAAAAAAAATAAAAATTGCACTTCACTTCTAAATATAAAAATAACTATCTCTCTGAGGAATGAGAAAAAAAATCAAGTGCATTTAAATCATTTTATTGCACTGGAAGCTGCCAATTCGCCTGTGAGTTGTTTCATTGCAGATGAAAAGAAATCAAAATACAGGACAGATGTTGAACAAACCGCATTTAGGTTCTGTCACACACTGGCATTTTTCAAGTGATTTTGGCTCCTCTATTAAATAAGGTGCATTTTGCTTGATTTTGAGAAGGGAAACATCAGGAAATATTTAAAGGCCAATTGCTGCCAATTAACTTTGATCAGTAAAAGTTCTATTTGAATCTTTGAGATTCTTCTCCTGTCTGAAATAACATACGTTTATAAAACCTAGCAAAGCAACAACTTGATGATTAATGCCTGTTGGCAGCCCTACCACAAGCTTGCTTAGCAGTGAGAGTTAAATAAACAACCATCCCTGTGAAGGAGGAGGGCAGTGGAGTTATAGTCATGTTTTGTCATAATGTAGATAGGTGAAAACAATGCCCTTCTTTGTTAAGAATGCAGCTAAGATCATGCCTGCTGCCGTCCATTCAGTCAGCCAGCCACCTTAGAGATGTTTCCCCCAATAAAACCAGCTACAGTTAAGACATGAGAGGTCGCTAGCCTCGCAGACAGTAAAGGCTCATTCAAACCAGCTCCAAACAATCAGATTGGACAGAAAAGCAATGGAAGAGTTGGATAGGGGCAGCACAGGCGGCTGCAATAATGATGCACAAAGCTTCCGGGGATCGCACTTAGGAATCGTGTCACCAAATTTTAATCATAGGATCCAACTTTAAAGTGTAATAAATACCACAAAGGGGAAACACACTGCCTTACAAGCACTTTGTCTCAGTATTCCAGTTATATGTTGAGAAGAGCAATAGCCAATCATTATTCCAGAATCAGCCACTTATATTCAAATATGTTCCACAAAGTATGTGTAAAACAATTATAACTTACTTCTAGGTCGTTGAAAAATAGATGTGTGTCTGCCAAGTTGAAGATCATCTCTTCCATTCGCAGTCCAAGGGAAACTGAAGTGGGTGGATCCTAAAAGGAAAATTTTACAGGTAAGGAATTGGTATGATCTCCAGGTTGTGAGGAAGGCAGTCCCATTTTAAAGGGACGCAGTGACAGGAAAGGTGGGGAACACATGCCACCCCAGGAGAGCTGGAAGTCAGCTGCCTGTACTGTCATGTATTCCATGTGTGGTCTTCAGTGACCTCCTGGATGAAAGGTGATCCATAAGTTACCAAGTATCATAAAGAAATAGCTTGTACCCAAGTATTAAAAAAATAAGGTATAAAGTTCTTAGATATGCGAAGTAGAGGGAATTTATGCCACTATCCATGAACAGTATCTGCACTTACTGTCTAAATACCAGAACATACAGTCTAGATTAAGTTCAGAGAGGCAACAAGCAGAAATCTTACTCTAGATGGTAAGTTGCTGTCTTTTTGCATGTATTCAGACTGCCTACCACATTCAAGTTTTCTCAACAAGGGAAAGTTGGCTGAGCTGACTACTAGGGGCTGATGCTGTGACATAACCAGCCACCAAATAATGCTACCCAGAAGGAAGCACTAAGCCAAGAGGATCAGTAGCTTCTTTATAATGCTTCAAGTCATGTCCAGTCCATTTGTTCCTCAATGCCTAGGTCTTAACAACATCCAGTGGTATTGATGACCTTGGGGGGATAGTTTTGTTCTTTATGAAAATACTGCATTTTAAATATATGAAATTCAGGAACCACTATGCTTTCTGGATGCAATCATTTATGCTAAGAAGATAAAAAAAATCCCCAATTAGGAACTATACAAGGAATATATAAAATCAGATTCTAGAGCATTTATTGGCACCCTGATAACCACTTTATATGTATAGTATTTTAACTTTTTCCAAATAATAATAATTTCTTATAATATTCTTTAATATATTTTGTTATCAAACTTTTGGAGTAAATATACCTAATGGGAGAATTGTAAATAGACAAATTATTCTATCTGGCAGGGTTAATGGAACTTGTGTTTCATCAGAGTCTTGACTCAAAAAATAAAATTCAAAGAAAACAATATTCCCCTCTATCACTCCTGCCAAACATGGATGATGCACACTTCCTGTATGGTTTTCTTGTTCTATGGTAGATCTCAAGACTTGCTCACAACTTTGACCACTGCCCATGTGTTCAGCAAAGCATGTCCTGGAGTGTCCACCACAGGACTCAGCAATCCTTGACTTGGGAGGCTCTAACAAGTATAGAAGATGAGCCCTGGACCAACCAGCCAAGGCCTAACTTTGCTCTCTCATTGAATAACAGAGTAATGATAATAATAAAAATCTTGTCTCTCAGCTTGCTACAATCACACCATCTCTATACACCAAGCAGAGAGAAGGAAACTGGGATAGAGGGGTGGAAAGCAAATTCTGCATTCCTCTCATGCCAACCAGGTGAGCAGAGCTGCGAGCAGCTCTACCCACTTCACTAGCTCCACCCACATTGTTAGCTCCACCCCAACACCACCTAATTCCTACCTTTTTAGACATGGAAGGGAAGATGACCTGGAAATAAGGAAGGATGACAACTTAGCCTCTCCATTGTCCTGCTAATTGACAGTGGAAAAGGGCCAGAAGATGGTAGAGTCAAGAGTTGGAGAAATGAGACCAATGTCCATACACTCCATGTCAAGTCATTCTGACTGGTTACCCTGTCCTTAATACCTCCTAGTATCTTAGAAAATTCTCATGTTGCACAAGAATTTAAATACAGTTTACAAATAAGTAAAACAAATGAACAACTAACCCACTTACTCTAGTTTTAGAGGAAATTGTTCACAAGGACTTTGTCAATAAATGTAGTGGATGAAGCTAACACTCAAATATCCAGAATAGGATTGATCAGTGAGGGCAGTTCGAACAGTTGTTTCTAAAACAGAACACCAGACTATGGTGTACAGAGGCCCCAGAACCATGTTTTCAACCTTCCTAATGCTGCAACCCTTTTATACAGTTCCGCATGTTGTGGTGACCCCCAGCCATAAAATTATTTCACTGCTACTTCATAACTGTAATTTTGTTTCTGTGATGAGTTGTAATGTAAATATCTGGTATGCAGGATATCTGATATATGACCGTTGTGAAAGGGATGCGACCCACAGGTTGAGAATCACTGCCCTAGAGACTTCAAGCCAAAGCAAACACCCTGACTTGCCATAGAATGCTGCCAGCAAGTCTTTTCATGTGGTGAGGGTAGAGACTTACCACATCTCTTTAATTGCCAACCGTGAAATACATGTACCACAATACTGCTGCTGTTAAAAAGCCTTATTTCTTCTTGATATGGTTGCTTATTTACATGGGCATCAAAAGAATCACTCTATTGTCTATTAATATGTGGTGTGATTTAACTTTTCTTCATAAACTACAGAAACAGTTTGATGGTTGTTATTATCGTTCTTTTACGGTTTTTATACCTGCTACCTCATGGTGCTGTTTCAGAAACATTTCCTACAGAAAACACACACACACACACACACACACACACACACACACACACACACACACACACTTTGGCAGTTAGCAGAGGGGAGAAATTTAAACTAGGAAGGAGGTCTGTGGATAGTAGTATTTATGGACATGTTTTAAGAAGAATCACACTAAAGAAACAAACAAAACCATGACCTAGTTCTTTTCTCCCTACCCTTCCACACACATTTAGACCCTCTCAACTGTTACAGAAATGCAGAAATACAAAAATGAAATACAAGTTTGGCAAAACACATTTCTTGCTACCTGGAGCATCCTCTGATGTTTTCCATGTTCACTTTATAGTATGCAAAGCAGATCCCTAGGAGATCCGTCCCTGACATCCGTAAGTGTTGGATTTATGCATGGAAACTGACCTGTCAAGTGCAAAGACACCTCACACTAGCTGTTTCACCCCAGGGGGATTAGCAAAAGAGTAGGCAGCCAGCCTGCATGGATTTGCCTACACAATTCGAGCAGCCAGAATTATAACCAATCTTATTTTCCTATCATACTAAATATTATTTTAATACCTTTATATTTTTCAAACATGCCTGATGTAAATAAAATGTGAAGAAAGTTAATCCTGGACAATTAGTAAGTTAGTCTTGGCTTGAGGGCTTATTTTGGAAAATTCAGAAGAAGAAACAAAACAAACAAACTCTCTACATTCTTGGACCAAAAGTGAGACGTGGAAATCACCATGCCTTTGGCTTAATTTCACTTTTCTTGAAATATGTCTATTCTTGCAATAACAGATTCCAGGGCTGCAGCTATGAAAAATTGAGAGTTCTGCCCTCTTCAAAGTAATATCTCATTTTAAGAAAAACTTATTACCAAATGTTTCCATTGTTCCACGTGACCTTCTGGGGTATTTGCCACCACTGTCTACTCTCTTCTTGGCATTTCTGAAGCACTGCTTTCCCTCACATCACTTGTGAGAATGTTAGAGCTCTGTTCTCTTTTCAAAGTAACATCTCCTTTTAAGAAAACTTAATTTCCAAATGTTTCCTTCATCCCATATGACCGTCATGGGCACTCACCACTGCTGTCTACTCTCTTGACATTTCTCCTCTTATGGTATCAAGGACATCATCAATCTTTCCTGGCATCCTCTTAGAATCTGATCACCCATCATGTTGTAATCATCCTTAGGACTCTGGTCTCATCTGTTCTACAGTCAGTTCAGGCGACAGTGAGACCCAAATACCTCCTGTCCCCAATCATATCAGATTTGAGATCTTGACTATAGGATCATAAATCTATCAGCTATTGTTCACTTCACCTGGGATAACCATAAAGCATCCGAAACTCAACGTATGTTAAATCAAGTTCATCATATTCTCCAAAACCTGATGTATCCCTTCTTCACAAGAGTGATACCCTAGCAATCTCAAACTGTGGCATTTTGATAAACAGCCTCTTTATCCTTACAACAAGCCAGTCACAGCATCCTGACTCTTCATCCTGGAGAAGATCCATCCTCCTTACCTTTTCCCACTTCTTTGTGTTTTTTTCTCCAGCCATGGATCTTTCCAATTGTGTCCATCACTGGGGTCTATCTCCTAAGCCACTCTTGTCCCACTTCTTTTAACCAAATACCCACACATTATATCCCAAACAAAAGACCAATACATATCTCATTTTTTTCTCCAATGTATGTCCTTTTTGTGGTCTCTGTCACAAAATACTTTCTTCAGAAGATACCTAGTGAGAAGACTAATACCTACTGTATTATGGCTATATTTATGTGTTGTAATAGCGATAGTTAATCTTTTCTTTAAATATAACTTAAATACAACAATCCCAATAAATATAAATTCAAATGAACAAGTGGTATGTAATTTTGAATGTATTATGTGTTTAGATAAATTTTTACCATATGACTGAGGCAAAGGAACTGCTATCAAATGACCTATCCCCAGAGGTTTTCCACATTACATTGTTTTTTCTGACCAATCCATATGTTCTTACCCACCCTGACACTGTTTCCTCCAGGTCTGCATCAACATCTCCTATTTGTTTTTCCCCTCTAGGCTCTCTAGTAATGTGGGAGTAAAACCATTTTATTTGCCAATTAGATTTGGAAGTACAGGTGAAGTTATAGGCCAGTATCTGACAAAGTGTAAGCAGCTGAGGCTGTTCCCACTAAAATGTTATTTCTATCACTGATATCATAGCCATAGCTGTGTGTGGTAGTCCAACCCCAGACTCCAGGCCATGGTTACAAGAGATACATCAATATTATACATTCAGTCTGGATGTGACTTCCAGGCTTTTTAAAAGTAATAGATGCCCCAAGAAAACCCATCTTCTAAATTTTGTTAGACAAAAGCTAAGGAATCATTTCTATAGTTTGGATCTTGAAGGCTCTCTAAGGTTATATGGTCAAATCTTGACCATTATGGATAGTATGTTGGAAGACAGTGGGACTTTCAAGAGGTTGGCCTCACTGGGAGGTTTTCAAGTCATGTTGGTTATGTATCCAAAGTAGATAGTGAGGCCTTCTCTTTAGTTTCCCAGCCATATGAGGACTAGCTTGGCTTTGTCAAATTTTCCTACCACAATGTGCTGCCCTACCCAAACAGTGCTTAGATGACTGTTTCCAAAACTGTAAGCCTTGTTACAATGTTAGAGTGCTGAGAAATGTGATCATCTATCAGTGCCAATGCGAATGTTTAGGGAATCATGAATTCAATTCTATTGTAGTTATTACACCAGGCACTTTCTACCAACTTTTAAGGCCAGTTTCTTTGAGACTACCGTGTTTTAAAGAGCCTAGTCAAGAGAATGCTGGTTTTGGTGGAAGCTAAGTTGAGAACATCCAGCATGACCACTCTTAGGAGGAACTTTCATGAGTTCTCCCAAAAGGTGCCAGCCAAACTTGAGGGCACACAGGTATTTATCAGCATGAAGATGACACAACTCCAAGATGCTGGCAATGGTGCCCAATACCCTGAAGATCTAGAAACTTTGGAATAGAAGTTTTGTCAATGAAATCTAAAAGGGTTCATCAAAAAAGAGGTATACAGACATGTAGGTAAAATCTAAAAATAGTTCTTCAAGGAGACTAAGAGAGGGCAATATTAGGTAATAAAGAGTGGGGGTGTGGGCAAAAGGAAATTTGAGAGGCAAAAGAGGAAAAGTACTTGGGATTGCTAAATGGAAGGAACAGGGCTAATGGGGTGGGAGATGTAGTGAAAAGGTGATCACAACACATTTTTCTTGAAAATATCACAAAAACATCTAACACAGATTTTGCTGATTTAGAAAATTAAGTTTAAAAGGAAAGTAACAACAACAACAAAAGGTTTGCTTGCATAGCCAAGTAGCATGGCTCCTTTATAATGGTGTTTTATGCCTCTTAGTTGACTCCACTTACTGAGGGACTCTCAATGTAGAACCCTTGAAAATTTTTGAACAGTTTCAAAATGAATCTTTCATTGTAGATTATTAGTAATGCATGATTCTGTAAGTCTTATTGGTGGATCAAAACAAAAGTTTTCAGAGTCTCTGTAAGTATACCAATATATTACCAAAATATGAGCAAAATAACAAGAGATCTTCTAGAGTCAGCTCAGGGCATTTATATCAAGTATCTAGTGTTCTGACACTCAGTGGAAGGCCATGTGATTTGGTCTGGGGAGCTTCACCAAAGGGTGAGTGTGTTAACATCTTTGGGAAATTATTCAAAAACATAAAGCATATGCTTTTTCCCACAAATAGCAGTTTTAGTTGTTGCAGCCAAGTGAGTACAGATGAAGTTATCCCATCCCCCAACTCTCACAGGAACGTTTATGATTTCCCCTAATGTACACAGTCACTTCCTGATCAGGATAAGTGTGTAGATCCACTTAAATCTTTGCTGGATACCTTTATTCACATTGGGACTTGCGAAGAAAATACCTCTAGAGAAATGCCTGTGGTCAGACTCAACTATGATGGGTCATTAGCTAGACCTTCCTAAGTAGCTCCCAGGTATCAGGCATACTTAAAGAGTAGGCACAGTTGCTCCTTGAAAATATTGCTGGTAAACTATTCTTATTGGAAAGACATAAAGGAATGTGGCATCTATGAGCCCATGCAGGTTGGTCAGTTATTAAAGGGTCTATTAAGAGAGTTATTAGAAAAGGTAAGGAAGAACATCCCATAATTGACTGTTGGCAGAGTCTGTCTAAGCCAAAAACTGACTTCAACAGAACAAACAGACATATGCATTTCTTACTGGAGAGATACACCTAAACAAACAACATCGAATTCCTAAAGGAAGAAGAAAGGAAGGACAAGGAAGAGGAGAGAGAGGAAGGAAAGGAAAAATGAAATAAGTCAAATCTGATTAAGCTTCTAATTCTAGCTAGCAGTTTATAGAAATATGTGAGGTGAAGGATCGTGTACCACAGACATGGAATCAAGAAAACCCAAACTTAGAAGACAGATGATCTAGTTACTTCAACAGAAGCAATCATGATATTAAAAGAAAAATTTAAAAAAAGGATTCAATAAGAACACCCAGATTGAAAAACAAATTGGATAAACTATAGAAATAAATGAATGAAAACATTTAACAAAGACTCCACAAACTAAGTGTAGAAGAGAATGACCTGAAATTGACGGTGACACACTTCATGTCCACAGCTGATATTACATTCAATGTTTGATGTCTGGAAACCTTCTAGGATCAACAATAGGGGAAGGACTGCTTTGGTCACATCCATGTAACAGAGTACTAGAATTCCTCAGCAGAGCAAATCAACAGGACAAATGAAAGACATCAAAATTGTAAAGGAAGAAGCAAAAAGACCCATTTGCCGTGATGTGGTTTTATAGGTAGAATAGCCCAAAAGACTGAAAAATACAATAAATAATAAAAGCATAGTTTTAAGATTCACAAACTAGTAGTGTTTCTATTCTCTAATACTTAATCTGGAACAGAAATTAAAACAATCTCATTTACAATTACAACTACAGAAGTAAGCATGTAGCTATGAAGAAACCAAGGAAAAAAAACACTTAATATTTGTGGAGTATAAAATGAAATTATTATTAAAAGAAAAAATTAAGCAAAAAAGATAGAAATACATAGAAAGATATCCCATGTTCATAGATATAAGACACACTATCAAGATGTTAATACCCAGTGATTTATAGATTTAGTACACTCCCTATCAATCATTATTTTTGTAGAAATAAAAAACCAAAACCATCCTAAAATGAACAAGGACCCTTAAAGGGAAATTAAGAGGTCAGAAAAAATCTTAGAAACAAAGCAAACATCTTGAAAACAAAGCAATGTATTTTCAAAATTTAACACTAGTGGAATAGAAAAGATCAGAAATAAATCTTTTTGCATACAGCTAAATTATTTGTGGCAGGGGTGTTAAGTCTATTCAATAGTTTTCTCTACAAATGCACAGCCACATGCAATATAATGAAGTTGGGTCTTCAACACATACACAGATATCAACTCAAAATAAATCAAAGCCCTAAATATGAGACCTAAATCTTAAGTTGTTAAGAAGAAAACCTTTGAGTTGTTGGATATAGCAATGATTTCTTGATGTGACACCAATCAGGAAACAAAAGAAAACAGACAGATTTGGCATCCTTAAAACTAAAACCTTATATGTATTTAATGGCACAATCAACTGAATTGAAAAGGCAATTCCTGAAATGAGAAAAAAAAAAACATAGAATTCTTATACCTGCTAACAGGTTAATACCCATGATGTCTAGAAAAATGTCTATAATTCTAAGAATGATAACAGCCAGAATGTGGGACAGTATTGTTTTTCCTTAGGTGGAGGCAAATTGTATTGAAAAGAACTTTTAAAATGTTAAATCACACCTAAACTATTTTACAAAGATTTAAAAAACCCACATGAAAACCAGCATGCCAGGACTTGGTTAATCTGTTCCAGAAGAGAGAGCCTTAGCATAACCCAGGAGCTAAATGTTTGCTCTGCCTGTGCTAACTTGGCTTGTTTCACCATACACTGTTCTTCCCTGGAGACAGAGGAAAGCCCGAGACTCAACTCAAGCCACAGCATCTCCATATCATTCATTTATGATGCTAGTATCATGCTGCAATGGCAACTAGCTGAAGAGGATAAACCGTAGTGTCATTCAGGAATTTCAGTAACACTAGAGAGCCTCACTTGGGCCTCTGGCATTTAGGTTTTTATGTGAGGCTCCCAAAGATCCTGAATGCCTTCCCCAATGCCCCCAATACCAGAGTCATCATTTGACCTCCATTGCAAGGGATTTCTCACTCTGCACACATTTGTAGCTTCTAGGAAGCACCTCTCATGGCCAATTTAGGGACACAGGATGCCTCTTCACCATTGTTAGTCCTGCAGATACTGTGCAGCTTCATTATTAGTTGTGTGAAGTGACACTGGTTTCATCTTACACCATTGACAATCTCTTGAAGCTTTATTCATCACTCAGCAATGTCTCTAAGACGTTCCTTGTGGGTAAAAGTTGTAGCTATGTGCCTATAACACACAGGACATTAGTATCTCAGACTAGGTTCATTTGAAATGGTGGCATGGGGACGTGTGTGTTCTGGGTATCAGAGTGGCTACAGCCCTGAAGGTTTTATATATGCCCTTGAGCAAGTCACTTATATGCAGTCCAACTTTCTGATTTACTTCAGGCATGTTTTAATGATAACAAACCATAGAGGAGGTACTCTATGATACAGAGCTAAATATTGGGTACATCCACTATTTCTAGTCAGACAAATTCTGGAGTATTAAAGTTAGGTAGTCCCAATAGGATATTAGCAGTGGATGGCACACAGAAATGAAACCTGAAACTCCTGGAGCTCTGAGGCAGAAAGGATATTAGGTTCATGGTTACTTAGGACTTGCTTGATTCTGATGACTAGTTGGAGTCCCTGCTTCTGTCTTACATTTTTGCTCATTTATATGGACCGTGGTTTCAGGAATATCTTTACTGAAATCCAGTGTTTGCACATATTGTTTGAACTTAGCTTAGCTATTGTGTCAATGAGTGCTGTTTGAAGATGCTAGGCCTTCATCCCCAATTATCTTGCCTTCATTAGTAAGTCACAGCCTATTGTATGTCACAGCCATAAGATTAGCTTTTACACACCTAGGGAAAGAACCAACAGGAATTCTCTAATTGTGTTGACTGGACATCTGAGCTATGATAGTACAGAGTTGATTAGTCACTCTATAAGGAGCACAACTTGGTGAAGCAATCAGAAAATGGATTTCAATGCTTTTAAGAGAAATCACCAAGGAGCCACACACTTTGTTTACTGATAGTCTTGCATAAGTAAACATAATTTTCCAATAAATTCAACGGCTTCATCTCAATGACCCTGAGTTCTATCCAGAACCAACTGAACCATCCTGGCAGATCATAGTTTACACCACATGTCCCAACACACTGCTTAACAATCAGAGCACCTCCTGAGGGCTCACTGCCCCCCACTCTCTTTTCCACTAGTCTTGGATCAGTTTGGGTTCTCACTGGTGGAACTTTCTACATGTCCATCACAGTGGAGGCGCACCCATCAGGCACAGTGTGGCGAATAACCCACAAAAAAAGGGATGTCTCAGCAAAGCTTGTGCCTGTCCTTTATGTTGCTGGAGATGAGAAAGCTGCACACTGAATAGAGTGGTCACAAACAGCGAAGGCAAGAAGAATGTAACGCTCCTCACCAGCCAGCTTTAGGTGACATGACATCTGTGTTCAGTGGTAAGCACAAACCCCACAGAACTGAGGCTGCTTCAGAAAATTATTCATTTTCTCAAAAAAAAAAATCAACTCTTGGCTCAGTGCTTGTCACTCCTCAAGACCCAACTAAAGACAGAAACTTGAAGGAAACTCTCTTTTTCTCTTTGGCTGTTACAGATGGGATCCTGAATGTTTCCATAGATAGAAGCAAAATATCTTTTCTCCTTTGTCTACAAAGCTTAAAACTAGGCATTTCTCTGGCAGATGATCACAGCTTTGCATGCAACTGCATTCTAAAACGTGTACCCCAGGATTTTTAGGTTTGATTTTAATAAATAAAGCCAAACAACATCACAGTAGATTTATGCAGTCTAAAAGTCATTTCAGTTTTATTATAAAGATCTTTATTATCTTTATTATAAGAAACTTACTATCTTTAGATAGCACCAAAATGCTGCTAGAGAGTTTTCATTGCTTGGGTAGTCTGACAAACTGATCCAGTTCTGATGATGGCTTATAAGCCATGTCTAATTGAAAACCAGAATAACTTACCCAGTAAATGATAAGTTAATTAAAACAAAAAAAGCTGAGTTTTGCTTTTCACATTATTATCATGTTCCAATTTTCAATATACAACTAATTTTTAAATATATGATGTCTGTTGTATAGCTTATTCCTATGTGTGTATCCTACTATTATTCCTTCAGATCAAGTCTATGCCAATTCCTAGAAATTGCTGTGTTGCTTTGGACCACAAAATAAATTATATCACAGCTTTTAAGTTGCTATTTATTCATCTTAGGTTAAAAAAGAGCTTCTACAACACAGTTCAACTTCTGCCGAAATCCCAAGCAGGTCATCTGTATAAATACTTATATCTTGAATTCATGCAAGTGAGTTTAAGTCTGTTTAATGTTATCTGTACTGGTTCTATGTGGGCAGCAAAGCTGGGTAGGCAGCAATTACTGACAGGCCCAGTGAGGCATGAAGCAAACAATGAAAGCAGGTTTATGAGGATTTGTTGTTCAATGTGAAAATCTTGCTAAGTATGCTCAAATCAAGCACAAACCTTTGGGGGAATATCAATCAAATGAAAGAAAAAAATGTTTAAGCCCCTTAAACAATCCCTTATTTAGAATGCTAATATTACATCCACAAACAGGGCCTGGCTGTCATTTAAAAATTCTCCCTATTCAGGAGCTTTTGTTTTGGAAGAAAAAGAGGCTGAAGAACAGGAATGGGCACTTTGAGTACCAAAGTGGTTTATTTTTAAGGCTAGTTGTTCACAGGGCAGGGACTGAGGATAAGCTTTGTAAATTGTTCACTTATCTGAGAAGAGAGAAAAATGTTGTGAAATGTTATTTCTCTTACAAAACATTATAAAAATGTCATTTTTTCCAACTTTTTAAATTTGAATTAGAAACAGGATTGTTTTACATGACAATCCCAGTTCCCTTCTCCCACCTGTCTTCCCCTACCCCCCCCCCAACTAAAACCTTATCTGCCACATATCTTTTCTGCTCCCCCTGGACGGTGAGGTCTTCCATAGGTTGTCATCAGAGTCTTTCGTATCCTTTGGGATAGGGCCTAGGCCCACCCCTGTGTGTCTTGGCTCAGGGAGTATTCCTCTATGTGGAATGGGCTCCCAAAGTCCACACCTATGCTAGGTATAAATTCTGGGCTTCTACAGGAGGTCCCATAGATTTCTGAGGATTCCTCATAAAAATGTTATTCAAGTAGGATGTTCTACTTCTAAGACTCAAGTCTCCACCAAAGTCTCTCTTTCTACCTGAGAGGCACCCAGGGAATGGTGGCTGTGATTGGGGTGGGAAGGACCTCTCATTGGCATCTAGGGTGAAATGCTGTTTATTTTGCTGTCAATGAGGAAATAATCCATGAGAATTTGGACACTTTTGAAAAGCAAATCATGGTTGAACTATTGCCTGATTGAGTTGAACACAGAAAAGCTAACCCCATGATGGTGTTAATCAGGTCATTTTACTGATTTTACCTGACCCTAGCCTGTGTTCATTTTCTCCTTACTTAAGTGATGCCCTTTAGACATCATGGAAATAATATACTACTAGAGAATTAAGAGAAAGACCTTTGCCTTTGCAAAGATTAATTTTAATTGTGGAGAAAACCCAATGAATCCCAAACTTAGGACAATTGCCAAGATGTGGAATTAATAAGAAGGGAAAAGAAGAACACTAGTGTAGATCCAGCCAATTGGCCTCCACAGTTGGGCCCACAAGATGCCAAGGGCAAGACTCACCATTAAATCCAATCAAAGGACCTATCAAGATCTCATTTGTGACCACTCTCCTATCTCTTTCTCCTTTCTAGTGTTACAGCCACTGTTTAGACCTTAATTCCTTCCTACCCTAAGCAATACACAATGGTTTTCTTTGCTATCATGTTAATCTCATCTGCACATATCCATCATGTCAGTACAGTGTGTGACATTGCTTGTGGCATTCCACTTCTCACAGTGTAAGGTCCTGGCACTAAATTTTGTCCACAGCTCATCTTTGATGGCAATGGGCCAATTTGAAGACTATGTTATATTCTTGGTATTGTCTGGTAAAAGATGTACTTCCCTGGGTGAATTATTTTTCCCTTCCAAATTTCTTCATTGAAAAATGAAGTAAGTAGATGAATAAAAAGTATGAGAGCAGCATAAACTCTAGAAGTTGGTTGAAGTTGCACTAGTTTTATTACCATATTGACACTTTGCTGTTATTCATTTTCTCCAAGGCTGATCCTCCATGCTTTACAGATGTGATTTTTTCGTGCATATATTTTTGTTGTTCCAACAAAATATACATGGCCTTCCATCCCCATCCACTGGACCCCAAAAATAAATAACAGATCTCAGACATGAAGTGCCCATTAGTATATTTCTGGGAGCTTTGCATTGCTCTCCAGCAATCTCCAGGATTGCTTTCACATTCTAGATGGGATTATTAAGGGAGCAAAGTAACTGAGATCCAAAGTGTTTTTTGAAAAGCCTCAGGGAAAGTGAAATGGTCAGTGGTGGCAGGTCTGAACAATGGTGGGGAAGCTATGGTGATTCTTATTCATAAGTTGCCTTCCATTTCACAGTGGTTAACAATAAAAGCAAGGCTGTATATACTGATTAAGGCAGCCACTTTGTGTGTCCTACAGTTCTGAGTGAAGACAAAGGGAGAGAGAGTGGCTTCAGGACAAAAGTGAAGACGAAGGAAAAGAAGGCTCATTCAGCTGTAGTATATGTCTTTGATATTCAAAAAATGATGTTTTTCATTCCTCTGTGTTGAGGTTTTTATAATGTGTGTCATTACATAGCATCCAGAGGGTGTATTTGGAGCCATACAATATCTTCTCACTCTAACCCGATTTAACATTAACATAAAAATAAAAAACAAAATCAGAACATCTTCCTATAAGATATTCATCTCCTTCCAGCTCCCCAGACACAGGGTTGGTGCTCTCTGCTAGGGTAATTAGGGCCCCCAGGGGATGTGGAAATGACTTTTCGGTTCACACTTTGGTCAGAGTTGAGAACAGCTGCTGTGACTGCTATCTGTTCACTAAACCCATGGTCTCTTTCTTTTGTGTCCAGTGAGAGATGTCATAGCAGAGCTGGGTACTACTTCTAGCCTTGTCTACAATATCTCACTCATGTAACTCTGCTTTTTCTCCCTATTGACTGATGATTGACAATGACAAAGATCCCAGAAATCTCTATACACTGAACTCTGCATAGCCAAACCTTGCTTAAACAAAGCTGGGAATATACACTCAACAGTGTGCTGAGTAAGAAATATATCACAGAGCTGGGATGCGGCAAGTAGGTAGGATTCTTGCTAAGCATACAGGAGGCCATGGGTTGGGTCTATATCATTGCCCTAGTCTCTGATTCCACAACTCAGGAGGAGGAGGAGGCAGAAGGATCAGAGGCTTAAGGTCATCTTCAACTATACAATGAGTTTGAGGCCAGCCTGGGCTACCTAAGACCATGTTTTGGAGACAAAAATTGAATTTGTTTGTACCATTATATTACACCCATTTGCTAAGTCAAATTGCAACTTCTCTAATGATTTTGCTAACCCAAGCTTCCTCAGGGCTGAAAATTGATATAGCCGGTACTTACAAGGCTTGATTGCACAGTCAGCCACAATGCTGCCACGATCCCCATACCCAAAGGCAGGAGGAAGAGGAATCAGCTCAAAGTTCAGAGTAGAGGATAAAGTGGGGACCACCTTTCTCTTTAGGGACAAAAATAAATATTTTAGACTGATATCATCTCTGGCACATGTTTTTATGTTTTAGGTTTTAAAAACAATACTTTACAAAAATGAATGATCCTCTTGGCTTAAAGATCTTCCAAAAAGCAGGCAGTGGAACAAATTTGGCCTACAGAGTAGGATCTATCAGTCTCTGGTCTAGATGTTGAAAAAACTGTGAGACATGGTAATTGCATGAAATTCAAATTCTGAAAGTACATATCTGGCTTCCTTGGAACACTGCCATGTTTGTTTGTTTCCACACCATTCCCATCTGTGTCAGGACAGAGTGCAGTAGTTACAACCTGGTTGTAGCCTCCTCTAGCTTCAAAGAAGAGCAGCAATTAGACCCGTTGGGAGTTCAACATTGTCCCCTCAAACAGAGGAAGGAACAACTATCACCACTGGGCAACTAGTCTATCCAGATGTAGTGGGCTAGAAGAACTGCTCTCACATCTCCTGCTCCATGTACTAAATGATCACACCCACTAGAGAGGCTAAGACAGGACAGCGTAAGGTCAAAGTAAGAGCCTCTTAGAACTTGGGCATGTTCTACAACAAATACTCTAAGGGCAGCTATAAGTTCAGCAGGTGACACGCTTTACTTACTATTGGTCTGAATGATTTTGAATTCAAGCTTTAATGCAAGTGGTGGAGCAATCCTACAAGCCAAGCAATTGACTCTGTGGGTGAGCAGCTGACTCTCAATTGTCATAAACAATCTGTCCAAGGTCAAGAGCTTGGAACTGAGACAGATATACTTGAATTTAAATCTCCAATTTCCATCACACTACAGGACATGCCACACTGTCAGTTCATAAGGTTGAAACCACTGCCACTCTATCACTCACTGGCAACCTTGCCAGGATACAAGAATTTTGTTGCTGACAATTAAATCAATGGGTTTGCTGCTGTTGTAGTTAGTTTTTTGACAATAAAGTCTCATCTACATTCAAATATACATACTTATCAAATAATTTAAGCTAGACATAATATTCTGTTTTAAATATTTTCTATGTGTGACCTCAAATCCTGTCAATTCATAACCTAGAAATTACCCTGGAAGCAAGCCAGGAATAGGGGTGCATGCCTATCATCCCAGCACTTGGGAGGTGAAAGCAAGATGATCAAGGTGTTCAAGGTACTTCCTTGGATTCACAGGTAGTTTTAGGCCAACCTGGGCTACATAAGACTCTATTTCAAACAACAATACAACCAAGCTAACAAAACAAACAAACATGAAAACCAGATTATACAGCCCAGTGGTCCAGTAAGGGAGCTTCATGGCATCATTTTGAACTCAATGAATATCAGACAGTTAAGAAGTTTGAACAGGGCCCACAGTTAAACCTGCGAAGATAACTGCCATGTTCTCCTATTTTAAGTATTTATGCTTTGGCTTTTTCATAACATGATGAATGAGTTGTAAGACTCTTAATATCTGCACTAGCCAAAATTCCAGGAGAGAGGGCCACTAAGGAAGTAAAAAGAAGTGTTGAAGGGACCAGGCACTTGGGTAAAGATACTTCCGGAAATTTCTCATGAGCAAGGACCCTGCTTGAGTCATTGACACAATAGTAAGTTAAATATTGTTAAGTTTGGGGTTTATAATTCAATATTGAAAATTTAATTATATTGTCTGTTTTAAGGAGAACATTCTATGGGGGAAAAAAACCTAGTGAAATTTAGGAATTTGGGTATACTTGGGAAAAAGTGTTTTTAAAATGCATTAAACAAAAGCAGCTAGAATACAGATTGCTAGAAACACCCTAATGACAGTTAACACCCACAGACTCTAATTCCTGCTAATGTGTACTTTCTTTTTTCTGCCTTAGCTGGGCTGTACAGAGCACCCTCTTTTTTGTCCCCACCACCTTTGTTACAAAACAACACTTCCCTATAATACCCAGCATGCCTTCTTCCCACAGCTAGGATTACACAGAAGGTGGGATAGTCTCAATCCTTTGGAGGGGGTTATATATTGCTATAACATGCCCTAATTTTGCATTATATCTACCAGATCCTGTATCCCCTTACTGAATGACCCACTCATTGAGTTGCCTAAGCTACTGTGACTAAGCTACTTCTCAAGTATCTGGTTCCCATAGAGACAGAACAGCCACCACATTGTCAGGCATTTATTTCTTTCTATGCATGTAGAGGAAGGTGGAGCCACATACTTCCCTGACAATGGTCAAGAACATAAGTAAATCTGCACTCCAAAAAGAGGCAGATTGCCACTAAGCTACCTCCAGACTGAGGAACAAAAGGGATGCAAGCCATTCCAGTCAGCTTGGTTATTCTCATTGTTTAGAGGAATTCTGAACAAACCTCATATTTTTTCAAGGATTGATTATCTAATTTGAGAACAACTTCTGCCCAATTCTAGTGTCCCTTAATAAGTATAGTAAGAAGTTCTCTTGAACAGTTCTGGCTGCCTCCCAATGGCCTTAGCAATTCACTCCCTGAGCATCTCTGACCAGGAACTCCATCACCAGGCAAGGACTGCAGGTTGATAGTAACATCCAACACAGAGAAGATGCTGGGTAAATGTTTGGGAGGAAATCAGTCAAGGGCCTGAGGTGCTTCTGGTCCTAAGCTTCACAATGTTTATGTTAAAGCTGGTACCCCAGTTCTGCCCAGTTCTCCCAGAACATTGGCTTTACCTGCCAGCTGCCTTCTTGCTTGTCAAGCAAAGGTGTCAAAACTATCTAAGATAGCCCAAATCCTCAGGTTTTCCTGACAATCAGTTCATCCTTTTCCCAAAATACACACTATTATTCTGTTCATTGCTCAGGACACCACCTAGGAATCACCTTTCTCTCTTACGTGTTATATACCATCTCTGCCCAAATCTAAGTCACTTCTACATCCTATTCTCAACTCACAAAACAACCCCAAATACAACCATTCTCTCTGGACTGATAGTAAACCCAGTTATCTTTCTTTCCCTGCCATTAACGCTCCATGCCTGTGCAAAGTGATATAAAGGCTGTAAATCACCTTCTCCCTTGAGATATCCCATGACTTCCTTTGTTTCCTACAGTGAAAGCCTTCATGCAGATGTCTGGGAGGCCCTGTGAACTCAGTTGGCATCCCTGGTCACATCTGTAGAAAGGCTCTATCTCCACCACCCCACTGTCACTCAAGCACCTTTATCCCTCAAATAGCAAACCCTTGCATTTGGTGTTTCTTCTGCTTAAAACAATTTCTTCTGATGGTCACAGTGACCTGAGGCCATTCTGGCTTCAGATGCAAAGTTATATGCAGGGAGTTTCTCCTCAAACAGGCTGCCTGGTGTCTGTGAGATTACAAGAAAAAGACATTTGGAAACCAGTCTAGAGTCCTGAGTTCTGTCGTTGGATCCCATTCGGTGGACAGAGAGAACTGACTATAAGGATTCAGACATTTATGCAGTCCTGCCCCATCACCTAGCAGAATGCACTCAGGCAGTACTCTGGTCAGCCCAGGGTTCCATGAGTACTAGTCTGCAAGCAGGTGCAAAGGACCCCTTTAAAAGAAAGACTTGCCTGCTTAGCACTCTTTCCTGCTCCCTTTCATGCTGTTCCCCTAGGGCATACAGGACTTCTGGCTCCCTCTTCTGTCTGTCCTCCCTCTGTCTCTGTGTCTCTTTATCTCTTTTAACTTTCCTTCCCCCCTTTCCCTTTCTAATAAAACTTCTCACTTAAGCTCTGTCGGCCTGGCATGTTTGTCCCTCTGCCTCTCTCACCCTTGAGCCCCACATGGAATTCGCTAAGGTTCCCCATGTACTTTGTCACTGACTCCCACGAGTTGTCCTATGACCTTCACATTCATGCCCATGTACACACAGACAATAAATAAAAGCTAAAATTGAAAAACAAAATGGGCTTCCTGAAGTTCTTGTTAAGCCCCATCAATGTGTCAATGAAGAGTAGAGTTATGGAGGAACCAATCAGAGCCCTAGTCTACAAACTGTATGCATGTGACTTTTGAAAGATATATGATAGAAAAACAACAACAAAAACCAAACTAATCATGTGCCCTACTACAATAACAGTAAATAACAGATGGAATCCTATTTGATTAAGTCTCAAAATACAAATGGCTGACACTTTAAAAAAATAACCTTTTGACAAATAGGGAATTACTGAGAGAGCCTTTTGCCTCTAGATTGCTGAGAATCTTAAGGAAACAATTTAAGCCAATGGTCCCAAGCTTGGTGGAAACTCCATATGCAAACCAATAATTAATGGCCACAGGCTTCCAGGAGGTCACTAGGGTGTGTGGTGTCACAACTTTATTCTAAGTTGGCCCTGTTGGTGGCTCTGAGAATAGTGGCCACTTTCTCTGTGCATCAGTGTGGTTTAGTGGGAACTTGTGCTTATCTGTGTGGTTTCCAAAAGCCATACATGTAAACAGTTGTTCTTCTCCACACTTCAGTGTGAGTTCTAGGAACTGCCATCTTTCCTCTTTAAGTGTAGGGACATCCTGTGTCTTAGATAAGATGATCACCAAGGCTCTACTAACTACTAGTAGATTATAATTAGCCTTTATGTTTTAGCTTTTCAAATGGAGATTGATATAAGCATAATACTAATACAAAAATGAACACTATCAATAATAACCCTGCAAGAATTCAGAGAATCCTTCCTGTGTTCACTTCCTAGCAGAGGCTGTTTTAAATTTTTTGACTCATGGGATCATTGACATAATTTTCCTTGTCTTCTCATAGAGAACTTAACAAATTCCACTGAATACAAACTCAAATGATGCGATAGTCCAGACCTTATAAGAATATGTGTGCACATGTTTATGCACAAGCACTCCAATAATTTTTGTGATTCAATCTATTGTTAATAATTAGGAAAGGTGGACACTGAAGCTTAAGGGACAATGTTACACTTTACCTCCAGACTTAAGTCAACATTAGGGATTAAATGTGTAGTTATTGAAGTAAGTATCTTGAAAAATGAATACATGGTTATATTTATAATGAAAGCTTATTTTTATAGTGTCAGCTTTGATGTTGATAAATCTCTTGTTTCACTGATATTTGAATTTGTTTTCTTGGGATCTAAACTAATCTTAGCTTCAAGGACCTAAGGCTCATTATTTCCTTAGCCATTAAAAAATGAAAAACAATATACACATGGTCATTTTAGAAAATGCCTAATGTCCAGTCCAAATAGCATGGTTTTGCTGGGAAAAGTATTTTTAAAACCAGCAAGCAACACACTGCAAACAATTTCTAAGGTTTTGAGAAACCCAAGTACCAGTGCACTCATAGGAGGTGAGCTGAGACATTGTTCTTTACCAACTCACCAAAATAAATATCATACTATACACATTAAACAACTCAAATACATGTGCATTGTTGCTACTGCCATTCAGGATCTTAGTGTCACATACTATTTACATTAATTTAGTCCCAACACCCAACCGTCACATAAAAGTATTCATAGTAGATATTTTAAAAGCAGAATACCAACCCTCCTAATCATGGCAGACAACAGCAAGCAACACTTACCCCACTTAATATTTTAATAATAAAGGACAAGGCCTGTAGAAAAAGAACAACCAAAGGGTCTTATCTTCTTATATATTTTAAATATCATCCCATCACTTTCCTCACTAAAATCTGAAGTAAGCATGAACTGAACAAAAACTATCTCATTTTTAAGACTTGAAAATAATCTTTCTGTTTCTTCATTTATGGGTTTTTGTCTTACGTGTGTATTTGTCTACACAAATAAGTCATGCTTCTTTTTAAAACTTAAATGTATTGCTTAAAGTTAAATGCCATTCATTGGACAAAAGTAAATAAGTAAATTCTAGCACACTTGCTCTACAGCAATTCAAAGCGGTACTCACCCTCCCGTATCTGTTGGCGTAGGACCCCGTGAGCAAGGAATGGAAAACAATGATCGTCTCATCCAAGTCCCAGATGAACACTCTCTACAAGGGAAGAACCGGGTAAATGCATCTTTGTTCTTGTTGGGAACACTGCTGTCACTTGATTTGGACATGACACAGTAGTGAAAGGACATACAAAAGAAAAATCAGAACTTATGCTTTTTTCAAACACAACTCTTCCTGATGGTGTCATCCAGCTTTTCACGTCTAATCTCGGAAGAGGCACAAGAGGAGCAGTGTATTCATAAAGTCAATATAATCATAGAAAGGGGATAGAATATGTATGTCTTTTCTATCCTGTATTAATTCTCCAGTTCAGTTCCCAGGAGATGAATGGTGACTTGAAACTAGAATGTTTCTTAGTTTTGAGAGAGAGAGAAGGATCCAGAATTGAAAGCCATTCAAAAGAGACCTTACCTCAGAAGATGAGAAGAATTAAAAATAACTGTTGTGATTTACTCTAATTGATTAAAAGAGTAAATATTTCATACAGAATTTGAAGCTTTACCTAGTTCATTCACCTTATGTGAGTGGTTAGACAGTTATCAGAAGGATGGGTTATACGATTGGTTCTAAGTATGTATGAGTTCTGCATCCAGCAGTGGAGATACTTAGAAAAACAAACTGTATCTCAACTGAACATGTTTATACTTATTATTCTATAAACAGTCCAGGACAAAGCCTTCTACATATAATTTATATTTAATTTGTATTATAAGTAGTCCAGACAAGGTTAAAACTGTTGGGAGATGTGAGATACTGCTCAGAGGTAGACAGCTTGCCTAGCATTAGTCAGGCCTTGGCTTCAGCTTCCAAGATATGCAGCAAACAACAGGGAGACTGCATAGGGCATGTGTGAACAGCTCATTGCATATGGGGGACTTGAGCACTGGTGAACTTGGGTATCAACAGGAGGGTCCTTGAGCCTATCCCCTGTGGATACTGAGGGGCAACTATATATTTTTCATTGGGTGTTTTCAGTCTTCAAAATTAAGCAGCCAAGTCATAATACTCTTATATAATCAAGGGGGCAGTATTTTGAGCTGGATTTGGAGTTCATTTTCAAAAAGTCCTTTGAGATATTACAAAGTCTTCCTATCTTACTTCTCTCCTACCTATTCCTCCTCGAACCCACACATGTTCATGTACATACACGCTGCTGGAAAATGTTCATCTTTTCAGCCAAAATAATGAAGTTTTCCACCATCGTATTTTACTTCTGCAAAAAGCAGAAGCTTAATTGCAATGGTTTCAAAGGCAATGAAATCTGCCACCTTGTCAGTTCTTGCTTAATCCTCTTGCTTTTGAACTACACCAAAACATGTCTCAGTAGCTGATTATCATTTCAGTTTAGAACATTCCAGATTTCCCTTTCTCAATGTACACAGCTTAGAAAAGCTCTTTTCAGATGGCACTTACTTAATTGAAATGGCAGTTATACACAGCGGTGTGGTACAGTTTTGTTCAAGCAGAGCTGCAAAGTTTGTTTAGATTTGTGTTTTGTTCTGAGTGAGACAGAATGCCATGTAGCCTAGGCTGGTCTCAGACACACCATGAGCCAAGAATGACCTTGAACTTTTGATCCTTCTACATTTATCTCCTATGTGCTAGGAATATGGGTGTATATCACCACATCTGGCTACTATATTTCTTGAGAAAAAAGGAAATAGATGCTGTATTGTATAGACAATTATGAAAGAAATACAGAAGTAAAAAATTACAATAAATCCAGGAAGACACTCAATGGTACAGCACGTATGCAGGTTGTTTGAGGTCTTGTGTTCCATCCCCTGTGCTATAGAACAACAGCAGAAATAGCCACTAGGAAAGTGTATCAACTATGAAAACTATGTATGAAAGAGGAAAAATTGTTTTACTTTGTTAATAGGAACAACAAGCAATGACCAAAGTTTTGGGGTATTTGCTGATGTTCACAGGCCAATTCTGTTGACCCACTAGTGAGCAATGTGTCACCTCATTCCTTATTTGAATATGGACAATGACATACCTCAAGATCAGAATCTGGGGGAGGTGAGGGATTATTATTTCTCCTGCCTCGGCCACGCGACTTCCCATCAGAACCTCGACGCAGACGATCTGAATCCGAATCTTTAATGGGTGTTGAAGGGCTGTGGATCGTACTGTACTCTGTAAAAACATAAGAGGAACTTTCAAGTCCCACCACCATGGTGCCAAGAAGAGCCCTGTTTTAATTCACAGGGAAGCTTAAAAAGCAAAGCTCATTCCACTTAGTTTAAATCCTACATTATTGTCTATTTGCATTTGGAAACAGCTTAAGAGATATGAGAATCTAAGACTTGTTTTGAAAGTGCAGTGTGGTCAGAAGCCATTCAACTTTAACTAAGAGTGTGACACAGCAGGCTGTACTGCATTGCCTCTATTTTCCTGGCATCCCGTGATAAGATGTTGTTCCTTCCCTAGTGGTCTCCATTGCTCACTTTCCCAATGGTCTCCACTGCTCACTTTCCCAATGGTCTCCGCTGCTCCTTTCCCAATGGTCTCCACTGCTCCTTCCCTAGTGGTCTCCATTGCTCACTTTCCCAATGGTCTCCACTGCTCCTTCCCCAATGGTCTCCACTTTTCCTTCCACAATGGTTTCCACTGCTCCTTCTCCAATGGTCTCCACTGCTCCTTCCCAATGGTCTGTACCACTTCTATCTGATTCCATAAATGGCCCTGGCCACCCGGGGAGCCTGATATTTGATTCAGCTGTGGCTCCCCTAGTTACAAACAGGATTCTGGTTCATGGGGAGAGATTAAAAGACAACCAGCCCCAGGGCAGGGAAATCTGAGTCACAGGACAGATTTTTCTTTCCAAAATTTAAAATCACCACTTTTTCCCTCATTTTATATGAGAATACAAGTTTGACCTGACAAGGGGAATAGACTTTTAGACAAAGCCCACCTTGGTCTAGTACCCACCTGGGCCCTTCTTGTGTCTTAATCTCTTTGAAACAAACATCCAACATCAGGCATAACATTAAAATCATTCATCTGGCTGATTCAAAGAAACCACTGGAAAAATTACATAGAAACCACAACTAATAAAGAACAACTCCAAAAAGGCTGGAAGGAAGAATTGAACAGTTCTAGATTTTGTAGAAGATTTTTATCCTGAGTCCAGAATGAACAAAACCCACTCACTTTCACCTCTTACTATATTCCCTATTCCCATCAGATAATCTCTACTCTACCCAAGTTTCAGATGGCCCTGGGATGGCTCAACCCACAAGGCTTTGAGCCACATTCCTTTACTAGATAGGGATGGGAATCTATTTAATATGAATATTAACTGTAATCTTTCTAACTGTAATCTTGGTGATCATACTTTACTAGACAAAAACTATGAAGGGCAATTGAATGCATGGAAGCCTTTACTAGTAGATCCTCAGGCCCATCTCTACCTCATCCTCAGTCTTAACTCTATCTCATCCTCAGGCCTAACTCTACACCAGGTTCTCCGAGATAAAAACATGGATGCTACCATTACTTCCAAACCCAGAAATGCTGCTCTGAAGCTTTGTGAAAGACGATACAGGACAGAAGACGTCCACAAGTCATTTCCATTTCTAACTCTCCTGAACATGCTCTGCAATTCTTGTTAAATCTTAGTAACTCAGCAGATGCCCAGATCTCAGGAGAGGGCATTGCATGTCTTCTTCCATCACAAGAAAATGGTAAACATCCTCATATAAACTGGCCATGGGACTCACACCCAGAAATAACCAGGAAGATGGACAAGCAAGTTATTCTCTTGTTTTCATCAGAAAGTACGAAATTGCTAGAATTCAATTTTTGAGCTAACTCATTTCACAGAAATGTTAGACTCAAACATAAAGAAGAATAAGATTAGGTCATTCTCAGGAAAATTGACAAAACTGGAGATTATCAAGTCATGAGAACTAGTCTGGATTTAGAAAGACAAAATTTTGTATATTTTCTGTCATATTCAAAACTCGGATTAAAAACTTGTGATGTGAAAGCACAAAGGGTGTATTCATTGTGAAGACGGGGACAAAGATGAAGGAGGATGAGCAAGTACACATATATGTATATATGTACACACATACAGAGAGAGAGAGAGAGAGAGAGAGAGAGAGAGAGAGAGAGAGAGAGGGAGGGAGAGAGAGAGGTAATATGTAGCTAATCATCCCCTAAACCAACATTAACATTGTTTTATTGCAAAGACGGACTGGCAAGGCACAAGTACCCTCTCTTTAAGGCATTCTAAGCAAGTGTTTCCTTTCTGTATTTTAGAGAGAATAGTGGGCTCCAAATGAATATATTTTAGTGGTCAAACTGATTTAAAGTTATACTTTTGAAGAAAATGTCTTATCCTTGCACTTTAAGAAATATTATACAATGTGGAATATGGGTGGCCCTCATGTAACATTGGACATATGGACATCACTACCATGGCTTCAACATGAAGCATTCATTGTGCAGAGTTGGCATCAGATGCACTTTGTAATCTAAGTTCTTCACTGTAAGATCTACCATAAGCTGGGGACTCTCCCCAGCTTGTGAAGAGCCTATCTGAGAGGAGCTGAAGACATCTAGTGCTGTATCTTGTCAAGTAGTGACATCTGTATGGATTTCCAGATTGCTTTACTTTGTCCACAAATATCAAACTTAGATTTTATCGCCATAAATTTTGTTACTGTCTACCACTTTATCTTTTTCATGTATATTTGTCTTTAAAATACAAATTAAAGTTAAAAAATATTGCCATAATTTTTTTGGAAATAAACTATAGTTAAATATAGTTAATTGAGTTCATTGAGCAAAACAAGAAAAATTATGCTGTTATTTTTCCTTGCAGAGGAAAAATGATTTTAAAAGATTAACAGTTTGACATGTTTTAATATTAAAACATATATTTTCACAACCTAGAAACCTCTCTTTATTAGGAGGGAGATGACAATAAAACTGATACAAGCTAGTTTTATAAACATCTCTTCCTTTGTGTTCTATGGAGTAGAATTAAATGCTTCTAACTGGAAACCAGCTTTACTGATTCTAATGTCTTCTTCCTGCTACTTGTGCAAAACAACTCAGCTAATTTAATCTTCTAATCCACCCACTACTCATGTTTCCCTAAACCCTCTCCAATTGTTTAGTTTTACCCACAGTGAGATGTGGGTGTGAAAATATTGTGAAGAACATTCATGTCCTTTAAGAAACACTGGTTCCATGTGGTGCTCACAGGCCTAGACCAAAGTTCTGCCTTTAAGGGCTGAAAATTCACTGACTCATAAATAAACACAAGGGGATAAAATCAAAGGGAATGGTTACAATACAGGAGAGGTGGAATTCTTCAGACCATGAAGGACATCCACATAACTCTAATCAGGACAGATGCACCAGGAGAGAAAGAAGTGAAATGTGCTCTGGATAGGGGCATGTCAAGGAAAAGAAAAAGAAAAGACAAAACAAACCAACAAAAATGGTATGATCTGGGTCTACAGAGTGTATAACAAGGCAGCTGGAGTAACCAGTGAAGAATTCAGCCAAGGAGAGGGAAGCGTTAGCTCTTTGATGGCAGGAGACTAAAGACAAGTTATACCCAAGAGTAGGAGATAAAGGAGCAGATAATTTAGGAGTTCACAAGAGGGAGGAGTGTGGTCTGGACACAGGTGTTGCCATATGGGTGGTGATCGATCTGAGTCACCATCAGAAGGCACAATCAGTAACTAAGTGGATACAAAAGAAGTCAAGGATGATACATGTGACTGTGATTTTCCAACTGGGTAAACTGGAACACTGAGGATGAACGGATTGCCAAGGAGAGGAGAACCTCAAGATTAGCTTGGAAATAATGAGTTTGAAGAGGTTATGATCATCCATATAATGTTTGGTAAGGCTACTAAAGCTCAGGAGAGAAGTGTAGACAGGGTTTAAGTTTGAAAAACTGACACCAACTTAAAGGAAGGAATGGGAAGAAATGCAGCCTGCATAGAAGAGATGGGTAGGGAGAGGTGGTGGGGTTGGGAAAAGAGAAACTAAGGGGAATGGAGAGGAAGCAGTTTGTGAGGAAGGAGAGGACTCAGATAAGTTGAGAGACAAGAAAATAAAGATGGAACCCAACAGGAGCATAGCCTTAGAGTAAGAGATATTGAATAAAAATGCTAACCATGTAGGCTTGAGAGGGTAGAAAATTAAACAGGAGGAAAGATCCTATGGTTACTGGTAGCTCTATACTTCTTCCTAAGCTCTGCCAACTTATCTCCCCTCTCTGCTACATTGTTGACCAACTCATCATAATTTTAGTGATTGAAACTGTTCTTTAGCATTTTCATTTGTGTTATATGTCATGTTTACTCTTACTCCTGACATTTCTTTCTTCCTGTCTATCCAAGTAACCACCAACTCCCTACAAATTTCTTTTCTGTATCCATGCCTCTTTTTCCCCCCTTTTTTTGTGACCCTAAGGACTTCCAGTGTAAATATAGGTCTGGAATTATCTGATGAAGTCTAGTGGGCCCACTATTTGATATACACAGGTGCTTCTCATGTCTAACTCTTTCTTTACTACCATGGAGCAGGTTACCCCACTATTTCTATCAGCTAGGCAAATCACACGAAGGAAAGGTCTCATCTTCTTTAAGAGCTCACTTAAAAGCTAATGTTCACCTATATAGTTATTTAATACCAAAACCTGATATAGGACCAATAGAATTCATCATTTGCCAAAACACTGCAGAAGCTTTCCATTAAGTTTTCAACTTTGAAAAGAAAAACAGGAGGCCTAGAACTCAAAAGAGTCCAGCTTGGCCCGTAGTTCTACTTGAATTTTAGGAATGTGGTTTCCAGTTTTCCCAGATCTTAGTCTCCTTCCTTATCAAACTGAGGACACAGCCTGGGGTGTTGAGCTTTAAAGTTCTCTTATCTTTGGATGTGCAGTGGTAAAACTTTCCTAACAGTAAGCTCTTGGTCTCCCCTGCAATAGTGTAGTCAACATAAAAATAAAAGAGTCTCCTGGGGGAAGTATAGCCTCCCAGTTTATTTCCTGCTACATTCTGGCCAAATACATCATGCCGTCCTCAACTTGCCATCTGTAGCTCACACACAGTGCCACATTATTTTCAGAAGGCTTACATTAATTTAGGTGAAGTTAGTTTTATTGTAAGATTATTCATGCACATAGGTTTCCATACTTTAAAGAAGGCATTACTATTTGGGCATTATGCATGTGTAAATATTTGTTTAAAATTTCCTTTCTTCCATGAACTATACAAACCCAATTCATAAACAACCTTTTATTGATTAACATAACTCTTTTCATACTTGAAGGGATTCTTCCAAGTCTGAGATTTCCTTATTATATTTTACTTCACAGAGTTCTTTATTTGCATGGTATCTTGCTGCTCAGCAGGAAGGCCTGGTTGGCTCCCTGGAAATTTAGGGATAAGTGTTCACATATATTCCACAAAAGCAGGGGCTCTCTGCTGTAATCTGATACTCTGGGGACTGGAGTTGTAAAAGCAGAAATGTAGGTTCCTGAAGGCTTCTGTGTTCAGGGAGGATGGAAGACCCTCATTCTTGCTCATTTCTGGTCTGAGTGAGGGGAAAGACTGCTCCCTAAGCAGAACACAGTGATGACTTGAGGAAGCTCTTGTCACAAGGACAATGACACTGGGCTGTGTCCAGAGGCCCTGTGCTAAGATGAGACAGCTCACTGGATAAAGTGAAGAACTTCCTGTAAAATTCTTAGGAAGACTTTCTGAATTCAGGGAACACGGCATGGTTATTGATAATTGTGTTGTAGTTGTGGCTAACATGGGTCTTAGATTACAAGAACATAATATTGCTGGGTGGTAGTGGCACACGCCTTTAATCCCAGCACTCAGGAGGTAGAGGCAGGATCTCTGTGAGTTTGAGACCAGCCTAGTCTATAAGAGCTAGTTCCAGGACAGCCTCCAAAACCACAGGGAAACCCTGTCTCGAAACCCCTCCCCCCCAAAAAAGAACATAATATACCACTTTCCTAAACCAGGCTTGAGTCTGGGACCTTGAAACATATATCACATCACTGAAAATGAAGTAGGTTCCAGACAGTGGTTGACAGAGAGGTAGCCTTGAACTTCAAGACTCTCAAAATCAACTTAACTATATGCAAAAATATCATCCAACAGATGGTAACCAAGCTCACAAGAAAGGCTGAAAGAAAGAAGGCAGGGGCTGTGAACTCTAATTCATAGGAAGGAACATCACAGGTCCCTTGGTTCTCACAGAAATGAAGATGATACTGGACAGAAGAATCATATTAGGATTTTGGACATGTTTCTGTTTAAATTTAACATTGTTCTGTGGAGTAAGCTTTATTACATTACAGTAAGTGATATTGGAACTGATTTCAGGGATGCACTGTCAAAACCTACCTGTGATTTTAAAAATTATACAAAAATTCACTTAATAGTAATGAAATTATCCCCTGGGACAGCCAGGTAGGGGCCACTGCAGGACATGGAGACTATCAGTTATCTCCATGGCACTATTACAAAATACATGATGTAATCAACTTGGTAAAGGAAAAGATCAATTTGACTGATAAGGAGTTTCTATTCACAAGTCTTGGTCCTATTGTTTTGTGCTTATGATGGCTCAGGTTGTGGAACCATGCCATGGGAGAGACCTATTTACCTAAAGGTGACTGAGCAGCAGAGAAGAAACAGGATAGGACTAGAGACTACGATCCCCATTCAAAGCACATTTCCAGTGATCTGACTGTCTTCATTAGACTCTTCATCTAGGACAACTGGAGCAACTCTAACAACCAAAGCAAGTTTTCAGTATGTGGGCCTTCAATGGGGTACTTAATCCAAATTACAGCAGAAACAATTTTTTTTCATACAATTTAATTATGATTTTCATTCTTTCCCCTACCCTCTTTGTTTTTAATGTTCTAAACAGGGGTCAGTCAATTTTTCCTTAACACAGTCAGATGGTAAACATCTCAGGCTTCCTCCTCACATATTCCCTTTTACAACTACTCTCACTGCCTCCATTGTAGCAGTCAACATAGAAGATCACACACATACAACTGGGGCTAACAAAGGCATCAGACATTCATCTTACAAGTGAGTTTGTTTTCTCATATCTCCTGAATAGCCATGTCCACAGCCCATGCCTAATGTCTCTGATGCAAGATGGATACTATTCTTGGGCCTAACCCCATTGTTGTAGCCATCCATGTCTTTGGCACAAGCACAGACCAAAGGAGCAGATAAGCATACCAGTGCCACCAGGTAATGAGTGAATCATTTCCCAGAAAAGCAAACCTTGGGGCCAAGAGTCTTGCTCACTCTATTAGGAAAGTAGAAAACCAGGGTGAAGAGACAGCTGGGAAAAGAAGCTGGAGGCTACACACTGAGAACTTTTCTGTGACTTCAAAAGAGCTCTCACTGTTGAATCTGACAGATGCCCCTCATAGCTAGCCATTACATGAAATAGTCATCCCTTCCCACAAAGCAGGTGGGGGAAAGGCTGTCTGGATTCATGCTCTGTGGCCGGAGACTGTCAGAATTGAAACCTGAAGTTGCCATCACTCTTAAAATCCCCAAAGAAATGTCAGCAGTGACCTACACTCCATACTTGAATTCTCTTGTGACTCAATACCATAGAAGCCAAATGCTGTCAGTGGAGCACAAATGCATATACACACATTCCATCAGGTCCCCTGCTTTTTTTAATTAATAAAAGTGGAACAATGTTGAAATGTTTCTTTTAAAGGGCCTTAATATAAAACTCTTTTGTAAAAACAATCTTGGAAACAAATCAGTCTGAAGCAGCTGTACTAACTGTAGCTCTTGGAATTTGGAAAATGGAAAGAAATGGTTTCCCCATGTTGTGCTTGTGCCTGTGAGTACTTGGTGGGTACTGAACTCAGAGCCTCATGCATGCCAAATATATACTTTCTCATTGAGTTAAATCCTCATCTGTTTTTTTTCTAGATGGTGGTTAGTATCCCCTCTGTGCTGGCAATGGACCCCAATGCCTGACACTGCTCAGTTTACCGGTTCTCTTCTCTATCCTCTTCCTTAGTGTTCTGACTTAAGGGAATAACTAGTGGATGCTTTGGCTCTAAAGGATTCTACATATTGCTGATGTGTTTTCCTTCTAGCTGTTTAGATTAGCTGTTTAGGTTCCCATGTCTCCATCTCTGCTCATCTGGAAGATAACTTCTCCCAAATGCTTCCCATAATGAACTCTCTACCTCCCTATCCTCACCCCTGCTTCTTTATAATGTACTCACTATCTCCCTATCCTCACCCCTGCTTCTTTATAATGAACACACTACCTCCCTATCCTCACTCCTACTACTCTATAATGAACTCCTATATCCCTATCCTCACCCCTGCTTTTCTCCCCATTCATCCTGGCCTTCCAGACACTTTCTGAATCCACCAAATGCAGTCTTGTTTCCAGGCCTTGATCCATGCTGTTGTCTTTCCCCAGAACAGTCTTCCAGAGTAACTAATGTGGCTCCTTCTTCTCCAACTTCACCTTTTGGCTAAAGTCACCTTACCAGGTAAGTCTTCGAAAACTGGTTGGCTGCCCTGATTCTACATTCCTTATCCAGATGCTTATCTTTCCAGACCCTGATGATCACAGCCCATCGTATACTCATACTTCCTGCACCAACAGCCAACATAAGCTCCCAAGAACCATTACTCCATTTTGCATACTGCCAAGTCTCTCATGTCCAGAATTGTGCCTGGAAGCTATTGAGGTTCAAAACACATTCTTTTAACAACCTGTGGGGGGGGCGCAGTCCATGGTTCACACAACAAAATACACCCGATCATTGATAACCACCAACACACACACACACACACACACACACACACACACACACACACACACACACAGAGTCTATTTAACCATTTTCTTGGGAGGTATGTCCCAGGTAAATGTTCCTTGATTTATCTTCATTTTATTTGAGGAGGCTATGACAGGAGACATCAAACATGGTTCATTTCCACCCTGTTGCTTCAGCAGATTCCAACAGTATAGAGCTAGATGGAGACCTTGAGGTTGTGGTGGAGTTGGGAACTGGAGGAGTAGAGAGAATAGGACTCTCTGTGGACTTTAGGATTACTTCAATTAGACTGGTCAGGAATGTGTTAGTATCCTCATATAGTAAAAGGAGAAGGTGCCGGCAAGCATGAATCACAGCCAGGACACAAACCCAGGGCAGAACATGGACAATTGACTAGCTCAAGTGTGTGTGTATATATATATATATATATATATATATATATATATATATATATTCTCTTTTTCTATCTCTCTCTGTCTCTGTCTGTCTCAGTCTCTCTCTCTCCCCTTTATTTGGGTGAGGAAGGTACTAGCAATTAAACTGAGATGTCACACATGCTAGGCCAGTGTTCTATCTCTGAGCAGCATCCTCAGGCCCCTTGAAGTACATCTTCAAATCCTCAAGTGTGTCCATAGAAGAAATAGTGCTTTCTACATTCTCTGGGACTAGGGAACAGAGCACTGCAATATAATAGCATAATAAATATATCTCAAGGGAAATATAGTCTTCTGTTGTAACTGTTACCTATCTCAGAAGCTAAATCTGAGGAGGTCATTAGATGAATAGCTTCTGAAATGAGTGCTGTAGGGAAAACCCTAAAGGAGTCTGGGGAGGAAACAACCCCATGCAAATCTTGCAGTCCTCACAATGCACTAAGGAAGGAGGGGTAGTGTAGGGTAACACATAAAGCAAATATGTATTGCAAATCCTTCAGTTTTTACATTTGGGATTTATTCTGCCATAGACAATGCCCTATTAAAAATAAAGTATTTGAATTAAGGAGGTTTGGGACTCTGACTGTAAAGAAGAAAAGATGGAATAGTGTCTGTTCTTGGGAAGCTACAACTAAATGATGCTATGGTTTGAATACTGAGTGTTGTCTGGGTCTCATTTGCTAAAGACTTGGTCCCTAGGGTCACACTACTGTGAAGTAGTGAAAACTGTTTTTGCTTCTACCTCTGAGCCACATCTGCAGCATCACTGAAACCTTCCAGGGATAGAGTCTTGGTCACTGGGAGTCACCTTCAAAGAAGACTCTGGGACTGCATCCCTCTTCTCCTTTCTTTTGCTTCCTGAGAGTGTTTTAGGTCTGCCATACATCCCACCCAAAATGTGACCCTCTCCACAGGCCCAAAGCAATGTAGCCAACACATCATAGATGACAACTGCTGAAGCCATGGGCCCAAATAAACATTTTCCTTTGTACATTGATTTTTCCAGGTAGCCCATTACAGTATCAGGAAGCTGGCTAACATACAGCAATGCTCAAACTGGTCTATGTGCATATTATCCAAAGAGGTGACATTATTCAGTCCCAGAGCTGTGACTCAATATACAAACACAAGTGCTTCCAGAGAATGCAATGACTGTTGAATAAAACACCTTATTTTTTAATTTTATTTTTTGAATGATTTACACCCTACTTTTCAAAGAAAGGTTGACAATAACCTACCTACTAAATATTAGACTGTGTGTGTTTTCACATGAATGTGTGTTCCAAGTGTGTATGCATATGAAAGCCTGAGGTCAAGCCCAGGCTTCAGTCCTCAGAGCTATCCACATGGTAAGAGCCCCAGGGATTTTCCTGCTCCCACATCCCCAGGGCTATTGCCTCAGTGTACATCACCATACTCAGCTTTTTACTTGGATTCTGGAAGATCAAATCCAAGTCCTCATATTTGGATGCTATGCACTTTACTGACAGAGCCATCTCCACACACCCCCACCCACTTTTTCAGGAAAGGGAAAGGATGTCAGGGGACATGGCACACACAGGTTTCTGTGCCCCAGGATTTGTGGTCACTACTAGACAATGGCTCGTGTGAGGCCAGAGGACAACTTGAAGGAGTCAGTTCTGTCTTCCCACAATGTGGATCTTAGTTACTGAACTCAGATTATTAATCTTGGCTGCAGGTATCTTTATTCACTGAGTTATGTCACTGGAAGTTATTAGTTTCTGGGTTGAGTGAGACATTAAAGTTAGCCATGAAGAGAGAAAAATTATATTCTCTTAGGAAAACTACAAGGTACTGCCAAGACCCAGGAAGAAGGCCAGAGGCCTAAAAGAGCCTGTGATACTCCTCAAAAGGCATTTGAGATTCACAGGGATGCCAGAGTAAGAGGTCATCAACTTTTACAGTTACCCACGACAGTATTCCCAGGAACATATGTACATGGAGCCCTCACCCTTTTGTTTCCCTTTTATCAGATCCTGGCAAACAGGAAAGAAGAAATATGCAAATTAAAAAAGAAAAAGGACTTCAATAAAGCTTTGATTACATTCAATTTTTTTCTTTTTGCTTTTTAGATTCTCCGTGAATATTACCTTACAAAAAAATGTAAGACTTGAGACTGGAGAGATGGGTCGGTGGTAGGAGTGTTTATTGTCCAAGCATGAGGAGCTGATTTTAGACCCCAGCATCCGTATAAAAACCTCTGCTAGTCATGCTATGGGAGGGTAGGCCATGGTGATCACTGGTCATGAGTCTAGGTTCAGGATCATTGTCCAGGAACTATTTCAAGGGAATGAAGTGGATAGTATAGAACAGAACACCCAATGTCCTTCTCTAGCCTCCACACATGTACTCATATATATGTTTGTGCAAATACCACCCCCACACCCCACACCCCTATGCATGCACTCCCATTACTGCACAAAACAGAATGAAAAGATAGAAGACTTAAAGAATTTTGATAACTTGCATTGTCAGAAGCAGAATCTTCCCATAAACTCTTGCATGAAATCAACTAATGGCACATCAATTTCTTGGCTGGTATTAGATAGTAAACCAGCAGTCCAGGATCAATCAATGCTGGTTGAATTAATTGTGGAGGACTGCCTTGAATTCCATGTATTCTGTGACTGTGATACCCCTTTCACACAGGCACTAGTTGAGGTCTTCTAGGTAAATGAATGCCCCAGTCATCCTGTTGACTAAACAAAGTACCATCTTCTCTGTAGTGTGTTCATTGCTATCTAATACTCTGTTGATAAGATCAAAAGGTCCCTTATTCTCTTCACATAATTCAGATGCTGGCTTCAAGTCCCAGCTGTTATTCTATGTGTAGAAAACAGGTAACAGGTGGTGGGTTTCCCTCACACAACCACAGAGCACAATGCACAGTATTAATGAACTTCAAGCAAGAAGAACCCATTGGTGACCTGAGATCAGATTTTTTTTGTCACATCTTTAGCCCTAGCACTGATCATGGTATCTGTCAGACAAGCATTAACAAATCCTCTGTGAACATATGAAAGGAAGGGAGCACCTGAGGCTCTAGAACATGCCAGATACTTTGATACTTTGGTAGGCCATCCATTAAACCTGGGCAGTCACCTTTCATCATAAACAAAAGCACCTAAGTTGAGAATGTTAATGAAAAGATTAAAAATGCTCCACATATTTAAGATATTTTAATTTTAATATGATCCCAAAATGGAAAATACTACCTATAACCTCATGTGATGGATTTCAGCACACCAAAACATTACTTAAAAACACTTTCAGAAGTGGTATACAAGGAATGTATTAAACCAATTTAGACATGTTCTACCTCCATGGGTTTGCATTATGTACATGAAGCCATTTCAACATTTTGAAAAGTCAAGTATGTAACACCTCTGGATTCTATAACTTCATGTAAGGGATGCTTAAACTACACTAGTTTTAACTCAAAGAGATCTCCTGCTCATAGTCTGCCAAGAACAAATGGCAGAATCAGAATTCAAACCCAGGGACAGTTAGATCAACTCCAAGTCCCCACCTACCATCTCAGTTTCTCTACATTGAACTCCCAAGAGGTATTCGGAGATATTCCCTGGCTGAGGTGTTGGGTAGGTAGTGGTACCCAGATAATTGTAGTCATGGAAGCAAGGTTTATTATATTCATTCCCAGAGTCATCATCATGTCAGAGAGTTAGAAGGAAACCGGAAAAGTAGAAAGATCTTTGTAACAAGCCCTTACAATCCATGTCCCTAACTTATTCTACCTTGGGATTTTGCAAAAACAACAGAATACCCATCTTCATTGCTGGAAGGCTGAGCAGTGTGGGAAATGTCACGCCATACCTTTCTGTTTGCCAAGGCAGCCATTTCAGCACTCATCAGGAGACTCTGCTGAGGATAGGCTGAGATTCTTTGAAAAATTTAATCCTTCTAGAATCCTTTTACGTATTCAAAAAGGTGACAAAAGGCAGTCCTGGGTTTATAGTTAATAGTTGCCCAACTCATGTGAGATGTGTAAAGTGGGTTTATAGATAATAAGAAGGTTGTTGATTTATAATACAAGTGTGTTATGGACATTTTTTCAATCAGTTTGAAACTCAGCATCTATTTTCTCATAAAACAATGGTAGATGGGATTTCCAAATCAATCTATGATCACAAAGTCAACCTATAATCCAGGTGAGAAACTGTACACACAATATAAAATAGTAGAAAAGTGAATCCCTAAATAGCAGCAGTGGTATGAACTGAGAGGCAGCAAAATTTCTTAGATAATGGTCCTAAAGAAACTTGATTTTAATTTTTGGAAGAGATCCTTGATAACATTTCAGAAGGCATTGTAAATACTTCTGAAAGTGTTAGAAAGTAATCTAGGATGCTAAGATTTCCACTTTCACCCTAAAATGGATGGCTTCCATCTTACTTGAAACAATTAATTCATTGCTATACCTGCACTTAGTGCTTATCAACCATGACCTGAAGAAATCAAATTTTAAAATGTAAAAATGTAGTTGGGCAAGGCCGAGAATGGGCTCTTGAGGATGAAGGGAAAAGGAAGAAAATAATAGAAAGATGACTAATTGTTTCCTAAGCAAAACATGGTGGGTAGCGTAAGAAGTAGGGAATGGGACACACTTGAGAAAGTGGAAGAAGCCTCAAGTGATCCACACAAGTAATTTTAGAACTCTGAGACTCTAAAATACTTAAAGAACATAAAGACTGCCTTGTCCTGTGGGGGTGGCTGCTCATTCAAACCTTGGGCACCTACTTAACAGAATACCCGATTGCAGATGAATGCTGTGAGTGACATAAGAAACTATAACATATCTGCAGCCTTTTAGGACTCTTCCTTTGTATTCTCGATTTTCTGCCCATGTGAGTGATTAGACCAGGCTGCTCTCTGAAGCAGCATGCTTTATTGATTGAGAAGACAAGCTTGATGCCAAGGGTCTAGAGCTGGTTTGGGGCACTGATGTTGACTTCATCTTAGCTTTCTCATCTGTGAAGCTTGGATTAGTGTCCACACTGCCCATATTTTATGTAGCTGAGTGAGAGTTCATTAAGTTAATATGTTTAGAGAAAAATAAAACAATTGCATGTAGATGGGTGGTAGATAAAGAACTTCTATATTAGGTGAGAGCAACTTAGGACCTGGTCCCAGAAGATAAGGGGAGACTCATTCTTCTCTGTAAACATGGCTGAGTCTTCCTCATTTTGTACTATGTTAATGCATTGTTAATGCTCAGTAATTAAAAATATTCATCAAACTGAATTTACAAGTTTAGATCTCAACTTACCAATCATACCTTTAACACTTAATCCAAAACCCACTTACTGGGATGGGGGTTAGTTGGATGGTAGAACATTTTTGCTTAGCATGCAAGAGGCCCTTGGTTTGATTGTTATCCCTTCAAAAAACAAACAAGCCCATTATTAAACTATCTGATTCTAGTTAAATGAAGTGGAAGGATGCTGAACACAAATAACCATATGTCCTCTGACCAACCAATCCCACTTTACATGGATTTGTGCTGGTCCAACAGGATGTTTAGCAATTTATGACGTTTCAAATAAGGAATCCATTATGAAGGAAGCTGAAATAATGAGTGTTTGGGTGGTTAGCTTAATCAGATTAATAATGTATGATTTTATTTTGATTATGGATGTACAAGATATAGATTACATATTACATGCTGAGGATAACACCCTGGACTCCAGTGCACTAAAGTGACTCAGTAAGCTGTCCTGAATATTTTGAACTCATCAAAGAACTCAGACAAATCAAAGTGAGTCATGAAATAGACAATTTCTCTAAGTCTGAATTTGTACTTCTTATATTGTATTCTTTTTTATTTGTTTGTTTGTTTTGTTTTTCGACACGGGAGTTCTCTGTGTAACAGTCCTTGCTGTCCCAGAACTCACTCTGTAGACCAGGCTGACCTCCAGCTCACTGAGATCTGCCTGCCTGTGCCTCCCAAGTGCTGGGATTGAAGGCGTATGCCACCACTGTTCCAGCCTTATAATGCATTCTTAAATTGCACACCTAAACAGGTGGTTGCTAGCCACCTCCCTTCTATATTTAATTGGAAACAAATGGAAAATTTCCAAATGATAAAGTCCATTTTTATTATATTTTGACATCATAAAATAAAAAGTGGACTTTATTTCCATGTAGTTTATAGTCTCATTAAGGGTAACGCTGCCTGTCCTCTGGGGAAACAGAAAGGAAGAAAACAAATGCCATCAAGACACACAAGTCCAACAACCCCTAACAAACATCTGTTTCCCTTTCTCACATCTTAATAGCCTGGCTATTTTAGATACAAACATTTGTTTTGCTGACAAATGTTTCCAAAAAAGTTAGTGGAGATTGTTTCACTGAAATGGTTTATTCTTGAGCTGAACAAATTGCAAACTTCTCCAACGTCTACAGACATCTGTGAAAATGAGCTAGTATGGCCTGCAGATTTTCCAACCATTCAGGCCACGCCAGCATGCAGGGAGTGGGGTGCATGCTATTGCAAACCTCAGTATCATTTCTGCAGTAAGAAATCCCAGCCATGCTCAGACCTAGATACCAGACCCATATCTCCTGCGTTTATGGGGAGATGTCTGGCAGTTTAGCTTTTCATTCTGTCACACCGAGTTCCTGCAAGAGCGCAGAGTTCTGGGCTTTGCACAAGATCTGTCCCATTTTTCAAGTCCTTTGCTCTACTTTCTTGTGCCTTGGCAGGGATCAAAGAAGCAGAGGGAACAAATGGTTTCCCATGCATATTGAATTCCCTCTTACACTGATTTTTCCTCTGTCACTTGAAATTCAATATTGGCAAGGTTCCTGCACATCACCTTAGCTACTAACTTGTCTGCATTTGGTCAGTGAGTGCTAATGGAAGAATCCAACTCATTTCTTTTTGAAAAATTTACATTTCTATGGTATTCATACTAAAATTCTCCCTTAATAAAAAACAATTGGCTTTTATTTCACGTCAGCTTCAAATGTGTTTTTCAATACACGCCCTTTTCTGTTACTCTGATTTGCTTTATAGCAGAAAAAAAGGAAGAAAAGAAAAGAAAAATTACAAGACTTGTAAGTAAAGATTTCTTTCATAAGAATTCAGCCACAAAATTCTTAGCTTAATACCTAATATTAATTGAACATTAAATAGCTATGTGCCTTTCCAATTCAATGTACTAAAATCAACTCTCTAGCACCTTCTGACTTCTGGTGAACTCATCAAAACATTAGGCAAACATGTAAGATGGAGACAAGTAGAATGGACCTTTGGGCTGTGGTGTGTAATAATGAACTTATAACTCTAAGCTCTTGAATTACATTTGAGTATATTTGATTATGTATTATTATAAAGATGATACTTACATAATTAGTAAGAACTATTCTGGGGGATTTGGGACAAGAATTATATTTTAAAAACCATCTACTTAACAAGGAATAGTAGCTGAGTTTCAAGTGAGCACCCATATTCTGCTTGTATGTGTGATTAATGTGGTTAAAATATTATTTTTTAAGAATGGCTTAGGTTCTCCTTTGAGAAAAGTCAGTTTATTTTAAAAACTCCTTTGTGATAATACTTTCAAGTTTTTAAATTAATTTTATACATTCTTTTGAAAACATACATTTGGTTACAGTAATTTAAGAGTTTCGTATAAGACTACAATTTATACCCAAAAGCCTATGAGATAGTATGTTAATTTGGCTATTAGCAAAAGATGAAGCTTCCCAAAATTTCTTTTCTCATCCTTCTACATCTTAAACACTGAAGAAAAAATTTGAGTTATTAAAAAAAGTCTTTTTAAAAGAAAATGAAAGCAAGTGCTGTCTATCATTTTAAAGTTAACAAAATCATGATTTGATTCTGATACTATTTTCTGCCTGGGATTGCACAGGAAACTATAGAGCTAATTTTGGTCCAGTTTTTTTAATAGATAGTGGAATTCTAATTTTTTTAATAAATGCCCTTCTTCATAGAAGCAAAGTACTTTCTCAAATACTAGGAAGCCATTTAATTGTTAAGAGAGGAATAATTGAGGGATTGTAGCTAGTGAAAGTATTATATACCATCAATGTTCTCAGATTTTTCTTTCTTATAAATTCACTGAAAGGTTTTCAATGAAAAATTATGTGGACATATTTTGGAGTAAATATAAAAAAGAACCTGTGAAATTTAATGGTGCATCAAAAAACAGAACTTATATGGAAACCTAACCAGGAAAGAAGGCCTGAGATCAGTAATACAAGCACCAATCAAATCAAAAGTACATTAAAAAAATAAGAAAGTAACAAAATTTAAAGAAGTCTATGAAATTTATAAAAAAAGATGAAGAGAAGGAAAGAAACAAAAGAGCCTCTCCTTTTCTAAAACAAGATCAGTTAACAATTTGGCCACACAGCCCAGCTAACCCTGATGAAAAGCAAAGATGTAAAGACTGCTAATACTACAAATGGAAGAAAATCATCACTAGAAATTTTACAGCTATTAAAGTAACAATAAAATTATCATGAGTCAAGGGCACATATGTCTATGGTTACTGCCCTTAAGGTTGAGGCAGGGGTCAAAAGTTTGGAGTCAGTTGGGCTACATGTCTCAAAAAAGTAAACAAAACAATACACAATATTATAAATAATCCCATGCTTACAAATTAAGTATACTAGGTGAAATGGACCAATCTGGCAGAGAAACAATCTGCCAAAACTCCCATAAAGACAATAACTTAAACAGACCCACATATGTGAATTAATTACAGATCCAAAGAGAAATCCCTAGATCCAGATCAATTCACTAGTAAATTTCATCAAATAGTTAATGAACAAACTATTTGAATTCTCTGTACTCATCTAGAAAATGCATACAGAGGGAATGGATGCTCCTATTTAGGCAATGAGGTCAGCATTATGTTAATACTAAAACCAGACAAGGACATCACAGGATATGAAAACTCTAGACAAGGATCTCTCATGAATATAAATGCAAAGATTCTCATCGGCAACTGGGTCCAAGAATATATATAAAGAATTATACAATGTGACCAAGTGGGAGTATTATAGGTTATTGGTTTAACACTGGAAAATGGAATAAGTGCAATCCATCACATAAATATGCTAAAGAAGAAAAGTTACAAACATTCCAACAGATGTGGAAAAAGCACTTGACAAAATCCAATAGCCCCGCTCATGAAAAAGTAGAATCAAAGGGAAGGTTCTTTCCTTGCTAACAGCCATCTAAAGACACCAATAGTGCCCACGTTCCACTGGGTGGCCTCACAGCAAGGAGTATATGGACAGCACAAATTGAAGCTGATAGATTATTTTTTAAAAAGAAATACATAGTTGGGGCAGGGAGAGGTGAAAGCCCATGGTTGGAAATGGGAGAGAAGTTAGCTGGGGTTAAATATGAATAAAATATGTTAAAGAATTTATAAAATGTATTTTTAAATGATACTATTATACAATCAACCTCACACCTAAAGAGTGAAAAACTAGATGCTTTCTTCCTACAATAAGGACAGGAAAAAGTCAACTCCTTTCCAACCTCTATTCAACGCTCTACTGGAAAGCCTAACTATTCCAAAGCAAACCCAGGAACACACAGGTTGTAATGGAAGAAATGAACTATTAGTTTACAAATGACAACTATTCCCCTAGTCAATACTGAAGAATGACCCTCTTCAATAAAGAGGGGAAAGTAAAACTTCTAAAATAGCTGATCATAAAAGGGTTAAAACATAAAAAGTAACAGAAATAAGATTATTGCTTTCTTATATACCATCATGTATGTCAGCAGGAGAGAGGTAGAAGGAAAAGAGGGGAAGATAAAACATTTAGAAGAAAAGCATGAGGGAAAGTACAACATTCAGGTGAAAGAAAACCAAGATATTCCAGGCCCATGGATAGAAAGATTCAGTAATGTAAACATACTAGTTTGTACCAGGTTGATCTAGAAATTCAACAAAATTCCAAGTAAAATACTAGACTATCAGTTCTTAAACTGTGGCTTGTGACTCCTCTGGGGGTCAAATGACCTTTTTACAGGAGTAGTCTAAGTCCATCAGAAAACACAGATATTGACATTACAATTCATAACAGTAGCACATTACAGTTATGGAATAGCAATGGAAACAATTTTATGTTTTGGGGTCACCATAATATGAGGAAATGTATTAAAGGTTCTCAGCATTGGAGAAATTGAGAACCACTGCTCTAGACATTTACTTTATGAATATTGACAAACTGATTCTAAGGTTTAAATAAGACAAAAAGCTTTGAAAAGACAACATAATTTTGGAGAAGAGTAAAATCACAAAACTGACATGTTCTGGCATTAGGACTTAGTGCTGAACAACAGTAATCAAGACAACATACACTGGAGAGTAAATCAGGATCAGGGGAGAGTACAGAGCCTGGAAATGCATATCAGTATGGTCAACTAATGTCTGTCTAAGGAGCAGATGCCGGATAACAGAGAAAAGTCTTTTCATAAGTGATACCAGGACAACTGGATCTCTACATGTAAAGGAAAATGAATCTGCAGTCTCACCTATGTCTTGCACAAAAACTAATTCAGAGTGTATTAATATGGAGCTCCAAAGTGCATGGGCAATAACACATGCGGCATTCTTAACCATGTTGGTATTGGCAATGAATTTTTGATACAATGTCAAAGGTGATTTATGAAAATCTGATAAGGCAGATTTCATTAAAAAGTGAAACTGTCTCTGTGAAAAATATTGTCACTAGAAATCCATGTACTATACAAAATCATTAGTAAAATATGTATGTGCCATCAATCTTGGAACTAAAATATATAAAGAATTATTTAAACAGTAGGAAAACAACATGATTTAAAAGCAGACAACAGCACTGATCAGTCATATGAAAACATGTTTCACACAGGAACATATACCAATAGGGAATAGCAAATGAAAACAAGCTACCACTGCAAATCTATGATCATGGCTCCAAAAATACCAACAACATGGAATGTTGACTTAAATGTGGAGCAACTGGAATGCCATTGGTGAGAATGGAAAAATTGTAGCTATCTTGGAAAGCATTTTCATGTTTTCTACCAAAACTTACCACAAATTTTGCATATAATCCAGAATCATACTTCTAAGTATTTACCCCAAATGACTGGAAATATGCAAACACTTGTATCCCCAGATTGTCAATGTATAGGGAATAAGTGGCTGCAGAGTATTCAGCTCTAAATGGGACAATTGTATCACATCCATCTCCTACAGACATAGGGGTCACTTCAGAAGAAGAGGCAGAAAGATAGTAAAAGCCAGAAGCAATGGATGACTACAAGGAAATAGTATTTTCCAGACACAACAGGGCACACAACAGATGAATTCACAGCAATTGTGACAATATTCACAATACCTGAACAATGTCAAGCTAAACCAAATACTACCCTGGAGCTGAGAGAAGTGGGCACAAAGCCTCACCCTTAGCTAAGGAGCTATTAACATTGGATAGCTGCTGGAGAGGGAGAATCAGCTTCATTTAAAGCTCTGACTTCTAGTAGGTCCACCATGCTCCAGGCTACCCCCAAGAGTATTTGGGGAATACAAACTGTGCTTGCAGGGCTTAAAGAGAGAGAAATACAGGGAAAGGTAGAGATGGCAGAGTTAGAGAACATGAGGTTGGGTGGGTGGAGAGATGGAGATGGATCTGAGAAGGGTTGGGGTGAATACAATAACAGCATATTGTGAGATTTTCAAAGAATAAAAATATTATTAAATGCATAGTGTAAAATAAATTGGCCACTATAAATTCCCCCTACTAAAAAAGAAACCGTGCCAGTTATCTTTCTGTTTTCAGTCCAACAAAATTTCAACGAACAAGGCAAAAACAGATATGTTGGTTGTGAGGAGGACCACATGCATGTAATAATATAGAAAGGTCTAGTGACATACAACACCAGGTAGAAGCTACACTATATATAGCTTTCCAGGATTACAGAATGCTGACTTTAACCCAGTAGACTATATAATTTAGAAGGAAAGAACACCTGAAATGATTTTGATAAACGTATACCTTTGTTAATGTCAATACTTATTTCTTTCTCAAAGCCACCAGATAATATTTCATAAGCTATTCTAATTCTTTCATTTAATGTTTATGAATTTTTACCATTAAAGTTCCTTTTTTCATTCAGGGTAGGAAGAGAGGCAAGTTACTGCCCCCAAACACTGAAGGGACTCTTTGAATTCCTTCTGTAGGCAGCAGGAAAATCTCTTACTATGTGAGAATAACAGCTGGGCTCATAAGCCATGAAATGAAGGGCTACAATCTCTAAAGTTAAGTCAGTGGGCTTAGAGGTTTGAGAGAAAATGCAAGAAATAGAAGATTAATTGAGACAGGTAAACATATAATACATGAGGGTTATTTGTCCCCAAAAGAGCAAACCTGTGGAGGCAAAGAAAGTAAAAAGACAGTGTAGAAAATATCCACAGATGGAGAAGCACTTGTATGCAAGGCCTTGGGCAGAAGTATGAAAAATGTCCACAACAGACACACTGTTACACAATCCCCAATATGTCATGGGAGGGGAAGGATGGGCCGGGCTTTTGGTCTGGACAATTCCCCTTTGGTATTATTTGAAAATTTTCTTCTTCTTTTTCTTCTTCTTTTTTTTTTAACTGTCAATAATGCGCTGCTATCATTGAAAAAACTGCAATGATAAAACTATTAAATTCTAAATATTATAATTCATTTGGATATTCCATATATGGTATTAAATTAGTCTTATGTCTATTTATCAATAATAATAATCTTATTTCTAAGTATATTCCTAAAGGCTGTGGACTATGTACACTAGACCATGAAAACTGAGAATATTGTCAAATAAATTAATAAATCTCTCATGTGTTTGAGAAGTTTACATCTTATATTAAAATTTTCAAACAAATAAACAATAATAAAAGGGGTGCAACAATTGTGCAGTCCAAAGTAGTTAAGTAGTTATGAAAATTTACCGAAAGGGTGCAACCCACTGCCTGAGTTAATGACCTCAGGAAAATGCAGTTAAGCTTAAGAATCGAGCAGAACCAAGTAAAACACACAATTACCTGCTGTGGGGTCTGTGACTGCCTGACTCGTGATGCCAGAAGGTGGTTCTTGGAGCTGGTAAGTGGCATTGGTCGATGGTGTCGTTGGGCTAGCGTTACTGCTTGTCATGTAGTGTGCTGGATACGGGGAGCTGTTATAATACTGGGCATACTGACCCTGGCCAAAGCCGGGATAAGATGGATAGTCCTACCAAATCAAAGCACAGGAGAAAGCATTGTCAGGGAAAGCATTGCTGTTCACTTCCTGCATTGCAGAATAATAAATGCTTGTTTATATGTCCTTCTTGAACTCATATAAGCAAGTGTGTATTCACTCATGAGCTTAGACTTGCAAGCAAATGCTAGGCAAGGATGTAGGTATTTTTCAGAGCTTCCATTCTATGCCACAGAATGGCATAGACATTCTATAAACAAAACAAAACCATCTGACAACCGTAGACTCACCATAAATGACAGCTATAGAGATTGTATAAAGAAATGATTAAAAAGCTTAAGAAAGCTCTCACGGTTTAACACAAACAATTCTTTCTTTATATAAAGTCATGCTGTTTTCTGAAATGTTTCAGAAATTGAATTCCCTAATTAAATTACCTGCTGTGAACTGTTAAATCCAGAGGAATTGGTGAGCGAATTATTTCCTGCATATAATCCTGATGATGTAGTAAAACTGCTACCTGGAACAGAGTGGAAAGACAGCTGGCTCAGTGACATACGCAGTGACATAGGAGAATGTCATTTCCATAAGGCAGTGATGGAGTCAGCATAATCTTTTATATTGGAACCCACCTTCATGAATAACATCTTATTTGACCATTTTAGGGGATGGAGAAATGGTTAAGTATTTGCTGCTCTTCCATAGTACCCAAATTCAGTTTCCAGCACCCACATCAGTAACTCAGCTTCAGGGGATCCAAAACTTCTGGTCTCCTCTGGAAGCAGCACACACACACACACACACACACACACACACACACACACACACACACACACACACACTCACATACAATACACCGTACAAACTTAAAAATTAAATATTCAAAAAATAGTTAACCATCATTTCAATTTGTACTATGTTATAGTAAAGAAGATGAAATTTCAGAGTGCATGAATAATGTAGGAAAAAACTAACGTCAAAGGTATGCATTTGTGTGAAAATACCAGCCAATGAGTTTTCCCATGTTAGTCTACAAAACACACTCTCTTCATGTCTTTTCAAGAAATATGCAAAACATAATTGGAGTATTTTCTTCCCTGGATCCTTTTCCACCCCCACTAGTTCTTTTCCTTACTGAATTTTTACAAACATCTGTTCTCCCTCCTTACAATAAAATAAAGTGATTGTATTAGCTGAACATTAAGGTTCTTGATAGTTCAGAAACGGTATTGCTACTTCCAAGGACTTAAAATGCTGCCTGATGTCCTTATTTATGGAGGCTATTATGATGGGGTTTGAGTTGGCTCTCATTTTATTTCATGGGAGAATAAATGGCAGCACTTTCGATTCTTACTACCAAGATTAAAGAGGAAGAATTATGTGTCACAGGTGTGGTGGACAGCAGCCCTGTCTGTGTTGGCTGCCCACATTGTTCCACAATAAACAGTAGGCACTGTGCAGTCACACCAGAATCCCTCCCTTACATCATCCACTATGCCGCTGCTGAGCTGTGCCAAACAAAAACACAACTTTAGAAGATCTCACTAGCAGGCATTTCTAAATTTCTAGAATGATCAAGCTCAGAAATGAACAACTGTGTGTTTTAAAATATGTGTTATACACTGCAATACACAGAACTTTACTGCCAAGAACTTACTCTAGGGAAAAAATGAGGAGTTTATTTAGGGAGCTCATTAGCAAAGACACTCATCACAGGTGCTTCTAACAAGGAAACAGAGCATCCCCACCCTTCAAGTGGGCCTCCATGCAACTGACTAAAGATGGTTAGTGGTATTGTCCACATGAGATTTCTTTCATGTTGTTTTATAAAAGTACAAAATGAAACAACAAAAATACTTTTAATTATTCTGTGTTTAAATACTTTAGAAAGCATAAGCATGTCAATGAGTACAAAACTGGGCTGTCGAGGTGACTCAGCAGGTAAAGGCACTTGCTGCCAAGCCTATTGACCAGAGTTCGGTCCCCCTGACCACATGGTAAAAGATAGACCTGACTTAGGTGATTTGTCATTTTACTTCCTCATGTGGGCTGTGGTTCACATCCATCCACACACATACACATATTATAACTATTTTTAAAAAAAGTTTAAGAGGACATAAAGAATCAGGAAGGTTGGGTAGGAGGAATAGAGGAGAGCAAAATAAGATATACCATCGGAGAGGGAGCCAGTATAGGTTTAAAGACAAATCAGACAATAGGGAATTGGCCAGAGATCTACAAGGATGACACCAACTAACCATCTAAGCAACAGAGGAGAGGCTACCTTAAATGCCCACCCCTGATAATGAGATTGATGACTGACTTATATGCCATCCTAGATCCTTCATCCATCAGCTGATGGAAGTAGAAGCAAAGAGTCACAGCTAAACACTGAAGTGATCTGGATTCCAGTTGCAGAGAAGGAGGAGCAAAGGGGTCAAGACCAGGCTAGTGAAACCCACAGAAACAGCTGACCTGAACAAGTGGGAGCTCTTGGCCCCCAGACTGATCACTGGGAAACCAACATGGAACTGATCCAGAACCCATGAATGTGGGTGTCAGTGAGGCGGCCTCAGAAATCTATGGGGCCTCTTGTAGTAGATCAGTACTTATCCCTAGCATAAGAATGGACTTTGGGATCCAATTTCACATAGAGGGATACTCCTTCAGCCTAGACACATGGGGGAGGGCCTAGGGCCTATCCCAAAGGATATGACAGACTCTAAAGACCCCCTAAGGAAGACCTCACTCTCCCTGGGGAGCAGAAATGGTATTGGGATAGGTAGGGTGTTAATGAGGGGACAGGGGTGTAGGAGAGGGATGGGGAACTGGGATTGACATGTAAAACAATCTTGTTTCTAATTTAAATTTTAAAAAATGGAGAAAAAAAGGATGTTATCTCTGAAGCATTTAATCACTGTCATGGTATATCTATGAAGCCAATGTACATTTCTAAATTTTGTACTGTCTTATTTATAGGATAAAAAACAAAAGCAATTTTGGGAGAATATATTGTATAACAAATTAGTGGCTAAACAAAAAAATGTGCAGGCTGATCAAGGAGAGTCTTCAATGTGAGAAAGCTCACTGCTTACAAGTAGATGCATGACTAACACACAGGGGTTGCTTCTCCAATTATATACTTAGCACTAAAAATTTAAATATTGGTTTAACAATCAGAAAACACAGTTGTATGGGTGTTATTTAGGGATGTGCAGGCAGACAGGTATGTACACAGAGGTCAGAGAATGACCTCAAGTGTCGTTCCTCAGGCATCTCACAACCTTGGCTTGAGGCAGGGTTGTGGTGGAACTTTGCCAGTTAGGCCAGGCTAGTTGCGGAGCAAGCTGGAGGGTCCCCTGTCTTGGCTTCCAAACTCATCATCACTGGGATGACAAGAGCATACCACCTTGCTGATGTTTTACCTGGGTTCTGGGGATTCAAATTTGGGAGCTCATGCTTGCTAGGAGTGTTGGACAGAGCCACCTCCCAGGCCAGGTTAGTGTTTTTGATGCATAAATCAAGAGCTGCCTGGACTCTGATTAGGTCGCCTAACTACTCTAAAATATAATTTCCTCATCTTGAAATCCTGCTTAAAGGGGCTCTTAAAAATAGTGTGAAGTAGTATTTCAGAAAGTACAATGACCCGCCTCCCATACATAGAGAAGGTAGGCATTATTAGTGCTTATCCCATCACACACTTACAAAATTTTCCAATGTATTTATGCATCTTTCCCTCTTTTTAGTTTTCCAAATGAGAAAAATACTTAATCTCTTTGCATATTGGAAATTCTTTTCTTAGTTATTAAGGATGAACTTTAAAAGCTAGATTCAATTATTTTGTTTGTTTTTATTAACTGAGGAAAATATTTCCTAGGGTAGCTCCAAATGGACTCATCACACAGACTAATGTTTGAGGTTCCTTCTATTGCACATTTTAGAAACAGCCATTCTTCCAAGTCTCCAGAAAACCACTCTTGGCTAAGGAACTTTTTCACACTATTAATCCTCCAAACAATGTTGTTTCAAGAAACAACCACCAACATTACTGTTCATTTGCATAGGATAATCATATACTCATTAAATAGCAAGTGTTGGGTTCATAACTGATGATTCTGTGGGAATAAAAGGATGGTTGTCACATAGACTGTGGCCACACAGGACTTAATATGATGATGTCAGTTTTATTTTGCTTTTTTTTTGTTCCTGACACAGGGCCTCTCTATATAGCCCTGGCTGGCCTGGAACTTACTATGCATACCAGGATGGCCTCAGACTTATAAATCTGCCTGTTTCTGCCTCTCAAATGCTAGGATTAAAGTGTGCACCATTACACCCATCTTATTTTGTTTTTTTAAACACCGAATCCCATGGGTTGGATTCCTTCTATATTTGTACATCAGAGAACAAGTAATTAATGATGATAGTGATATACAAAGAAAGATAAAAATATTAGGCACTTAAAAATTCCTTCTGAACCTAATCTAAATTTCTTCTGTATAAAAGTACACTTTTCTCAACTTCAGCTATTATATATAGTCGATAAGAAAAAATGCTTTGGGTTATGACCTCTAACTTTAATTTAAACTGTTCATTTTTGGGTTATGACTTGCTACTTTCAGTTAAATGACACATTTTTGGGCAATAAATACTAAACCCCATAATCCCCACTCACCAAGAAAATGAATAAGATATAGAAAATATATTTTTAAATGGATATTTTCATTCCATAAGTTATACGCTGGAACAAAGTAGAAAAGACCATGGAAGCTATATTGGCACATACAGGCCACTAGGGTAGGGCCAAGTAAATCACAGTTCACTACTCCAAATGGTACCCAAGTGACTTTCCAGACATATGCTATTTCTAGGACTATGCACTAGCTAGAAGCCAACATCAGTTATACTCATTTACAGGGTAAGATTCCATTCCACTCAGTGTGCCGAAGCAGGACTTTAATGGCACCCCAGTGGCCTCAGGGACTTAATGCAACTTCCAAAAGGATCTCACTTGCTTCAGGGAGAGGTATACCTCCTAGAGACTGGGGCTTGGGCCATATTAGCTTTACTAGAAGCAAGGTCTCAGGGCTGTTCTACCTGGCTTCCCATAACTAGTCTCATAGAACTAGTCCAGGCTGCTAATATTTGCTGTCAGCCACGGTCTGTTTTTGCTAGCTCCCTTCCCTGCTGTCCTGTGGAAGCAGCAGACTCTTCCTCTAATGAGCATGACAGATCATCACCACCCCCACTTGAAAAGTAACTGTTAGTGGCTCCCTGTTGCCCCCAGGATAAAGTCAAGCTCCTTATGGGGCTTATTTATTAGACCTTAGCTGCTCTGGTCCCTATTTATCTTCTACACTTGTTTGATCTCTTCCTAGCAGCCCCAGCTCCACGCCCCAGATACCTTTCCAGCCTACCTAATGAGCCAGCATGTTGTTCTCTGCATGCCATCTGCACTGCTCCTCCTTTCCGTGGTCAAATACTGGCTAACTTCTACGAAACAATTGCACACGGTCTAGAAACCTCCTTCCTCAGAAAGCCCCTCTCTAGTTCTCCTCCTGCCTCTGTTTGCATAAGCTGAATCATTCTGTCTATCATTTATCTATCTTTTTTACCTATTAATGAATTTGTCTTTGTAACATGTATAAATTTATATATGTATGATCCCATCATGTCTACCAATTCACCAGTAAACAAACAAATAATTATACTTACTATCCTCTACTTGTGAGATGGGAGTATATAAAAGGTTATGCACATGTTTGAGTTTATGAAAAACAGGAGTATCTCTACCCCACATATAAAACAGGCAGATAGTAACATATATAGAGATACAATAATATTTAAAAAAATGGTAACTCCCATTCTGTACCATGTTAGATACAATCTCATCTTCTCCATGAATTATATGCCACAACTTAATATTACAGTGTGTGTGTGTGTGTGTGTGTGTGTGTGTGTGTGTGTGTGTGTGTGTAGACCAGTGAACAATTTGTGAGGGTCTGTTCTCTCCTTCCACTTTGTGGAACCCAGGAATTGAATCAGGTTGTCAAGCTTGGCAGCAAATGCCTTTACTGCTGACCCATCTTTCTAGCCTACAACTTGATATCCTAGGCAGGGTTAATAATTTAATTTCACATAAAACAATGATAGGATAAGGTACTACAGCTTTCATGGGATCAAAGTGACTGTCAAACAGAAGCTTACTTGGTTTTAAAGTATACTCACTGCTCTCCTGCCTCTTTTTTGTCTGGATTTATGAAGAGTTGGAAATTCACAGAACATGTCTCATAGTGTCCCATATAAGTGACAAAAACAAATGTGGGACTTCACATCCTCAGGCGCTCATCCTGCACTTGCCCAAATCAAGTATCTGTTCAGCTCACCCCGTCAGATACATCCCATGAGGGAGGTAGTAGCATTTCCTTTTACACGTTCAGATAACACCCAGAGTTACAAGATGTGTGACAGATTATAGGTCTAAAGAGAAATCTGGCACTAGGGAAATGGCCAGAGATCTACAAGGATGACACCAACTAATGATCTAAGCAACAGTGGAGAGGCTACCTTAAATGCCCTTCCCTGATACTGAGATTGATGACTACCTTATATGCCATCCTAGAGCCTTCATCCAGCAGCTGATGGAACAGAAGCAGACACCCATAGCTAAACACTAAGCTGAACTCTGGAATCCAGTTGCAGAGAGGAAGGAGTGATGAACAAAGGGCTCAAGACAAGGCTGGAGAATCCCACAGAAACAGCTGACCTGAACAAGGGGGAGCTCATGGATCCCAGACTGGTAGCTGGGAAACCAGCATAGGACTGATCTAGATCTCCTGAAAGTGGATGTAAGTTTGGAGGTCTGTGCAATCTATGGGGCCTCGGGTAGTGGATCAGCATTTATCCCTAGTACAGGAACGGACTTTTGGAAGCCCACTAAACATAAAGGGATATTCGAAGCCTAGACACATGGGGGAGGGTCTAGGCCCTGGTCCAAATGATAGGACAGACTTGGAAGATTCCCCCATGGAAGACCTTACCCTCCCTGGGGAGCAAAAAGGGGATGGGATACAGAGGTCAGTGGGGGGCAGGGGAGGGAGAGGGAATTGGGATTGACATGTAAAACAAGCTTGTTTCTAATTTAATTTTTTTTAAAGGAAAAATAAACCAATAGATCAGCATCATTGATCTATTGATCTATCCCAGTGAAATCTTCTGGGAAGTGTTTCCTGAGAGTCGGCACACAGAAGCTGTGTTACCGAGGCAGTCAAGGTTGTACCTTGTGCTGGCAGCTGAGCTTGTTAGTATGAGAGGCACCCAGGTGGTACTGGTTTTGAGGGCATGAAGAGGTAACGGAGAACAGCTGAGGCTGGGAACTATGAGAGGCCAGGAGAAGCCAATGTGAAGGTGCAGTCTTAGTCGCAGCTCAAGGGCCAAGACAGAAGGGGTCATGCAGAGAATTTGAGGCTTGGCACCATGAAGTGAGCCCAGGAGAGGCTATTGGTGAAAGTGCAGCCAGTCCAGTTGCAGCAGAACTCAGAATATTGGAGATTCCAGTACCATGGGATGACTGCAAAGAACAGCAACGGCAGTGGTGTGGAATCAGCTTGAGCTTAGAAGATAAGCTCTGTGTGTTACAGAGGATAAAGCAGAAGTGACCCAAGTCTCTTGGAGAAGCCTAGAAGACCATGAGTGGATCCTAGAAATTGGACAGTGAGTTATGTGTACTGTTGGAGTTTGATATTTGATTTGTTCATATTGTGACTGTGCCCTGGTTATTCCCTCTTAAAGTAAGGAAATATTTAGTTTACCCTTTAATTTATAGGAGCCCATGGTTGAAAAACTGAATTTTTATTGAGATTTATTTTTATTTTATGTGTATGGATGTTTTGCCTATAATTATATCTGTATACCAAATGCATGCAATGTTCTCTGGGTGTGGGGGTACAGAGAAGAGGGTGTGGATCCCCTGGAACTGGAGTTGTAAATGGTTGTGAGCCATTATGTGGGTGCTGGGAACTGAACCCAGGTCCTCTGGGAGAGTAGAAACTACTCTTAATAATTATTGAGCTGTCTCTCCAGCACTGAGAGACTAAACTTTAAGGTGTTTGATTTTTAAAGACTGTGGGACTTTTAAAGTTTATATAATGTTTTATGTTGCAATGTTGATGTTAATGCGTGATCTTGGGGGTGAACAAGAAAGGAATGGTTATGGCTAAACAGTGATATGTTTGTGTGTAAGTTGTCAACAGGTCAATTGTCCTGGCTAGCTTTATGTCAACTTGAGATATCTGAAAGGAGGAACCTTAATTGAGAACATTTCTCTATAAGATCCAGATGTAAGACATTTTCTCAGTGATTGATGGGGGAGGGTTCAGCCCATGGTGGTGTCATCCCTGGGCTGGTGGTTTTAGGTTCCATAAGAAAGCAGGCTGAGCGAGCCATGTGAGTAGGTCAGTAGCCAGCATCCCTCTATGGCTTCTGCATCAGCACCTGCCTCTGGGATCCTGTCCTGACTTCCTTCAATGATGAGTATTGCTGTGAAAGTGTAAGCCAAATAAACCCCTTCTTCATCATAAAAAAAGACAAGTGTGGCAGAGGTGTGACTCCATCTCATCAAGCCATTCAGTTTTAGACATGAAGCCATTCTTGTCCATAGTGCATTGACTATCAGAGTAGCAAGGATGTTTTCTTATATATTTGAACCCATACAATCAAAATGCAGTTGATTAATGACCTCTGAGTGATGAAGAGGCTCTGGTGGAAGGTGCCCATCTGAGACCCTCCCCAGATTCAGGAATCCCGGCAGTGGAGGTAAAAGGTTATTATATAACTTCAAAGCCTACATGTTACCAAAACCCCACAGAGCCTGAGTTTTACTACCGTGTTTCAGCAGCAAATTCACCAGATATTCTAGGAACTGCTTCAAAAACATGTAACCAAGATAAGCTGTCTTTAGGCACAAAGCGAGCAATCATAGTCTAAGCATTGGCAGAGCCTGTATGGGCACTGGAGGTTCTTTTCAACTTTTTTCACATTTATGTATGTATATGTGCCTGAGTGCCACAGTGCACACATGGAGGTCCAGCTTGCAGGAACTGGTCGTCTGCTGCCAGGTGGATCCCAGGTATATAACACAGGACAGGGCTGGCAGGAAGCATGGGCACTGGCTGAGCCACCGGACCAGGCTATACTAAGCTGAGCTGTCCCTGAGCTGAGCTGTCATAGCAAAGCATTGGTTAGTATTGCTAGAGGAGACAGGAGAAACCTGGATAGGGGGCTGCCTCACCTCAGGCTTGAAGCCACCAAGCAGACTGGAACAGGAGCACAGCACTATATTTTACCATCCATGGAAGATCTGAGAGACAAAGAAAGCTTTATAGAGAAGTAGAAGGGAAGCTGAAGGTGAATTATTAGAGTTCCTTGGTTATTTCTTAAAGAAAAGAAGAGAAAAGAAAAGAAAAAAAAACAAAGGAAAAGAAATGGCTTTGGGAAAATTCTAGAATCCTAGTGTTCAACATGCCAATATTGGTAAAGCAGGCCCCATGAAATGTTACAGTTCTCCTTCCAAAGATGGGGAAGAGTGAAGGAGCTATGATAAATGTAAGGGTAGACGTGTATCTCGGCCTGGAAATGAAGGCTGGGCTTTAGGTTATGGAGTTTAGCGTATAGAGTTGGGATGAAGCATTAGGACACTAACACTTATCTAAGATACTGCTCAAGGTTCTCTATGCAGGGCCCATTATGTTAATTATCAAGAATGTGGTCAAAGCTGTTCTGAAAACTTAGTGTGGCCCTGTTCCCCTCAATTAACACCTCTCCCCATCATTTGTTTTCCCCATTCTTCAAGGTCTAGACAATCCTTGTCTTTCTGGTCACCTTCCTTGACTATTCTGTGTGTGTTGACTATGTTCTGGGAACTCTGGCTCACTTAATCATAGTTTACCTCTTACCTAGAGCAAGTTAGAGCACATTCTTCCCAGTCTTTGCACCATGGGGCTGATTCCTTAAATTCATTTGCTATTTTTCTTTTGCTTGTATATCTATGTGTAATGCACATGCATGCTCAAATTGTGTGTGGGAGCTTGTGTGAGTGCATGAGCATGTGAAGGCCTGAGTTTGCAGTATCAGCTATTGGCAGCATAGCAGAACTTCAGCCTCATGGTGCAGACAAATGCCTGAGAAGTTATCCCCTCTGTTAAGTTAGATGCTGATGGCATATCACAAGTGTGTTGATGAAAATATGTTTTGCTTGCATATGAAAGGCTTCAAATCCAGAATGCCATAGCAACCTATGTTTGTATTTTGTTTTCTTTATTGTTGTATGTAGTGAGAGAGAAGGGACCATAGCTTCATTCTTTTGCATGTGAATGGCCAGTTTCTCTCATAGCACTTACTAAAAAAGGCTATCCTTTTTTTTTTTTTTACCATGTATTCTTACCACATTTGCTGAAAATTAGTTAATTGTTTACTTTTGTTTCGCTTCACTGGTGTTTGCCTTGATGCCAATACCATGCTGTCCTGGTCACTATAACTCTTCAGTATATTCTTAAGTCAGGTAGTGTGATGTCTTCCAGCCTTGCTTGATTTTGCTTAAGACTACCCTTCCCCCATGTTCTCTATTTTTATAGTGTGTTTATATTTCCATAGTTCCTCCTTTTGTCCTGAGTTATTTCCAAAGTTACCAAATGTGTAGGATACTCATCTTCACACAGCAAGTACAGAGAGGATGGAGAATAACCATTATTGCTATGTTCTAGTTTTCTGTTTTCTAATTAACCAGGCAAACTCTTCCAGATTTTCTGAATCAATAACAGTGACAGGGTCTCAGATATTCAAAATATTAGGATTAATTCTGGTTTACACAAAAAACCAGAGCAAAGAAAATGACACATAAGAAATTTAATACATAAGTTTGAAATCAAACTGATTCATTTCTAAAAGAGTTCACTGTCACTGTTTTATTAGGCTGGCAAACAACAGAAGTCACCCAGGGATAGTATATCACAAGGCTCTGGTTCCTTCTTGCCATTGTCAGAGGTTCCTACAGAGAATGGGTGGAGCTCTGTCAACCATAGCCAACAAGAAACAGTCCTTCTGGGAGACCCTGTCTGGGTCCCCCAGTTCCATAGGTGCAAAGAAATTATACTTTTAAAACACACCATTCCCTCAAAGAAACTTGCATTAAAATATCTCTATTACTTTCTCTTAGTTAGCAAGAACACAGCCTATATTTATTTCTGTTTGGTGTGTGATTTCACCTGGAGAATTTTGGCCATCTCTAACTTCAAAAAGCTTTAAAAAAGAAAAAAAAAGTAACATATAGGTCAAAGGTCTGCTTCACAGAGAACAAGGGCTCACATTAAAAACCGGAATCCCAGGCAACATAAGAATGCTGGAACCTGCTGGGGCCTGTCTGTACTGCCCACATTTTAAAGTGTTTTCTAGCATTTATTCAGCAAGCAGGACGCCGGCTGTCCCTCGTGGTTTTTCACAGAAGTCCATTTGCTTTCCTTCTCTGGCCTTTTTGCCATGGGCTACGTCCATCATCAGGCACAATTTCTATGGCAGAAGTTAGCGCAGGTCCATGGGGGAAACCTCATCGAGCCAGATGGGCTATTGAAAAACCAGGCTGCCTCCTTCATAGAAGACAGATCTTAATGGGCCAAGTTTCCCTTTTTCTTCCAGTTTATTTTCAAAGAAAAGTTTTTACTTAGGTAATAAAGGCTGTAATCCATTCATCTTTCCTGATATATTTCTATATATTTTAACTAAAAACAACTCATACAGACAATAAAATTGGTAAAGGTCACAAATTATTGCTAAACCTAGATTTCAAGGGATTTCCGTATAATTTTCAACACTTGAAATAACACAAGATGCCAAAAGAGCTGAAATGGAATGTTACTTTTTAAAAAAAGCAACTTAGAAAAAAAAGATGTAAAAAGGCCAAGAACTTAAAAATAAGTATGAGGTGACAGGCAAAGAAATTAAAGCAATTAAGGGGAAAATTAAAAATAAGGCTCTGTTCCAACCATAACCTTATTGTGTTACTGAGCCAGGAAGCACAGTTCTTAAAAACTTTAATAGATTTTTCTTTTTAAGGATTTACTATATATCTTCCTAAAACTGTATCTGTGATAAGAATTTCTCTTGGAAAATACCATTTTTAGAACAAATAACTTGAAATGTAAGGGTTTAGCAAGGCACCTCTGAGTTACTAAGTGACTAGTACACTGCAACAATTCATGCATACCTCTGAAGAGCTCTAGATAGGAACGAAAAGGAAAACAACAGAGATGTCTTACACCATTCTCACCCCACCCTACACATTCCTGCACACAGGACGAATGGAGAATGGTGGGCTGTCCACCCTTTTATGTGCCTTTAGGATGCCTCTGCCTTGATTTATTGTTTCCCCTCATTAGTTTGAATCTCAGTCTCTTTAGTGGAAAAAGCACCATCCACAAAGGAGGACTTAAAATTCTTTATTAAAGCATGGGCATCCAAAGAAAAGAAACAGTTTCTGCAAACTCTGCATTTAGTGTTTTCTTCATTGTAGCCTATTCCATGTCTCATGGCAAATCCTAACACCTTCCCTAAGAATAGAATGACAGGAATATCCCATAACATTGCTGCTTCTGGGGAGGAATGAAATCCCAGGGAGGCATTCTATGCCTCTACCATGATAATCCTGACATCCTTCCAGGAAAATCCATGTCCTAATAAGGACAGAGGTTACTTTAAATGCATACTATGGTGATAAATTAAATGAAAATTTACTATGTGAAGTCCCAAATTCATTTCCCCCAAATGATGATCATCAGAGTATATGGATATTGCCTTCTAGCTTTCACTGAGCTACAGATCTCTCTACCACCAACAAAAATGTGGTTATTTTAGACATACTAATGCTAGACACTGGGGATAAAAATATGAATAAAGATGTTACTGCCTTCAACAGTCTATGATCCACAGAACTAAGCTGCTGTGAAAGAGTAGATTCCCTCACATTTGAGCCTCCATCAGTTAAGTGACACATTTTTAATTTTCATTGTTTTTGTGTGTGTCTGAAAATTGTTGGTGAGTCAACTCTATGCTTCCTTCTCTCAACTGAGAGAAATTTCACTTTCCCCACAATAGAACTTTGGGAATTCTGTGCTAAATGCAATCAATAATCTCTGTGATCTATGAGGTGTAAGTGGACAACAATGGCAGCAATAGTTCTGTAATTGTTTTAAATACAGATACAGTGAAAGCTTCATTGCAATTCAGCTGTCTCTTTTACATAAAAAGCATAGAAAGGTTTATGACATAGGTAACATACAGTCTGGGAAGCCAATCGGTGAACAGAAGGCAAACAGCCAATCAGTGAACAGAAGATTCTCCAGCCTCCAGCCCCTGGTGGATGCCCAGCCAAGCCTGTTCATCTATAAAAGGTTTGTGTGTAAGAAAAGTCTCTTCAGACCATTCAAGACATTCATCCAGAAACATAAAGGAACACTAGGGAACAGAAACAGGTCAGAAGGAACAGTCAAAGATGTCCTTTTCTCAGGGTGAACTCTATATAGTGACTGAGAGTAAGTATGAACATTATTGTCTTCCTCAATTGAACTTGAGTTTCTAATCTCTCACTAAAATCACAAGGGAAATAGTTAAGATGGGAAAAGAATTGCCTAGTGATCTTATAGAAAAGGTAAAAGAACCAGATTCTTCCATTTGCAGGGATATTATTTCATGGAATTTAAGGGAAGTGCATAGAAAACAATGATCTGGTAGCTAGATATGGCAAGTGTTAGAGTCCCAGAAATCTGCTGCCATGACAAAAGAGCCAAATATCAGGGCACAGGCATCAAGGAAGGAGCATATGGACTAAATGAGGGCACTTAGAAAGGCCATCCCAGCATGCCACGCCCCTCAGCACATAAAAGCCAAGAACTGCCGAATGAGTGTTATTCTGGAGCTCTGGAGGTTTCAAACACAGACAGGGTTCACAAATGAATTCTCTAAAAACATATCTTGAGAATTCTAAGCAGAAAACCAACTGGCTTTATGGTTAGTTATGTGCAACACGTGGGCATGCTTCCAGGATCATTTCTGCCCTTCAGAAGACACAGGCAGTTCTGGCAGCTATATCTAAGGTCCTGTGGCTAAAAAAGCCTCCCCCCCTCCGATGTGTACAACATGGCAGGATTGGACAATACTACACCGTTCTCCTTAAGTAGCTATCCTTGAGAAGCTACTCATAAAATACTAATTAAATGAATTGCTAACACATTCTTCAGGTTTTCAGTCTTCATTCTGCAAGATGTTGTTCAGTGTTGTTGGAAAAGTTAAGATGGTATATGTGAAATAATCAGAACAGCCCTTGATATTCTAAAGGGCTCAATGAATGTCCCAGCAATTGTGTGTGGGGGCATTAAAGTTTTCCACATAGCAGAGCATTTTACATCCCCACTTTCTTCCTGAACTCTTTTTCCCCTTATCTACTTTACAGTGAGTCTTGATATGATATGACAAAATGAACCTTAGTATGTTTTTTGCTGTTATTTTTTCGAGACAGTTTTTCTGTGTAGCTTTGGAGCCTATCCTGGCACTCGCTCTGGAGACCAGGCTGGCCTCAAACTCACAGAGATCCACCTGTCTCTGCCTACCGAGTGCTGGGATTAAAGACGTGCACCACCAACTCCTGGCCGAACCTTAGTACTTTTTAACCTAGGATGAAAAACAATCCTCTTGCCTCAGCAGCTGAGTCTTAGGACTATAAGCACACTCCACCATACCCCATGTCCCCCAACTTCTGAATTACAAACAATTTGATGTGTAAATGACTTCCACCTTCTCTTTTTTTCCCTTCCACTTATTTCGTGCTCTCAAAGTAGAAATGTGATTTCAAGGGTAACAGGAAGTATGGTTATTTCTTTGCTAATGGCTCCTCTGCTTCCTGCTGTTCTCACTCACCAACACCCATCACCACTGTCGCCAGTGCAACCTTTCTTCTATTACAAGTTGCTTCTTGTTGCTCTTGGTTACTTTTATCCACCTGCTCACTCCCTGTACCCCTTTTGCATCATGCACAAAAAAAAAAAACCCTGATTCTTCTTAGTAGTAATTTTCCCTTCCTGTTAAAACATTACTTAGATTTAGCTCTGGTTTTGTTTTTATATTCCTTTCTTTTCTGTGGTTTTTGGTTGTTGGTTAAAAAGATTGAAATATATTTTATTATATACAATAAACATTAATCATACTTCATATACATGTGCACATAGAAATACATACCACATAAAATATATTACACATACAAACACACATATATACCCCTTACCCCTTTGGAAAATGAGATAGGTGATGCTTCCTAAACTGGAGTTATCACAAAATTTGGATAACAATAATAATAATAATAATAATAATAATAATAATAATAATGATGAACATTGATCACTGAATTACCACACCGCTACAGAAGAAATAGTAAGTATGAAATCACCACAGGACTTCTCACAATAAACTCCATATGGATCAGAGTAATTTGTGCATAAAATCTTAATGCTACCTCACTTTGTGTCCATGGGAGGTGCCATCTCTTATGCGCCTGAGATAAGGAATGGAGTCAGGAGGAGGGTCCTATCCATGAGGGGCTGTCTAGCTGTGGAGCCATATTCTGTACCCACAGTCAAAGCTCTAGCATCTTTACACTACCCCTCTGAGTCTGAAAGTGTTGGGAGAGGTGACAGACAGCTGGTCTCTTCCAGTTCATTGAATGCACTACACTTCAGCTTGCTTGAGTCACCTAAACTACTAAAGTGTTGTACCTGCTGACAATGACACCCTAGCAGCTAACTCTGAGTACCCATCCTATATTTTAAAGACTGAAAAGTTCCTCCTGATAAGAAAATTTAAAAAAGTACCATAGATTGCTAAACTACTCTCTGACCCATTGTCTAGCTGTCAGATACATTTTGTTTCATTTGGGAACTAAACCTGGGTTCTTGCATGCACTGGGCAAGCATCCAGTCTATACCACAACCCAAGAAGAAATTAAGCAAAGGAGCAATATTATTCATTATAAATTAATACAATTTGAGGAATTTTGGAGGTTATTTTATAGATGACAAACAACAACAACAACAAAAAAACCCCTGTAAGACATGTACTGACAACTGGAGAGAAAACTCAGTGGTTAAGAATGATCACGCCTCCTGGAGATGACTAGAGTTCAGTTCCCAGCACCCATGTTAGGAAGCCCCCAACCACCTCTAACTCCAGCTGGACTCCATAGGTACCCCCACACATACATACATACCTTCACACAGGCATTACCCCCAACACAAATACTTACATGCCCTGAAACATACATTAGAAACCCCCCCCCCCCATGATACATGCAAAGTCTGACACAGGATTACCTCCGAACACATATTTATATATTTTAACACACACACATTAGCCCTTGACACACACACACACACACATACATACATACATACATACATACATACATACATACCCTCACACAGGCATTACCCCCCCACATACTTACATACCCTCACATAGACATTAGCCCCCTCCACATACATGCATACCATCATACATATCATACAGACATTACCCTCTCACACACACACACATACATGTACCTTCACAGAGACATACACCTAGACACATAAATAATTTTTTAATCTTAAAAAATGTATTGAGAAGATATTTAGGCTTGTTCTGGTGGCACATGTCTGTATACCCAGCACTTGTCAGGCTGAGGCAGTCTGAGGATAGGAATTCGGGACTAGCCTGGCTACATGGCAAGTCTGAGGCTAGCCTGGGCTACATGGTAAGACTGTATTTCAAAACAAAACCAAAAAAAGAAAGAAAGAATCCAGAAAAGATGTTTCAAAGTCAAGAGATTCCACAAGTAACCTTACAAAGTAATGGGATAATGACAGTTTTCACACTGCATTTCATTTGGAAGTGGTTGAAATGGCCTGGTTGCTAAAATGCTTGCTGTAGAAGCATGCAGACCTGAGTTGAGATCCCTTACACTTGTGTAAAAGCATCCAGACATTGAAAAATACCAGTACTTTTGGCGATAGAGACAGGCATGTAAACACGCTAAGTTTCATGTCTAAATGTGTGGTTCCTCATCCTTAACATCAATTTCTCTACTTGTGTGTGTATGTAAATGTCCTAAAATCCAAAAGCATCTGACAGTGCAAATATTTCATCCTCAAGATGTTGGTAAAAAATGTCCAATTTCTATTTCTCAAAGCATATAGATCTATGGACAGGAAAACATGGCCATATGACATGAATAAAAGAGTGAAATAAAACAGAATGTAAAGATTCATTTTTTTTTTAGAACCATTTGTCTGAGGCTGAAGATATGGATCGGCAGTTGAGAGCACTTGTTACTCTGCTAGAGGACCCAGGTACCCGCATAGTGACTCACAACTATCTAGAACTACAGTTCCAGGGGGACCTAACACTTTTCTGCTGACCCCCATGGGCACCAGCATGCATGTAATGCAGGCAAAACACCCACACATATACAATAAAATATGTTTTCAAAGAAAATTTTGTCGTAACATAAATTTTGCTAGAAGCCTGCATTGGCTTTCTCTGCTCAGAAGGCATTTCATTTGTCTCCTCTCTTTTGGCATTGCTTCTGCTCCATCAGGCTCAGAGGCCCAGTAGGCAATGGAACCCCTATAGTAACTTTCTATTTCCCTCATAGTCTGGAGGCATCTACAGTGGCTTAATGTATTTGGTTGTTTCTCTCTTTGACAAGATCCTGAGAGCAAATAGATTTTTACTGTATTGTAGCCTGTGAACCTGTCACTGTGGCCACACCCCCTTGGGCATGGGTTCAGGCAAACTGAAGTGGAAAAGAAAAGTGTGAGGCATGGTCTCTGGCTTGCTGTCTCTCTCTCTCTCTCTCTCTCTCTCTCTCTCTCTCTCTCTCTCTCTCTCTCTCTCTTGGGTCAGCCAATCCAATAGGAAGGGCAGAGAAGTGCTCCCATAGTTCTTTATTATTATCTGTGTAAGTGTTCCCCAATAAAGATCCATTTATCATTTATCTTGGATCTAGTGAAATCATTACACCCTCGCCTTCACTGTATGATGTCTTCCATTGCTCCAGGTCTGTAAAACTCATCAATGAAATGTCTCCATCACCTCTTGTTTCTCCTATGTCTGTACTCAATTGAAATTCAGTATGTGTAAAACCTGTTCCAAGATAGCTTAAAAGGTTTGGAGTCTAGCATATAAGAAGCTTCCTTCTACCAATAAATCCTGTCTGCTGTAAGACTGTTTTATTTTGTAGCCATTAAATATATCAAAACTTTATAAATCAAGCCCATTTTATACCAAATGCAAAAAACAAATGTGAAAAATTAGTGGATCTTGACCAATAGAATTTTAACTTGATATATGGTAAAAACTAAACAAAAAGTCATAAACTAAAAATATGCTTATGAAATGATATAAAACATTAAGAACCTCAATATAATAAATAATTGAAGAAATATGAATAATGCCAGTGAGAAGAAAACAATTTTATCTCTAGTTTTAAAGAATACACATAAAAATATCAAAGTTATTATCAAACACCAACATATGTACTCCCCTACAATGCATCCTTACACATGTAAATATATAACAAATTCTCAGAAAGCATAAAATAATTTGCCTAGAAATCCCACACTTGCATTTGTCAGGATAAACAATTGTAAGTACAGATAAGATATGCATAGCATTGTTATAAATGTCCAATAACAAACAGGGAGTAGTTAAAGACAGTACCCCTGAATACCAGACAGCCACTACAATGATATTTTAAAAATAACTTACTGATGTAAAAAGATTTTTAAAACATATTCCTTAGTTAAAATCGACACATGACAAAACAATATTATGTAGTATAACTGCTTGCGGTATATGTATATAGGAAAGAATAGTAAGAATTGTATGGCACGTATAATTGAAATTATTTTTATGCATCTCTGTTTTCTAATTCATTCTCAACAAATAACACAATAACCACATAATAAACATGAAAAGTGAAACTCACAAAAAGAATCCCTTCAGCTAGGAAGCAGGACAGAGGAGTCAATTCAACTGTTTTGCATGTTAGAAAACCTAAAATAATGTGTGAAGCTGATTTCGGTGGGAGAAAAAAAAGGTCCTAGAAAAATATTTAATTATGTGAAACTTATTTCCCAGAACTTTACAGATGCATTTGCCTGATAACAATCTGCTAATTACAAGTGCTATCTGCATAGTCTGAAAAAGGCTCTGATGACCCCACTCTGAGCTGTCATTCCACCTGAATTGCACCTATGCCATGTTTTGTTTGTAGTTCTGGTCCTTAGAAAAGTTAACCTGAGGCTCTGTGGGGTAGCTACAGCTGGCTATGTGTAAATTTTATTTGGTCTTTGGTAGATCATTGAGACAATATACATCACATACTCTATTTGTAGAGCAGAGCATATTGTCGCCCAACACCACCCATCACTACAATGAAGAAGCCAAACATCCCTCTTAGGAAAGCTATCTGGTTACACCACATCCGGGGCTCCTGCACACCATACTAAAGACTCTTATGTAGCTGACTTTGCTTTCTTTCCATTCTCTTTTCGTAACTGGTAGCAGACAACAAAAATAGAAACTTGAGCACTAAAAATACAACTAGAACATTTGAAATGTCACTTTTATACATCATTCCATCTGATTCCTTCACATAAGTATGGATATCCTGATCCAGACGGCAGCAGGTGAAGAATCTAATTTGAAATGTGTTGCTGTCCTGCCTCTGTGCCCAGTCCACTAGCCTCATCAAGTTGCAGTTATGAGAACATCATATTTGCTTTAGAAATTAACAGCCAACAGTTGGAGGAAAGCAGCAAAGAGAGGCTGTATACAGACCTTGCATCTGGTAGCTGTACGGTGCCTGTCCAGGTTGAGGGGTACCAAAGCTTGTGCCATAGCTGAGAAATCCCGTCTGTCCAGGTGACTGAGACTGTGACAAGCCACCTTCCGTCTTGATGCCTGCCCACAATGCACCTAAATCAGTTAGTGACAGCTGATCTATCTGTTCGTTTTCAGAAGCTGGTGAATATAGACAAGCCCACACTCCCACAACTGCCCAATCACAACTGCCCCCCCGACTCCTCTGCAGGAATTCAGAGCATGAATGTTTACAGTTGAATGCCATAAACCACAAGCTCAATTCTTCTTTTAAAAAGTCTAGATTTGAATGTTCATTCATATGATTCTCTCTGATTTTCCTGCATTCAACTTTCTAGAAAGTAGAACTCGGGAGGTATTGTTTCCACAGTTCATTTTGTTATTTTACCAGAGTAGGTCATCCTGCCATAGTCAGAAATAATCATAACAAGAGATAAGACACACTGTTCCCAAGCCACTAAGTCTCCTTTTCCCTGAGATATGATTTCTCAGAGTCTCTAGGATTTTCATCTTTTTTCCCAACTCTGATGCTAGTGCACAGGACACTTTGATGCCAAAGGAAGCAACACAGGATATGAACAAGTGGGGAACCCATCTAGATCAAACCCATCAGAACTAAATGCCACTTTCTCTAAGGGCATGTGACCCTAAGATTTCTTCATAGAATGGTGAAAATAAGGAAAAGGGAAAAAAGATAGGCATAGATTTTCATAGTGAGACTAGCAGAGAGGATTCAAAAAGAATTTGTTATATCTTAGATTAGACCCACCACTCATCTGCTCATAGGTTTCTAGGCAAATAAAGTTTCTGCTTCTTTCTTTTCTTCTCCTGAGGATCTAGATCTTTCTGGTAAAGCAGCATTAAGAAACCAGAATGTCAAGGAACTGAACCTCTAAAACATCAGAGTGATCTATATATTCCTGCAAGTGGCCAGTAGCATGCTGTTTGTCCTTACTTGTTTTCAAGTATTCAAGTGTGAGCCTTCTAAATGCAGGCAAAAGTACATTTGAAGTTATATTATCATGTAAATACAAGTTTATGTTTTATAGAATTATAGAAAATTATTTGTGGTTCTCAATTACTTTTCAAAGCACCAGGCTGGTACACTAATTCCAGACTGGGACATGGCAACACTGAGGTAGGCCACTGCTCTCAACTGTAGTTAAAGGCAGTCATAAAATGACCCTCACTCCCACAGAGGGAAGACAGAAACATTCCTGCCAAGAGAATTCACATTTTTCAATAATCTTGGTTTTCACTGAAGATAAATCATATCTTTAGGATCTAGAATACACAGTAGTCTTGCTGTTTATTTCCATTTTAGGGGAATTTCATGGGTAGAATGAAGTTAGGTAATTATCCTAAGGCAGCAGATGAATCTGATTTGGCTGAGAGATCCTACTTTAACTTCTTGGGTATTTCTGAATACTTCACAATGACCTTAACATTGAAAACTTAGTACAAGCTTAACATGTCAAAACAAATGTGATGTGCTATGTACAGATAATCTCACCCCTGAACAACTCAAACTTGTAAATGATTCCTGGAAACATACCTGCCCTAGACGGGTGGCTGGACAGTTCTAGAAACTCCCTTTATTTCCATGTGTCACCAGTAGGGACGTTCCCCCTTGTATCTCCTCCCAACCAAGGGCATCCTGCTCTCCCTCCCGCCCTCACTGGACAACCTCAGAAGCTCAGGATGTTTTCATCATGCTGTGATGAAAACAGATCTGGAAAAGCAAGAAGAGGTGGAAAACACCAAGAGCCATACCTATCCCCCAAACCTCTACCCACAGGGAGAAAACTCATTTTCTTAGAAACCTATGAGCAGATGAGAGATGGGTCTAATCTAAGTTGTAACAAATTTGTTTTTTTGTCCTCTCTGCTATTCTCACTATGAAAATCTATGCCTATCTTTTGGTTTTCTTTTTTTCTTATTTTCACAGTACTATATAGAAATCTTGGGGGTCACAGGCCCTTAGAGAAAGTAACATTTAGTTCTGATGGTTTTGAGATGAAACTACAAAAACTGGAGTTACATGTGAGTTAGACTTTATTTCCATATATTTTAACATAAACTAATAGAGAGTCAAATTCCTTGATGTCAAGAGACAGCAGTAAATGGAAGAAAGTTGCCCAACTTCTACTGAGTGGTGAAAAACTTCGACAGAATAGCAATGTTTTCAGTGTTTGCTGGAAAGTATGCAACACAAAAACTACACCAACAAAGACTAATGTAACAGCTGCCAAAATGCTATTACCTTCAGAAGGACCTAGTCTAGTCTTTTTCTACAAATACTCATACTTGTTTATTTGTCATTCTCTGTGTTTTTCTTTCCTCAATAAAATGTCCCATATTAGTGTACTTTAATTGGTTGAAAAACTGCAATCACAACTCAAATTGAAGAAAATGTATTTTGAAATTTGTAGTCTTTTGTAAATAGAACTTTGGGATTTGGCTGGATTTATTTTTAATTTACAGGTATTGACCCCATCACAATTGAGTTAAATTACACCAAGATAAAGATAATCTCCAGGTGGGAAGGAACAAACAGCATGTGAGCTTTGAATGCTTCCTGATCCAAGTCTTCAAAGCGCAGTCCAGGAGGTGATATATAGATCAGTTTTCCTAATGGGTGATAATGCTGAAATTTGATCATGTAACCACCCCAACATTTAGGGCAACAGTTTGCTGAATTCTACATGTATTTCCCTAATCATAGCTAGGCATCTGATAAACAGGAAATGGATCTTTACCCCAAAAGACTTCATTCATAGAAGTTTTATCACAAATATGCACAAAAATACTTTGGATTCCAGAGTCAAGTGCTCCGATGCCCAATTCAGATATAAGTAGAGAGAAAGGAGAGCAAGGGGCCTAATACCCAGGCAACCTGCTCACCACCTCTGACCTCAAGTTAAGAGTTCACTGTCTTTACAAAGCTCACTAGCAGGAATTACACAGAATACAAAGCAAGCAGGGTAACAACAATTTTTGAAGTGGACCACCAGCAACACTCTGGAAGTAGTACTAAAGCACACAACATGGCCCCACCAGAATACACCACAAGAATAATGGTTCAATGACTCACCATAGGAGGAAATTCCATAGGGCTGTCCCGGCTGTGGGTACGTGGCGTAGGCTGTGGCTTGTTGCATTCCTGTGGTAAACTGTGTTTGCCCATATGCAGCCATAGTTTGTGAGGAAGGGGTAGGGAGAATATGTGGGTATGGTCTGCTATTTGTCAGGAATGACAGAAAATAGAAAGCCCATGCATTAGATGGAAACATGCAAGGTCAAAATGAACAACTACATAACAAATTCCAGCTAAAGAGTGTATCTTACAGTCCAACTTTCCACTAGAAATTGACAAAGCACTTCAAAGTACTTCAGTGCTACTAGGTAGTGCTTAAGATACATTTCCATATATATATATATGTATGTAATTAAGCGTCTACAAAATTCCTTTCACTTAAATTAAGATGTAACATGGGCACAGACATGACTTGGAACAGAGTAAAGTCTACTTAGAAAAGTCATGTATTGATTAAGAGAAAATATATCTTACTTGGAAGGATAAATCTGTGGTGGAGAGAATGGGTGAGCTGGTCTTGGACTAAAGCTGCTGCTCCCGAGAGCTGAGGAAAAAGAAAACACAGTGATGCATAGGAACCCAAGAAGAACACTAAACATGAGAAAAACATTGGATGTCACAAACTATGGCATCACCACAGATAACTGCAGGCATTTGACCTCTGTGATCTACAGACATAGTGATTTCGTACTGTCTTTCTACTAGGAAGTAAAAAAGGGCTGGAGAGATGGCTCATGCAATAAGAGCATCGACTGCTCTTCCAGAGGACCTCGGTTTGGTCCCCAGCACCCACCCACAGGTTGGCTAACAACCATCTGTAACCTCAGTTTCTAGGGGGTCCAATGCCTCATTATGATTATCCCAGGCAATGTACACATGTGGTATATAGACATGTGCAGGCAACACACCCATACACATGAAATAAAATGAAACCTTTAAAAGGGGTACTCATAGCCACTGATTGAGTGGTTCTAATTTTAAATAGCCTCTTAAAAATCAAAGATACAGCCGCAAATATAAATACAGCCATGAATACTTGTCAGAGTGCTTTGACAGCGAGGAGTGCTGTCCCCTTCAGGAAAGCCAGGTTGAAAGGGAAGTAGAAAATTCAAAGGGTCTCTGTATATGCATCAGGAACACACAAAGCTCAAACGGAATTAACAAGAAATGTGTTTTAATCTCTCCTGTGAGGGAAATGGGAGTGATCCACATTTGCCTATGTCGATGATCTAACAATGTTGTTTAGTAAAACTGCATTCCTGCAGCTATCTTTAGTGTCTCAGGTTGCAAGCCTAGCCTGTTTGTTCTGTGTTCTGTTCTCTTAGATGTATGTATTCAACTTGGATGCTCAAGCCAACAGGTTTTTCCCCCTTAAAGAAACAGTTCAGTAATCAAGCAAAACTTAATTCCTTTTAATCAGATTTTCTTGACTCTGATTTCTGAATTTCAGAAATTCACCAGGCTTCTATAAAATGTTCTTTTGACTCTCATTCAAATTAAAAAAAAAAAAACATTTTCAATAGGACAATTTACCTACATGTAACAATATACATTTGTTTATGAATACATATTTCCCCCTCAAACTTTCCAATCTTTCCCTGGCTAAAATGCAATGTTTGGGTGCAATTATTATAGAATGTAACTAACCTCAGTGTGTTTGCAGGCTCTGCCACATAGTCTCTGTATTTCTCCCCTACTCTTATGTCAAGTCCCATGCACTCAGAGAGTCATGTCTTTTCTCATTTGTCATGTAATGCATTTCTGCTTGTCACACTTCATGTCCCAGTGGGTACTTGGGATAAGAGTGGGAAATTTTGATTAGAATCTCAGAAGATATGGGCCATCTTTCTCTATTCAAATAAATGAGACCTAATCCAAGGACTGCCAAAAGGTATGGGGACATCTGGCCTTTCACACTGCCAGGTTTCCACGGCTGGTGTCACATTAGGAGGGACAGAATCCACATGAAAGAGATGGAAGTACCACATGGCTCATGTCCCCCAAACTCTGGGCACTTACTGAATACCTTCTTGGTCCCAAGCCCCTTGGCAGATGCTGCAGGAGCAGTCATGGAAAAGACAAGCCCTATCCTACCTGTGGGGAGATTTGTTAAATGCTTCAGTTTCTAACACGGAGGTATTGCTGAGAATACACTTAGACTATGAAGGTTGCCTGACGCTTCTCCAGGTCACCTCTGGGGACAAGCTCTTCCACACCCCTTCTCTAAGCATAAAAAGAGGCCAAGGTCAAAGCAGACAATTATCTGCAGAAGGAATTATCTCCCTGGAAATCACCATCAAAAATGAGTGTTTCTAAAGGGTATGCCACCTGATGAGAGAAGCCACAAGACCCTCCTTTGTTCTTTTCTAGATCTGCTTTTCAACTCCTGAGTCATAATTCTTGAAAAGATCATCATCTCAGTAAGTCGCACCCAACAATTTTTTTTCAAAGAAAATAAAGAGAGGTGTTAGGATTTTCTATCACACTATAAGTTAATGGAACTGGAGTTCAAAGCATCTGCACTGTATGTGTGTATACACAGGAAAGTAATAAGAACTGGGGGCTTACAGGGTGTGGAAAGTCAAGTCACATGGTCTCAAGTCATTCACTCCTAGCTTCCATATAATGATGCAACAATGCTTGCTTCTAGGCTACATATGAGCCTTGTGAAGACTAAGTAAGATAATTCATTTGAAGTGATTCATATAGTGCTTACATAAATAATAAATGACTTTCTCTGATTCTCACCATGTTTGTCCCTTCTTTCTGGATTCCTGTGGTATGTGTGTATACATGTGTGCATATTTATGTGTATGCAGGTGTATATATGTGTGATAGTGTGTGGGGGGGGCAAAGGCTAGATGTTAATCTTGGGCGTTCTTTTTCAGAACCTTATTTTGTGAGACAGGGTCTCTGATTTGCTCAGAACTCACTGATTGGATTAGGCAAGCTGACCAGTGAGTCCCAGGGGTCAGCTTAACTCCACCTCTCCAAAATTAAGGTTACTAGCACAGGCCATGGTGGCTAGAATTTTCCATGGGTTGCAAGACCAAACTCAAATCTTCAATCTTGCATGAGAGTACTTTACTGAATGAGCTATCTCCCTATCCTCTCTTCTGTTTGCTTGTTTGTTTGTTTGTTTTTTAATTCTACACAATAAACAGCATTACTATCTGTTCAGAAAAATGCTTACTGGTAGAATTTTTGATCCATATTTTACACATGTGGTGTTCAGGATAGATAGAACTAACATCTTTGAAGACAGAGGAGTGGGCAACACAACTACACTGACCTTTTAACCTATGTCCTGTTGTCTTTTCCATCAAAATATATACATTCTACTTACATCCTACACAGAAACTAGAAACCCCGGTCACCATCTTGGTTCCCTCTTCCATTCCCTTACCCCAAATCCTAAAGCAGCCTGCTGCTCTGGCCCTCATCCTCACATCCATTCCTCATTCAGGACTCCAGCCCTGCTTCAAGTCCTCATCATGTCACACTGCAATGGCCACAGTAGCCATGAGGACTCTTGCATTATGTCCCAACTTCTCTCCCTCCCTATTGCCACCACAGAGATTCTGTCTCAATGAAGTCCATCCTATAGCTCGCAATCTCGTAGCCACTCACATGATTCTAGGAATGACTGATAGATTATTTGGAAGAGGATACAGGAGGCTGAGGCTTCCATACCCTTTTGTTTCTGGTACAATGCAACCTGCCTGGATTTCAGGACTCCTATATGCATTGTCCATTTTACATTTGTCTTGCATGTTCTTCAAGATAGGACCCCTTCTTTATCATGCTCTTCATGCCCCTGTTTGACAAACCTACTGCCATAGACACTACACCTTCACATTTCTTCACTCTACCTTCTCTCTCTGCACTTTCTTGGAACATTGCACCATTAGGTGCATTGCATTCTGGTTAGCACAATTCCATGTGTAGCTATGACTTTTCTCTGGAAACTATGAACTTTGGGTGCTGGAGACTTCCCATGTCTGTTTCCTCAGCACCTGATAGGATCTATCTAGCACATGGCAAATAATCAGTTAGTAATACTTGCATAATAAGAATGGGATCATGGACCTGTGAAATAGTTAAGTGGGTAAACTGTGGATACCAAAACCAATGACCTGAGTTCAATCCCTGAAATCCACATGATGGAAGGAGAATGACTCCAGCAAATTGTCCTCTGGTCTTCATATGCACATATGGCACAAGTGTGGCCTCATACATACATATGTACATACATATCCCCTCACACAAACTTTAACAAATAAGATGAAATTGTAGTCATAAGCAAGGTGGGTTTTAAAACCTGAAATTAAGGGTGGATTTGATATTCTAGGCTATACATAACAAGCCCGATTTGGGTTTATTGCTGATCTGTAAATTGGAGAAAACAGTATCATCTATGACCTAGCAAAGAACCATGAAGTCTTGCTGCTATTCCCATATCTGTGTGCACCTAAAATCACTACATATTTCAAACTGCCATATAACATACCATATACATGTCCCCTAATCTAAACCCCTGAGATCTCTGGTAGCCTATAGTTTAGTGTCTACCATGTTATACCTCAAGTGCCCTTCCCTTAATTGCCTGAACTACTTTTACAACAGTAATCCAGGAATCCCAATTGATTTTACTGTCCCAGGACCAGAATAACCCAGAGCAAGAGGATTACTGAAGATTATGTTATTAGAGTAAGTACAACAGTCACATTCTCCATTCATCAACTCCAAATGACAGGAATCAGAGAGTCCTGGACACACACAGACAATCCATACCTCCTAGTCAGCACACTTGTGATTATTCTAGTCTTTCTCTTCCTTCTACCACATAATTTAGGTTTTGAAGTGGGGGAGAATTCAGCCAAAAGCAATCTCAAAGGTGAGAATCCACTGAGCAGATTGAGGACACTCAGAGGTCTCCTGTCTCCAGCCAGCCCTATTAGAACTGGCAACATTCTTCCTCCAATCAGATGAAAGGCACAGACATGAGTTTTCCCTCTTCCTCTTCTCTGTCCTTCATACTCACATACTCTTTAATTGTAATTACAGTCAGCTCCTTCTTCAAAACACTCAAAGCTGACAGTTTCTCAGTTCCACTCCCTCATTGCTGGGCTCTAATCTCTGACATGGCAAAGAGAGAGGGCACCTACCATGTCTCTACTGAAGAGACATAATCTAACAAGGGATGTGCAGCCAGGTTCAGAATTCCATCTGCATAGACTCAGTGATGCCTCTGTTTCAATGGCTCCTCCTGGCCAGTGACAATGCTCTTGAAGGACAGCAGGTCTGGGAGGGCTATGAGTCCCCCAGTGGCCTTGCTGAAATGCATTAGACTAGAAGACAGCCTAGATCAGCTCCACCTAGCCTGTCTTTCCTTCCTTCTCTTCTCCACGATTTCCCCCTAATAAGATCCTGGCACGTGACTCCTGATCTGTTGGCTTTTCTGGGACGATGTGAGAAACCAGTCAACTTTCTTTGGAGTCAGGGAAATAATGAACTCCCTGATTCTAACATGTTCCCATAAAGCCTTTTCTACACAATCAATGGTGTGTGTGTGTGTGTGTGTGTGTGTGTGAGAGAGAGAGAGAGAGAGAGAGAGAGAGAGAGAGAGAGAGAGAGAGGGAGGGAGAAAGGGAGAGAGACAGAGACAGAGACAGAGACAGAGACAGAGGAGGGAGGGAGGAGGGAGGGAGGGAGGGAGGGAGAGGAGAGAGAGAGAGAGAGAGAGAGACAGAGAGAGAGAGAGAGAGAGAGAGAGAGAGAGAGAGAGAGAGAGAATGCACATACTTATGTGCACATACTTATGTGGGGAGGCTAGAGGCCAACACTGGGTCTTCCTCAGTCATTTCTCCAAATTACGTTTTGAGATTGCATGCCTGAAGTTTTACATGGGTACAGAAAATCTAATTCAGGTTCTTCAGCTTGTGGGACAAAGACCTTACCACTAGGCTGTCTCTTCAGCCCAAAAGGGACCCCTTAAGGATGAAAACTAGATCATGCAAAAACCTGAGGTACCAACCAAAGCACCAAGTTCCCCAACCAAAACTCATCCCTTCATTCACCAGGGTCTGTGTTCAGATGCCCCTCCACAGGAGCCTCACTCTAAAAGAAGAACATCAATGACTCTTCTACTATTTTTTATCATCTTTCTTTGCTTGAGAGTCAGACCTTCAAAGTGGCATCTTTTCATAACCAGTTAATAAGTAAACCACACTGATCATTCATGATGTTTTCCTCTTCTATTGAGTTGTTTCTATTTGCTGATATACTAGACTGTGTTTGATTGATGCCATCAACAGGGATTTAACTAACAACTAGTAACAAATTTAGATTGGGGGGACTGGAAGGTTAGTCAGAGGCCTTACAAACACATTGTTTACAATCCCTATGGTCCTTAAAATTTCAAATGACTAAAATAATTGTGCCAGAGGGAGCTAGCAGACAAAGGTGCTTGCTGCTAAGCTTAAAGACTTGAGTCTGCCCCCTGGGATCACCATGGTGGAAGAAGAGAATAGACTCTTGATAGTTTTTCTCAGACCTTCATCATACCATGGCATATGTTTGTGCATACATGTATGAGTACACACAATTAATTAATTGTACATGTGCACCAATTAATCACTCTGTACTGTAAGGAGTAATTGAGAGAAACATCACAATGGTTTCAAACCACAGTAAGCAACCTTACAATTTTCAAGTACATGCCTTGGCAAACTGAGCAGTCTCCTCTAATGTCCCCACACTTAGGGCAGGAGGGAAGACACTAAAGAACCCCCCTCATGAGACAGAGGTGACAATGCCACCACCCCCAGAGTGGCCCCTAGCCCTTTTCTCTCTGTTGACTGATTTCTAACAGAATGAAAGAGCTTTGTCTCCACAGAGCTCTGCTTCTCACACCTCACCATGTGTGCTCCCTAGCTCATCCACTTCTTTCCTCTTTTCCCTCAAAGGGAAACTCGGCAGAAACTTAGATCTTTTCTAGATTCAGCAAGGTGTCCCTAAAGTCTTCACCCAAGCCCTTTTCTAGGTCCTTGTTTTTCCTCTTTGTCTTTTCAAAGCAGCAGCTGCCAAATACCTGAGATTCTTGATAATACAACAATCCCAGCAAATTGCCTCATCAAAGCATGTGTTTTCTGCTGTTCTGAATACCTCTCATTGTCTGGGGCTCTGAAATCTCTAGCATCCATGTGATGATGACAACCTCCTAGTCACTTCCTTGTACTGAGCAGAAGCACTAGAATTTGACAGTATCTCCCAATGGGTTCCAATATAATCATCCTCCTTCTGTCTGGATCTTCACTCTGGCTCAAGACTACAGTCCACACTTTTTATTTCCTCATTTCATGTCTCAAACCACATAACATTGGGCATTTCATTCCTACATTTAGGCAACATATCTCAAGCAGCTCTAATACAGTCAGTATTATCATGGCTACTGGCATGTAAGTATGGATAATACCAAGACACCCTGGTCTCATAGGCCTACACAGTAAACAAGAAGACAATGAAAAACAATCTTTCAAGTACTGATGAAAGCTAAGCATGGAAGTATGGAGAACTAACTATAGAGCTGTGTGGTGGTATCTCACTGGCTTGGAGATTGTTGGTTGGGGGACTCTTTTCTTTCCAGAATTTTCATTCTCTTGTTCTCATTTCACATCTCTTCCAGTGTCATCATGAGATGCAGCTTTCCCTCCATCTTTGTCTCCTGTCCATGTTGGGCTGTATCTTCTCCATTAAGGCAGTTGGAGACACGAATAATTACTTTTTAAACAGTCTCAATTCTCTTATCTCTTGCATCCTATCTGCCAAGTTCATAACTCTGGATCCATGGTTCTCAACCTTCCTAATGCTACGACCCTTTAAAAAATTCCTCATGATGTAGTGAACCCAACTATAAAATTATTTCCTTATTTCATAACTGTAATTTTGCTACTGTTGTGAATGGTAATATAAATATCTGATATGTGACCCCTGCTGGAGTCATGACTCCTGTGGGGGTCACGACCTACGGTTTGAGAACCATTGTTTTAAAGGGCAAAATCACTCTGTGTGTATATATTCCAAGTTCAAGAGCTCCAGTTTTGCTTGGACATGTGACTGCACTGTCTATCCACTTGGACATTTGGAAGCCCCCTCGTCATACTTTCCTATTCGGCAGAGCATCTCCATCAGTCTCCTCCAGCTCCACACATTCACAAGCCTGTCACTAATCTCCTGTTTGAGACACTTCAGGGTAAAAGGTAGACTGCATTCACTACTGGCTTATCCATGTGTTACTTCACTGTTCAAAGATGAATGGCCTACTGTAAGTGTCAAGAATACAAGGTTAACAAGGGACAGAATCCCTTCAAATTTTGTTACCTTCTTGTAGCACATGCTATCTAACTTATGTCTTAAAATAATACTTTTTCCAATTTATAAGTGCTATATATGTGCCCAATAAGGAAATTTTGGAAAATACACAATAGCAGAAAAAGAAAAAAATGAAATTCAAAATTTATCCTACTACCTAGACACAAATATGATTTTTGTCCCCATACATACAGAAATATATTCATACAAAGAAATGTATGAAAATATGTATTATAATAAAGATTCTACTCTTTTATTTTTTATTTTATTTTATTTTGGCTTTTTTCAGGCAGGGTTTCTCTGTGTAACCCTGGCTGACCTGGAACTCAGTCTGTAGATCAGGTTGACCTCAAACTCAGAGATCTGCCTGCTTTTGTCTCTGAGTGTTGGGACTAAGGCTGTGCATTACCATAGGTTTCCAAGATATTACTTTTATATAGCCTACCCTTTCACTTCATAAAACTAAGATTTGTTTGTCTACATATTCACTGCATATAAGTATTTCTGCATGGGTATACATACACACATAGAAGATGGCTGCGTATGAATGAATCTGCCATATAGAGAGTGCTTCTTTTAAATCCTCTGCTTTCACTTCCAATTCAATATTCTCACTTCATCGTTACATCTCTGATTATCTCTGTTGCCACAGGATTACCTATTCAGCTCATTCATATATGGAGGTATTCTATCTTCTGTCTTCAACTTTAATAAATTCCACTAACTTTACCACCCTGTATACTTCCAAACTTCCCATCTGCAAACTTTATGAGCTATGGTGCTTAATATCTGTGACATCTTCTGATAGTTCATACCTCTCATTCAAAGTACCCCACATCAAAGCAGCAGATATGCTCCACATATGCCGTGCTCTCCTCCTCTCTGTCTTGCTTGACTGATGCAATGACCATGGGTCATGGATGACTTCAGCTCCATAAATGTAAAGAATGCCTCATTTTCCCATTCTCCCAGAATTTTGCCAGAATTCTTCAATATTTCTTTTTAAAATAATTTATTTTTATTTTATGTATGCCAGTGTTTTGCCTGCATGTATATTTGTGTGAGGGTGTCAGATACCCTAGAACTTACAGCTACACTGACACAACTGTTGCAGACGGTTGTGAACTACCATGTGGGTGATGGGAATTAAACCCAGGTCCTCTAGATGAGCAGCCAGTGCTCTTTAACAGTTGAGACATCTCTCCACCCTGCTCTTCAATATTTCTTAATCAAATTAATGCAAAACTTTTAAATTGGTCTCTCACTTGAACTTAGGTGTCCCCAAATACATTGCCCCAGCATCCATGAATGAATCATAAACCTAAGCTTCAGCCTGTTCTTTGCTGTCTCCCATTGCACAGAGGCAGAAAACCAAAACCAAAAGCAAAAGCAAAACCAAAACCAAAACCAAAATAACCTCCAGGCAGAACTTGCTGGCCTCCTTGGCTTCTGAACCCATCCCTCTCTAGCACATCCACATTTCTCACACAGAACCCATTAGGAATATCAGAACAATGTCAACTCCCACATTTCCATGCCCTCTGCACTATGGTCCCCTCACATAGAGTAGGCAGTCTGACAGTGTCCTCCTCCGTGGTCCCATGTGAACTTTTGCTATTTGTCTCCTAAATCTGAGTGTTAGCCTGGGACATCTTTCCTAAAAGTCTACCTTAGCCTGATCTCTACTAGATCCCTGCCTGGGTGCTCTTGCAATCTTTGGTCTTCCCTGTGCTGTTGTCAAATTATACTGGGATAATGTTTCATTTGTTCATCCCATTAAGTTCTGAACTGGGACCATTTTCATGCATCTATGAATTTATAGCGGCATAAAGTACATTGCCTGGATGAGCCAAATTGCATTTAATGTTTTGTGAAATAATAAATTGATAAAATGTGCTCTGTTGTTTACTTATTGCTTCCACCTAATATTATTAGTGCCAAAGTTGTACATGTATACTTAATTTTGTATCTGCATATGATTTCATTGTGGTGAACTATAAATATGTGAGTCCAAGAACAAGACCATCAATCATAAATCTATGAAGGCACATGATAAGGGCATACAATTTAAGAATTGTCTCTGATAGAAAATCATTTTTTAATAAAGTAATACATTCTGGGTAGCTTTGACAAGTGTATGGCAAGGGTCTCACAGTAAGTACTGCCACTGTTAAATTCTTCTGAGTGTTTTGATTGCTACAGACACAATATGTGTACTGTTTACTAGAGGCTTTGCTAATGTGAGAGTGATATAAACCTATGAATATAACACTGCTGAACAGAATCACCCCAGCATAGACCTTGTTCAGATGAGAGTCAGCTTTGAGGGAACTATGTCCATTTAGGATGTCTTGAGGAGTTGAATTTTGCCCATGCAAACTTGCATGATTGGAAAAACAATACAGATAATAAAAGGAGAAGCATCATTCACAAATAAAGATAATTTGGTTGAAGAATGGAGAACAAAAGTCCTTTTATCTTCCTTGGACACCGACGTTATTTGTAAACACTTCACAGAGACTACAAACATGGGAATTGTTAATTTGCAATTTGGAGGAGAGCTATAATTACATTTGTATCTGTGAATGCTCATACAGCTACATGAACACATACACTTATATAATAAACTAGGAAATACAATGTTTAGTGTGAATTGAAAAATCTAATTTTCGTTCCTTACCTGAACCTGAGAAACTGTCTAAAGACCCGTCTGCTGCTGTTGAAGCTATTTCACTGCTGCTCATTGGCTCTGTTTTAACTACAAAAGTAAACACACATCACATACTCAATTAGTAGTCATTTATAAAGGTGTGGGAGAGAAAATATAACATCCTAAATAATGTTACTACTAGATTCTCTTTTGGAAAAATTCTCATGTTAAATTTCTTTTCTATAAGAAAGTCCTTCTTCTGTTACAAATTACCCTTTAAAGCCATGGTTCTCAACATTAATGCTGTGACCCTTTAATACAGTTCCTCATTATTATTATTATTTTGTTGCTACTCTTCATAGCTGTAATTTTGCTACTATTATGAATTGTATGGTAAATATCTGATTTGCAGGATATTTGATATGGTACCTGGACCCACAGGCCTGACAACTGCTTTAAAGGAAGAATTTAAAAATTAATTAAATTCATTTTCAGTATCTACCTACTAATTTGCTTATTAGTAAAAACATTACTTACAATATACAATGTGAAATTATTTCTTGGTGTTTGTCAAAAATCTGTTATTTAGCCAGGCAATCAGAAGGAAAATTTAAAAGGGTTTCAAGAAGTGGAGAATAAATGGCCATCCTTAAGACCAACTGATTCCATGGTGATTGAGAACAAGTATGTGCATATGCACATATTACACGCACACACACACACACACACACACACACACACACACACACACACTTCCTTAGATATTTAATATGGTGCAGACACAACCATAAGCCAATGAACTCCTATTACTAAGGCATTTGATATGACCAATTGAACAATAATTTTTGCACAATGAAGAAAAGAGGAATTTTTCTATTTAAAAATACTATTAATAGAAGATAGTGTAAGGAGGAAAAAATATATAAACATAATATATATTTTTATATAACCTTTGACAAAGTTCCTAAGGATTGAGAAGTACCATTATGATATAGGCCATAGGATGTCCACTAAATCTACTTCCAACAGAATGACAGAATCCCATATACCACCAGATAGAGCCATACTCTTTCAGAACTCAGAGCATCTGCCTTTTCCCTCCCTAGTTTTATAATCCCTTTTGTGGAATGCCATTACTGGCATGCTTCTAACCTGTGTATGGAGGTGACTTATTATCTATTTTCAGGTTTTTAAGGGGCCGGCGGGGGTGGGGGTAACACTAACATTCTAAAGTCAACCTGAAACTCTCTGTCCCCTGAAGTGAGAGTATTCAGGGAGAGAGGCTCCTCCCTCAAAGTTAGAACATTCTGGAATGGGAGAGAAGATGGAGAAAACAGCTCTTCTAGCTCTTCTGTCTCTATGTCACCAGTTTGTCAAAAATACCAGGCAGAGGACTCATCCAGCTCAATCCCTGGCCCTAAGCGTTTTGCAAACATATGATGAATGGTTTTCCCATGAGTGATATAAGTAGATGGGTCACACTGTCATTTAAAAAAATTAATTACTTAGATGGCTTCTAAACAAAGTTATGGAGAAAAGAAAAAAAGAAAAACCATGGAGACAAATGGAAATCATTCTGCCTGATTGTTTTCATGTAGACCACACAGCAGTGAGACTCAAGTTCTGACTCAAGTTTTCACTTTTCTGCCAGTTGTTTTGGGTTAGAAGTCTTAGCTGATGCTAATTCATTCTGACAGAAGTCTGATGGTTCCCTTCTCCCCCCATGCCACCAGCCACCTAACGCTCTTGCTCTTCATAAACACTACATTGCCACAGCTCTAGAGAAGCCAACAGTAACTACTAGGGGCTTTCATGTTCAAGATGTCCACATTATACTTCATGTTCCTTTAAAGACCTGACACAATGCCCCCAGCAGATCACCCAATTGCTCTAGTCCACTTTATATACTGTGCACTAGTAGGATGCTGAACTCCAAATCAAACACCACATGCCAAGGTGGTGGGTAGAACAAGGTAAAATGGAAAGTGACCATGTAAAACACATACTATGGGTGGGCTTCTTCATGGATGTTATCATCATGTGGGGAACTCTGCAAGGTCTCTGAAATTCCTTAGTCAGGCATTACCTTGTTGTCTCTCTCAGATGTAAAAACTGAAACTTAAGAGGTCAGGAAGCATCCAAAATGGGATTTCATTTAGGGAGCTCCTTTTTTTCCAGGCCCATGACCAAGCTTGATGAAATGGTAAAAAGTAAGTAGCACTTTGCAAAAGTTAGAGCTAGAAGAAGGCAGCGGCAGCTTGGTGCCACCAGCTGTGGTTTGATGACAAAGTATGACTCTGCCAGTTCTGCCCTTGGAGCTTCCAGACCACTGAGCTTACCGGATGATCCCAAGCAGAAATTCCCTGTCCTGATGTCAAGAAAGGATGAGAGAGGATGAAGAAAGAACTCTTCCACTGCCTGGCCTTTTGGTTCAAATTGCTTCTAAGTCTGCCAAATCTAAGGTCAATGATGCTATAGCTTGAACTATACAATTACTCTGAGAAAGTTTACCTACAACAAAATCCCCTCTATCTCTAGTCCCCTAAAATGTACATCACTGCATGATCAAGCTCAATCAAGTGCAACTCTCACTCCCAACCAGGAACTTCAATTGTTCTTGAAATCCATTAAAACTAGGCAAAAAAGAAAGGAAAGGAAGACGATACTCTCTTTTAGGTCCCAAGATCATTGCCTTTTGCTGTTGTTCAAATACAGCCATCTATACACTAAGAACTAAAGAGTCCCACTGAATCCGGTTTCTGAAAAGGCTCTCTGTTAAAGGGGAGATGATACCCACAAAGTAACTACCAGGATGTGCATGATTATATCAGTCCTGTAATCAAATACTTTGATCAACAGAGGCCTAATGATTTATTGTGATGTAAGATAGTCTCTGAGGGGCTTGGGAGATGGTTCACTGGATAAGGGGCTTGTTGTATAGGTATGAATACCTGAGTTCATATCTCCACGACACACATAAACTGGTCGTGGTGGCATACACCTATAACATCAGTGCTGGAGGAGGGAGAAGACAGGATGAACCCAAGGGCTCTCTAGACAGCCCATCTAGCCTAAAAAGGGGACTTCTGGCTTAATAAGAGACTGCCTCAAAAAGCAAGGTGGAGAGAATGATAGGAGAAGATAACCAGTGTGTGTGTGTGTGTGTGTGTGTGTGTGTGTGTGTGTGTGTGTGTGTGTGTGTGTGTGTGTGTGCACGCACACACATATAAACACACATACACTCTTGAGGGAAAACTTTCTCTCCAAAAAGGTCTAATTAATTCTGGCTTTGTTATGGCCAACTATACACTGCCTGAAGAATTCAAAAGACAAAAGCAATATGTGCCCACCAGAATCCGACCCACTTCATCTTACTTGTATGATCACATGCAGCCAATAGGCTGCAAATGACATCACTATACATCTTTCCCAAGCTTTACATTTTTAAGTTACACATGCTAACTTTTCTTCTGAAAGATACTGTGACATTTGAGGACAGCTCTGCTATCTAAACTTCCTGACTAGACTGCAAAAATCTATAAATAATGTTTTCTAACTATAGGATTATGTGCCCCGTACTATTCTGTTTGTTATATGACCTCAGTTTACTACAAAGTAGCTGTTTTTTTTTTTTTTTTTTTTTTTTTATTGACTCTCCTGCATCTCTTCTTTCCCCCTGCTTCAGGTTCTGGCCTGCCATCTGATCCTGGCCAACTGTCTCTCATAGATGTTCTTTAAGACACTCAGAAACTTCTTCATGCAACCACACACTCCAGACCTCAGCCATCCTGGACCATTGCTGGTCTTAGATGTTCCACAAACTTCCACCTTCTAATGCCTTTGAGCATCACTGTTGAGGTCAGAGGACCTAATCCCCTGCTGCTGGACTTCCTACAGTTTAATTCTTTGGCTCTGATCATCTTTTTACATGATTTTTTAAATTATATATGTCACTGAAATGTAACAGAGGTTCACAGCATGTTATGTGAAAGATCTGGTACCAAGAAGGAGTTGAGACAGTGTTCATTGCCATCCCTGATAGCACCAGCAGCAGTATTCAGAGTTAAAAGTCACAACTTATTACTAATGGTGCCTCAATCTAGCTTTACTGCCAAAAATGTAAACCTAGAATAAGGCACTCAGTTTTGGTTATCTCAGCTTTCTCATCTGTTACTGGGTATTTTATACTCAGATGAGAATAAAAAAATAAATAAAGATTATAACCATTTCAGCTGTGTGTTAGGTCCAGAGCCCACCATTTCAGCCATGCACTAGATCCAGAGCCCATGCTTTTATAATCACTCATCCTCTTTTTACAGTATCTCGGGAAGCATGAGAAATCAGAATTTCTTTTCCACTGGTTGAGTTGCGTGCTGGGAAAATACTCGGCCACTGAACTATATCCCTGGCTCCAAAATCATTTTTAAGGTACAGATAACAATGTTAAAAATCTATCAGAAGTCCCACATTAAAGTCAAGCTTACCCTTCCAAAAGAAATGAAAGGATCTAAAACGATCAACCATTGAAGCCTTACCTAAGAAAAGCCAAAATCAAATCAAGCAAGGTATCTTGGGAACAACTCAAGAAGGTGGGACTCAATCATGATTACATTAAGACAACTAGTGCCTCGGCTATTACCATCATCAGTGTATGCTTTTTCTGAAGGAGCAGGTCAGCAGAGGAACGAGGCAACAGTGACCAGAAATTTCCAAATACACATAGAAGTTCTAGCATTCTTTACAGTAAGCTGATCCATGAAAACAAGAAAACCTCTTTCTCTACTGTAAATGGAGACTTGCCTATCAGACCACTTTAGCCTGGGGAGATCCGCTATGACAATCAGCCAATTAGCCCCTGGCACCATAATTCCATGTTCATCAACTTCTGGATGAACTTAAATGTTATGGTCATGAAAACACATCTCCAAACTTAGAAGGCAATCAGAGAAGTGCTCAATCCATTTGATGAGTGATACTTTTCCCATGTATTAATAAAATCCAAATCAGGTTCAGTCCCAAATTGTAGGTCTGCTTGCTAAACTGAGAGCCAGTGTGCATTATGAAGAATTTGCCCAGAGAGGCACATGGACATGGAATGGCAGCAGGCTGGGTGAGTAGCAGTCAGTCCCCTCCCCACTCCAGGGCCAGTATCTAAGCTCATCTCACAGTTTTTTTGGTTGGCAGAAGCTCAGACACACAGGCACTGCTTCTTCCCAGGATGCCTTTCTCTCAATTATATTCATTCAAGTTTGCCTATGAGGTGATCCTGTTATACCACTGCCTAAAACTGCATTGCCTCCAAGAACCATCACGTTTCTCTCATTTACTCACTTCTGCTAGAATCACTCTTTTATTTTATTTTATTTTTTTATTTGAATTACAAGCAAGATTGAATTACATGACAATCCCAGTTCCCTTCTCCCTCCCTTAATGCTCATTAGAACCTCTTTCCAAACTCCTGTCTATTCTCCCAATCCAACTTCATCAGCCTCCTGTGGCCAGTGTGGAATCCAGTGCCTACCATGTCTCGTCTCTATTCCATGGGCTGTGTGGTCTCATGTTCCCAGGTGCCTTTTCTAGTCATCTGTAATCACAGGATGGGCAGCTTCTCAATGCCTACACTTCACAGCTGCTCTGCATAGTGAGCATGACAGCCCTGAACCAGTTACCATGTTGATGAGTTCCACTTAAACAGAGTCTTCCCCTTTTCATCTCTGGAGCCATCCCATCATGGGGCAGTCTCTGTTTTCCAGTTGTCAGATGTCTGAAATAGCTTCATTGAATCTTTCCCACTTTCTTCAGTTCCCAAACCATATCTCACTCATTTCCCTTCTGCATGCCCTCACCAGATATTCTATAGAGATTGAAACTGCATTAATTTCTCCTCTTCCTGCAGTATGTCCTCAGACTAATTTAAAGTTTCAGGGTTTCCTTTTACCTCATTCCCCACATCTCTCCCAGGGTTCCTTTGTAGTGATACCCCATTGCTTTGTTTTGCAGCATCTTCACTTCCACCAAACTGCTTTTCTGGTACCCAGGGATGTGGACAGGACTCCCTGAACGTTTTGTTTGTAGGGCTCAGAACTAAGCACAGAAGTCTAAACTACCATGTACTCTGTCCCTATCCCCTCTCCTAATTGTTTAAATGTTTGAGAATTGTCTCTCAATGATGGCTCTTCTCAAGCTGTCTTCTTGAACTTCAGTTTCCAGGGCATTTCTTTGTATATCCTCATCATGGACTCACTCTCTAATCCCAATATCATTCTCCATATCTGCTGTTTCCATTAATGGCCCCTTCCAACTTCCTAGCTCAACCTTCTCTCAGTTTTACCTTTCTTTAACTCTTCTAAATAAACCTTTTTCCTTGAAAGTTTTTTTAAATCATTAATTACTCAACAATAACAACAGTTCCTTTTTTTCTGCTGTATTGTCTTTCTTCCCCCACCCCCAGATCATTTGCCTTTATCTATCCATAATTCCATTCCCTTCTCACCTGTCTACATTTTCCTTCACAATAATTTTCCTTACCATGACTTTGAAAATGATTTTTATATAGACTTCTTAATCTCTATCCATGTGTGTACACATACACATATCACTACCGCATCCCTCTGAAGGATTTAGGTTTTATAAAAATATTTTTAGTCACAAAGACTGGATGTTTCCCTTCTGCTTCCTCATTTCTTACATTTACTACCAGGCACTGTAGCTTGGATTTTAAGCATGCCTCAGAGGCTTGTGTAGAGATATGGTCCCCCTCCCATTGTGACATTACTGGAGGTTAGGAAACATTTATTTTTGTTATTCTTCATCTCTTTTCATGATCCAGCCATGAGATGGATGATTTTCCTGTGCACACATGTTCCAACCCTGATGAAATGTCTTTACCCTAACCAGAATCTGAAAAACATGATGTAGCCCACTGGTACACTGTTAGAGAAAAGCCATGATATATCCCACTGGTACATTGGTAGGGAGAGAAAAGCCATGATATAGTCCACTGGTACACTAGTAGAAAAAGAAAAGCCATGATATAGCCCACTGGTACACTGGTAGAAAAAGAAAAGCCATGATTTAGCCCACTGGTACACTGGTAGAAAAAGAAAAGCCATGATATAGCCCACTGGTACACTGGTAGAAAGAGAAAAGCCATGATGTAGCCCACTGGTACACTGGTAGAAAAAGAAAAGCCATGATATAGCCCACTGGTACACTGGTAGAAAGAGAAAAGCCATGATGTAGCCCACTGGTAAACTGGTAGAAAAAGAAAAGCCATGATATAGCCCACTGGTACACTGGTAGAAAGAGAAAAGCCATGATTTAGCCCACTGGTACGCTGGCAGAGAAAAGCCATGATACATCTCACTGGAACACTGTCAGAGCACTTCCCTAACATGCATAATATCCTGGCTTCTACCTCCAATAATGGGGATGGGGTGGGATATTGAGTCTACCTGATAATGGACTCAGAAAACATAGTCAACATACCTTTGTTCTTTATAATCTAGTAACCTCAGATAGTTGTTACAGTGACAGAAAGCTAACAAGTCATGCATAGTAAATTCTACCACTGTCATCTTTCCTAACTACCTTCTAACTGGTATAAAACTGGGGATATTAGACCATTAGCTCCACTCTTCAGCTGTAGAAAACTTTATATTTTGGTGGCCTAGATTTGTATAATATACTGGCAATATCACTGTCTTCAGTGAGTATTTAATAGGCATGAATGAAGTTTCTATTCCCTAGTCATCATACATTAAACTCTTATAAAACATACAACTTCATCTGTAGTGACTCTGAGACACTACAATCTATGTGCTCTCAAAAAGGTACCACCTGCCGCTATGTACAGACACTTAAACTACAGTAGCCAGTGTTTCCTTCCAGCTCCACTTTTGCCAGTCTCTTACTCACATTAAGTATTATATAAGTTTTCCAAGCTGAATTATATACTTCAACTTTCATTTACAAATCCTACTATATTGCCCTTAATCTACTACTGAGGCATAATTGTTTCCCCTTGAATTTCAAAACCTTTGTCTGCACCACCTTTAGAATATATGTATATGTGTATAGAATATAGAGTATATAGAATATACAACATACACTATATGAGATATATTGTATATGATATATGGAATACACAGTATATATCTTTAGAATATATTAATGTATTTATTTATCCCCATATGTATCCTCTTCTATCCTACTTCATATTTCATAGTCGTATCCATCTTGATGTATGATAACTATTTTCACAGAAGAAGTATTTTTTAATTCTTCTGTCTTTACACAACTTAAGCCAGTACTTGGCTCATAGAACCAGTACTTGTAGAAGGAATAGATGAAGGTGAGGGATGCATGCTACCTGAAGACCAGTTTCAATGAACTTACACCAATTAAAAACATGGCTCAGGCAAATATAAATGCCACTGAATCTCAGACCATTTTAGCCCCCCCCCAAATTATTATTCCAGGAGCTTAGATACAACTTCTTTCACCAAAGTATCCCATGGGTGGGACACACATAAAACACTTGTGTCATTTTTAATTCATTTGTCAAATGAATACTATTTTCTTATCATCAAATAATAAGGTATTTGGGTATTTGTTAGAGAGTGCCCTTCCTGACTTCATACGGGGACAGGTAAATGAATTGTCATAGCTTTGGTAGTATTATGCTGTAGAGATCAAAAAGGAAAAGGACAACCGTGTAATGGCTCAGGTTCAATGACAACATCACTAATCCATTTAAGGAGTCTTTTTCTTAAACCATACGCTAAAGTGAAAATGCATGTTTTTTTTTTTTTTAAAAAAACAGTACCAAATGATTCCAAAAGATGCCAGGCATTGGTGGTGCACACCTTTGATCCCAGCACTCGGGAGGCAGAGGCAGGTGGATCTCTGTGAGTTTGAGGCCAGCCTGGTCTCCATAGCGAGTGCCAGGATAGGCTCCAAAGCTACACAGAGAAACCCTGTCTCAAAGAAAAAAAAAGAAAAGAAACAATTTACAGCAAATGGGGAAAGTGGTGAAAAATGAATAAAATTGGTACATGGTAAATGAAAGTGGAAAATATTCCTAAATGTACATTTTTATATGCCTGACTTTAAAAACACATCATTGAATTACATTAACTTGCCATGTTATTTTTCTTTACCAAAAAGTATATATACCTACAAACCCAATGCTTTGCTTTCAGTTAATCCTCACTTAGAAGATGAGGTGTCCCTTTGTTTGTATTGGGACTACAACTTGATATCCTCAAAATATTAAAGTCATATTCTCTGTCTCCCAAGAGGGAAGAACAATATTAATTCTTCAAAAGCAGCTTATACAGCTATGTAAAAACTAAACCATGTTGACCAAACTTGAACTTAAGAGTATGAATGGTATACAATGTCTCCCATTGGCTCATGGATTGGGTACTTGTATGCTAGCAGATAGGCTTCTGGGTAAAGATTTCCTTCTGAGAACTCACACCAATCAGCACATTAGTTGGTTCCTTGATAGACTTATAATATTACAGCATCATTGGAAGGTGGTGGAAGGTAGGATGTGGGCCTAGATGGATGAATAAGGAAAGTGGGAGTCAGCTCTGGAAAGATACTTCTTGTCACTGGCCCTTTCCTCTGCTTCCTGGCCACCATGAACTGAATAACTTTGCTGAGGCATGCCCTTCCACAACGGTGCTGTCTCTCATCTCAGGTTTAGGTTCATGCAGCCAGCTGACCACAAAATGAAACCTTTGAAACTATAAGCCAAAATATGCTCTCCCTCCCTTTCAGCTAGTTGTGACAGGCATTTAGTAATAGTAATGAAAAACCTAACCAACACACCTAGTCAAGAAGAATGGCAAGGAATTTCAAAACCTGTTATTCACAGGAAATAGAGCATGTTATCATGTCATTGTGCATTGTACAGTAACTTGTGCAGAGGCTGAGGCTAGTAGCCCTCTTTTAGAAAAGAAGTAAGAAATAGTAAATGTAGATTCCCTTGAAAGGTTGCTCACAACTCTGGCTTTTTTTACGGGCGGGTGTCATTTCTGTTGCACTGACTCAGGTTCCCCACACATCATATCTGAACAGATTGAGACTATACTGGAGCTCACCTCCTCTCAGTCCAAACACTCCCCAGACATGGTGCCAGACTAATACCTGAAACACCCTCACAGTATCGGTCCAGTCCCTTTCTCAAAATATTCACTGGCTTCTCCTACCAGTCCAGGAAGTCCAAATTCCTCAGCCTGATGCGCAAGGTCCTCCACAGTTTGGCTCCAGTTGACTCCCTCACCTTATCTCCTATCAATTGCTTCTTCATCTCGCCTGGCTTCCTCAGTCCCCCAAACTATCCTACCTTTGTTCATAGTGCTCCTCATTTCACATGCATTCCAGCTCTTGTCCCCCTATTCAAACTCTACCCATTTCCTAAGTCAGCTCAGATTCCACCTCCTCCTTGAAGCTTGGCCAGGGCCTCGCAAGCTGAAGAGCCCTTTCTTCTGAACCCTGAGAGCACTTTTGTTTGCATCAGTGGCTTCTAACCTGCTGGAGAATGAAGCCCTTTTTTCTGACACCAAAATATTTCAGAATCCAATGATAGCTTCTTTCTAATCTGTTGATATGGAAAGTACACAGTAGTGGCAAACCCTACTGTGAAGTAAATGACAAAGCTTTGTATTTGAGCAAATATAACAGATGGTCACATATGAAAGAGGTACACATATGACATGCTAATGTGCTCATCAAATACACAAAACTTTATACACAAAACCATTTTCTCAACTTCATCACTCACTCTCCTGCTCCTAGGGAACTTGGAGTCATAGGCTGAAGGTCCTAGTCTCCAAAATTTATTTATTATTTATTTATTTATTTATTTATTTACTTTTGCCAAAAAGTTGGAAGTTGTATCTCCCTCAATCAGACCTTGAGCTCCTTAAGGCAGGGGGTCAACTGGCATCCTTCATGATCCAACTTCTACCCTCCTTCAGAGTACTTTGTGCAATATTGGGACAGAAGGGTAACAAATATTTATTTTGTTTATTTTGTTCCCCTTCTGTTTCAATATTGTATGATGGCGTTAATCAGAGTGCAGAAAAGCTGGGAGGACCATCAGATGAATCACTATAAACCTACCATTTGGGGGCAGTAATTAATATTTTACTGCTGTGCTGTTGTGACTTAGATAGGAGACTGTTGTGCTTTTCTATATCTGTCCTCAAAATAAAACAAAAACAAAAACACTCCAAAACCAAAAAAAACCTCATTTTTTATCCATCCTCAAATAAGTGGCATATGTAAAAGATTTCTTCTAAACATTTCTTGTCATTCTCATCCATGTGTGTTTATGCCTCTTCCTTCTTTTCAGTAAAATTATCCATATTGAAGGTTTCAGGCTTTACTCATGCCACTTGATGGTTTCTAATAGATACTAGCCTTTAGAAATCACAGTGGAAGCTAAATATTTTCATCTTGCTATAAGGGAAACATGGCACAATGGCTAATAAAAAGGTTAAAAAAAAGAAAAAGAAAACCCATTCTAAGAATTTAGTGATATACCAGTCTCCATTTCTGACATAAATAATGCATTGTGTAGCTTTTAGAATGGGGGAGTGATAATTTATTACATTTCTATGTGTTAAGCACCTCTGGTGTGGTTAGTACATATTAAACACTTTACAAGCAAGCAACAGCTCCTTTACTCCCCGTGGTAGGCTTAAAGAGCAGGTATTTTACTTGTTTCCTTTCAAAGATATGGAATTCGCAGCCTAAAGATGTTAAGTGACAGCTGAGATGACAAAGCTAGCTTCTCACTGTTGCAATTAATTTCTCTTTCATAAATCTTCTGAAGAGTCAGATGCTCCCCAAGTAGAGTTTTCTCATCTGTATAGACTGAGATAATCAGAGAGTGGCACTAAACAGGCTGGTCTGTGAATAGCAGGGCACGAAGGAGAAGTGTATCAGTATATATTGCAAATTAGCAGATGGTAAAATCAACCAGTGTTTGAAGATTGGAAGCAGATGAGCTGGCTGGGATTCAGAACCTCAATCATATCAATATGGAAAAATGGTTTATTTGCCCAAAATGCAATCAACCCACCAAATGATTAGTACCACTTTCCTGTCTTTTGCTAAGACCCAGGAACACCCAGACATTCACCTCACCCCTATTCAGTATTAACTACGTGCTATTGAGTTCATCAAGCACTATGAGTACCTACATAAGCTGTCTAGTGATGTCAAGCGCCCAGAGTAGGAGCAAATAAGCCTACCTCCTCTGGAGACACTAGTATACCAGTTCCAAAGGACATGCTTCCTTAAAATAGAACATTCATCATTGTTTCAAAGCAGCTACTATGTCTTGAGCATGTAACAGATGCCAGTAATTGTTCTCAGGACTTTGGATAGACTAATTGTCCTATCACCAAGAATACATGAGTAATCCCCAGTGAACAATGAAGGCTTGAAGGCAACAAGCATAGCCAATGAACAGAAGCACTGCTAAAGAGACAGAAGACTGTCTTTGATCTACTGATCCATCCTAAAGGCACTCTCTCTGTGTAGGTACCATTTTCATCTCAGTTCACAGGCCTGAATCAAAGGCCAGGAGGTATTGCATTAGCTTGCTGGAGACTGACTGAGACCAGCTTCCAGTGGAGGCAGCCTGGCCTCAAGGCCCCTTCAGCCTGCTGTGCTGTGCCTCTGAAAACCTACTTTGTAACATGGAACATAAACAGCTGAACTGAGAATCTGAGCTCCGTTGATATGCTCTCACATCATGCAATGCCACTTCCCTGCAATTTTAGTATTACTCTTGTCCCACTTACTTCTGATGCTTAGACAATCCTACATAAATAAGTGCCGGGGCATCAAGTAAATTACCATCACTACTTCTCCACCAGAGTCCTTTCTGACTGCTCATACTGCTTAAGTGTATAGCTTAAAACATACAGCCAATCACAACTCTCTTCTATTTACCTGCACAAGTTCTGAACTCAGTACCCAGAGCCTGTATCACCTGCTCTCTCTATGCTCTGTATTCTGTGCCCACACATACAAACATACAGACACACAGACACATACACAATTGCACACAAGAGACAGTACACATCGCACACTCTTTACCTGATTGAAGTGTGGGTGTATTAGTTATCCTTTAGTTGTTCCCTACCTTAAAATTATTTTTGCCATATTTTAAAGATGCTAAACCTATGCTTACCAACAGCCTTATTTTTATGTCACTCAATTTTGTCATACTATGTGGGAGTTGTTTCATCACTGTTAAATTCAAAGTCCACTAGTTCTACTTGTGAAACAGTAAGTTCTTTTAGGTCAAATGCAGTTTGGCTACTGTAGCACATGTCAAAAGTTGCCATGGATGCTCACTGTGGCTGTTTGCAGGATGGAGAGCATACGACTACTTTGTGAATTGGTCTGTGACGAGTACTTTCCAAAGAACTGAAAGTGAAGCTTTAAATCATTCTTGAATAGTTAATGTGCTATAAGTAATATGAATGGATGTCTGCTCCTCTAATTAATATGAATGGATGCCCAGCTCCTGTAATGCCTCATTTGCATGACTTACTTAGTAACAAGGGCATTCATTCAACAGATACCTGTTGTCAAAGCTGCCAGATGCCAAGGACAGTGAATAAGTCTGTCCTGCCTTCAAGGAGCTCAGAGTCTCCACTGGATATGTGGAATTAAAACCCTTTCATCTTGGTCATAGTCTTAGGCAAGGTGATATAAAAACAAATTTTTCAGGCAGGTAAAGAATTTCAGCAAGAACTGGAGCAGTGCTGTGGGAAAGCCCACATATTAGAGAATATGGACGTAGGGTCTGAGACAATCACAGTATTGCCTATGCATCTTCTCCCTAATGCGGCCCATGTGCTGTGTGAGAGCAGATCCATCACTCAACTGCTTTAACACGAGTTGCATAAAGCTCTTCTTAAAATGTATTTGGAGGATGAAATGACTAAACACATAGAGTGTATCATAATGGTCCCATAGTGTTAAGGACTCAGCCCATTCAGTTCATAATTTTTCCTCTCAAAATCTCCCTTATTATTAATAGACATACATTGGTAAAGAATTCAAATTTTGTTTCATATTACAGGAAAATATATTTCTAATATCTATTGTGGAGAGTACTTACTTCAAGATGGAATGCTAGCTAGGCATTCCATGTATGGGCATGTTCCTGCGTGCGTGTGTGTGTGTGTGTGTGTGTGTGTGTGTGTGTGTGTGTGTGTGTGTGTGTGTAATGGATAGTGGAGGCACAAAATAAAACTAAAAAAAAAAAAAACAAACCTTGAAAATCCAGCATTATTTATCCACCAACATTACCATATTAAGTTTTCACTTATAAGCATTTGAGGTCTTAAAACTGCATATAAACCCTTAGCTAGCTTTGCCTAGCTTAGATTCTCTCTTCATAAAAGTGGGCTCTGCCAGTCACCAAGTAGAATTAGAAGAGAGGTTACCTTTATCCCTTCCCAAAATAAAAACGGCAAAATGGGAAAGTTTTGTATAGGTTGTTCTCTTTTGTATTATATTTGTGTAGTCAGTGAGAGGAAAATTAATTATTCCTGGCCTTTTCTCCATGATTCACACATGTGTACATATTTTGTACATGCTTCTCACCACCAAGGCAGAGAGCTCTGATTCTCTAATAGCAACTGAAGAACTGGACTTAATGGGAATCTACACAATTGGAATCTACACAATTGGAATCTACTCACTACAAGAAGCCTAGGTACTAGAAAACCCCAGGCCTACTCCTCACAAGCATCTAGATTCCTGGCTTACTAGAATAGAGCTGGTTTATTAACAGGTGATAGGTGAAACAGACTGTCCCCCAACTGGTCCACACATGCCACCATTGAGAGAATGAGTCCTCTGAACTCAGCCACTTTCTCTCTTCCAACCACATGTTGCTTCTAGTTGTTCCTGTGGCATCCTCGACACACCTGATTCTCAAAGCCAAAAGACATGGGAACATCCACTTCACTCTCCCCTGAAAAATATTTCCTGAAGTAGAAGGTATTTACTCTGAGCAGTAGCAAAAATGTTTTTTGAGTTTCACAAATGTGCATATAATAATGGCTATTGTAATGAAAAGCAGTGTCAGTTTCCCATCTCCTTTTCATCTCAAAGAGGCTTAAAGCAAGCAGAGGCTGGCTGACAGAATTGTAATTAAGTCGGTAGCTTTGAAAACTAGTTAGAGACCATTCCCCCAAAGTTAAGCAATTGAAGCAACATGCTAGACATGTGTGGACACAGAATAAATCCCCACAGTCTCATATAAGATGGCAGACACAAGTATCCTAGGTAATCATCTTTATCATGAAGTCCATTTTCCATCAAAAGTCCCAACCTTCAACTTGTGTGTAGTCTGCTGTTCACTACTGAAGGGTATCCTCCATGCTGAAGGCACTAGCATGGCTGGGGCTCCAACACTCCAGATGAAGGTATTGAGAAAGGTATTGATGAAGGTAATGAGAAAGATCATATATTGTCTTCAGAGAAAAACTCAATGATCCCAAGCCTGGGCATTAGGTTTTGCCAACAGTTCTTAAAATACAAGAACAGATTCCAGTGGTGCCCATTACAAGCTGTGTGCCTTGAAACTTGGCACTTAACTTTTTACAGCTTTCATTGTAAAACAGGAATCATACCATAGAAGTGACTATTATTTACATATGGCCTAGCAGTTAATATTAATAGATACAGTAAGTTCTTGCTTAGTAAGTTCCAAATATGCCACAAGGTTTGCATTACATGCTCATGGAAAGCCTAATGTGAGATCTGTTGCTTTCCTCATTTGACTGGTGAGGGAACTGAGTCATGGTAGTTCATCTGTCCCAGTTCCTACAGCTGGCACACTATGCAGCTGGGAGTCAAACCCACACTCTTAGCCATCCTCCTGGCCAGCTCCAGGAATTTTCTAAAGATTTACAAAACCAAAATGTGGCAAATGACCAACAAAATAGTCTTAAACAGCTATTTTTTATTATTAACAGACATGTGAGAATTTTTCATGTATGTAACATGTAGCAAATATTAAATTCTAACTCATTATTTTAATTCTTCATATTTTTTGCTTTAGAGTAATTTCTAAGAAGCCAATGCTGTGGCCATCAACAAAACTCAAAAATGTTTTTAGGAATGCCTTTCCTCATAGTGTCTCTTAATCTCACAGAAACTGAATTAAGTGTGGAACGTAAACAGGGGTGAAATTAGATTATCATGTTTCTATTCACCCCAGAATATTTGAGCACAGATACACAACTACTTCCTATGAGGAGCAGCTTCCAACTCTAACTCTACACTCTCACTTTAGAAGACTTCCTGTAAACAAGATTGCTTAAGATATTCTCATCAGCCAGAACTATATTTTACTCAAATATATAGAGAGAAGAAAAGTAATTCTAGTAATTTTCCAGTGTTCCAAGCTTTGTAGAAATGACAAAACATAGAAATGACTGCTTTAAAATAGATTCTGGTAATATAGATGTGGGTAATTGAATTAACTCTCCACCTTAAAATATGCAAAACACAATTGAATAAATTTTAAATGCAGGCAATTTAGCCACCTAATTCAAGATCATAATCTTGGAAACCTAATACATAAATTCAAAATTACTATTTGAATTACTGTAGGAATTCCTGAAATGAATGGGGGTGAGAATTCCAGCTCCATCTGCTTTTACATCATTTAAACACATTCGTCTGTTTCAGGAGAAGCTTCCTGTGCTGGAATCTGAATGTACAGTACAATGGAGAAAACTGGATTTCAGGTCTGAGCCTCACTCCTGGCCTGCCTTCCTTCCTTCCTTCCTTCCTTCCTTCCTTCCTTCCTTCCTTCCTTCTTTCTTTCTTTCTTTCTTTCTTTCTTTCTTTTTTTCCTTCCCCATCCCCACACAACCAAAAATAAACACTCAAATTGGCAGTATAGAACTCATCAATCACAAGCTCTTGTGAATTTAAGACAATCAAAAAAAATGATGGCAAAAAATCAGTGCTTTGCAAACAAGGCCCTAATTAGGTGTGTAAATAAAAATCCTTTTTACTACTATGGCTCTGAATCCTTCAAAAGAATAGTTTGCCATGACTTTCACACAATGGCTACAACACAAGGCTTTCACAACACAAGCCAGGGCACATGCCCACACCAGAAAGCCTCCCTTTCTTTCACACTGGACACTGTGATATCCAGCTAACTTTACCCAAAAGACTATTTCTTCAAAATTATGCTCTAACATAACAACAGACCAGCCATGTAAATTCAGCTACGGCCAACTGCTAACTGCATGGAAGTTTTGCTGGTCATTTAATTTCAGTTGAGCTGGGATTACTGCACTTAAATTCCATGAGTGTGTGTGCGTGTGTGCATGTGTGTGTGTGTGTGTGTGTGTGTGTGTGTGTGTGCGCGCGCGCGCGCGCTTACACATTTACAGAGAACTGAGTATTTGCTATAGAGTGAAGGGAGGTGAGATTATATTTTAATGCCCCTGAAAGGAAATTTCTAATCTACTGTACCTTAGAAGATGATTCAAAAGACTAGAGGAGAATGTTCAGGACCATACATAGGTTGTGTCTCCTGAATGAGCCTGTTCAACACTAACTGAAATATTCATTGATGCCATTGGAAATCCATCTCTCCCAACAGAGCTTTCCCACTGCCAGTCAAGTATTCACTGGTGCCACTAATTAACTACTTTACCTACTTGTATTCTACATGTCAAAGGTGGCTTATAAACTGGACAACACCAGCAGTAACTTGCAAACTTGCAACAAGAACCAGAGATGTTAGCATTAAAAAAAATACAAAGAGCTAAACGTTTTCAAGCATTCAAATATTCAGTTCTTATAACTTAAGAACACTGTGTTTGGAAAGCTAAAAAGCACAGTTCTTGGCCAGAGCTTGGTGTGTTTCTGTCTCTATCCCTGTGATGAACCATGAAAACAGGCACTAGTCTATGAATGTAGAACCTATAAGCATAGAGTCTTAGAAAAAATTTGGCAGCACACTTCAGAAGAAACTTAATATTCTCTGCCTCTCCATTATATTCCCTCCTTGTTTGTTCTTAAGATGAAGCTATGGGTTTTTTTTTTCCAAAGGAGATTTTCTGTTTTTTTAGTCTCATGATATAGACAAGTGGTGGCAAGAAGTTTAATAGTTGTCTCTGAGTGAGAGAAGACAACCCAATTGAGCTCCAAACCAAATTCAGTAAATTCGGCCAAAGCCAACTATAAACTATATGTAAGTTTTGCTGGTCATTTAATGAATTTAAATTGAGCTGAGATTATTTTCAATTGGCTGCTGGGAAGTCACTTAAATATCTATCATGGTGTGTGTGTGTGTGTGTGTGTGTGTGTGTGTGTGCAGAGAGCTGAAGTATTTGCTATGGATTGAAGGGAGGTGTTATTTTAGTGGCTAGTTTTAATGAATTTCTTTCTTTCCTTCCCTATCCTCTAATTCATTAATAAACACTTCAGGTTTCAAACTAAGTCATATCTCAAAGGAGGAATAGGAAAATCCATGTGACTATGTCCCAGGGAATCTTGCCAGATGTTAATAAATTTACTAATTTTAACCACAATTCCTGTGGTGGTGGCTGAGAGAAATGAACAAGAATATGATGGAACAGAAAAGGAACGTGATCATTTGACTCACACACAGTAATCTAGAACTTTTTATATGTCTGGATCTAAAGTCATATAACATAGCTCAGGAGGAAAATTCAGGTCTATAATATTAAGCTTTATGCTAAAAGGTGCTCTAAATTTTCCAGAAAACTGACAAATATATTCCTTTGGGGCTCTAAATAATTTAGAGTGAAACCCTCTAGCTTTGCTTCTTATCCTATTGCATCCCACCATAGCCTTTGTAAGCACACTGATAAAGAAAACCCAAAAAGAGGATGCCAGGGATAGTTATGTACACCTATAAAATTGGACCTTGAAAGTTCATTTCCAAGACCTAACACCATCAAATTTTTGTGGTGTTTTTGTCATTGAGACACAATCCCCTGTAGTCCTTGCTAGCCTTGAACTCACTTCCATGGCTGAAGATGGCTTTGAACTCCTGTCTCCAACTTCATAGTACTGGGGTTGTAGTGTCTCATCAGCATCTGCACAATTAACTTTCTTTTTTTAAGGATAAGAAATTAGTTCTAAGAACCAGGGGTAGTGATTCATGCCTTCAATTCCAGCAAATGAAGGAGGCAAAGAAGCAGAATTATCGCTGAGTCAAGGCCAGCCTGGTCTACATAGTGACTTCCTGAACAGCTAAAGCTACATGGTGAAACCCTGTCTCTGAAAACCAAAGAAATAAAAATTGGAGGGAGGGAAAAAGGAAGGGAGAGAAGGAGGGAGGGATGAAGAAAGAAAGAAATTACTTTCTAAGTGCTCACAGACTGAATTCTTCGAGCAATTATAAAAAATTTCTAGAATATTTAATTATTTCAAGGTAATTTTAATTGTATACAAATACTATAAAATGCAATATATTCATGACTATAGATGTAATGCAAGGGATGAAATCTAAATATTTAGAAATATGTTGGTGCTCCACATTTTCTTTAAAATCAAGCGACATCTCATTCACACAAAACCATCTAAGGGAGCACCTCACACATATAGACACTCTGCTTAAACAGTAGGTGGTTCTTATTTGGAGAGGGGGAGATGGCATGTCAGTAACATGTTGAAAAGATGAAAATGTCTTACTCCTATTTCACTATATCATATTCAAAATGTTATTATTTTATAATCCTTCCTCCTCATGTATATTGGTAAAGTTTATTAATTAAAATAGTTTAATGGACTTAGTCTTCCTTATTTAAGTGGCTTTCTTTTTTAGCTTGACAGTGATGGGTTTGTTTGGCCTCTCACTGGCTGCCCAGCACCCTGACAATCCCCTGGGCCCAGTTGAGGAGGATCCTGTGATGGGCCATATAAATGTCTCCAGACCTTATCTGTGCTAACAGGCTTCCACCTGAAGACATTCAAACAAGAGGGAAAAGAGGACTGATTACTTGTTTTCACTGTTCAAGCTCTATACACTCTACTTAGACATTAAAATTGCTTTTGTGTAAATTTCAGCTTGATGAATGATTGATGTGACTACAAGTTTCCAGTGGAAAGCTGCTTTATCCAGAGATTAACCATGTTACTAAATCAGCACAAAGTTTCTACTTTTGACAACAGTCATTCTCCACAAACACTGTGCAGGAATATATTTACTTGTAAGGAAAGCTACAGAACAGTTGTATATAAAAATAATTACTATGGTAGAAAAATCAAGACACCTTAAAACACATTATATCTAAGATAACTAATTTTGGGCTTTACCTGTTATAAATTTTATAGCTTTACAAGTTTTAAAAGGCTTTCCCAGATACATATTCAAATACCACACCAAAATGAAAATAATTATACATAATTTAATTATGCTTATTCTAAAAAACCTGAGATAAAAAATCATTATGATTGGAGAATTGATGGATAAGGGTTTGTCTATGAATGGAATTATAGCATGAATAATCTACTGAACTTCTAATAAAACTTCTTTCAGGAATCCATCAACACCTTATGGCTTCTTAACAAGTAAATAAGCAACAATATCAGTGAAGATTTTTCCATAGACTCCAGTTGAAATAAATGCAAAGCAACATGCAATATATCCTTCCATATAGCTGAGTTATAAAAATATGCATAGCACCTAAGTAGCTGTGCATAATAGACAGTAATGTGTACATATAGCCTTCTGTGCTTAGACTGAAATATGCATGGATTGAAGTAGATGTTTCTATTTTCATACAATTCACATAAACATTCATATGTACTAATTATATTAAAATAATTATGATGCTATGCTTAAAGTATACTACTCAATCTTCAAGACAGTGAATAAATGTTATGCATACTTTCCAAATAGGCTTGCATACTTTATAGGTATTAAGTTTTAGGTTCTTCTTGTTTATACTATAGTGGCCAAAGCCACAGGAATACTAGACTCAAAAACTGCTTTGCTGATCCGATGTAATCCAGTTCGAGGTTGACATTTTTCAAAATTTGGTTGTATTTGCTAAGAAAATGGAAAATAAAATGAAATCATTCCAAATTTTTCAGTAGTTATATAGAAAAATGATGGAAAATAATACGGTGGTGGGGACATTTAGATCAATACAAAGAAATATATTCTAAGTTAAAAAGTATTTTGTGTATCCACATGCATATACTTCAGTACAAACACACACACACACACACACACACACACACACACACACACACACACACACACACACTATTATACAAAATAAGACCAGTCTATGGTATGGGAAAATCCAGTAATATGCAACTCCCAATTAATGGGGAACATGGATTAAGTCAAATTACTGAGAAACAGAGGAACAGTTTGGTGACTCTGATTGCAGAGTTCACAAGCAGTCAAGAGGCACACAGTGATGAAGAAACAAGGGCAGAGTAAGAGAGACTGATGACACTCACCTTCCGTGCCATTGGGAGTCATGGAAGTGTTATTTATATGAGAACTATCGAGTTTGGGACCACTGGGGGATTCGCTACTACCACTCAGTCGGTTATGCGGGCTGGTTAGATCCTGCATTTCCATAGACCTAAAGACAAGAAGCCTTCCGTTTGACAGATGTACCAAATTCATAAGAGCACTATTTAATGTGCTAACGACTTAACACCTTCTTTGAAACAAACACACACAAAAGTCCCATTGTATCTATTCTCTTCGACTGGAAATAGTTCACCTTGCATCTGTCTTCAGTCCTTTCATCACATGTATTACTAAAAGGCATCACTCGTCCTAGGTGGCCAAAGTTCACCTGCAGTTTTTAAAATCTTCCCCCTTCTTGTATAATTAAAGTCATAAGTTAATGTCGGACAATGGCATCTACTCTAACATTCAGAAGAAAACATGCAGCTGTTTTTATATTAAAACAATCCCCTTAGAGTATGATTTTCCTAAAAGAAAAGGCAAATACAGAAACACGTGTAATAGAAATAAATCGCTATTCTGTGCAATCTGTTTCATCTAATAAATTAGCACTGGAGACTCCCTTTATAATTTAACACCCAATTGTTATTTAATGGGTTCCAAACCAAATACAGCATTTGAAACCTCCAGTCCAGTGACAGGGAATGAGATTGTCCTGATGCATATGTTTACTCTGGCATACTACTTAATTGTTCCTCTGTTTCCCTTGAAACAAATGCAGCATTAAAACATTATGGTGTCGGCCCACTTGTTTGCTTTGTGGATTACATACACCGTAGCCAATTGAAAGAGGATAAGGCCAACACACAGAGGGTCTATGGGACCATTAGCCCTCAGAGTACCTCAGCTGTCACTTAAGGAAAGAAAGAAAATTCTATGCAATGCTGTAATTTTGCATTTTTCCCCGTATAAAAAGCAGTTCAATGCCTCCTAGATGGCCTTAGGTTCGCCAGTTACTTCTGCTGTAGAAGGCACAACAGCCACGACTCATAGTGACAACAGCAGAACTAGACACTGCTTATATTTACTACTCTTATTCCTGAACAGAGGACTTATTTAAAGTCACTAATTAGATGCTTAGATACTGCTTAATCTGACTGCACAAATGTTAAAGCCTAGTGCGTATTCACTGTGTTTTAGAAATTATGTTTGTCTAAAAACTAATAATGGGTTTAATTTACATATAGAATGTTCATATATGCTCCTGGCCTTACCTAGGGTCATTTTAATTTATATGCTACGCTGAAATTGACTGTTGGCTATCAGTTGTAGAATAGTTCCTCATGAGCCATTTTACTTCCTTGAGTATCTGAATTCAAACAAGAAATGATTTCAAATCCAGTTATTCCTAATTATCACCCCACATACAGTTTTCCTAACAACAGACAGCAATTACCTCACACCAAGTCTCTTATGCCTTTCCCACATACTTAATTATTTTTTACAAGTGCACTCATGTACACGTGCATACACAATACACACACACACACACACACACACACACACACACACACACACACAAATTGTTAAGTCATTTCCAACCCTGGCTGTTTCTATTAATAGAAATAATTAAGAAATACTAGACAAAAATAGATCCGGGTCACAGAAAGGTAAGCTACAAAAATGTTGAATATCAACGAAATCCTTACCTGCAACTTGAGGAAAGAGCAACATCGGAACTGGAACTGGTGTGAGATGTTTGCACCTGTAGCCAGGGGTAGAAAATCAGAAGTGGTTGTTAACTGTGCTTCAGGGTCAGCTCTTAATTATATAGAGCACATGGCTGAACCCCACAGTGCTCACTTTTAACCAAAAGAGAAAAACGAGGCTAGGACAGCCGGGAAAGGCATAGTGTCTTTAAGTGGAGGGCTCAACTGTTGTTTCTTCCTGCAGGTCTGTCCTCCTCCTCCCCTTGTCAGGAGGGGAAGGCAGTCAAATGACGGGCTAGTGATTCATCACTAGCCTATGACAGCTGCAAACGGGATTACCCCTCCCCCAATCAACATGCAAAGCAGTCTCGCCCCAGAGCTTGGAAAAGATGCTTGGGAAGAAGAAAAAAAAAAAAAAAAAAAAAGATAGCTATTAACAAATGAGTATGTTTAACAGCAGCAGCAGTTGAGGCAATAATCTCTCAGCATCCTCAGATCTTTCATCTTCTGTTCTAGCCAGCTGAACTAGAGCGCCCGCCCACCCCCTTAGCCTCCTGACCATTCCCTAGCCTTATCGGGATGGTTTTCGCCCCTTACTATTTGACACTTAAGATTCAATGAAACAGCTTCAGGCAATGCTGTGCTCAAGAAACAAGGCAAAGGCAGGTTTTCATATCCAAAGTCCCACCGCTGAGCACTGTACTTGTTTAACTATGCCAAGTGAAAACCTAATGAGTATTTATATACAGCTATGCTGGACGATATGAAAGAAACTCTGTGTGTGTGTGTGTGTGTGTGTGTGTGTGTGTGTGTGTGTGTGTGTGTGTGTGTGATATTTTAGAGTGAAATAGAACGCATATTTAAGTACTCTAATTCACCAGCCCAGGCAGCCTGCATGTTAGTTTGTTTCCAGATAAACTTGAATTGGGGAACTTCACACACAGCTTCACTAGTTCGAATTTGTACTAGCCATTGCCCTTCAGAGGCAGTTGGAAGGGCCAACAGCAGGTAATGAGGTTCAGGTGAGCCTGGCTCCTGCCAGCTTGCAAGCTCCCACCAACGTTTGGACAGGCAGGAAGGAGCACTCTGTCTAACTTTTAAAATGGCACCGAATTCCAAATCTTTGATGTGCATTTTCATTCAACCTGAACTGACATCAATTAGGGCTGCAGAACAAAGATGAGAGCTGAAGCGTCTCAAATGACATTAAAGTTATCCACCTAAACATCTTCTGTTGAGTCCTGCTGGTTTTTAATTATGATTTATGAAATTAAGAAACACGACCTTTCGAGCAAGAATAAAGCATCATTTCTGTTTAAACGTCTTGGGATAATGTTACGTGGAACTTCTAGGTATGGATTTTTTTTTTTTTTACGTGCAGGACAAACACAATTTTTAAGACATTTGAGTAACTGAAGTTACTAACTTTAAAGCCTGCAGATGTCCATTATTTGATAACAGGTTTCTGCAGTTTTTTTTTAAATTAATGTTCTCACAAAAGATTAAATAGTTTCCTTTAGAAACTGCAGCAATATATCTCAAGGATAAAATTCCCCTACTTTTATACACCTGGAATAAATTATAGGTGAGAACGGACTTCATTTTAAGAACTCTCTTGGCTTAATTACATAAGAGTACGTTAAAGCATACTTACTGTGCAATGCTAAAATACATCCCCGTTTAAAGTCAGCTAAAAAAGATCATCTCAGAAACAGAATTTGTATTTCATTCTATACTTTGAAAGCCTCATTGTCTTTATATTTGAAGTTTAAAACCTGCCGTTTCTCAGTTTTGTTTTGTTTTTTAAATCAAACTTGGTAGTAATAATAAAAAGAACCTACAAATAAGAATTATTCTAATGTATTTCCTTATTGAAAAAATATATGCCATTTAGCAATGTATTTCCTTTCTGCTGGCAGCCCAGTTTCTACTGTACTTTCAGAGAGCAGTTTTTGCAAGTCCGTACCCACGATCTTCCTTTCATTAAGTGTACTTCAGATATATTCTTTTGTGTCTGAAGGATTATTTAAACCATGTGTTGTGTGTTACTGTATTTAAAAATGACTCTTTAATCAAAATAACTTTAAAACAACTAATCCTCACTTAGGCTGGTCAGCTGAACCCACATCGTGGTCCAGGAAAAATAAATCTACTCTCAAGAATGCGAATGCAGACAACAATTAGACACAGATGTGAGTGAAATTAGTTACAGTTTACAAAATGCTACACTTCACATGCTTTTAGTTTTTTATGTGCAGTGCAAGATTACAGTGCAGTAGGGAGACATCCTTACTCCCTCACTGGCTTATCTAAAAAGGACACCTATTCCTGATGGCTGGCAATTTCCTCTCATGTTTGACAATGTCTATGGAAGTTTTGTGTGTGTGTGTGTGTGTGTGTGTGTTAAAGCTCTAAAACCACAGTGCATTTCAAAAATAATTAATGAAGGGTATTTTCATTTAAAAGAAGCAGGAGTTCATGGCTTCTAAAAACTTTCTGTTAGGCAGCAGTATGTTTGCTTATTCGCTTTATCTGTAAATTTAATATAATTCTAATCTGCTATTTTAATTCCAATACTCTCAGAGGTACAAAATTAGCACCCATTGTATTATGAATGATCATCTCATAGTACAACAGAGTCATTCATTTTAATGCCTTTTAAAAACTCTGCGGAGAATACACACAGTTGTAGCATATTGTCAGACTTCTGAAAAGAAAAAGGAAAAAGATAACAGAGTTCCTTAGAATTTAAATTCAAGACTCCTACACTAGTAACTATGACTTCTGATTAGTTAATGAGGTCTTTTAACTTTGCCTTTTTTCTAATTAAATTTATAATTCTTCACAGATGTAACTTTTGTTGATGTTCAATTTGTCTCTCTCATTTTGTTAAACCTCACATAGTACTTCGTCAATCCATTGAATAGCCACATTAAATCTGTTAATACCATGCTCTTCAACCCCAGAAATTATTTCCAGAAGGCAAACGTGCTTTGAGAGATCATCAAACAAGACTTAAGGTACACATTTTATCACATTTTCCCTACCACAGAGCTCAGGATACAGAGCAAAATTCATGACTTTTGCACTGTTTATTATACTTTGCTAAATTACCAATCAAAAGCATCTGACAGAAGATCATGTATGAAGCCAAAAAGTTAATAATGTTCTGTGAAAAGTAAACTGTAAATGGAAAGGGGTTCTAAATCTCAGCAGCACAGAGCAAATAAAATGTAGGTACTTGTCTAAATTATGGGTTTTCCGTGGGCTTTTTCGCTTGCTAGAAGCAATTTTTATAAAATGACTATAATTTAAAACTTTTTTTCTTCTCAAACTGAAAAGAAATTTTCAAAGTGAAAGTTCTGAACTTAGATCTAAGTAGAGCTGGCAGGCAAGCTGGTTTTGTCTGACACAGATCAACCTGTGTGCTCCCCAATTTGAAAGACAATGGTAATTTTCTAATCAGAATGTATTTTATGGGGGGGGGGCAGTGCCTTCATAAGACTGCTTCTTAAACAGAATATAGTCTTGCTACTTTCTCCTCCATGCACATTTCCAGCTCTCAGTGCTGTAATACAAACCTCAAGTCTTAAAAACAAAAACCTCACCCTAAAGTGGGAAAGAGCTTCTAGAGAGAAGTAGATGTTTGTCAAATGTTAGCACTGTATTTCCTTATCAGAGCTTCCAATAAACTAAATGCTCAAATGCTGGTGATGATTATCTTAATGTAATATCCCATATTGCTTTTTGCATTATCTCCTTTAAAGAAAATGAGAAAACACAATCCTTGTGAAACCAAAAACAAACAAGTATTAGAAACACAACATTCCTGTCTTCAGCTTTGGAGAGAAAGGGCTGTTTTGGGAGTTAGCATTTATTGTCAATGTTGACCAAAATGCTTCTGATTATCTGATAAAAGAGACTTTGCTGCTGCTGCAAATCTCTCTTTTCTTCCCATTGACTCTTAGGAAATACATTTTCACACTCCCACGGAAATTTTCTTTTTCAAAAATCATCTATCATGCCTGTGAAGCTCACAGAGCGGTTGACTTCCCTTGGCACTTTCAAGCTGAACGGTGGCTCAATTAGACTTCTGCGTCTGTCACCACAAAGAGCTTTCAAAGCTGAAAGTCTACGGCTGCTTGCTTACTTACTAAACACTTTGGGCCTTAGGAGAACTCAAGCATTGAGAAAGTCAAATATCAAATGTTTGATCGTATAGAGGCATGACTATTCATGTGTGCATGTTCCCAAACCCTAAACAGTGAGGAAAAAGATTCACACAAGCGTGAAATAAAACCTTCTCCGAAGGACGCATTAGAGAACCAACTGCAAACCCATACAACTACACCGTGGTTCCCAGCTACCACTGACCATCTTAAGAAATGAAACTTTAAAACACTTGTCTAAACTCAATGACAGCTCAGAATGTGCTGAATTCTTGCAGATTCTGTATTTGGATGTTCAAAACTCCTCCCAAGAAGTATAAACCTGAGACTCATTAGCGATTCACATACTGATTTGGAAGGGCAATCCTTTTCACAGATATCCAAAAGTTTCAAAATCTGGAGTTTAACTCCCAAGTGTGCTCAGATCACATAAAGGGGCAGAGAGGCACAAATACATTATTAACGGGGGTGGGGTGGCAAAGGTTTACTGCATCACTTTCTGAAGATAAGCCTGTTTATTATAGTGTTTAATATAGCTTGTTTAATATGGTGCTCAGTATGTCGGTTATGGAACAAAAAGGCTTTTTTTTCTTGAAAACATGGTTGTTATTTGTTGTTCATCTGCTGTGTTTTCCATCAGGAACCTATTGTCATTTATCAACCTAGTGGTAGGAAAAGCTATCTAAGTAATATATGCCACTATGTATACTTTAAGTATCTATACATCTAAGTACAGATACAACACTCTGCTCAATACCACACGATAATATCCCGAGGCTAGTGGAGCAAGAGAGAAAAGATATGAAATAATCTCCCTCAGAGAACATTATCCAGTATCCTACTTATTTATAAAGATCATAACAAAAGTAGTTAATTTGCAATGATCCTTAATGATCCTAATGGCTCCGATCATTTGGAGGGAATAAGGATTTCACTTTTATGACTGAAGCCCGTGGCTACTAAAGTCCCAGGAACAAAGTGTCATCATTTTCCCCAAGCCATAATGCCTTTTCTTCGGAAACAAATCAAAACACCAATAAAAGCGCTCCTGTTATCTCAGGCTTTGCCCACCGGACAGCTGTTCTCGGTCACTACAATTTTTCAAACACCCAGCTTGTACTTACAGCGCTCACATCTGCTGTCTCCACCGGTTTAGTGTGCTCCTTGGAGTTTTCTGTGTTAGCAGACCTCCATTCCTGACATAGTTTGGCTGCTGGGCAGGAACGCGGGAACCCAGGCACTCTCAGCAGCGCTGCGGAGCGGCCGGCAGCAGAGTACGGAGACCAGGGATTGCCCGGCTCCGGGGGACAGCACCCGGGAGCTGCTGCAGTCTCGGGCTGCCGAACGACTGAGCTAGATCGCCTTCCCCAGGAAGGACCCTGCTACCGCGCACCGCCACAGGAAGGTTTCCAGTCGGAAGTGGCCCTGCACACTCGCTACCTCGCCGCAAGCTCGGAGCCATCAGCTCGCCGCGGTCTGTTTGGGAACGGCTTTGCGCCCCAGCGAACGGCAGCGGCAGATAGCATCTGAGACGCCTAGACAAAGAAAAGGCACAATCTCATCCCCCGATTTGTTTGCGCAGCCTTGTAGGTCTGCCCACGAAGCCTCGGGGCTTTTTGTTTTGTTTTGTTTTTGCAACGCAAACCACAGCTATTCTCTTGTCCTAACCTTATTGGTTTAAATGCAACAATTGAGAGGAGCAGAGCTTGGACTGACTCAACCTTGCTGCTTAAAAAAAAAATTTATTATGTAAATGACGCGCCCCATGCTATCTGAATAAACAGCTGTGGGGGAAGAACTTGTGGGAACCTCTGTCAACACACACACATCCTCCAGCGCCAGTAGCTCCCAATTAAGATCTTTGGGGAGTACTTTCACGTTATCTTTTACACTTTTCCCATACTTTTTGTTGTTTCTTTGAGATCCCAAAACTTAGGGAACCGGATACTTTTTACACTTCTTCCTAGTACCTACCTACTAACAGGTCTGGAGAAGATAATATATATATATATAATATATATATATATATATATATATATATATATATATATTAAAGTTGTTTCTATGAAGTAGAGAGAGAATGGGCAAACGTGTTAGCTATTAGCAGCTTAACAATGAAAGCTTGGCTGACACGATTCTGCAAGGATTGCTAGGAGGGCAAAGGCTTCAGTTCTTTGGATAGGACCCAGATAATATTTCACCATTAACATTTTTCAATGAGTCTTGAGGAGAGATTCGTCTAGTCTGGAACTGGCTTTGCAACTTAGCCTTAAAAAAAAATCTAGCGTTAATCAGTTCAGAACCTGAGTGATAAGCTGTTACATTCACCTAGGAGTTGAGCATCAGTTAAGAAACCATGTTTTATGCACAAACCATGTTTTATGCACACACATCACTCCACTTCCAAGTCAGGGCCTCAGTCATTATGCTGACTTGGAATCTTAAAAGAATGCCCCTTCTTGTATGGACAGACCTTGTCATTCCTATACCACAGTTTAAGTGCAAATGCATCCAAACTAGTATTCACTCTAAAATAGAGTTTGTGTACTCATTTTAAAAAGGCATTTTGTCATTACCAATATTTGCTCTTTTTATTTAAGAAAGTGCACCCCTTCTTGTAAAGTCTTACCTTAGTATGAAAAAAAATTAAAAATTACAATAACTTCACATCAACTAATAGAGCAGTTAGACAGGGTCTTACCTTAGCTCTGCCAATTTGTAAATGATAGCACCATTCTGATGATGCAAACAAAACCCAACTAAAGGCTGCTGAGGACCAAAATTCCATGCAGGCGTTCTCTCTTCTCCTGGTGAAAGGATGTTAGTCTAGATTGCTTGCAAAGAGCACTTTGTCAAACCTAAGAGACAGCTTAAAGTGCTAGCTCACCTAGGACTTCATCTTGTGGAGTACCAGCAAGGAATCATGGGCTAGGCATCTACCATATTTGGGAAGCCAGGCCAGAAAACAGTTGATTGCCATTGGATCTGTTCATATATGCACCAGAAACAGAGTTATGTTACCACCTATGGCACTCCACTCTTCCTGGACCAGAAGTATCAGTTATTCAACATACCAAAGTACACATGCAGAAACCAAAACTGTCTTTAATGGAGTTTTCTATTGTAGTTAGGTAAAATCTAGTGCTACATTAATTCTATTTATGACATCAGACACCCAGACAGTAACTTCTTTTGCACTCAGATTTTTTACTAAGCTTCCTAAAACATAAAATTTAACCCTGGTTGAAATTTTACAATCAGCTAATGCATTCATGCTTCCCATAGTTTAAAAATTATTTTGGATGTGCATTGTTAAAATTCAGCTTATCCATTCAAGATTATATTGGAAAATCTAGAATATGCAAATTACATGGAGTCAAAGCAGTAGAAATACCATGTCAGTTTTACATAAAAGTTACTTGCCTATGTTACAGTCAAATTTATCATATTACATGTACTTTTATATTGAAATTCAATGATTTTAATTTAAATAACCAAACAAAATGCCTTCAATGAAGTGATGCATGTAATTATGAACAAAATTAGAAAAGATATGATGAATTTAATGTGACCACTAATGGATATAATATAGCTCATACCTCATAATTATGTGATACACAACTTAGTTACTGGTTAAAAGAAATAGCCATGTGTATATTTACCACTTTTAAATAGTTTCCTTTTTCTAAAACAAAACTAGATGTATTAAAACAATCACATGTTTACCTATAAATTCTGTCTGGTTACTAACTCCATATTCCAAATATGTAGTAATTACTTCATATACAACTTGAATCCAAAATAAGTTAGTCTATGCTAAACAACCAAAAGATATTGCTATGAAATTTTCATCAACTATAATTATATAACTTGAGCACATACCACAAAGAACTAGACTGTTTCCTAAGTCAGCCATACAGATTACAAAATAGTTGCAGGGAACTGGCTGAAAAGTTGGGCCTGAGTGGGACATTTGAACAGCCTAACAGAGATGCAGAGAGCTTTTAAACCAAGCAGGTTTTATCTGCCAGGGCAGCTCTTGCCTGGATATGCTCTCAGTTAGACAGAAGTCTATCATTTCCATAAATGTTTCCAGTACTTTTAGATTAGGAGAGAATTTTAACTAAAGATGTGCTCACAAAAATCAACAAAAGACCTTAGACAAGGTCAAATGCAAGAGAGTCCTTGGAACAATACAAAGGTGAAGCTTTTCAACCTACAGGAGTAAACAGTTGATTGAATATATCAACATGAGAAATGGTGAGAAAATAAAGGCCAAGGCATACTAAGTGACTCTCTTTTCCATTCCAGGAGTGATGAGTGCTTTGAATTTTCCAATAAAAGATGTGTTTTCCTTCTATTCCTCTTTGCCCTGAATGGATTAAGTATCCTTGTCATTCAGGGATAGTTCTTTTACTGATTTCTCTGCACCTACAATTCTTAAGAGATGATTGTTTCTCAAGAATAATGTTAGTGAGTTTCACAATATAATTAGCACTTTTCTCCCAAAGCAAAGTCCCTGTCATTACTCCTCGCATGTGATTAAAATCAACACTATCTGAGAATGTTTCACAATTCAAACTGTTGGGAGTAGAATGGGAAAGAAAATATTCCAAAATACCATACTTCAAATTTTCCTGCTTTCTGTTATGTTTCTCTTTCTTCTACTCCACACTATAGCACTACAGTGGTAGTTTTTTGTGTGGAACCTTTTGGGGTAGTAGCTGAGTAGTTGAAGTGGTGATGCTTGCTGGTCTGTGGGCTGGCCCCTTCCATGCCATGTGCTTTCCCCACTGGGATGAAATCTACAATGAGGGTCTTGCTCCCAAGTACCCTTCAGTTGAAACACAACCAAGAAAAACATCCTTTATTTATTTTAAAAATGATATTAAATCTACCAAGCAAAATGTCTACCAACATTTGCTAAATGCTTTCCATTCAAACTCCAACATGAATAGCTTTTAACAGTAAATTTACGGAGGCAATTACTAACTATTAGCTGTACCATGGAAAATTATTTTCATAAATATTATAGTCTTCATACCAACACAATATGAAAATAGAACCCATTTCCTGACCTCATAATAAACATGTTGGTTTTTACGTATGAATCATAACCATTTATTTATTTAAAGAGGAAAACTTGTTATCCTATGTAGTAATGACTGCCTATAGGATGTTTTTTTAAAAAATTGTTACTCTTAATATGAACTTTGAATAGCACTTCTGGTATTGATAAAGAAAGCATGGGCAGTGGCAATTATTATTTTTTTCTTCAAGAAAGAGTATGGGTGTTATAGGCACTTTAAGAAAATATGACACAATAGATTTTCTCTTCCAAAATCAACTGATTCCCCAAAATGGCAAACAGAGTTAGTTTTTCTTATTCTGTCAAAAATATGTAAATAATTGTTCTTGGAAGCACATGTTTAATCTCAGCAACAAGCTTTTTTGCCTTTCCACACTGTAGAATGTATCTCTGTTGACATGAAGCAACCTAGGAAGCTGGGGGTGTCTCCTCTTTAACATTTTTTTTTTCTCTCTAAGCCATGGGTAAAACCAATCTTGTCAGCACCTCCCATAACATGTAAGAAGATCTGCAAATTTGCTTTGGGTTTTCTAGGTTTCACTACAGCTGAGTTCCCAGTTTTTAAATTCTTCAGTAACAATGAGCAGCTCATAGAAAGAGGAAGGGCAAGACCAGTAACCAAGCACTGAGTGTGTGTCGGGCACTGTACTGGAGACCTCATGTCTGCCTGAATCCTGATTTTTATTAAGATGGGTGTTTTACCTCCCCATACTATTTGTTTGGGAATTTGCCTCATTTTTGTAGCTGATCAAAGTCACGTCTAAACAGTAGATGGAGCACTGAGACATTGCTGGCTTCTGGTGGTGTCATCATTCTGGAACAAGGTAAAAATGCAATAAAGTTAATAGATCCAGAGAGATGCATGTTATACTAAAATTATATAGGGGTGTGTGTGTGTGTGTGTGTGTGTGTGTGTGTGTGTGTGTGTGTATGATTTCAGTTATACATATATGTCTAGGGAGTAGTTATACATAACATACAACTTCACTTTATAGCATCAGATTATTCATAAAGACATACTGTAAACTAGCTCACTGGTTAAAACACAAAAATATGGTTAATGGGGAAAAATATGAAGACTCCTTAAAATTAAATCAGCAAATCAGGAAGCATGGGTGTGTCTGGCACCACGTATTAAAAGAGGTGAATTACCCTCCTCAAGTAGGGATTATCTACTTCCTCAAAACTTTTCTGAAGTCGAAAGGAAAAGCCCAGCACCTGGCAACCCTATGGATCCCTTGTTTTACCACTGTGGGTCTCTTCCCCTTTTCCTGCCTTAATTTCAGTTATCCAATGGGGTGTGCTTTGACTCTAGTAGCTACTACAAGATAAATACTTGATTTGTTCACTGTGGAAATAATTACATTAAACTGTACTCCTCCCTACCCGAGGCACATGAAGGTTGATTTTAAGTCTTCAAAAATCAAGAAATTCTGACTATTTTATAAAAAAGTTTCCAGGTATGGCAGAAAACAACCCATAGAGCTGCCTTTCCCTTCAAGCTGCATTCACTCCCCCTTCCCTACTCTCCCAAATGCGAGGAAAATAAAGGGCAACCTCTGAAGCTTTTTCAGACAGAAGGTCACCATTCAAAGGGCTGGTAACTCAATCCAGTGCAGCAATCACATAGCTATTGGAAACACAGCCAGAAGCACCATGGTTCTAGCTAGTTTTTATTAAGTAACGCCCATAGGTACACAACCTGGAGGTTTCTGTCAACTGTAAAGTTTAGCTGCATTCATATGGGCAAGGATCAAGTTGCCTGAGGGTCTTGAATTTTACTTTAGCATGCTGGGACAGAAGGAGGAAAAGGCGGACTCCACATTACTGCCTAAGAAAAACAATCACTGGCATCAGCTCTAATGAGGAGAGAGCCCTCCAGAACTAATGTGTGAATAAGATGAAATGTTTTTTTCAGTCTTTAGATCCCCACAACTTCCTAGTGGAAGTATTCTCTGATGATTCAAATTTGTGGTTCAGGTTGCTTCTTTGAGGTATTTCGAATTTTTTATAAGAGGGTATTAGTAGCCTAGCTTACCTGAATTTCAGAAATTAAACAACATGGAGTACCTGTGACCTTTGGAGTAGTGTAGTTGAAAATGTGAAGAGTCTTAAAAATAAGGCTCTGGTTGACAGGGAGTTAGCGCTGGTGGCTTGTTTTTTTAATCAATACAAGGAAAAACAAATAGTTTACCAAGAGGTCAGAGTGCCAGTGGAAGAGCCCTCTAGTGCCTGATCTCATTGACAAGCCCTGCTGAAAGATCCACACAACCCCCATTAGCCAGGCCTCCTGGGAGGGCAGTTCACTTTCCTTCCTGTCCTTGCCTGAGAGGATGGTCTGCCCTGCCAGCCAGGGGCTGGAGGGGGCCAAGCAGGAGGAGGGGGCAAAGGAGGAGCTGAAGGGGGGATGGAGGAGGGGACCAACATGGAGGTGAAGGGGGAAGGGAGGGGGCCAAAGAGAAGGTGAAACAGACCCAGAAAGAAGGGATTTAGGGCAATGATCAAAACTGCACAAACACACCCCAGTCCCTTAGATTAGACAGTCTAAGAAGAAAAGATAATGTACATAGATATGTGGATGTTATACATTTTAAATGGAAAATCCATCACTGTTGTCTCCATCTTGTTTGTGAGGAGTTATATCTGATAAATCTAAAAATGAAAACAAATACAGATGACTTCACTCCCCAGAAATAAGTCCATTCATAATTAATTAATGAAGACTCTTAAAGAGGAGGAACTTAGAGTCAGTCCCCAGCCTCTAATACTGACTGTTGCTCATGACTCTTAATGACCTACACACAAAAAAGGAAAAAAAAAATCTCAGTGAGGTACTTTACACTCACGAATCTCTGAAGCAGAAGAAGAGCCCTGCCTTCCATCCTGTCTTGCCACGTTCTTGTCATGTCTACTACTGTTTCAACCTCTTTTTTTTCCTAAACTGCACAGAATTAATAACTTGTATTCTATACTCAAGGGTCCTTACTACACTAAAACAAAAACCCTAAAGATAGAAGTAGGTTTTCTCTTTGCCTTTTGTTACTGATCACCTATTACAATTTATAACCTTTAACCTAGCTAACAATAGGTTCGATGATTGCAAGGTTAGATCCCATCCCCTACCAAAACAGCATGGGAATGAAGGCCTAGAGAGGACTTGTGTTGTGTTTTCAGGATTTAGTACAGCTTGATGTGGATAATAGGTGCTCAACAAATGCCACTTAAGTGAATTAAAACAAGTACACAATGCTACTCGCTGGAACATAATCCTAGTTTGAAAAAGCAAAAATCATTTCTCTGAACTTCCTTTACATCAAGCCACCACCCCCCCACACACACACACTGTTATACTTTACCCTTCACTTATGGAGACTCAAAAGCTGCATTGGTTAGGGCATTATCATCACTTATGTTCATATTCAAAACCAGAACTCAGAAATTTCTAAGGAACAAAGTGGTTCATTTCAACTACACTAGGAATTTGTCATCCAAACAATAAGGAATGGATGACCAAGAAAATTAAGTCATTGCAAAGTCACTGCATTTGGCGTATTATCTGAGTGAGAGTGGAAAACAAAATAAGAACAACAGATTTAAGTTCATTTTCAAAAAGCTATCAAAATCTGCATGCTAATTCTAACTACCGCTGCCTTCCTAAACCTCCTAGTATCCTAGTAGCAGTTCATTTCCTTGTAAGCTCCTAATGAAAACAATCCAGAAGAATTAAAACGGTGAGGAGACAGAGAAGTGGTGCAGTGACTCAAAGTGCTTGCTACTCTTGTAGCGGGCAGAGGTTCAGTTCCCAGAATATGTATCAGGCAGCTCACAGCTGCTGTAACTCCAGTGCCAGGTGAACTGAGGATGTCCGACATGCACACAATTACACACACACACACATACACACACACACACACACACACACACACACACACAGTAATTAAAGAATGAAATAGATACACTATGGAATGAAGATATAATCAAGAATACAACTTCTTCCTGTCTGAAACTCTTCTTTGTAGAAATATCTACAATGTCCTTGTCAAAATTTCTATAGCATCCAGAAGTCTTACCAATCAAATCAGTTAGCTGGCCTGCCAAGTAGGACTCAGTAAATACTTAATATGTATCTAGTATATGCCAGGTACTGGAGACAATGGATGAAGCAGTGAGCACAAAAGACAGAATCCTTGTTATTAAGAAAATTATCTCGTGTATACACAAAAGAGTATAATGACTGGACAAATATCTGACTTAACAGAAAAATTTAGTTTTGCTTCCTATAGATATGAAAGCAAAATACCAGTAAAGAAAAATTTTAAGTATACATTCTTAAGGACATAGAAGGAAAGTAATAAGAAAAGGAGAGAAAATTAGGCCATTGGTAACTGACTTAATAGACTTCAGAAAGCTGGATTTAAAGTTACCAGCCAGGGTGGGGTGGAGTGGGGGGCATGGAAACAGCTCAATTCATAGCAAACGTGACTCATCCCACCCTACCCTACTCTGGTGATACTTCAGAATTATATAAGTGAAAGTAAAGTTTTAAAATGTGGATTGAGGTCAGGCGTTAATGGCGCACGCCTTTAATCCCAGCACTCAGGAGACAGGGGCAGGCAGATCTCTGTGAGTTTGAGGCCAGCCTGGTCTCCAGAGCAAGTGCCAGGATAGGCTCCAAAGCTACACAGAGAAACATTGTCTTGAACAAACAAAAAACAATAAATAAATAAATAAATAATAAAAAAATAAAATGTGGATTGACTACAAATTAGTGTAAGAGGCATGCACACACCACACACACACACACACACACACACACACACCAGCTAGCAAAATGAACAGACTATGAACTACAAGAGAGGGCCTATGGAATGTAAAGGGATGGAATTCAGCAGGCTAGGTAAGCCATTTATACATCAAGTGCTATGATACCCACTTCCACTTCTTTTACCCAAGCTCCCCATCAAGGCCCAAAGAACAGTCAACTTCATCTAGATTATTAAGGCAAGAGCCTAGACTCACCTTCACTAAGAGTTCTGACCAGTCTGAAGGGGGATTTTCTGAAATTCTTAGACCTGAGGCATTTCCTGAATGGTACTCAACCTGACCACCCAGAGTAAAAAAGCATGGTCCTTACTTATGAATCAACTTGACTATAAGCTTACAATTAAACACAATTGGGAGTTTAAGGAAAGCCTCCATGAAGACATACAGAAGTCAAACAAAGAGTAACAGTAGACCGAGGCAAATATTGAGAAAAATCAAAATAACTCTCACTAACATTCCCAAGAGAACCAAGAGAAAACACCACAGTCATGAAACTAGAAGAAAGTAACAACAGTGCTCTCCAACACACACACACACACACACACACACACACACACACACACACACACACAGAGAGAGAGAGAGAGAGAGAGGAGAGAGAGAGAGAAAGAGAGAGAGAGAGAGAGAGAGAGAGAGAGAGAGAGAGAGAGAGAGAGGAAGAATATCCAAGAAGCTGATATGTGGCATGGTAGTAGAATCCTTTTCTAGTATGTGCAAGACCCTAGGTCCCATCCCCATCAGGAGGAAGAGAAGGAAGATGAGAGGAAAGGACTGTGCAAAGGAGAAGGAGGGGTAGGAAAGGCAAGAGGGGGTAGAAGAAGAAAGATTAGAAAAGATCCATGAGAAATAAAGTGTAAGGTAACAGAAATGTTGAAATCAATAAAGTTGGCAAAGTAAACTGAGGCAGTCTTGCATGAGAGAAAGAAGTGATAAGAATTACATGAACCAGGATAACCAAAGGCTATATCCTCTTGGTGGTCCAACATCCAAATGGAGCTTTAGAAAGAAAAGAGAGAGAAAAAGGACACAATTCAGCCCATGATTCTAAAGTGTTTTCTAGAACATGAGGTTTCAGAGTGGAAGAACTCCATGAATACCAGACAAAGCAGACAGAGACAGACTCATAGCAGCAACTGGTGTTGAAAATGTTGAGAACACCAAGGTTGGAGAGGACAGCCTCCTGGAGGGAAACAGCAGACCACAGCTGAAATGCAGACCACAACCAGGTTTCTTAACTGCATCATGTAGTTCCAGAAGGTTAAAGACCAATGGCCTCATATTCCTTAAGAAAACTAAGTCCCACCTAGAATTTTATAGCTTACCAAACATAGGAAAATTAATTATTCAAATTAAAGTCATTTTCAGACATATGAACATCAAAAATTATCTTTACCCTGTATCTTTTTCTTGAGAAGCCAATAGAAGAGAACTTCTGTGATAATTAGGAATCAAATGCCTTTTATGACAGAGATCATCTAAATTGGAGAGAGGTAAAGCCCAAGGAACTGGACCTTTACCTGACAGTATCCACAAAAAATCAACCCAAAATAGATGAAAGGCTTAACTAAGATTATATTCATATTGTGTACCATGAAACTCCTGGAAGAAAATATGTGGGAAGTTCCTAACATTGGTCTTAACACTATAGCCAGATGAGAAGCAGAGGCAGAAATCTAGTGGGAACACAGTAAACCAACAGTTATTGCAAAGGAAACAATAAGACAAAAAAAAAAAATAGCCCATGCTTTGGAAAAAAAAGTTCACAAATGGTGTATCAGACAAGGGGATAATATCCAAAGCTTGCAAGAAACTCAAATAATGGAACAGCGACCCAAATAGCCAAATTAAGAAATGGCAAAGGATTTGAAGAGGCATATTTTAAAGAAGGCATAAAATGGCCAACCAGTATATTAAAAAGATATTAAACATTATGGAAATCATGAATCACAATGAGGAAGCTGGGGAGACAGTTCATTGCGCAAGAGTGTTTCCTATGCAAGCATGAAGACCTGAGTTCAAATCCCTAATACCTACATAAAAAGCTGGGTATGGATATGCAATTCTATAACCCAGTGCTGTGTGGTGTGGAGACAGGAAGATCACTGGGGCTTACTGGCCACTAGCCTAGCTCCAGATTCAGTGAGAGACCCTATTTCAAGGGAATAAAATAGAGAGTGATGGAGTAGAACACCCAATGACCTCTTGCGGCCTCATTGCATGTGTATCCATGTATAAACATATGCATATGGCACACAGGCATGTTTGTGCTCATCCACATGCTCCCGTACGAATGCACGTGCATATTCACAATGAGGGATCATTTCACTTTTGTTAAAATGTCTATTAAAAAATCAAGAGATCAGTGTCAGTGAGATTGTGGTCTAAAGGAAAGCTCCCATTGGTCACTGCTGATTGGAATCTTAATTAAAACCAGTGTTTTGGAAAAAAAAAGTATAAAAGTTCTTTAAAATCTAAGCATGAAACCAACTATAATTTTAATCTTTGAGGAATCTCTCTTTGCTGATTGATGGGGGAAGTCCTTCTGTGTATATGTTTGTCTTATTGGTTGATAAATAAAGCACTGTTGGCCAATAGAGAAGCATGATAGGAGGGACTAGGAGAGGAGGAGGATTCTGGGAAATGTAGTAAATGTAGTAAAGAGGAGAGTAGCCATACCGACAAGAGAGGACACATGCTGCTGGTGTCCTCAGTAAGATAAGTCTTTATAAATTATATAGATTAGTAGTTATGGTTGATAATTAAGACCGAACTAGCAAATAAGAAACCCTAGTCATTGGCCAGCAGCATTGTAACTAATATTTATCTCTGTGTGTTATTTGGGGGCCTTAAGGAGGCAACAGAACCCAGGCAGCTGGCAGAAAGAGTTATCATTACAGCTGATTTTTATTACGATTGTAATTATTTTAAAAATGTTTATTTATTTTATTTCACATATAAGAGTGCTTTACCTTCATGTGTGTCTGATGCTATGGAAATCAGAAGAGGGCATTGGATCCCCTGGAACTGGAGTACAGGTAGTTGTGAGATACAATGTGGGTGCTGGTACCAAACTCAGGTCATTGGCAAGAGCAATAAATGCTATTAATCCCTGAGCCATTTCTCCAGCCCCTTATTCTATTTCTACCAACAAAGGATATAGGTTTATTCTTGTCAAAATCCCCACTAACATATTATTTTTGATATTTGACATTTGTAGCCATTTAATGTATTTAATATTTTATCTTTGAGATACAATGTCTATTCCAGTATGCATGTACTTTACATGTATGTAAACACATATATAACTGATGTTGGATAATGCTCTTGTACACTGTAAAGACTTGTCACTTGCATTGGTTCAATAAATGCTGACAGGCCAGTAACCAGGCAAGAAGTATATGGGAGTGGGTGGGGCTAGCAGACTAGGAGATTTCTGGGAAGAGGAAGGTCCGGAGACACAGTCAACAGCTAGATGTAGAGGAAGCAAGATAAGAATGCCTTACTGAGAAAAGGTACCAAGCTAAACATAGATAAGAATTGTGAGTTAATTTAAGTTGTAAGGGTTTGTTAGCAATAAGCCTGAGCAATAGGCCAAACAGCTTATAATTAATATAAGCCTCTGTGTGTTTATTTGGGACTAAATGGCAGTGGGACCTGGAGAGACAGAAACCTCCGTCTACATATAACAGATTATTTTTCAACTTTAAGAGATCCTGCCATTCATGATAATGTAAATGAACCAAGAGGAAATACACTAAGCTAAGTAAACCAGACACAGAAAGGAAAATGCTGCACAAAACAGTAGGAAAATGGTTTCCACAATTAGCAATGGAAAGAAATGGGAAGAAGTGAGTTAAAGGTCATAAGCCTGCAAGTAAATAGAGTGAACAAGTCTGGAGACTTCATGGACCATACAAGGACTATAGTTAATAATATTATGTTTATAATAATAATAAAATGTGCTAAGAGTATAGACACTAAATATGCTTGACACATAAAAAGTAATTATGAAAAGTGGTAAATAAGTTAACTTGATTGACAATATTAATTATATGTATTTATCAAAACACCATATTGTACACATTAAATATACACTATCTTAGAAAAAAGTCAGAATAGTACATGATGCTGTAAGGGCTTCATTTGAATGTCAAGAACTGATCTAGAAAAAGCTGCCAGATACCCATGCTGATAGATACAGGCTGGTATGCTGGTGTACAAATGTGTTAGCGAGGAAGCAAAACAAAGGGGAGACACATTGTCTTCTGTAACAAGTTGGTAGGTCAAATTTAAACATGGAAAGTCAACAAAGGACAGTGTAGAGCTAAAATTGGTTTTCTCTAGGAAGAAGAAGGACCATGAAGGGAAGTAGGAGATTTTCTTCTTTATCACAGCTTTTAGAGAATTATCTGAAAATTTAAGTGATGTAAATTTAACTTTGACTAAAGTAAAAAATATTGTATATTTAAGTATGTGCATATATTTGGTTATTGACAGATAAGTAAAAAATATTTGCATACAATTTGATATACATAAGAAGAGTTGTGGGTACCATTTTTAACTAGTCAAGGATGCTCTCTGACAAGACGCCAGTGTGTGGAGAATGGAAAGGTAATATGGTTATAAAAGTAGAACAGCCTGGAAGTGCTTTGTAGGTAATAAATAGTGAGATCAAAGGGAACATATTTAGTAAGTATGAGGGAAGAAGGAAATATGGATGATATTGAGGAGGATGGAAGACAGAGATAACGCTGGGTGTGGGACATGGGGCACTGTAGGGGAGGTAGAGCCATGGTTTTATTTTTGATGTGGTAGACTGGTACCACAGTTCTCTTTGGTTTGTTTAATTTTGTTTTTGACTAGAAAAAGACAGCCTGATTTATGCATAAGAAAGAGCAATCTGGCTGCACTTTGGAGGACAAACTAGGAAGTTCAGAACAGAAGCAGAGGGCAATTTGGGACATTGCAGTAGTCCAGGTAAGAATTGGTGGGTGCTAGACTATGGGTTTGTTTTTTGTTTGTTTGTTTTGTTTTTTTGTTTTTTTTTTTTTGTTTTTGACCAGGAATTGATGATATGTGGTCATACTTAGTGCATGTTTTAGAAACAATGAGACTTGTAGATGGAATGACTTTGGGTAAAAGACAGAAATTATGGATTTCCTGTCTCTCCACATAAACTAAAAACACCATGAATTTCACCTTTGTCTACATTCATCTATTTTACCTGCATTCTAGCTCATGTAGTGGCATGACATAAACTCATAGTGATGAACAACCAGTATGTAAAGAACTGCAAGTTACCAGGAAGTCCTTTTATAATTGTCTCATCTGGTTAAGGCATCCTATCTCCTCACATGCACTGTACACTGGCCTCTCTGTGCCATCCCTCTATGTCTGTCCACACTCAGCAGCCTGAAGCAAATGCCTTTACCACCTCTTTTTTAAATCAACCTTTTATTCACATTCACTTATTTATTATAGTAGACTGGAAGCACCCAATGTACCTTGTGTCCCCAAATATTGGGGTGAATGAGATGTTAGCAAGGGTGTCTCATATAGATGCTTGGATATGATACTGCGGATAATCCCCTAGGAATTCTGACTCTAGATTTAGCTACCAGAAAAATATCCTGTATTAATTATGTTCTTTAAAGGAACAAAACTGATAGCAGGGGTTTTATAGACTGGCTTACACATATGTTCCAGGTAGTTCAACAATGGGTGTCTCCTGTTGGAGAGGCCAACAATTCAGTAGCTGTTCAGTCCATGTGCCTGCATGTCTCAGATGGCCCAATATGAAGTTGAAGGCCTGGAATTCTTGGGGAGCTTCTGGAACATATTGGAAGGCTGAAGAAGCCAGTTCTAATATTGGTAAAAATATGTTACAATGGCAGGCTAGGTGAACTTACCAGTGAAATAGTGAGAAAGCAAGCAGCAAGGCAAAGAAAGCACCCTTCACCTATGTCCTTTTATCTGGACTTTCATGTCCTTTTATCTATCACCAGAAGATCTTTCCACATGCAGGCTGGGTCTTTCCACTTCACACAACCTAATCAAAAGCATCCCTCCTGTGAGTGCCCTGCGGCTTCTTTAGTTGATTCCAGATCCACTCAACTTGACAAGACCATCACAGGTCCCAAGCTAGTGGTGCAATAGAAGACTGCCTATCAGTCTAGAGGACCAGAGCTGAGAAGGAAATACAATTACCATTTGACAAAAATGGAACAGATCCCAAGGGGTTTAAATAGGCCACCCTTCTAATTTTAGCCAGTCCACAGATGTATGAGCAAATAAAATGGTGTCCTGTTTACAGCAATGAACTATGTCTGAGAATGACTACTTCATGGATGCCATGCTCAATGTATCCCTGGCCTTAGGATGGGCCTGCTGCTCTACTGATCTCAGTTGTTTTATTGTATTATTTAAGGGAGAATGTGCATAGTGTTACTCTGTCCATTTTAACTTCTGTAGTGTACTAAGTACATTTATTGTACAACCACCACCATCCATTTCCAGAGCTTTTCATATTCCCAAACCAAAACTCTATACCTATACTGGCTAACCCGTTACCTCTCATTTTCCCCTCCTTTTGTATTGGCAACTACCATTCTACTTTCTCTTTCCATGAGTTTGGCCCGTTTGAACACCTTGTGTAAGTAACATCAAGTGATATTTGTCCTCTGCTGTCATAATTTTACCATCCTAATTTTAATTACATCTATATCACTCTTATCTATGTGTTTGAAATGTTATCATCTGGAAATCTGCCTGAAAATTCCCTTTAATTCATTCTGTTCCATTTTGATGCTTCTTCTATGTTAGCCTTTCATGAAGGCTGATCTTTTTCTACTGACTCAATTTTCTTTTAAGTCCCAGGCATTCTCAGCCATTGAATCCTACATTCCACACCTCATTCCACACCTCATTCCATTACTGTGCATGAGATAACCACAGCACTATCTATAATACCATAAAGCTACATTTTATGGAAACACTCCTTGGTATTCTTTGTGTTTTGCATGAGTATGGTCTCTCCTCATATCTGGCCCCACCATATTTCCATATTAAGACTAGGCTGAGAGGCTAGTCTAGCTGAGAGGCCAGGGTAGGTGAGAGGCTAGGGAAGGTGAGAGGCTGGATAGGTGAGAGGCTGTGTAAAGAGGGTGGAAATGGTGGATTTCTGAGACACAGAGAGAACAATGAGGGTATAGGTTGGTGGTTGGTTACATGCCTACAATGCGGAAATCCTGAAGGCCAACTCTTCAAAATAAAAGACAGGAAGGAAATTTTAAATGCCTTCAAGTGTGGAACACTGGTTGCTAGAGAGAGAGAAATTTAGGCAAGTGGCAAAGTATGGAAAATTTAGGCCAGCTCAGTAGTACACATCTTTAATGCCAGCAGAGAGAGACAGATCTCTATGAGTTTGAAGCCAGCTTAGTGTATTCATAGTGAGCTCCAGGACAGTCAAGACTACACAGTGAGACCTTAAAATAGCTTCTCTAAATAGAGCCCAACCCTAAATCATGGGTTCAGTTTTGAATCTCTCTTTACACTATGGAACCAGGTCCAATGTATCAACCAAAACAACTAATAACTAAGAGCTAACTGTGGTAGGATATTATTTTAAGGTGTGTTGATGGGGGAGGTCCTTCTGTGTATATGTTTGTCTTATTGTTTGATAAATAAAGCACTGTTTGCCAATAGGAAAGCAAGATAGGTGGGACTAGGAGTCGAGGAGGATTCTGGGAAATGTAGTAAGGAGGGTGTCACCATGTGAGCCTGACAAGAGAGGATGCATGCCCGCCAGCATCCTCTATCAGGTAAGTCTTTATAAAATATATAGATTAGTAGTTATGGTTGATAATTAAGACTGAGTTAGCATATAAGAAATCCTAGTCATTGGCCAGCAGCATTGTACCCAATATAAATCTTTGTGTGTTATTTTGGGAACCCATGTGGCGGCAAGGCTCAGGCAGCTTGTGGAAAGATTTATCATTACAGAGTGTGACTTTATTTTATGCTGCATTTGTTTAACTCAGTGAAGCTGTGATTCTTTGCCTGTCTAAAACACCTGATGACCTAATAAAGAGCTTAATAGCCAATAGTGAGGCAGAGGCAAGGATAGATGTGGCTAGAAGGCAGAGAGAATAAATAGATGGAGAAAGGAGGAAGAGGAGGATGTCAGAGGCCAGCCACCCAGCCAGCCATGGAGTAAGAAGAAAATATATATATATTATATATATATATATATATATATATATATGAAAGATAAAAGCCCAGAGGTAAAAGGTAGATGGGTTAATTTAAGATAAGAAAAGCTGGCTAGAAACAAGCCAAACTGAGGCTAGACATTCAAAAGTAATAATAAGCCTCTCCGTGTGTGTGTGTGTGTGTGTGTGTGTGTGTGTGTGTGTGTGTGTGTGTGTGTGTGTGATTTACTTGGGAGCAGGGAGGTGGGCTCCTCAAAAGACTCCCAAAATGCTAAAAAAGCCAAAAAAAAAAAGAAAAACATTGCCCACCATAAAATGGCATGCCATCATGGGACTCAGATATCTATCCAGAGTCTAAGAAAGCTGAAAAGACACAGCTCCTTTAAGAGGCATTGCTGTTAAGCTTGCAGTACTAAATAGAAACTAGTAGAGGCAAACTAAGCAAAAACTGCTTGCGGCAATGCAGGTATGGTCTTCCATAGCTAGAAAGGTTTAATGCAGTTCTTGGTCACGAACCTTCTACAGGCTCTGAGCTATAGGTTTGCCTTTCCTGACCCAAAAAGTGGGTGGAGCTGCACATGGAGGACCTAGGTGTAGCTTAATGGTTTAAAGTTTGCTCATGTAATCAAAAAAAGACTAGAGATAGGTAGTAGAAGAGGTCTAGACAGGAAAATATATAAACCTCTAAATAGGTTCTAATGTGTTTACAATGTGTATAGGCGTAAGAAAGAAAGAAAATAGGTATAGGCAGTTATAGAAAGAAAGAAATAGTTTAAAAACAATAAAATAAAGTCTTTAAAGAGAGAGTAAAATTACCAAAAAAACAATAAGCGACATGAAGAATGGATCCTGTATGCTATTGTATTGATTTTGAATTTTTGATTACTGACCTGGAATTGAAAGAGGGACTGTGGAAGTAAACCAGCCTAGATATTTTAAGAATGCCTTAATTTTAAAAAAAAGTAAAAAAAAAATGAATTTGTCAAATGGAAATCAAAAATGCTTTGGAGAATGGGTTTTGCTTTTGTTTCCACAGAAAGCAAGAGGCTACAGATTCGTCCAGGTTGATTTGGATCTGTTTTGATCAAGGAAGACCTCCTGAATCTTGACGGGTAATATCTATCAATAAAGCTTATAGCTGGTCTTCCCAGGACTTGGTCATTATCTCAATTTTTTCTTGTAGAACCCAGGGATATCTTCACCCACAGCCAGCAGGAAGTGGTATGGAGAGGACTACACCTACATTCCCAAAAGAAAGGGGGTGTGGTGATCTTTGGTTATTTTGTGGGCCATGGATGTTTGTTATAATTTAGGAGACTATAGGAATATAGGATAAAAAAAATCATTAATCTTAGATATTTTGCTTTGGCATGGATTTTGGTATATGGATACATATTCAAAGTCAATTTTGTTACACTGTTTATGTTTCTACTCTTGTTTAAAAGACTTGTATATATCGATACAAATTTAAGGTCATTTTTGTTACAACACACTGTAAATATGTTTCTACTCATGTTTAAAGGATTTTTGTATATTTATACCAATTTGAAGTTATTTTTGTTACAACATATTGTATGTATATTTCTATTTTTGTTTGAGATATTGTACCTAGGCAGTTCATTGAAAGATATTATTAGGAACAAATTAGGATAATCATTAATCATTTAGCATGCCTATAACTCTGATTATTATAGATGATTAACTACTGACCAGACCATATAGAGATATATTTTGGATAGATGGTCTTCAGACCTTTCAAAGACCTACAGGATATGGCATTTAAAATGTTTTGTTAACTTGGGGCTTTTCATGAAAATGAGACACATCTGCTTCTGGCAGCACCAATTTACTTCAGAGATGATAGGCATTCAAGAAACTCCTTATATAATGTGCTTTCATTATGGCGAGGTTAGCTATTTGGGCAAGAAGCTGTTCTTGCCTGGACTGCTTGAAAGTATGTTGTATAAACTGGACATGCAGAACCCACAGGAAAGTGATTACTGAACTTTTCCAAAACAAGGCTGGATGGTCCTTCAGGGTTGCTGCTTCACAGAAGAAACAGCCAGGCATTCTGCTAGAAATATAGGAACGTGACTGACAACCTGCCAATATTGGTAGGACAGTGTTTTAAATTCCCTGTTTTGTTGAAAAGTCTGTCAGATACAATGGGCCTGTAGACTGGATATGAATGCCCAATGTTGTAGAAGAACTTTAGGTGACTATCCAGGAAGTCAGATGTCTGTCATTTCTAGAGTTTTTAGAAGTTGTTTGCAATGCACTTTTTTTTACTTAAAGAGTATTATATCCTTCTGGTGCCTTTGATGGAGTTGAAGACTAGATAGTTATAGTTGCAGTTTTTCTTAGATATGATAGAAAATAAGTTAGGAATAAAGCTTTACATTCACAAAGATAGAATAGACAATGAATTTTCTCTGAATATGCTAACTGCAAATGGACAGAATATCATAAATTAACTCTTAATTGATAACTGTTTTTGTTGTATATAATTTTACTATGTTAAAGTTAAAAGCCTTTGCCGGGCGTTGGTGGTGCCAGCACTCGGGAGGCAGAGGATCTCTGGGAGTTTGAGGCCAGCCTGGTCTACAGAGCGAGTGTCAGGATAGGCTCCAAAGCTACACAGAGAAACCCTGTCTGGAAAAACAAAAACAAACAAAATAAAGTTAAAAGCTTTCTTTTTATTTAAACAAAGAGGGGGAAATGTGGTAGAATATTATTTTAAGGTGTGTGACTTTGGTTTAGGCTGCATTTATTTAACTTGGTGAAGCTGTGATTCTTTCTCTGCCTAAAACACCTGATGGTCTAATAAATAGATGAATGGCCAATAGTGAGGCAGTAGCAAAGATAGGCGGGGCTGGAAGGCAGAGAGTATAAATAGGAAAAAAAAGGAAGAGGAGGAGCAAGAGAACAAGGAGAGGAGGATGTCAGGGGCCTGCCTCTCAGCCAGCCATGAAGTAAGAAGGAAAGTAAGACTTACAGAAGTAAGAAAGGTAAAATCCCAGAGGGAAAAGGTAGACAGTTAAATTTAAGATGGGAAAAGCTGACTAAAAACAGGCCAAGATAAGGCTGGGCATTCATAACTAAGACTAAGTGTGTGTGTGTGTGTGTGTGTGTGTGTGTGTGTGTGTGTGTGTGTGTGTGTGTGTGATTTATTTGGGAACTGGGCCCCTCAAAAAGCCACAAGTGCAAAATCAACAGCTAACAACCTTGCTTCTTATTAAATCAGATTTAACATAACCTCCAAAAAACAAAGAAATAAGTTTTAAAATGGATTATATTCCCAATAAGCAAATGAATAAAAGCCAAGTATGGTGACACATCTTTAATCCCAGCACTGTAATGGCAAGGCAGACCAATCTTTGTGAGTGAGTTCAATGCCAGCATGGGACTCCAAAGGGAGTTCCAGCAGGGCTATAAAAAGAGACCACATTTCAAACAAACAACCAAAAGTGAAAGGGAAAACGAATGAAGAAAAGGAGACTTTCGTTATCAATAGTGAGGTCTGAAGACAGGTAAGGTAGTATGATTTTATAATCATTGGATTCCTTCATGTGTCTTTTGTCAACATTTTAGGATATGGGGAAATTTACTGTCTCCTTTCAGCATGAACTTATCATAATTGGAATTGCATAGATAGAATTCAATGTGGAAAGAAGATTGAATCCCTTAAATGCAGGAGTTATACTAATTAAGTAAGTAAAAATGTATTATCTTATGAAAAATAGCCAGATTTGAAAGGTTCAGGCACTATGCTGGCCTGCCTCAGTTACCTGGTGGAACAGGCAGTACCCTGGTCAGCCCAAGATTCCATGGGAACTAAGTCTGCTCACAGGTGCAGAGGACCCCTTTAAAAGACAAGTCCCTGCCCATTTATGCTCTCTGTTTCCTCTCTCTGTTTCCCCGCTCTGTTTCCTCTCAGCTTCCTTTCTACTCTCTCTCTCACCTATGTGCTCTCTCTATGGCAACCGGCCATGGCAGTCAGCCATTTACCCCTGTTCCTCTTCTTAGTCTCCCTACTCTGCTGGGCCTTATAATAAACTTACAGTCTTATGTCTCATGCCTCAGCATTTTTCTTCTTTTTAAACAAAAGAATAACATTTTGGCTCCCTTTCTTCTTTTTAAACAAAAGAATAACAATATTTTAAGTAAAATACATTCAATAAATTGACTTTTAAGCTTTGGGGTTGACAACTATTTACCAAAACACAGGTGAATGTGGAATTTCTTTATACACAAGTCTTCCTCAGCATGTAAAGGATTCACTCAGATATGGTCAAGAGAAGGCAACTGAGACTCTCTGGGTCTCCACTGGGAACACAAAAATGCTAAGGAATTTGAGGTCAAGGCCTCCTGTGAGAACAAGAACACCATAAATGGGTCACTTGAACCTGGAGGCTGCAGTGGGACCAATAGGATGCTGGTCAAAAGGGAGCCACACCTGTGTCTGCTTCCACAGATGGCTTGCCATGATCAGGACAATGGCATCTTTATTGGGTCAAAGAAAATATCTAGTACCACACAGTCACCCCAGATGTATGGGTAACCTCGGTATAGGATGAGTGCACCTGAACCTCTGGGAATTTCTTCTGTTATCCTGGGGAGAAAAACAAAGGAAGGTGGTCTAGGAATCCCAGAAATGTTAGAATTTCATTCCAAAGAGGACATTTACACCTGAAGACATGTTTCCTTGAAATAGGCATTAACAAGTGGTTTTGTTGTTAGTTATTGTTTGACTGCTGCCTTCTTGGAAACAAGATACAATCGTGAAAACTAGAATTAGCTTTGATTTTGCATCTGAGTTGGTCAATAGATATCAGCCATTCTTCAGCAAACATCTGAGCATCAAAAGTAACCTCCCGACAGCATGCCCACTTGGCCAGGCATCTTCATGGAATATCAAGTCCATCCTATCTCTCACTTTAGATTTCTTCCTAGACTTGAGGGTGTGACAGATTCCTAGCATAGTGTAATGACCCTAGATGGTCTAGCACTTGTAACCTTAATCAGCCTCTGGTCTTGCCATGTGAAGCTATTCTCAAAACCCAAAAAATGACTCAGTGCTTTTGTATTGTCCTCAAACTCAGAATTTCTAGCTGCTATTGTCTTTCAAATTTTAGCTCAGCATTCCCTTAGGAACCTTGAAAGACCCCCGAAGGGGTACTTTCATAGAAGGAGACCCGCACCCAGGAATCAGCGAGGCCACGAACTTGGATGCAAAAGCAAGAGGCTTTATTGGAGACGCGGGTACCCGGGGCGACTTAGCTTCTGTGTGGCTAAGCGCCCCGAGCCAAGGGAAAGGGGTCCTTATATAGGGAAAAAGGCGCAAGCTAGGAGCAGGGATTCTATTGGATAATTCTAATGAGGCATTGTACAGAGCTATTCCCATTGGTCAATGTATATGAGGCGCTATACAGGGTTATTCAAATGAGGCAAAGTACAGAGTTATTCAAATGAGGTGAAACATAGAGTCTTTCAAATGAGGCGAAATACAGAATCATTTCCATTGGATGGTTCAAATGAGACACAGAGCCATTCCAGATCAGCATATTCTCAAGGTCTGGTGTCTGGTACAACAGACTCAATTCCCCTCCCCTCGGCGTCCAGATGGCTGACCTTGGGGGCGGAGACCTTGGGAGCTAACACTTTCTTTCCTTCTAAATGCCACCCATACTTTATTTGTCTCAAAGTTAACTCATATTTGTGGCCTTACCTGCTTCTGTTTTTCTGTTTCAATTAAGGGTACAATCCCCCACTACCCAAACTAAAATCATGAAACATTTCCTTGATTCTTTCTTTGCTCTATCCAGAGCCAAAGCCAGGTATAACTGATGTCACCACTCAGTTTCCTGAGCTCCATGTCACCCTATCTTGCCTAGTTCCTTTACCCAAGACTATAAGGGTCAAACTGGCACCTCCCAGTTTGTCACTGTATTCATTGGGGTTTTATTTGTTGTGATAAGCCACCATGGCCAAGGCAACTTATAAAAGCATTTAATTGGGTTTATGGTTTCACAGGGTTAGAGTCCATGATAATGGAGCAAAGACATGATGGCAAGAATAGCTTCAGATTTCACAGCTTGATTGGCAATGATTTGGGAGAAAGAGTGGGCACTAGGGATGGTGTGAGTCTTTTGAAACATCAATGTCACCCCCAGTCACACCTAATCCTATAGTTTCACCAACTAGGGACCACCAAGTATTCAAACACAGGAGCCTATAGGGGCCTTCCCTTCAAACTACCACAGTCCCCACACCCAAGCACTTAAGTTCACAGTGTGGGAAGCCTAGATTGCCCACAATGTAATGTTGTCCACTTCTGGCCAGGACTTTAAACCCTCCAATGATTGGTGACATGTCACCATCAAAGATGAGAGTCCAAATCCATATAATAGCCTATTAGGCTGTCTGCAGCCTGGATCCTGTCACCTGTCCCTATGGCCTCAGGATCACCTGTTTAACATCTTTCTGTTAGAGCTGCCTGCAGCAGCCTGGATGTGTGTGCTTCTCAGAATGACTTTAATTTTGCTGCCTCTGCCAATTGAAACATCCTGTATACCTTCAGCTAGATACCATAGTAACAGAAAACAAGTTTAAGACAATAGTATATCCTTAGTACACACACACACACGGGGGGGGGGTCTGCCTTAGCCTGCTCTCACCTGTACCCTACACTATAAGTGCCCTTAAATATTCTGTATACCTATGTGAGAGGAAATATCCTTCAATTTCTTCTGTGATTTTGTGGAAGCCTGGAAGTGGGAGGTTATGAAAGCATCAAGAAAATGTACAAGGAAAAGGACAGAAGAATACAGCCAGGGGCAAGCCCGGTGCAATGGCACAGGAGCAATTGGGTCAGCCATTGAGAAACAGAAAAACCGAATTCATCAAATTGACCCTTATAGTCTTGTCTTTAGAGCTGGCCCTCTGAAGCTGTGTGTGCCCATCATCCACATATATAGAAACATGTCTAATACTGCTTTGAAGAATTCCTCTTCAGGGCAAGAGACGGCTCAGCAAGTAAAGTAACTTGCTGTCAAGCCTGAAGATCTGTGTTTGATCCTTGTGACCCACATGGTAGAAAGATAGAACAGACCGCTGAAATGGATCTCTGAGCGTCATACATGCGCCATGGCATTCATGCAGCACACTCACGCACACACAAATGTAAGCAATGGAGTTCATTTTTCTAGCTTTCCTAGAGGAAGGCAGGGCTGCCCCAATGTACTCCTCACTATTACTCTACACACTCTGCTCCCTTTCACCATACATCATTTACAATAGTCTCCTCCAGTCAGTCATTTGGGGATTTATTGGCATTTTAGTTAGCAGGTTGATTCTAGGTTGTTAAACATAAAAAGTACTTTGTATACACAACATGGGCATGGATCCAGACTAATGTCTTTAAAGCCTGGGGCACTTGAAAATTTGTTTTACATCAGGCTAATCAGGTTATGAACCTGCATTTTCTTTATACATCACAACCCTCCTGATTTTTACTAATGTCATACAAGATGAGAAGAAACAGCACGAGGATATAAAGCCTACCATCTGATCTTCCACTTGCTGGGGTAAAACTAGGCATTTTAGTAGAACCACAGATGAATTACATAATATTTATAAAAGGATCTTATAATAAAAATGAAGAAATGAAAACCAGATGAAAGTAGATAAAAGCTTTATTTTCATAATTAAAATTATATTATACAGAATTAAAGTTGTACTTACACAGTGGTAGCAAATCATTATGTAGAATATTGAGTTACTTTGCATTACAAGTTGCTAAAATATACATCAGTTTAGGACATAAAAGTATCTCTGGGTTTCCTCGCTTAGTAGACATCCAAATTTTAAAGAGCAAAAATCCTTGCTGATCCAGCTGCCTATGTTATACCCCAAAAGAAGCATACATGTTATTAGCATATTACATTTAATGTTACATTCATTTCAGATATATTTCATCACACAGTATTACCTTATACTGGAAGGATTTCTTTTTATTCCATTAATGTTGCCATTTATCCTTTGCAAAGGCACACACTAATAGGAAACAGATAAGCAATACTATTTCAAGTGTTTGGTGTGTTCCCCTTGACCAGTAAAGGATGAATATGCTTATTTCATAAACCACTCCTCAAAATGAAGCAGTTGGTTATGTGTCTCAAGGGCTGCCTCAGTTATGAATTCAGTGGTTCTGCAGTTTGTATTTCCTAAGTCCAGCAGGACCATGCTTAGAAAAATCCAAGAGCTAAGTCATGACTTAGGGTACTGACAGCACCCAAAACTACAGTGATGTCTAGGTCTCACAAATGTTCCAGAACAACTTTGATTCTTACTACTAGATCAGGAGAAAATTGACATCAGAACACATTTTGGAAGAATGATCAGAAATAAATGGGTGTGGCATCTCAGATACATGAATAGGGCATTGTGATTTTTTAAAAAATTCCCAGACCACAATATTAGTGAGAAGTTGCTTTCACATAATTAACTTTCCTTGTAGGTAGCATTATGAGACTGCTATCCTTGGTTACATTGTTTTCTAAGAGCACATTCTGTCTTTCATAAACAATTTAAAAACCAACACTTCATTTAAGAAAGGGCAACCTAACATGGCATATCATTTTAACTCTGATTCAGTAAAAATAGTGATCTCCAACAACTTCAAGTGTTGGTAAACTCAACACTAGAGGAATTCTTACTCACCTCAGAATATGAAAACATTTTGGAAAGACAAAGATAACTTTCACACAACTGTATTACAGAAGGACCAGAGGGAGGAGAGAGGGTAAGAAGGAAGGAAAGGGAGGGAATGAGGAAAATGAGAAAATGAACAAGAAAGGACCAGAAAGAAAAGGAGACACACACACACACACACACACACACACACACACACACACAGAGAGAGAGAGAGAGAGAGAGAGAGAGAGAGAGAGAGAGAGAGAGAAAGAGAGAGAGAGAGAGTTGACAACCACAAAATTAAATACTACACTTTACAAACAGGTAGGCATATGTATGCCTTAACTATATTACAGTTTCTAATTCTCCAAATGCTAAAAATATTTCAAAGTTTAAAGAATACAGAGGGTAACTTCTTAGCCAACATTATTGAGTCCTTTGTTGCTGCATTCACATTTCAAAAAAAAAAAAAAAAAAAAAACCTCGTCTCAGAGACACTGCCATAGTTTTAACTGCCTTTTGCACCATCATTGTCATCTCCAGTTCTGTAGGAGGGCATGCAGTCTTCTAGCTACTCTAAAGATAAGCTGAGGCCTCTGATGATAACCCAATTGATAAAAATGATTTTTCACCTTGTTTATATTATCAGATATTATTTAGTTAAAATTAGTGTGTCTGTCTCCCACCTTCTTGTTCTCAAGAAGATTTAAGAGTACAAACATCTCATCTTCAAGCATTGTAAGATCCACCATGGGCTTGAGTTTTCTTGCATTACTGTCATTTACATGATGACTTCTATTTTAGGGCTTCCCTCTGGTGGGATCTACCTTAGATTTCTCCTATGACCATCAGAGGCTAAGTTGGGGGAGTCTCTCACCAGTATTCCTTTGTTTTTATAGCTCCCTACAAGGACTTGGATTGTAGAATACAGCATCCTGTACTGTATGGACAGATTCCCCCATCTTTTCCATTGCAAGAGGTCTGTCTAGCAAGTAGGTCCAACCTGTGGCTGTGCACATTCTGGAATAGGTATAAGTGTAGTCTAATACATTTGTAGATGACAATGTCATGTCAGTGTCAAAAGTTGGGCACCCATGATAGGGAGGCAGATACTGTGATCTGTTTCTTCTCCTCAGCCTCTGAATAACCAAATATTAGCTTGTCAAAAACTTGAGTTAAGAAGCAAATACATGAAACTCTTAGAAATGCCACTGTTAAACCCTTCTTAGTAGCATCATTCTTAGATAGTTCTGTGTCTTATGAAGGGAAAGACAAAGACTTAGAAACCTTTCTGCAGGAAGCTGTGCTTTCTGGAGAGAGAAATGCATCTGACTCAAGAGTCCATGTTCCAACCAGTAAGGCTTGATATTGTGGTGTTTTCCGCTGATAACTGATAGTTGTCCCAAGGGATGTTCACCAACACAGTTTTAAGCAGATACTACATTCTCTTCTGTCAACCCATGGTAGGCAATGCTAAAAACCTTGAATTAAAATACCATCAGGAAGATTTGTGTAACTTCCTCCGAGTAATTGAGAAATTACTAGGTTAATGGTTTTCTGGACACAACACCAATACTTACTTTTTCATAAAAAGAATAAATCAAGAATTATTAGTTAATAATTCTCAGGAGCAGACAAAAAGAAAATATGAATTAACAAGTAAGCCCAGGCCTCAGCATGACAGACCACTTGCCTCTAACCCTCAAAGAAGTGACATTGATTTTCCCTACAGGCATCATGGAAAACTAGAATTGGGAGAAAATTATGTACAAAGGGAGAAAAGAGTTGAGAAATAGAACTCACATGTGTGATTTAGATGTTATAACTATTCACTGGTTCAGTAGCAAAACCTGGAGTTTTGAAGTGCTTTGGGTTATTTATCCTCTTCCCAAATGTAATCTCACTGGAAGCTCACCAAAATCCCTTGATTGTGAAGATGGAGTAATAGGCTTGTCCAGAAGGTGAGCTAACACAGACACAGGGACACTGACAGAGGTGGCATCAGCTGGGTACTTAACCCTAAGGTTTTCAATGGTTCAATCAACCTCTTTTTAGAACATGGCAGTCAGTTAATTTGACTTTGCTTAACAGAACTTCTAGCAAAGTATATTTTCACTGTAGTTATTAAATTTTGAAATCATCATAAATGAATAGTATTGGTGAGTTAGGCTTAGCTCTGCATTTTCCTTCTGGTCACATAGCCATCCAGAGGACAACATCTAGGAGAACTGTTCAAAGCACATAGTGGTGTGGTTCTTATTAGAACTAATAGAGATCAGGTGGGTAAACTCCCATTTAATTCTTTGAAAATGAATCTTCAACTTTGCATCATGTAGGTAACTGTAGAGTGGCATCTTATTTGCTTTGGTTTGGTAGAAAGTATACTTTCCTGTGTACGGTTGTATTATCTGGGAACAACAATTCTTTTAATTCACCTAGCTTTGTGGCCAGATTCTAATGTTTATTTTATAACATTGTCGTTTGAATCTCACACTGAAAAAAATCTAGATGCCCCTCTGTGTTTCAGATCAGCACAGTCTCCCAGACCAGGGTCAATCCTTATGACTGGCAAATTGCAAGACTTCCAGTGTGGGCAGTATGGGAAAAGATGATTGGAGATAGGCTTTTGTGCATGGGCCACACAAGCTCAGCATAGTGGGTCATTGGTAGCTTAACACAAGTTGGTTTTTGTCACACAGGTCTGTAGTTTTGTTGTTTCTAAATCTTACAAGATTTTTACAGAAGCCAGAAATCCATGTTTCATTAAAAGTTTCATCTTTAAATGCTAGAATTACAAATCATGTTTTAAAGATCACATAGACCAACATTGCCCAGAGCAGAGGTTCTCAACCTTCCTAATGCTACGACCCTTTAACACAGTTCTTCATGTTGTGGTGACCCCTCTCCCATCATAAAATTATTTTTGTTGCTACTTTGTAACTGTAATTTTGCTACTGTTCTGAATCACAATGCAAATATCTGCCATGGGACTCTCAGGTTGAGAACCACTGTCTTAAAGCAAAGAACATTGTGAACCATGAGCTTATCCCAGCTGATCCATTTTCTTCTCCAGCAGGTGCAATTGGTGTCCAATGACAATTAGTTTCTACCACTTATTAAGATCTTGCTAGGGAAAATGATTTTACCCACTGGTTAAAATGCAGCTGCTAGCCAGGGGCCGGAGGGATGTCCTTTGGTGAAGAGCACTGACAGATCGGCCCAAGGACACAGGTTTGAGTCCCAGCACCCACATGGTGACTCACTGACTGGAAGTCCAATTCCAGGGAATCCAACACACTTTTCTGGCCTTTGCAGGCACCAGGAATACAAGTGGTATACGGTCATATTTGCAGCAAAACACCCAGATGCATAAATTTAAATTAAAAATGAAAAATTCAACTGCTATACAAATTTGAAAATAGGATGATATTAAGATAACTAGAGTTCAGTTAGATTTAACAGTTGACATGAACATCACAACATTGATGAGATTTGGAAAAATGTCTTTACAAAGAATCATCTAGAACAGGTTAGGTGGTGGGCATTTTGGTGTGGGGGGTGTTGTTAATTGGCTCAGACCACTGTGAGAGGCACTGTTGCCTAGGCTGGAACCTGAACTTTCTAAGAGCAATGAAAGCAAACTGAGTACATGCAGGCAGTATGGATGCGTTGTTTCTCTTGACTGTGGGTCTGGAAACACCAGCTAGCTCCAGCTCCTGCCTCTGTGACTTCCCCACAGTGAGAGGATATAACCTGGAATTTTAAACAAAATTAACCCTTTCCTCCCCTCTGTCACTTTTTGTCAGAGTATTTTTCATCACAGTGACAGAAATGGAACTAGAACTCCTATACTGGAGAATGTAAAGGAGAAGAAAGGGCTTGCTCATGGCAATGTAAATGAATGTTGAGAAGTCAAAGATGAGGAATTTTTTAAATGAAGAGCTGTTGCTCTCTGCTATCTTGTGAAAATCTGGACTCATAACATAACTCTAAACAGATATTTTTAAACTGAATCAGACAATGTTGCATCATTGTATTGTCTAAGTATGAAGTGGCTGTTAGCATGGCATTTGTTAATCGAGTGAGGACGTTATGTCAGTGCATGTCAGTGAGCGTTTTCACATTCCTGATGGGAATCATGCTGTGACGAGTTCTAAGACTACATACAGGTGAATGAGAACATGACCTTTGAACTCAGAGCACATGCTCTAACAGCCTGAAATGATATGTGATACAAGTGATATAACACAGCCTGATGAGATGGCTCAATGGGGAAAGGTGCTTGTCAACAAGGCTGCCACCCTGAGATCATTTTCCAGGGATCACATGGTGGAAGAAAAAAATGATCCCTGCACCCCTGCAATTTGTCCTCTGACTATCATGTGTGTCATGGCAGGAGTGCGCATACACATACACACACACACACACACACACACACACAGAGGCACACGTACACAAATAAGTGTAAAAAATTAAATGATACTATTTGATAGGGACAAAGAATTTGAAGCCAACTAGATAAGTAGAGATAAAAATGGAGAACACAAAGAAGAAAAAGTATGTTTGTGACGACGATTTACTACCTCAAAACAATAGCACCAAAAAGGAAGTGGTGCTGTGGGTGTAGCTCAGTTGGTACAGGGCTTGCCCAGTGTGCATGAAGTCCTGGTAGGATCTTCAGCATCACAATAAAACATATGTGTTAGGGCATGTCTATAATCTCAGAACTCAGGGGTGGGGACAGAAGATTTGGAAATTCAAGGTCATCTTAGGTTACATAGTGAGGTTGAGGCTAGCCTGGGCTACAAAGAATTAAAGCAGGACATTATTGAAGTAAGAAGTTAAACAGAACATCACTTGTGTGGGATAGAAAATGGAAAAAGTATAGTGTCTTTTTCAATCTATAAGCAGAGAGTTGCTGATGTGTAAGAAAAAGAGTAACATTCTCATTTAGAAAGGTCATCCCCTACACCATGTAAGTGGTAAATAGTGGAAAGAAAATAAGAGGCTGGGGAGTTGGCCCAGTGGTTATGAATACTTGTTGCTCTTTCAGAGAACCCAGGTTCAATTCCTAGCATCCACACTGTGGCTCACAACTATCTGTAAACCCAGTTTAGGGGGTTCAACAGGCAGGCACATGGTGCATATACATCCATTCATGCAAGCAAAACATTCATACATATAAATGTTTTTAAAACTTCTTAAAGAAATACCATTTCTTTAAATGGTATTTTTAAATGACCATGGCAGTAGGTCTAGGTTAGAAGTAAGGGTTTAGAACAAACAAAATAGAGATAAAGTTATTTAATCAAAAGGAGAAAAGTCCAGGATCAAAATTAACAAAACCAAAAAGAGAGAAATTTGAAAAACACAAGGTAAATTGCAAAAACAAGTGGTTTGTAGGATGGCAGAGCTGAGGCACATTAATGCCAGGGTCTTACTCTGTTTGTGTATGTGTGTGACTGCATGTGTGCATGTACATGTGTGTGTATATTTGTGCTTGTGTGGGTGGGTGGGTAGGTGAGTTTGTGTGTGTGCATGTGTGGGAGGTAGGTAGGTGAGTGTGTGTGTGTGTGTGTGTGTGTGTGTGTGTGTGTGTGTGTGTGTGTGTAGAGTATTGAGGTTGATGTCAGGTGTCTTTCCTAATCACTCTCTATCCATTTTTATTGTTATTATTAGCTAGGCTCTAATAGCTAGGCTGGCTGGCCTCTGAGTTACAGTGATCTGTCTACTTCTGCTTGCCTTGGATTTGTATGTGGGTGCTGGGGCTACAAGTGTGGGTCCTTACCCTTACGCAGCAAGCACTTTATTGGTTGAGCCATCTCCCCACCCTCAACTTATAAGCATCTAATTGGGGCAATAATATACACAGAGAAAATCAAGAATCAGTGAAGACGGAGTTCCTGTGCCTCCTGGTCCTGCAGCTGTTTAGTCCCAAATAAACATACAGTGGCTTAGGCTCCTTATTGGCTAGCTCTCTCTTAATTATTAACCCATTTCTATTAAACTATATATTCTCATAAGGCTGTGACTTACCCATAATGTTCTGGCATGTTACTCCTTCAGCTGCTACATGGCATCTCTCTGGAGGTTCGCTTTCTGTGTTCCTTTCCCAAGCATTCTCCTAGTTTGGTAGCCCCACTTATACTTTCTGCCTGTCTATTGGCCAACCAGCATTTACTCATCAACCAATAAGAGAAACATATATTCACAGCATACAGAAGGACCTCCCTCATCAAATATGTGTTTCAGGAGCATCCTTAGGCACTCTGGGTGCCTTACATGTCATGGAACACTTGGTTAGAGATTTTTATCTGTCACAGCCTGGAAACTAAGATACTAAGATGTGCATAAAGCTCAAGGACATTGGAGACTGTTGAGGGTGAGTATGCACTAAGAAGCAGAGGGTGTAACACAGAAGACAAGGGCAATATCAAAATCGAGCCTGGATGATGAGCCATCAACAAAATGGGGACTGATGGAGTGCACAGTGAGGTTCAAGAAAAGGGAGTATATCTTAGGAACTGTGCGGAGCCCACACTATTTACCATTCCCAGTGCTATCATTGTGTACCCAAGGTCACTTCGAAATGAAATACCTGAAACAATGAACGATTTCTACTCTATTCTGATAACAGTGATTTCCTGTGACCATAGACTAGCCAAGTCATCTAGTAAATGAAACATAAGAAATATCCAAGAGATGTGTGTCATGGGTATCACCTGTAACAGCAGCCAGCACCCTATACCCAGAGACAGTGACAAGTAGAGAAGGAGAGTTTGTAGATGTGTGCACAAAAGCTGGCTATGATGATATGAGAGAAAGCTGAGACTTTCAAGGGCTAGACAGTGGCAGTGACCATTTACTTAGCGGGCTAAGGTGATCTGGCACAGACAGGAAGGTGGTTCAAAAATCTTCAGGAACCATGGTTCTGCTCACCATCTCAAGGTGTCATTAACCCCAGCTCCTGAGGGATAAGAATCAGAAAGAAGCTGGAGGGATGTTTCAGTGGCTGAACAATGGCTGCTCTTGCAGAAGACCCAGGTTCAATTCCTAGAACCCACAAGGCAGCTTACAACTGTCTGTAACTCCAGACAAAGAACTCCACACCCTCTTCTGGCCTCCTTAGGCACTAGACACACAAGTGGTGCACAGACAGACAAGCAGGCAAAACACCCATATACATAAAATAATAAAAATATATTTTAGCCAGGCAGTGACAACTCATATCTTTAATCCCAGCACCCAGGAGGCAGAAGCAGGTGTATCTTTGTGAGTTTGAAGCCAGTCTGCTCTACAAAGTGAGTTCTAGTACAGCCAGCTAGAGAAACCCTGTTTTGAAAAACCAAAATAAATAAATAAATAGATATAAACAAATAATAAAATAAAAATAAAATAATTTAAAAATGAAATGAATAAGATTACCCCATATTTTACATAGCTCAGCCTGGTGGAACAGAACTATAATTCCAGCTACTGAAGAGGCCTATGTAGATAAATGCAAGTTCAAGGCCTGCCTGAGCTACAGAGTGAATTCAAAGCCAGCCTGGAAAACAGGGAGACCCTTTCTCAAAATAAGGAGTAAAAAAGGATTGAGGACATAGCTCTGTGGTAATGAGTATTCCAGCATATGTGAGGCCTTGGGCTCCATTCCCAGCAACAAAAACACACATAAAGAATGTATCATCTGTTGATTAGTGTCACATTAAACAGAAACAGGGAATTCAATGTACTAGGATTCTGGAGCTCTGGCACACACACTTGATGGGAAGAGGGAAGGGGGAGATACTTCTTGCTCTAGCTTATGGTAGAGAAACTTCATTAGTTACTTAGTAAGGAAATATTAGTCTAAATCAATAGGAAATTAATTGTATAAATCGTGATAGGATAAAAAGAAAGGAAAATACCATCTTATATGCCAGCGTTTGTTATGAAAGGTCACAAGGCATTGGTCATGAGGCCTCTCCTGTTTCCATGAGATTCTCAAGGCTGCCAGATGGTCCCTGAACACACACTTCCCTGAAGGCAAAATGATGCAGAGCTCAAAACAAAAATGATTAAAACACATGATGTGGAACTAAATCTCTTCCAGGCTCCTCCCACTCTCCATACCCTCCACCCCCCAAAAACCATAAAACCAAAAACAACATAACAAAACAAAAACCAAACAAAAACAGAACCAACCTGCTGCCTCACAGAACTTTTGCAAGACAATGAAGACACCACCACAACCATTGGAGGGGGGAAAGCTGGAAGGAGGAACCGAACTCTTTCTGAGAAATAACACTATTGGCTAGAAGTGCTTGTGATGGTTGTTTCATTTTTTCTGTTTCAACAGAAAGTGACGTTTAGAATATTGCCTTCTAATTTTCTCATGTATTATAATGTTTATAACACATTAATTATATTGATAAATCCTTGCTTAAGAACAGAAACATGTCAGATTATGTGTTCTCCTCCCTTCGTTATTAAAAACAATGACAAAATAGCTTCCAGGGGCAGGTCAGTGAGACCTGAAAAGTATTTGAAATCACAATATTCCCACGTGCCCTTCAAGACTTTCAGATTCCCTTACCCACCCAGCTTTTGTCAAGGAGGTCTCAACCTAGAACTTTCATGTCCTCTGAGTTTGGCTTTTGAAGGTGGGAAAATAAGCACTGTGAGAAAACTCCTTAAGCAAAAGATATTAACCCTGGAAAAAACAGTTAGAACAGAGTCTGGTGTAGTGGTCCATTTAGGACTGCTGATAACTGAACATGAAAACAAATGTGAAGCTGTCTTTGGTACAAGAGTCTACACTGTGTGTCTCTGCTTCCCAGTGGGGTTTGCTACTGACCCATTGCTTCTTACAGGGTACCCAAAGGTTGGGTTAGAGACTTTGAAAGGCCGGGATTGGTGGCACACACCTTTAATCCCAGCACTTGGGAGGCAGAGGCAGGCGGATCTCTGTGAGTTCGAGGCCAGCCTGGTCTCCAGAGCAAGTGCCAAGATAGGCTCCAAAGCTACACAGACAAACCCTGTCTCGAAAAACTGAGAGAGAGAGAGAGAGAGAGAGAGAGAGAGAGAGAGAGAGAGAGTTTGAAAGTCTCTAGATCAGTAGTGAGCACCCAGCATTTAAATACCCCATGTATTTTTATGTCAAGTCAAATATGTCAATACAATTCCTTTAAAGCTTTCAAAATCTTGTATTTGCATTTGCAAGTGAAATTTGTCAATTAGTCCTTTTGTAAGGTTTCATTGGCTCTTAATGCTAAGCTCTTTGGTAAAATATCATTTTTTGTATGTATTAGTTTCAAAACTCCAGGAAGAGTCTTTCTTTGAAGACAGAATCGCCCATCAAAACTGTATAGAAGAAACTATCATTTTTTTGTATGTATTAGTTTCAAAACTCCAGGAAGAGTCTTTCTTTGAAGACAAAATCGCCCATCAATCATTTTTTTCAACACTAATTACTTCCTTTCTTGGACTCTAATAGAGTGCAAAGGCTCTGTTACATATTTTAAAATCTCTTTTCTGACTGTTCTTCAGACTTGCTGGATCAAGTTGGCTTAGTCTATCTCCATTCTTTTGTCATCTCTGTTCTCTTATTGGTTCAGTAACTGAAGTTTCTATATTAGATGTTTGTTAGTTTTTAATTTAAGAAAATTTCCATCAGTTCACTGTAACAAACTTCCATCTTTCCATTCATTCCAAGAGTTTACCTTTATATTGACTAGCACGGTTATCATAGATTCTTCAAAGTCTTTGACTATTCAAGTTCTTGGTTCACTCGGTTATAGTAGCCTTTAAATTTTATTCAGCAAATAGCTTTGGGATTACACCTCAGGTATTTTGATATTCTGCTGTAAACTCTGCATCTAACTGAAATCAAAGTGTTATTTTCAGTTCCTTCCTTCAGGTAATAGATCTGATCATTTTCAGATTGCAAGTTCTATCTTACCTGTGTGGGTGCTGGTTCCAATGTCACTTCCAATTTCATCCCTTTGCATACTGCTTGGGATTTTCTTATTGGGAACCACTTAGAGACTAGCCTATTAGGCATATAGAACTAGAGATGAACACTGAATTTGGAATTCTCCTCTCCAACTTTTTCCTTTATGATCCCACTCTGCTCTGTCTCTTGGAAGCCATTTATCTATCTTATGGATTAAAAGATGATTTCTCTTAGAACTGTGGTTTCAATAACCTGGGTGGGGCCTGCACTGTCAAAGCATAAAGATTAGTGAGAAAGTTAAAAATAAATAGAAGTTCTCCTACAGACTTCCAAATCACAAGGCTCTCTTCCCCCAGTTCCTCATTCCCTAAACAGTAACTAAGCAAGTTTTCCAAGGCCTGCATCTTCTCTATCCACAGCTCCACAGGGATGGAAGATGAAAAGGCAAAAGAATTGCTTTACTTTGCTAGTTTTATGTCCAAAATGGTGACCACCCCATTCTTTCCTCCTATACCTCTGAAGCTCCAGGGCCAGGGTTGGAAACCACTGTCAATTTAAATGTCTGAAAGGAGAGAGGAAAACAAGAATGGAACTCACCCATACATAAGTTGCTCCATCAATTCTTGACCCCACCCCATTATCTTCCTTCTCAGTTAGAGTGGCTGTTCCTCAACTTTGTCTAGAGTTTCTAATACAGTCAATAGGCGAAAGGCTGGAAGAGCTTTTCTCACTTTGGCTGTATATGCATGTCTTTCAAAACGTACCTCTTTATCTTTTTCTCCTGGTACATGGTTATTAGAATTTGGGAATTTCAGATTCACTTTAGGGGGCAGGATTCTGTGTGCATGTAGGTGAGTGTCTGGAATGTGTGTGTGGCATGTATAGTGTATATAAAGATGGAGAGAGGACATACGGTGTATTGTTTTGTCTCCATCATATTCCTTGAAACAGCATCTCTTACTAAACCAGAAGCTATGCTGACAGTCAGCAAGCACCCATGATCCTCTTGTGGATACCCACTATGGCTGTAGGTACACACCTCATACATCTTTTCATATCCATGGGTTCTGGCAATTTGCATTAAGACCCTCAGGCTTATGTAGTGAGCACTCTTATCCTAGGAGTTATTTCATGAACCCTGGGATGAGTTTCTCCCGAACAAGTCTTCCTGTGCCCATAGTTTTCTAGAAAGCCATCTAGGTCTACAGACTGAGTCCCTCACATTTCAGGACTCCTTGTTGATCTCTTCCATACATGCAGTTTTTTCTCTGGTTCTTCTTGAGACACAGCTTTGTTATAGACCCCTTTGAGAAACAACTCAGATTTGTTAAACTCATGGGCATCTCTATTTTATTAGCATTTACAAACCACTTCATTTTCTCTCTGTAATATCAGTCTTTTTAAAGTACTGTCAAAACAACATTTTTATTTACTTGGTTGATTTCTCACTACTACAACTTTGTTTTCATACTTTTCCCAACATGAAAATCACCCAATGCTACAAATTTTCCTTTGGGCTATAGCAACATATACACATTAGCATATTCCTTTGGGGTTTCTGTGAGGCACTCTCTCTGCAGAGTGATTATGCATGCATACAGGTCTTTGGATTGTAAGTGTTGCCTCTTCCTATAGCTGTTACATAACTTCTTCATAGTTAATCTGTCAATGTGAATAATCATGAAGCATAACTCCTAAGACTATTATAAAGGTTCAGATACTAGTTTTATCTAAAGTGGGCATGGTGGTAGATCTGGGGCTGATATTTAGTAATAAATAGTAGCTGTTGTTGCTACTACTGCTGCTATTGTTTTTTGTATAGTTTTTAGTTCATCCTTTGTCATGAATTATAAATTTTTGTCTGCTTATGTTGTTTGCTTTATCTCAGCATCCATATGAGTCAAACTACCAATATCTCTTAAGTAAATGCAAGGATGGATGGTGGGTGTCAGTGACATAACTAGGGAGTCATCCTCTGTGAAACTCTGGGAGACAGTCTTTACTCCCAACTGCACTTGGCACGATGAAAGCCTTACTCCAGTCCCAGCAACTGTGGGAGCTCAGCCCACCATTATAAGCTATCTCCACACCCATAAATTCAATAGGATTGTGCCTTCTGAGAACCATGTGCCTCAGATAGTCAAATTCTTGTCTTTTCAGCCCATATCTCTCTCCTAATGGGTGAGGAGTTGTAAAGATGTGATATATAAACTCCCAGGTCTTAGTAGGAGCCAACCAGCTTTTCCTGTGACTCTGGTTTCCTTAATCTTTTCAAATGCAAGATGCTAAAGTCATCAGGAGCTGAAAGTGAGTGGTAAGAGTTAACCCAGATTAAATAAGAATTTCATTCATAACATCAGAAGCTACACAATATGAGAGAATGAATTTAACTTTAAATGCAGAGGATTAAAAAAACTAAAACAAAATCAAATGTTGTCAAAATGTTATAAACCAAAAATATGGTACTAAAATTAACATGTTCAAAGGTGGGAAATCTTAATATTCTAAAATTATTTTAAGAGTTTAAATTTAACATATATAATAATGCATTCCAATCAAGCAGTCTCAAATGTGAGGACTAATAAGAAAATTAGGCAAAATTATTTCTGAGTTTATTTTAAATGAAATATGCTCAAAGACTATCCCTGAGGCCAAGCATGTAACACATGCCTGTCATCCCAGAATTTGGGAAGTAGAGGTAGGAAGAGCAGAACTTCAAGGTTATCCTCAACTGCATGAGACACTGTCTCAAAACAAACAAGCAAAGATTAGCCTCTGAAGTTCTTTGTGTTTGCTTTGGTTTCGTTCATTTCTTTGTCTTTTTTTTTTTTTTTTTTTTTGAGACAAGGTCTCATTATATATCCTTGGCTATCCTGTAACTCACTATGTAGACCAGACTGGCTTGTAACTCTAGAAACCTGCCTGCCTCAGCCTCAGGAGTACTGGGATTAAAGCTATGTGTACCACAATATAATGACTTTCTCTGAAATTCTGAATTGAAGAATAAAGCAAAGATTTATTTTCTAAATAACAAATTATTAGAAGACTAATTTAGACAGCATACTTTTGGCATAAGACTATCTACAGAAATTAAAGAAATAGAAAAAGAGCCAAAATAAATCCAAATAAATAAAGATATTAATTTATGACACTGATGGCATTTCAGTTCCATGGAGACAGCAGAGCTTTTTAAAAAAATAAATAAATAATGAAAGCATAATTGAATGGAAAGAAGCAGATCTAAATTTTGCTTGCATACTCTTACAAAATTAATTCCAGATGGATTAACAACTCAAGCATGAATGACTTAAAAAATATTAAAAAGAATACTGGGGTGCCATTCCTACAAACTTTGAGTAGGTGAGATTCCACCCCCTGCCCCAGGCCAAACAGGAAATTCAAGTCTACAAAATGAAAAGATAAACAAAATTGAGTACATTAAGGCTCTAAACTGTGGTGTGGCAAAGACAGCCTAGTTGAGGTCAAAGATGATGGAGCGGGGATATATTCGACCCAAATTGAGTTAATAATCACAAACAAGCAAAACACACATTGATTAGAAAAAGACATGCTATCTGATAAAAAAAAATTGTTCCAATTGTTCAATCAGGAAATTGGCAGAAAAAGGAATACAAATAGCCAATAAGCACATGCAAAGAGATGCATCATTACTGGTAAACCAAAGAATTCCCATGTGGGAGTGCGTGTGTGTGTGTGTGTGTGTGTGTGTGTGTGTGTGTGTGTGTGTGTGTGTGTGTGTGTTCAAGAGGTAACAAACGCCTTGGAAGCTAGTGAAACTGTGGAGAAACTGTATCAAAGGGGTTAAAAAAAATCCCACAAATGACAGTGTGGAGTAAAGACTGACACTATGGACTGGAAATATTTTTACTAAAAGCAACCTTAGAGTTTGACATAATGCACTGGGGCCCAAATCCCATATTCAAGAGTATAGCATATTAAAATTAAAATGGACTGGCTAATAGAGAAAATCTTTTATTGCACCATGATGATAATGGCAACAAGGGAATTTGCTCAATCATCTGCCAGTAGAAAAAAAGAATAGATCAATTATGGAGTTAACAACTGCATGTTGCTTCTAAAAGAACTAACTAGGACCTGGGCATGGTAGCTCATACCTTTAACCCCAGCACTTGAGGCAGAGGCAGGCAGAGGTTTCAGGCTGGCCTGGTCTACAAAACAAGTTCCAAGACAACTAGGGCTGTTACGCAGAGAAATGCTGTATCAAAAAGAAAGAAAGAAAGAAAGAAAGAAAGAAAGGAAGGAAGGAAGGAAGGAAGGAAGGAAGGAAGGAAGAAAAGAAAGAGAAACAAACAAGCAAAAAGAAGTAGCTGGTGCCATGTCTCTAACCTTGGAGAGAAGCATGTTTTGAAACTCAGAAAGGAATACTGCCATGGCACTTGGAAACAAAACCAAAGCAGTATGGTGTGAATGGAGAAAATGATCATGGCATGCTTCAAGGCAGATGCCTGTTGGTTCTTCAAAGGGATGAGAATGGAGCAAGGTTGTGGGAAGGCAATGAGCTTTCTTTTTATAGCTTTGAATTGTTGCATGTCTTAAAAACTCATCTGTTCTCAAGGCTATCATAAATAGATAAGGACCTTTGGAAACTGAATTTTCTTTTCCTGGAGACCTGGCTGCCATAGTCAACTAGAGTGGTGACTGAGAAAGACCCAGGAGTTCAGACAGAAACTGGCAGGAGGCATTTAACTTATGATGGCACATGATACTCCAGCTCAATTTATGTTTAAGAAAACCAGCAACCTAACCAGAACTGTTCATTTAAAACAGTAATCAATGTTAGTGTAGGGGTAGGTTTTGAACATGCCTGGAACATAATTATTAAAAAGCCCCACAGGAAATGGGTGAGATGCCTCAGTGAATAAAGATATTTGCCATGCAAGCTTGATGATCTTAGTTCAATTCCTGGAACCCACGCATAAAAGTGAAAAGAGAAAATAGAATCCATAAAGTTGTCTAAGGACTTCTACATTCATACCATGTCATATACATGGAGGCACAGGCACACCATAATTAATAATTAATATTAAACTATTAATATTAAATATTAATTATCACCAACATCACTATAGAGTCCCCTCATTGGTTTCTAATACAAAGTGACCAGCCCTGCATTCATGAACAACAAAAACAAACTCAGCAGTTATGTTTATGTATTTGTGAATACACATCTACACATTTATGTTACAATAATAATTAGGAAAGAAGAGGCTATAAATTTGAGGGGATACTGAAGGAATTGGAAGGAGGAAACTTGGGAAGAATTTGAGGGAGGAAAGCTGAGGGATAAAGTGATATAAGTTTATTTTAATCCAAGTATATAACAATTAATAATAAATAATTTTTGCCTAAGCGCTAGTCAAAAGGAAGAGGAAAAGGAATATGAAAACAATGATTTTATAAGTTCTGACTACCATTTATTAATTGGTCTTGGAATGAGGTGAATGCACTATTGCTGGCACATTAAAAGTGTATTAGAATACAAAACATCAGAGGGCATCACTTTTAATTGGATATCAGTACACCATCCTTCTCCAGCATACTGGTATTCTTATACACATGTGCATCAGTACTGGATACAATGGAATGCATTTAAAGCTGTAAGTTGCCCTTTGAAATGTTTAAAAGCTACTGCAATGGGGTGCAGTAGCTCATACCTATAATCATAGTACTGGAGCAGCTGAGGCAGGGACATTGCCCAGAGTGTGAGGAGAGACTGTGTGACAGAATATGCAGGACCACAAAGTCAGACCCCGTCTCAAACAAGCAAACAAAGCCACTACTTTGTAAGCCTGATAAAATAAGGAAGAAAGAGGCACATCATCTCATTTTTCATACTCACGGTCATCTCAAGGACAATCTCTTCAACAATGTCTACTACAAGGTCCCCCAAATGAGGTAGGTTCGATACCCATTCTACAAATGAGGATACTATATAGGTACTGACATGGTACTATATCAGGCACTATAGAAAAGCAAATGGGCAAAGACTCCTCCCTTGTAACACCTGGACTTTCAGCTTTATTGCATTTCCCTCCCTGTCTGTTCTAGACCAACTCTTTTTATTTTTCTTTTTAAAACAGGAGATGCCAGTTAGAGCAATGGCTCCTTATCCCATGAACTTACCTCCATTCACTCTTCCTAGGTAGTTTTTGCTTCATGCATGTAACTTGAACCAATCAGAATTAAAGACTGGAACTGTCATACTGTTCCCAGTAGAGAATGCTGGGAAATTGTGACTAACACTTCATTCTCTTACTGGTTCACATCATGGACTCTAGAATGTAAGGACAGTTATTTCTGTTGCTGCTGCCGTTTTAATTTCCCCAGTGCTTGTCTGGTATCCAATTGTAAAATGCTGGGATGGTGAGTACACTATGCTCCACTACTTACTAAATGTCAATTCTCAATATCTTCCAAGTCTTTGCTGCACACAGTTTTATAGTTTTACTTTATCTTAAGTTTCTATCATCTGTGTATTCCCTCTTTACTACTTGGTAAGTATGCCTAAGCTTCCTTATGCGTTTTACAAAAAGAACCATTTATCAACATTGTAGGATCTTTCCCCACGGATCACTGCAAACCACTTAGCTATTTTCTTTTCCCTTTTCAATTCCTCATTTGAAACCCCAGGTCTAATGACAGTGAACAAGAACTAAGGATGGCAGAGAAATGGACAAGATAATGGGATGGCTAACAAGACCCAACCTGTGGCAAACCTCCATAAAACAAGGAACTTACTTTCTCTTTCTGTAACAACTTACAGTGTGTACATATGTCCAAAATCATCAAATTACATCTATGTTTTGGTTCATCAACTATTCCCCAACAAAGCTACAGACAAACAAGCAAGAGAAATTGAGGAAAAGAGGAAAGAGAAACAGAAGCAAACATAGATTTTAAAGATACTAAAGATCTCAAAGCATGAAACTTTATTAAAATCTTTGAAAATAAATATATAATAATATTCATGCCAAATGGTAGAAATTAGCATTCACAAGACACTTGTAATTTAACTATATGTAGGAATATTTCACTTATTTTAGATACAAAATTTATATGATTTCATGATATTTATGTGTTTTAACATTGACTTTTACTAATGCATGCTGAAATGTTTAGGAAAGAAATAATATGATGTCTGAGATTTGTTCCAAACCAATACAGGCATGTATGCAGACGGGTGATATGAGATGAAACTTAACCAGGAACTGAGAACATTATTAAATGTAACAGAGAGACAGATGTTTACTGTTACAGTCGAAACATTCCGACATTACAAGGTAAACAAGAGACAACATCCCCAACAACCTACTATCTCCTGGTGAGTCCCCAGTGATCTAGATGGTCACCTCCAAGGGTATCTTTTCATGTTGTCCCCATGGTCCCTGCCTGTACTTGTTATCTTTTTCGTTGCTATGAATTCCGGATAAGCGGCAACAAAGGGAAGAAGGGCTATTGCGGCTCATGGTGGGCTACAGTTCATCGTGGTGGGCAAGGCATGGTGGGGTTTTCTAGTGCTGAGAGCATGCACCAGAGAACTCCACAGCACATCTCAGCAGATCCAGAAACAGTCTCTGGGGAAAGGTGAGATTCAGCTGGCTTCCTCCTTCTCCCCTTTTTATTCACTCTGGGATGCTTGCCTATAGGATGCTACTCTACACATTTGGCGGGGGCGGCGGGGGGGGGCGGGGAGTGTTATCCCACATAATTTAAGCTTCTATGGAAACAACTTCATAGACATATCTTGAAATGTGCTTCCTGGGGGGTTTCTAATCCTGCCAAGTGACAATGAAGACCCACTATTGAAATGCCACACCTGATGATCAAGTGTGATTTCAAAATTTCCTCTGTCCCAATTCTTCTTCACTTCCATTGTCCCAATCCAAAGTCTGCTGGGAATACTACCATGGCAGGTTGCTAGGGTAGGGACTTCAAATTTAAATTTGGGGGGGGGTCAGAGGGATTTGCATAAGTCGCTGAAACTGATTGAAAAACAGTAATGTACAAGGCCAACTTCACTGGCAAAAGAATCACGGTCTACTTCACAGTGAGAGAAGGAATAGAATTGGGGCTATAATCCCAGATACTTATGATACTGAGGCAGGAGAACACCAAATTCAAGTCTTGCTTGAATTACAGTGAGTTCAAGTATAGCCTTGGCAATTTTGAAAGGTGCTATCTTAAAAGAAAAAAGTAATACAAAGATTGGGAAATACAGCCAGTGGTAGAGTGCTCATCAAGCATGAAAAAGGTCCAAGAAGGAAGAAGATGAAACAATCAAAATGAACAAGGATGGTTGCAAAAGTGATAGGTTAGAAATTAAGAAAGTGAGTGAAATCAAGGAGAGAAAAATAAAATAGATTATCTTTTAAAATAAAAAGAAATCTCTTAAAAGGGGTATGTACTCACTCATACATGGATTTTAGACATAGAGCAAAGGATTACCAGTCCACAGTCCACACCGTGAGAGAAGCTAGGAAACAAGAAAGACTCTAAGAGAGACATACATGATCCCCCAGAGAAGGGGAAAAGGACAAGATCTCCAAGGGGAGGGAAAAGGGAGCTAGGAGAATGAGAAGGGGAGAAGAGGAGGGGTGAGGAGGACAGGAGGGAGCAGGTGGAGTTGGGGGAAGAATAGAGGACAGCAAGATAAGAGATACCATAATAGAGGGAACCATTATAGGTTTAAAGAGAAATCAGATACTAGGGAAATATCTGTAGATCTACAACGATGTTACCAACTATCTAAGCAACAGAGGAGAGGCTACCTTAAATGCCGTCCCCTGATAATGAGATTGATGACTGACTTATATGCCATCCTATAGCCTTCATCCAGCAGCTGGTGGAAGTAGAAGCAGACACCCACAGCTAAACACTGAACTGAACTGGATCCAGTTGCAGAGAAGGAGTGATGAGCAAAGGGGTCAAGACCAGGCTGGTGAAACCCACAGAAATAGCTGACCTGAACAAGGGAAAACTCTTGGTTCCAAGATTGATAGCTGGGAAACCAGCATGGGACTGATCCAGACCCCATGAATATGGGTGTCAGTGAGGAGACCCTGGAAATCTATGGGGCCTTTTGTAGTAGATCAGTACTTATCCCTAGCATAAGAATAGACTTTCAGAGCCCACTCCACATAGAGGGTTACTCCCTGAGCCTAGACACAAGGGTCTAGGCCCTATCCCAAAGGATATGACAGATTCTGAGGACCCCCTCTGAAAGGCCTCACCCTCCTGGGGAGCAGAAAGGGTATAGGATAGGTAGGGTGTTAGTGGGGGAGACAGGGGAGCAGGGGAGGGAGAGGGAACTGAGATGGACATGTGTAGGGAGTCACCCTAGCCCCGCCCAATAGTCCTGGGGCAGGTACCAGGTGGACCCGGGGACTCGCCCATAAGGGCGTGGTGAAGGAAAGCCGGGATGACGTAAGGGAGCTTCTTAAGGGGCTGCACGTGGGGACGCAGGCCCCTTTTGTTCTGGCCGCGCTGGCTGGGTTCTTAACCTAGCTCTGGCCTGTGTTTCACCCTGCTGTCCTCTGAAATAAAGAGACCTTAATCCAATAGACATGTAAAATAATCTCGTTTCTAATTTAAATAAAAATGGAGACAAAGAGAAAAAAAAGGTGTACTAGGATTCTCCTCCCAAGCCAGCAGCACTGGTGTGTGGTGGGGTGATGACAACACCAGGTGCTGCCCGTCCAGGTAATGCTTCTCTGGCAGGAATGTCTCGGTCTCCTGTACTAGGGATGCCAATATGTATTTGCATGACTTCCATATGCTTTGTACATTATCCTAGCTTTGCTTCTCATTTTACTTTCTACCAATTGTTCTTAACCTCCTTTTGGGTCATATACTCCTTTGGGAATTCAACAAAAGGCATGGTCCATTTCCCTAGGATAAAGTGCCCATAAACACCTACACTCAAAATTTGGCATGTCAATTTTTTATTGCACTAGAATATTTAAAAGCAATCTCTTCTGTGTCACAAAATTCAAAAAAGCCATTTCCTGACTTAGAAAAAGAAATAAAAATTGTATATACAAGAAGCAACCTGTCTGAAGAAAAAGTCAAAATGTTGTGGCTCATTTGTGTGTATTGCTTTTGAATTTTAATTTAGATAAATAATCACAGCTAAATATCTTACTCCTCAAGGAATTCAGCAAGGAAATACTCAGTTTACTTTGTTCCTTCTTAGGTGAGGCTAGGTGTCACAAGCTTGGGTTCCTAGAAAGTAAGCAGAGATGACTGACCCACAGAAGGTTCATTAAGAAATGCTATTAGGGTAAGCACTGTGTAGGGCAGAAAGTAAGGTTGGGTAGAAAAGGGTAACCACATGCGGCAACCAAGAAGGCCACCCCACTCTAGAGGAAAAGTCTTAATGAGTTATCACTGGTTGAAGAAGACCCTAGGCCAACTTGAGTCCATATCAGCCAGCTGCTGGATGCAGGCTTCCAGGAGAAGGGTGTGCCCTTGCTTGATGCTGGACTTCTTCAGCCAAGACAGTCACAGAAATGAACAGAGTGGAGGAGCAGATCCCGGTAGCTCTCCCAGAAGCTGAATCCTGTGTTCCTGAAGAGGCTCTGTGCAGCACACAACAGTGTCCACTGCAGGAGGCTTCACCAATGAACACTCTAGTTCTTGTCATTTTCTGTTTGTAAGCCTATACTACCATCTTTCACAAGGTGTCAAGTCTTTCTGATTTTGGCTGCAGAGAGAATGGCTAGAGAGCTGCATCACTCTTGTTTCTTGCCTATATTTTATTTGCACTAAAAGTTTCCCATAAAAGAGTAATCCCTGTTTCTCTTTTGGGACATGGGCCAAAATAGTTTCCTAAGCCTGTTTTGAAAGTGTTCCTTAAGGTCCATATTTACCTCAAAATGTACACATTAGGATGTCCACAAAGGAAACAAAGCCATGCCCTGGTCCACCTGGGCAGACAGTTTGGAGAGTTTTTCCTGCTCGTTCAGAAAGTCAAATGTCATGTCCAGTAGCAAATTAAGTGGCCCAAAGCCTTGATCTCCTGAAAACCTGGGAACTTCCATGTGAATCAGAGAAAGCTCAAATTATGATTCCATTTATGTCAATGAACTTCTGGAAATATTTTAAAGGCAACTTAAATTTGTGGCTCTGATCAAGTAAGTCAAGATGATCACTTGGAATATTGTCACTCTTAATAAGACAAGTTCCAACATGGTTTAGAGTGTAGCAAACACTCCATTCATAGAACAGTAAGCTCTTACTATGACCAAATCCTTGTCCAGCAGGTATTCTTCTGGGATGGCATCAGGAGCACACACAGAAGAGAGCTAATGCAGGCGTATGCTGAGAGACTTCACAGGTTTCACCCAGCAGGAGTTTCAGGGAAACTGGGGCAGATGCCCAGGGATCTTGAGTTAGGTAACATCCTTTCTAGAAGTCCATGTCAGATTTTTTTATCACACTATTTTCAGGGCACTCAAATTGCTTAGTAATTGGTTCTTATTGAAAGAAAAAAATTTCGGATTCTTCAATTAGGGTATGAGACATTCAACCCATTACAACATGTATAATTATCAAGAACTCCTTCTGTGCCATGTATGATTCTTTTTTTACCATAATTTTAAATTTTTTATTTTAGAAATAATCTTATTTTACATATCAATCTCCCCCATTCCCTCGACCTCCCATAGCCTCCACCCCTTACCCACTCCCCAAGGATAGTGAAGCCTTCCACAGGGAACCATCAAAGTCCTCCACATCATTTGAGGAAGGGCCTAGGCCCTCTTTCATGTATTTGGGCTGCAATCCCTCCATTGTACTATAATATTTTTTCTATTAGAAAGAAAATTATTTTACATCTCAATCCCAGGTCCCTTTTCCTCCCCTCCTCCCCTGCCCCCCAACTAATGCCATACCCATCCCATACTCTTTCTGCTCCCCAGAGAGGGTGAGGTTTCCATAGGGGGTCTTCACATTCTGTCATATTCTTTGGGATAGGGCCTAGGTCAACCCCCTTGTGCCTAGGCTCAGGGAGTATCCCTCCATGTAGGATGGGCTCCTAACGTCCATTCCTATGGTGTCGATAAGTACTAATCCACTACAAGAGGCCCCATAGATTTCCAAGGTCTCCTCACTGACACCCACATTCAGGGTTTCTGGATCAGTCCCATGCTGGTTTCCCATCTGTCAGTCTGGGGACCAAGAGTTTTCCCTTGTTCAGGTCAGCTGTTTCTGTGGGTTTTACCAGCCTGATATGGACCCCTTTGCTCATCAGTCCTCTTTCTCTGCATCTGGTTTTCAGTTCAGTTCAAGGTTTAGTTGTGGGTGTCTGCTTCTACTTCCACCAGTTGCTGGATGAAGGCTATACAATGGCATATAAATTAGTCATCAATCTCATTATCAGGGGACAGCATTTAAGGTAGCCTCTCCTCTGTTGCTTAGATTGTTAGTTGGTATCATCTTTGTAGCTCTCCAGACATTTCCCTAGTGCCTGATTTCTCTTTGAACTTACAATGTCTCCCTCTATTATATTATCTCTTATCTTGCTCTCTTCTGTTCTTCCCCCAACTCAACCTCCCTGTCCCATCATGTCTTCCTCACCCCTCCTCTTCTCCCCTTCTCATTCTCCTAGATCCCTCCCCCCATGCTCCCAATTTTCTCAGGAGATCTTGTCCCTTTCCCCTTCTCCAGGGGACCATGTATGTCTCTCTTAAGGTCCTTCTTGTTTACCAGCCTCTCTGGCAGCCTGGGCTGCAGGCTGGCAATCCTTTACTCTGTGTCTAATATCCACATGTGAGTGAGTACATACAATGCCTGTCTTTTTGTGACTGGGTTACCTTGCTCAGAATGGTTTCTTCTAGTTCCATTCATTTGCCTGCAAATTTCAAGATTCCATTGCCTTTGTTTTTCTGCTGAGTAGTACTAAATTGTGTAAATGTACCACATTTTTTCTATTCATTCTTTAATTGAGGGGCATCTAGGCTGCTTCCAGGTTCTGGCTATTACGAATAATGCTGCTATAAACATAGTTGAACAGATGTCCTTGTTGTAGGATTGTGCTTCTTTTGGGTATATGCCTAAGAGTGGAATTGCTGGATCTTGTGGTAAACTGATTCCCATTTTCCTGAGGAATTGCCATACTCATTTCCAAAGTGGCTGTATGAGTTGGCACTCCCGGCACCTTGTTTGCATTGTCTCATGTCTCACAGTACTCAGTGCAGTGCTTACTTCCATTTTACAGACCTCTGTGTGGAAGAGAAAACTGGTAGGCAAGGAGATTAAATAACTAGTTATGCACACTCGGTAAGGATAAGGTTTAATCATGGGTTGATGTCAAAGTTTGTTCTTTTGTTTTTATTTCCTGGTGTTTCAAGAATTTAAAATTTTAGTTTGTTGAACATCTCAGTATTTTTAACTTGAGTTTTTATTATTTTTTCTCATAAAAAATTCTGCCTCACCTAATATAATTTCTTGGTGACATAAAAGCTTTTGTCCTTTCTTTTTTCTTCATTCCTTCTTTTTTTCTTATTTCTCTCTTTTTTTGTGATTGTAGTTTGATGACTCTCAACAGGAAGAGTGTGACTTGGCCACAAAGAAGCTTGTTTGCTCCTGTGTGCAGTGTTGAATAAGAAAAGGAAAACCAAAGATTGCTGAGTGTTTTATTGGTATTTTCCATTTACATATCAGCTAAGCATAAACCAAGACAGATTCTTATGATCGTGACGACAGGGTGTGCTACTTAACCTCTACAATGGGATACTATTCTCAAGAGTATTGTGAGGATGTTGATCGACACACACCCCTTAAATAGCTTCTGAATTTGGGGATTACAGGTATACAATGCCAGGCCCACATAGTACACGGTTGGAAATCAAACCCAGGGCTTTGTGCATGCTTGGCAAACACTCTACCATCCTCAGCTGCAAATACGTTTTAGTTACTACTTGTCTTCATCTTTTCCAGGCACATAACATCTATCTTAAATACAGTTTTATAATATTCAGTCATGTATTATCCATTGCCTTAGAAAATAGGATAAATGATAACTGAATATTCATGGACCATCCCAACATCCCAGACACTGTTCTAAGCACAGGGAATACACAGGGAAGCAGAAAAGGCTGTGAAGTCTTTCTGATGGTGATGTGAAAAAGGAAACTGCAGTGAGATGAAGAGTGGATAACTATTGAAAGGAGCTGCTATTAATTCCTTGATGGCCTCAAAGTCTCCCAGAATGTGATCTTCAGGGAGGTCTGTAGGAAAGCAGGCTGTGCAATGCCTGAGAAAGCAGGGACAAGGCCTGCAGGCAGAAAATACTCAGAATCTGGGGAAAGAGATGGAAGTGTGGCTGAAGGTTCAGTTAAGACATCTGATGCTACAGAGCATTATAGGCCAGGATGGACCCTTTGAGGCATGGGAATGTCCTCTATGGATCAAAGTAGCTGCTGGTGGAAAAAACACTCAGGGTGGCAAGAGTGGGATTTGGAAGACCAACTTGGGAGTGTAGCAGTCTATCATTCCTTCCTTCCACTATGAATTAGGATGTCACAGGTGATATCAGAATGATAATCGGATCTATGCAGAAGAGGCCCAGTAGAATTGCCTGTGCAGTAAGTTGACATTAACACAGTGATCACTAAAAACTCATTGCACTGTAAAAAAAGTTTCAGCTTTGAGGCCCTCAACTGCTTTTTTTTTTTAAATAAAGACTACCAATACAATATAATGCTTCAGTTTTGCATTAACTACTGAGGACAGTTGAAGGAGGTGAAGTTGAAACTCCATTGGCCTTGAGCTGAAAATTATGAAAACTTGAAGCTTGTTACCCATGAGTTTATTATATTATTTTATTTTTATCTACTATAAATTTTTGCATAAAATTTTACTTTTGCATCAGAAGTGAATGTATGATTAACAGCAACATTATACTATGGGTTGTTTGTAATGCATACTTTACTAGATGTCTAATTATTCTTGAATTTAAAAATACAAGCTATATTTTATATAGCTGGTAAGCAAATGATAATATTAAAAGCTAAGCTGAACCTTAAACTATATTAAGTTTTTTTTAAAAATGGGATGTCTAGAACACAAGAACATGTGACAGCAATTCTCTTGATTATTTTTCAAGTACAGTAATTTTAATCCTCAGTACAGTAGCTTTTAAAAGGGCTAAAGACATATTCCCATTAAAGCCTGCTGGATATGGTATCCCAAATGTTCTTAATAAATTGTATCTTCCCTAAAAAGAAAAAAGGTGATGAGCTGAAAAATGTTTAGCTTAAACATACATAATTGATAGGTTCCCTGGTGCAAATAAGTGTCTGATAAATAATTAAATTTAATCTCATTATAAGAGTTTTCATAATGGGATAATTTAATTAAATGAAAGCCAAAAGGGTTTCTCAGGGCTGGAAGATGCCACTGGTGCTATATTTGGCTAATGGTCTGGGATACTGAGTGAAGAAAGCAATTCACATGGGAGCATGCATTATTTAATGAATCCCTTTGAGATGGAAGAAAGGGCAGATCGATGATAACTTGTCATTTTATCATTGCTTACAAAGCACATTTAAACAGCCTAGGATGTGTTAAAGGTAGACATCATGAAAAAAACATTTTTTTTAAAGATGTTATGTCTATATTGTGACATCAGAGGTTTTTATTTTTTAATTGGCATGCAGTTTCCCATGTATCACTATTTCAATGTTTCAAATCTACTGCTAAAATAAAAATAAATTGAAAAAAAAAACAAAACCTCGTAAATAAGCTGCAGCAGAGTCAGGGTGGATCTGGCTCTAAGTGAAAGTAATAATGGATGCAGCATGTATATCTGATACTAAAAAATTGATAGCTGAGTCATGAGGGACCCATTAACAAGCTTTCTGAGTGGGCAGTTTTGTGCTTCAAGTCTTCAGAAGCACTTAGCTGGACTAGAATAGTAAAAGTGACCTTTGAGTAGTTATCTCAGTTACAGGTGACCAGTTATGAGCGAGTACGAATGGTGAAAGCCATTGTTCTTCTACAGACATTATTTTTAGTACCATCATTTTGTAAGAGTCAAAGGGGCAAACACCACAAAATTTGAGCCCACTTATCCTCCTTACACAGTTACATGGCAAATAGCTATGTGACCACCAGGCTTGCCTTTGACTTTTAAATTAAATGTAACTTTTCTCAGTGCAGCCATGGCCAAATTTGCATTTAAATGGCGGAGAATGAACATGTTGGCTTGAGTGCTAGGTCTGTATCTAGGATAACTAGTCTCTCCCTTGAAACCTGAGTCATGGGACTCTCTAAATCCTGGAGAAGGAGGTGCCTTGTTTACAAGAAGACACCCTATTTTCATCAAGGGCAAGGAGATGGATGAGAAGTGGATTACTCCTTCACTCCCAGAGTGATCAATCAATCTTTATTGGTGTAGTAGGAGTGAATCTCATTGAAAACTTGATGGCTGCTTCCACTGGATGAGAATTTGTCAGTAAAGTACAGATGGCCACACATTTACCCTGCTACTTCCTCATGCAGTGAAGAAACTAATATCTAAAGAAGGTGACTCACTCAAGACCCTCCCACTATTTTATTGGCAGAATAAATCCCACATCAGGGTTATAACAGCCTAATGGGATTTTTCTACCATACCACATTACAAAAGGAAATGGCTTAGGGTGATGTGGTAAATAGTCAATGTTTCTCCAAATATGTATTTGTTACCAAAAGTTCAAGTGTTTGTGTGTGTGTGTGTGTGTGTGTGTGTGTGTGTGTGTGTGTGTGTGTGTGTGTGTGTGTGTCTATTGGGAGGGGACAATCTCAATGCACCCTAAAGGCTGTGGACATAAATGATGCTGCACTTTGAACAGGTGCTGGATAGTGGTAGCAGTCACCATAGACAACACAAACACACAGCATGAACTGGCTTTGTCCTTTTCACTGGGTTGCCTCAAAGCTTCCCCCTTCTCTCTAACCTTCAATTAAGACATATGGGATGTCAACCCTCTGTACAGCTGCAGTCCTGCACCTGTGAAATGAACAAAGGGGTGTGTTGTCTGTGTGAAAGGGAAGGGGCAGGTGGACATGGGGCAAGGAGAATCATAAGAATTGAAAATAATGGACTTCTCTTTTCAAAGCATTTTGGGTAGAATTGAGAAAGATAACTACCTGAAACTAGCAACTTTTTGAAGTGTTGCATTTTCTGTAGTGGTCTGACACCCCCTTTCAATTTAAAAACAAAACAAAACAAAACAAAACCTCAATGTGTGGTTTCACTCAATGGATTGATACTAACCCTTGTACCTGGAAACTTCTTACACAATAATCTTTTCTGGTGACTCTGGGGAGGGTGAGGTCACTTGCTTTGATGGGGAGCCCCTCAGCTATTTTACAGATGTCAAAAGATAATCTGGTAGGGGTTTCTAGAGTGAGGGGTAAGGCAGACAGTAGGCAGGACAAGATTTCTAATCTGATCTCCCTCTGGAGGCACTTAGGGTTTTATTCTCTGGGGCTACTGTCTTCCAAAAATGTGAGCTGGTTCCTAGTGTTTGGGAAGGAGTATGACTATGTGCAAGTTTTCTTAGGTACAGGAAGCAGATCTTCCACAGCCTACTTATTGCTGCTCTGCTCCTAATTAGGGTTTTGTTTCAGAGGTCCTCTGCATTCCCAGAAGCAGGGAGCTTTAGTGTGGATGCTAAGATATTATGAACAATACTATTCAAGATATGGATGTTGATTCTCACTGTTCACAGCAGACTCTCAAACAAGAGTCTTGGAGAATTCATCCAAGCCAGAAAAATAAAAGGCAAAATCAGAGTCCATCTTCTCTTATTTTTCTAACTTGAAGTATGTGTTCTCTCCCTCACTATACGATGCCATAAGCATCAATTTTTCAGAAAGACATGATGCTTTATGTTGCTGTGCCCAGATGTATAACATCTTTGTTGTCATTCCAAGAGTTAGAAGATACTTAACAGGACAAAAATGGGATGGCGAAAAATATCTTTAAAGATGTGTTTAAATAATGACAATGACAAGCCACTTTAAACTATCTGAAATATTTTCCTTAACAACAACATTACAAACATTACAACATTGACTCTCTCGTTTCAATGTCTCTACTTAACAATATGACCTCAATAATTTTAAAAATGCTTTTGTGTTTTCCCATCCATTACATACTAATGAAGTATTATTTGCTTTTATTCTTTAAATCTACAAGAAAAATCCATAGTTAAATTGATTTTATTCTCTTGGGATGCTCAAATAATAGTAATAATTTTCAATCAGTGTCAAATATGCCTTTGCCTTTCTGGTTTGGATGCCCTCATTTTCTTCGCATTGCGATTATATCTTTGCATACAGGATTAGTGACCCATGACAAACAGGGGGAAGGAGAGGAGAAAAGTGTCTCTTTGGTGACTTCATTTAATGTGCTTCAAATATGTAATCCTACTATTTGAAATTGTCTAGTGAAATACCCTTCACTTCGCACCCCCCACATGCTCACATGGTCTCCGTTTCATAAGACAGTTATTAGTAAATGTAGAAGACATGATTCAAAGGCATGCAATCCCAAGTACCACTATAGTTGAAAATTTTCTTAGAAAAATATAAAAGCAAGGCCTAAAAACAATTGAACAGACATGGTCTTGGATGGTGAGATCACTCTCTAGATATTCCAGGTTTTGTACTTTTTCTGTGTCTTTTGGAATGCTTCTATTTCCTTTGTAATCTTAAACTGATATTAAGCAATAATTTAAATACTAGGAAAAATCTTGTAGGAGTAATAAGTTTAATGCTTTTTTAAATATAAATCACAATATTTGATGAAATTATTTCAGACATCCATTACCTCCTACAGGTCCTTTCTGAGCTATACCACCAGCTTGTCCGGGAGTATGGCGTTCTCAGTGCTAGACTATATCCATAGAACTGTATTTCTTGGGCTACCATGTAATGAAGCTGATTTCCTATAACTGATAGATCTCCCCAGATCCATGGTTTCTAGCCAACAGGCTCACTCCTGTGACATATATAGATATTCACAATTCAAAATGCAGTGCTTCAAATGGCAATGGTGATCTAGGAAGTAAATAATAGCAAGATGACTACTGATGCTAAAATTAAAATTTTTGTATTGTCCTTGACTCCAAATGCTTTGCAACAATCTTGGGGTTTTACGAGCATGAACATAAAGCATAGACAGTACATTTCTATGAAGATCCAAAACTCATCTTAATAAAACGTCGAAATGTGCTAGAGACAGAACTATTTTGATTGGGAATGATGACATCAGGGAGATGGTGGATTTGGTAGATGTCACCTTACCCATCCACCCACAGGAGTATGTTGCAGTCTCTACATTCTTCTCCACTCAGTGAGATCAATGCCTCATCTCCTTGAACTTCCTGCCTGCTAAGATTTTTCTTTTGAATTTGGGTAGGACAAGCAGTTTTTGGTGACATTCTGTGTCTGTTCTTGGCCTGTCCTGCTGGCTGGTTTCCTGTAGCCCTGACAGGGTCAAGAACATCCCTATGCTCTAGATCAAAAGAAGTGGCACTAGGCTTCCAGTAGACTTTGCCACCAAAATCCTAAAGAAAGCCCAGAAAAATCCAGAAAGCAAAATGTAATTTATAACAGTAAGCATGTTGATGATTTTTACAAAACTAAAATCATACTTTTGCAAAGTCTATGAAATTTTCACATTGGTATGTATACTCTCTCTCTCTCTCTCTCTCTCTCTCTCTCTCTCTCTCTTTCTCTCTGTGTGTGTGTGTGTGTGTGTGTGTGTGTGTGTGTACACCTGTACATGTACCATGGAGCACATGTAGAGGTCAAAGGACAACCTAGGTGTTGGTCTTTGTCTTGCACTTTGTCTGAGGCAGGGCCACTTGTTTGTCACTGTGAATTCCAGGATAGCTGGCTGTGACTTTCCAGGGGTGTCTCTTTCTCTGCCTGCCATCTTGCTGTAGAAGCACTATGTTACAGATGTGTGCTACTGTGTCCAGCCTCATGCTAATTTGACATCCTTTATCCATGGAGGTATCTCTCCAGCCAGCACATTAGTTTTAAATTATTACATGTTTGGAAATGTAATGAAAGATCCTTCCTTCAAGGCATACACTGCAGGGAAAGTATCTCTGTGTACGACCAAGAAGTTAGACATTCCATTATCTCACTGGTGAGATACCAACACCTGCCAGGCTCCTGTGCAAATTTGGATATTCTTAGATCATGCAAAGGTATCTTCTTTAAGAACCGATTATGCCACTAAATCCTTAATGGATCCCCCTCCTCTCCCTCTCTCCCCCTCTCTCTCTCTCTCTCTCTCTCTCTCTCTGTGTGTGTGTGTGTGTGTGTGTGTGTGTGTGTGTGTTGGAATCATTAGTTAATATTCTTACCATAAGCAATCATGCTTGCTGGAAGAGACTAAAAGTGCAATAATATTTCAGAGATCTCTGGCCAGACCAACATTGCAAGGATTGGCTGCCAATGGCCAAAAAATAATCCAAAGGCAAGATCCTGAGAAAAATTCAGCTCTAGGCTGTCTGGGTGTCAGGAAAGGTGAGAAGGCTGTCATGAAAGCCATGCAGACATCATGAGGGTGAATTTGATATAATATTTTTCACTTACTTTGCTGGGATGTTTGTATTATAGAAGTAAGACCAAGAAAGGAAATATGATATCATCTGTTCCAGCTGACATACTATAATGCTGAATAATAGGAGTATGTATTTATAAGCTAATCAAAACTTTAGTATGGACTAAACTGATTGTTGTGGGTAATTTCTTTTTCAACCATATAATATAAAATATAGCTTTTAATAATGTAATTTATAATTCTTAGAGAACTTTTAATTGCAATTTGGATCCATTCATGGAGATGTTAACAAGCAAAATAAAATTAACATTTACATGTGAAATATCCTTGAATTGTAGCTTAACAAGGGGAAAGACCACATGATGGCAGGATATTAAATGTACAACAGTGGGTTCTCAACCTGTGGGTCATAATCAAGCAGCTCTTTCATAGGTGTCATCTAAGACCATTGGAAAACTGTGATTTTGCTACTGTTATGAATTGTAATGTAAAAATGTAATATACAACCCCAAAGGGGTCATGACCCACAGGTTGAAAACCACTTGTTTTCAACAAGTACATGTACAGAGCATGAGCCATGAATGAAGGTGAACTCCCTCACTTTCTACCCAATAGGTGTGTTGTGGTTATTCTTGGGGAACATTAATCTTGTTTTTGGAGAAAGTGCAGCTGACACCTTGTTTGAATATCTTGTATAGATCTTGTCCTTGGTATTTAAAAACCAATTCAGAATAAAGATCTTGTTTACTCAAAAGCAAATAGCCTTTTCAACATCAATGATCAAACCATAGAATTTGTTTTATACGTCAAAAATATCACTTCCTACATCCAAGCCTCATTAGTTTTGGCAGCGATTGGGCTCTTTAGTTATTTGGCGTTTTCTTTCTAAAATAGTTGTTTTTAAGAAAATAGTGTCATATGTATGACTGACAATTTTGTCTCAGTTAAAACACAGAATTTATTCATTAACTTTAAAGAAAAGAGAACTATTAGAAGGTGAAAGGTGTTGGGATTCAGAATCAAATACATGAAGTCACGAGCTACGATGTGCTTGAGATGGGCGGCACAATTGCATGGATTCAGAAGCTACCGGGCTGTGCAGGCAGCCTCTAAAGGGGTCTGAGATGGGGCTGGGGACTGAGACACATTGTCGTGTCTGTCGTTCCTTCAGTACAACTGATCTCAGGTTAGAAGTGTTTTTGTTTTCTCAAAACTTCTGTTCTCAAAACTTGTAATCTTTGCCTTCCTCTTCCTGCTGTTGGAGTTGAGCTGGCTGTTGTTTCCGATCAGAGTTTCTGCGAGGCAAATCTTACTTAAACTACAGCAGCCCATGGGCTCTTTTCTGTCCCTCTTGTGTTGTTTGGTTAGCTATTTTCTTCTCCCCTGCTGTTTAATGGCCTGGTTGTAGTTTTGTTTTATGGGTTTTCTTTTTAGATGATCAAGATTAAAAACAAGAGAGAATAAATTTTCCGAGGCATTGTGCCAAAACACACACAGAAATAGAGAGACACGAAACAGTTAAGACAAGGATTTTCTGAGCCGTGTTTGTCCCACTGCTGCTTGGAAGGCTACTACATAAACCCCACACTCCTCCTCCTATGGACTAAGATGGCCTCACGCTTTATATATACACAGTGAAGGTACTGACTGAAAAATTTACAGTGTCCGTACACAGGATGCTGGTACAATTTAGCAAAAATGTTGAAAATCTAAAGATAGGGGGAGAACTGGTACCTCCCCCAAAGGTTTCGAAGACCAAACCACTAACATAATTTATCCCTTCAGGGAAAGGGCCTCAGGGGAGAGTCCGCCTTGGCTCTTGACCATACTTTCATTGAATGAATCAGTTGAGATGGGAAAGGAAGCTTTTGGTGCACAGGAGAAAAAGTGACTGAAATGGGTTACCCAGAAAGCCTTGTTTAGTTCTAGTTTGTTATTTTGTTTGTTTAAATGAACAAAGCACAAATACGTACTTTTTTTCTCTTGGAACAAGTGTTAGCAAAATGTATTTACTATAACATCAGCTACCGATGTCCTGTGAAACCAGCCTATGTTGTCTTATGGCAATGAGGTATTTTTTTTTTAATGGAATGAAAAAGCAGGATAATATTTATGTCATTGTCACAAACATTAATCCATCTCACAATTTTAAAATGTACACAATTTCCATTGTACAGAGAAATTATAATGCGAAATGCATGAATAAGATCAATCTTTCAGGCATAAACCTTCAATGGCCTCCCTTTTATCATCCAAATTCAGTCAAAGCTGGGAGGAAAAAAGCACAGAACATACAAGTGTCCCTCCAACAAGATCCCTCTGCAACCAAGTCTACCCCACCAACGCGGCTATTTCCCTCCTTCGGAACAAGGAGGGCTGTTAAATTTAAGAAAGAACATCTGTTTTTCATTGGAGGCGCATTCAAGTGTTCATTAAAGTGTCCTAGCCGCCTTTTTCTTGTTCTATTTCACAATGGCTTGCCTTTCTAATAGTCTTGCAAGTTCAGCTGTGACTTAGAAAACCTCAGTCGCGATGGCATTTCCTTTGAAAACTGCCAGGAGAAACAGGGGAGAAAGCTGAAATCTTGAAGTGCAGTCTCATTTTTATTACCATTCACCTTTTCTGTACTTCCTACGGGTGTTTATTTTCTTCAATTATTCAATAGGCTTCACTGAACTTGAAGACCCAGGGGCCTCTGCTCCTGTCTCTCAGGAGGCCCGGGAGGGCAGAGCTTGAAAGCCCTTGGTAGCATTAGCTCCTTTGACCGACATCGTCAGTCACCTTCTGTAGAAGGCAGCTCAGCACAATTCTTACACAATGGCTCAGACCGCTTTCTTTTGCCAAATTCATTTGAATATATAATTCATCGAGAATGTCATATTCATCGTTTTTCAAACACATTCTTTGTTTTCTTGAGAGCATCAAGCCACTAAAATTAACAAATGAGCTTGGATACTGACTTCCTTGAGGAAAGGGAAATAGTTGAGTGAACTTACTGGGCAGGTTTGTTTGATTTTAACCAATAAATGGCATCTCAATATAACCCAAACTTTTTCACTTTAATAAATGATTTAAAAAACTTCTAGTTACTTCAATATGCAATGAGGTCGAAGGAACAGTATTTTTAAACAACGCTGCTAAATAGCTCTCCAACATAAATAGCTTTGTAATTTTGACAATTTGGGTAGGATTGTTAAAGTGAACTACATTATAAAGTATTTGTTAATAAGAGCAATGCAGACTTTGGGGGGCAGAAAAGGAACAATCCACTATGAAATAGACCTTGATATGACAAAATGCTCACAATGGTACAGATAGAAAAACAGGGTCTGGCAAATAGTAGACTCTCAGTAACAGGTACACCAAACCTAAATGCATTGGCTAGAGAGATGGAGATGATGTGTCAAAAAATCATCCTGTGTCATGGAAAGAAGATTTAGCATTCCTGGCCAGTGCTTCTGATGCCTCACATAGTAGGTACTTTACATAGAGCACAGTTCTTATGTGTACTTCATTGTTGCTTTATTATTCCTGGAGCTTAGAAAAAGCCAAACTGGAAGTCAGGACGTACTAAAGTTTACAATTAGTTATTATTATTTTATATTCTAGGTCATGTGGGCAAAAGATACACTACAGTTTAGTATTGGCATTATCAATACAGCCAGGTGCTCTATGGGAAATACCTATGAACATAGAAGCTGACAGATACAGGTTTACATATAAATATCTTTAAAGTAAATTCGTGTAGTAAAAAAAGAAAGAAAATCATTATTAAGTCATGCCTGAGTCCCACGGCCTTAGCTACTGTATAAATTTAAAAGAAATAAATGTATTTTACGTAACTGTATTAATCCTAAAAATAACATTTATTAATCATATTACAGTAGATAAAATTCATAGGTCTTCTCCAAGAGGTTACTCATTTATTTAAAAAATATTTTTAATTGTGTATAGGTATATACATGTGAGTGGAAGTGGCCAAAGAGACCAAAGACATCAGATCCCCTGGAGTTCAAGTTACAAGCAGTTGTGAACCATCAGACATGGATGGGATGCTGGGCTCCAAACTTAGGTCCTTTGGGTGAACAGAATGTACTCTTACTGATGAGCCATCTCTCCAGACGAGGCATCTTGCCTTTAATGAGTGAGTGCTCCCTCCTAAGCCCTTTACATTAACTATTTTATTTGACCCCCCCATAACTGTAAGACAGTCATCATAAAGAAAGGACAATCATTTTTATTTCCATGCCTGTTACAATTGCAGGTGACTGCTGTTTAGAGGACTGGTGTGCCGCCCAAAATCTCACATAGCTAGTCAGTGGCAGGGTAGGAAGCCTGAATTCACAACCTGCAGTCCACACTCTAGTACAAAGATTATCTTGAGAAGCCAGTAGTACAGTGCAGTGAGTGGGGTTAATGAATACTGGGGAGCCTGTCTTAAATTCTTGAGAAAGAGAGGAACTGAAAACAGGATGAAAGTCATGAATCAGTAATGTTTGGAACACTGCCCTGAGTCATCACTCTGATTTGGGCTAAGAACATCCAATTGTGTCATGCCTAGAAATAACTCATGGTAAATAATTGATTCCCGTAGGGGATACTGGAGCCAGCCCATCTGGGATGCTAGCCAAGGAATTGTTATCCCTGAAGCCAACCAGGTCTGGGACTACAAGGTTTCCTGAAACATCCAGAAATGGAGAAGGGTAAGAGTGGAGCATGCACAGAAGACAAATCAAACTACCTGAGTCATGTGAGATCAAACCCAAAAGGCAAAGTATGGGAAGAAAACAGGACAAAAACAAACAAACAAGCAAGCAAAAACTTGAAGGGCATCAGGCCATAGGACAGGGTGGGTTGGCTTCAGTAATTCAATAAAGTCTTTGTAGAGTCAAGATAGACACACTCCAAATACTCCAGGATAAAAGAGAAAATTGTAGTTTATCTTTGATAGTTATGGACAACCTAGAATGTTGTATCCTAAATAGACCTCTCTCTAATATTAATTTGGCCACTAGAAATCTATTAATATCTCTGTTGGATATGGATTATATTATCAAAACTCTATTAAGTATATAGAAGAGATAAGAGATAGTCCTTATTTCCCACGTTTAGTTTTCAATAGTGAGAGGAAGGTGATTTCTCTGCATGTGTCTCTCTCCAGAGTTTACATTCACTGGGCATCTTTCTCACATGGTGATGTGAGAGTCCAACAGTTTTGCTGTTCACATATCTCCTGACCCCAACACTCTCTTTGGTCTTCCTTTTGCCTCCTACTTTGGGCCCACAAACCAGACCATGAATTCCTAATGTCACTCTTCCATGGATGACTTAACTCTGTGGGATATTTAAACACATAGGCCTTATTCTGTCCACAGCTAAACTTCAGAAAAGAAAAAATGACAAGGTCTTAGGGTCCTAGGGGAGGAAATAGGGTTAAATTTAATGAAATCAATATTTTTATGGAGAAGCTGCTTCAGGCCATCAAATTTAGGTCATTTATATGAAACTTCCCCAAGAAGACTCTATGCACCAGTAATTTTTGAAGGTAAAAATCAACATATGAGTTTAGATGTGACACATTTGACCTATGTTACCTTTGAATAACATAAATGAAGTGGATGAAACCAACCCCAATGACAAATTACAAACAAAAATAGGAATACTAGACTTTGTAAGACTCCCAGGCCTACTTAGACTCTGCATTTTAAGTTGCTTTAGATGTCTTTGGACATATTACTCTTTACTTCTGTGTAATACATGGTGCAGAGTAATGAAGCTTTTGAACTTGGAAGAGCTGCTTTTTCTGCTACAGGCAGGCAACATATAAGGCAAAGGTCTACTTGGCTTAAAAGGTGTTCTTAGCATCAGAGAGTCAAATGATCGGCTTCAGCTAGCTCTTGCTCACACTTAGTACCCTCAGATAAAGGAATCCTCCTGAAGTCCCAAGTCCTATGACTTCTAGAAGTAGAAAAGTTGTATGTTTTAGTTAGGGTTCTATTGTTGTGATGAGACACCAGGACCATGGCAACTCTTATAAAGAAAACATTTAATTGAGGTGACAGCTTACAGTTTCAGACAGAGGTTTACTCCATTGTCATCATGGTGGGAAATGGCAGCATGCAGGTAGACATGGTGATGGAAAGATAGTTGAGAGTCCTACATCTGGCAAGCAACAGGAAGTAGACTGAGACACTGGGTATGTCTTGAGCATACATGAGACCTCAAAGCCCACCCCCACAGTGACACACTTCCTCCAACAAAGCCACACCTCCTAATAGTGTCACACCCTTTGGGGGCTATTTCCTTTCAAACCACCACAGTATATATTCTTCTGTCCTTAGAATGATCCATAGATCTCTAGTATCTAAAAATAATAATATATCACACATATAAAAGGCAGTAGGAAAACTATGAAAAGAAAGAAGAATATTAAAAGTTCAGGAAGGCCTAGTTTCTCTTGCTTTCCTAGAATATTTCTGTCTCAGGAATTAAATAAGCACTATAAAGTATTCCAAAATTACGGAAATGGCTTTAAATGAAACAGAACCAGTTTTTACACTTGAGTAGGGAGAGAAGGGTTAAAGAGGCAAGAAATGAATGGTGATCAGTATGGTAGGAAGCATGGTGATCTGCTGAAGCTAAACGATTCATGCAGGTGGGAAATGAGGAAGCTAAGAATCTCCAAGAAAACATATGCCAAGGAGAAAGAATATTCTAGACTCCAGGAAGAGGAAAGATAAAGGTCTCAAGTTAGAGAGTGATTGATGGTCCAAGGGAAAACAGGAAAGCAAGCATGGCCCCATCACTGATGGAGGAAGGAAGATGATGAGGTGGTGGCAATGCCCAGACCACTGAGTCTTGAAGGTATCCACTGCTACGTTCTCCAAGTAAAGGCAGATTTCACGGAGCATTCTGAGAATAGAGCTACTAGATCATACTTGAATTTTAGTGGAACACTTCTGGCTACACAAAATACACAAAAGCAGGTGGAAGAGAAAGTGAAAAGGCCATTTTAATAGCCCAGTTGGGAGTAGGCATCTCTGCCATGGAGCTACTGAGATATAGTCAATTCCTACTTTCTTTCCTAGGTAGAGCCAACCGACTTTGTAAATAAGTTAGACATGGAATATAACAGAGAAAGCAGAACCAAGTAGCGGATCTGAGGTGTATTTTTCCTAGCAATCTGGATTATGGTGTTGCCATTAAAGATATTAAAACACCACACACATATTAATCAATCTTCGGTAGGGTTAATGACTTTCTAAATAGTATTTAATTACAAGTTGGATACTTGGGGAACATGCATTATCATCGTCTAGTACACAATCTCACACATTTAGGTGTCCTAATGCTTCCTTTACAAATATAATGAAATCTCTTTAAATAAGAAAGTATGTGTTTTCAATGATGCTGTCTGGCAAAGGATGTCTTTCACACAGGATCCTGTGGTAAGAGTACTGCTGCATAGGAAAAAGCTTTACATGGGTAGAAAGGCGGGTCAGTAATTCAATTGAGAAAACCTATTTGCATTGGGTCTCCTGTTGAAAAAGGACCAAATACAATTCTTATCAAAAGGGAATTTACAAAAGGAAAATGGTAGCCAAGGAAATGAGGTTCTTTAGAACTGTGACTGGGATGCCTGCTTGCGAATGTTATACATTTTACCTGGGAAGCTGCTTGACTTCTTTCAAACAGACAGATGTGCACAAATGTTACTGATAAGAGGTAAATTAACCAAAGTGGTCATAGGATATAGGAAAAAAAATCTGTGGTGATTCAGAAAACTTTTACTAAATCTTAATAACAAAATAAAATACAAAATACAAAATATAAGAATATAATCTTTACAAAAATTATGCATGCAACTAGAAATCAAAATATACTTCCTTACACTGTTACCAAGGCAACATTTGTTTCAAAATGTATATCTAAATATGTACATATGTACTCACTTTTATATGGATATGCACACATATACATGTACTTTTACAGCAACTGCCAAACAAATTAAAATGTGGCAAAAGTATCTTTTTTTTCCAGTTTGATTTGACTTGTTTTATTATGCTTTTATTTTTCTAAGACAGCCTGCCATACTGCTTAGGTTGGCCTAGAAGTTTAAGTTCAATAGATCCTCTGGTCTGAATTCTTATCTAGGTAAAACTATATATAAAGGCACATTCTGTCACAGTCATGGATATTTTCACATCCAGTGCTGAAATCCTAAGAAACCGAAAGAATATTTAATTTTAGACATTTGAAGTGTGACCCAACCTAATGGGACCTCCTGTAGTAGTTCAGTACTTATCCCTAGCATAGGTGTGGACTTTGGGAGCCCATTCCATATAGAGGAATACTCCCTGAGCCAAAAGTATCTTTAAAGTAAAGAGTTGTTTCATAATTATGTGTTCTATCTACTCATCTTCTAGTCATTGTTCTAGGACATGAGATAGCTTCTTATATCTTCCAATGCCAAAATCACTCTCCTTTAAAAAGGTATTTATTTTTAAACTCTCTCTCTCTCTCTCTCTCTGCCTCTCTGTCTCTGTCTCTGTCTCTGTCTCTCTCTCGTGTGTGTGTGTGTGTGTGTGTGTGTGTGTGTGTGTGTGTGTGTGTGGTGTATACTACTGTGTTGTGTGGTGCACATGTGTGGAGACTGGAAGTTAATGTCCATTGCTTTCATCAGTTGCTCTTCTTTTCATTATTTGAGACAGGTTACTGAACCTGGAGCTCACCTATTGGCTGAATTGACTGCCAGGGAGCTGCAGATATATATATATATATATATATATATATATATATATATATATCTTCACTTGGTGGTGGTATTTGTTAGGGTTTTGTTTTTCTTTTGGCCCATTTGTTTTTAAGCTACAGTTCCATGTAGCTCACACTGGCCTTGAACTCCACAAGATACGTACGTATGTATGTATGTATGTATGTATGTATGTATGTATGTATGTGTAGCTTCAGTGCTAGGATTCAGAGGCAAGCTGCTGTGTCCCAATTTTATGTGGGTGTTAGGGACCCAAAACCAGATCCCCATGCTGGCACAGCATGCACTGTACCAACTGATCCTCACTTCAGCCTTGACCTGATTCAATGTTTTCAACTCATTAATATGGACTATAATCACACCTTCGCTCTGGAAACCCTCAAGTCAGGACCGTACTTCTAATATTCTATTATTTGTTTCTTGGGGGTGGTGGTATTTGTTAGGGTTTTTTTTTGTTTGTTTGTTTGTTTGGTTTTTTTTTTTTTTTTTTTTTTTTTTTTTTTTTTTTTTTTGCTTTTTCGAGACAGGTTTCTTTGTGGTTTTGGAGGCTGTCCTGGAACTAGCTCTTGTAGACCAGGCTGATCTCGAACTCACAGAGATCCACCTGCCTCTGCCTCCTGGGTGCTGGGATTAAAGGCATGTGCCACCAACGCCCGGCTACAGTTCCATGTAGCTCACGCTGGCCTTGAACTCCACAAGTAGCCAAGAATGACCTCAACTTTCTTATCATCCTGCCTTGGATAGAGGAAGAAGCATGTACCACATATATGTGGGGCAGGAACTCAGGGCTTAGGGCATGCTGGGTGGTGAACTCTCAACTACCTGAGTTACATCCTCAGTCCTCCATCCTGCTTTTAAATTGTTTATCTTTTTAGTGGTTAAATGAGGTGTGAGCTTTTTGAGGGCAGGGTACATATGGCTTATTCCTTGGTAGTTATTAGACAGTGATATCAGATTACTGCATTTTATTGGATAAATAGGCTAATGCATATTTGATTCATAAAAATATTCATTTTCTTCCTTTTTACTATTAAATTATCAATTGAAATGCAAACTAAACAAATGTGATTCCTAAATATTTGTCTTAGGGATAAATAAATGTATGGAAAGGATCCAGTCATATATTTAGATATGCTGGGAGAATAAAAACTATTAAAATAAATCAAGAGAGGATTTCCAGGTTTTCTTTTGCCTAACCATGTTTATACTATTACCCATTCTTCTTAAATCTCAAGCACACAGAGCTTCTTGGACATGTAATTGCTCAGATATTGCTTAGAGTGGAAGAGATATGTTCATATTTACAGAGCTGTTCTCTGCTACCCACCTGCCTTTCTTATCAACTGTGAAGGCAATCTCCTGACCCAGGGGCTTTTCTTGGCAGTATCCAACCCACTTGCAGCCTGTGTGCATCCATGCACACAGGAGTCCAGGGTAGCTGATGCCAATTTTGCTGTGCTTCTGCACCTTTTTGTGAGGATCAAATACAGTTAGATATGGGGTTAGAGAGATGACTCGGTGGTTATTGGGCCTGCCATTCGAGTCCTGGGAAAGCAGAGATGGAAGCCCCAGAAGTTGGTTTGTGAGACTAGACACATTGGTGAGCTCTGGGTTTGATTGATTTTATTATTCTTCAATAAATAAAATGGAAAAGGGAAATTCCAACATCGACCTTGGGCTTCCATATCACATGTGCACGCACACAATATACATATGTACATAGCTTCACACATGTGTACCCACATGCATGCAGACATTCACATACATGCATATGTACACCGCACACACGTGTGAAAAGAAGAAAGGACACAAAATAGACATGATAGATTTTACAGTATTTAAGAGAAGTGTTTATTTCTCCCACATCAGCAAGAGGTTAATTCCTTAAGTGCTGTGGTATATATATTGTTATATTGATACTTAATGATATGCTTTTAATTGTACTTCAATAAGCCTGTGCAGTTTTGGGAATCATTAGGAGAACAATGGAAGTCCCTAAGTATTCCAAAGTTGTAGTAATACATCCTGGTCATCATAAATGACGTAAGCTAATGTATGTGAATGTAGCTTAAAAACCATAAAATTCCATTAAAATTCAAGATCAGATGACACAGACTACAGACTGTCCACTGCAAGATTTACATTTCATTTATGTCTATTTACTGTAAGTAAAACTTTTAAAAAGATGTTTTAAATAATCCACTGTAAGGAACATAGCCTAAGAGAGAGCCATTATTTACTTGCATGATGTATATGGTACTCTTATACTAGGCCATCGCCCTTCCCCAATAGTACCATTTAGTACAAACAGAGAAATAATTTGTTTAGCTATATAATCAGGAGAGGCTGCACACAATAAAAGAAAGCATTCTGGTTTTTAAATGAATAAAAATTGATTGTGTCCCTATAAAAACTAAATTGGCAGAGTGTTAACTGCATTTCACATAAACATCTGTAGCAGACTGTGCTTCTCTGCTGAGCTGTAATGCAATATAGGACACTTAGGAATAAATGCATCCTCCAGATGAGTTTAGAGAGATTTTCTAAAAGCGCCTGATGAGATTGTCAAAATTGGATTAGTCAGAACTGCTAATGACACTTAAAACAAAGGGAAATCTTTAAACAAAATTATTTTGCACTTCTTTTCTCTTGATAAATTATATGCAAATTAGTGTTGATTGAAAAATGTTTGCCTTGAAGGCAAGTTCTCACTAATAAAGTAATGTCATCCTTCCTCAAGCATAGTACTTCTCGTTAGGGGGACTTGGAAATAAATTATGCTATTTTCTTTTTGTAAACTATTTCCATAAACAGTGTGAAGAGACCAGAGACATCTATATTTTATTTTCAGTGTGTTGCTGGGTATTGTAATTGGAATATGAATGTTTGTATTTTGTTAATCTCAGGTAAGGGTGTAAATGTGTGTATATATCTACATCTTCTAAGCTAGACAAGACTCTCATGCCTTTCAGTCCATTAGTTTGAGCAAAAACTGTTCTCTCAGTCAGGACTTTTTATTTGCAGACAGTTTCATCCTTGGCACAATTAAAAATTAAAAATAAACAGCCCTGGTGTTTCGAATAAATAGTTTTAGTACTTATCCCTTATGCTAAACTGTCACATGGTATGTTAGAAAGAACAGCATCCAACACCAGGTTTCCCAATGCCAGATTTAAAACCAGAATGGCCTTATAAAGGAGCAGATGTACAGCCAAAAGCTGAGGATGCTCTTCGTCACTCTGCCTTACTCTCCAAATTACACACAACAATTTGTAAACCTCAAAAATGCATGAGGCCATGCAGAACTCTGAGGGTGTCTCTGAAATGGCATGGATAGAGCTAAGTCTTTTACTGGCATTTCATTGCGAACATTATCATCAGCATTATTATTAGCTTTTTAAAAAAAGAAAATGAAAGTTAAGGTAAAACATGAATTAAAACAGGAGACAGAACTGGGGTGTATAATATATAATGCTTTCCTAGCTGGCACATACCCCTAAAAGTGAATCAAACACCAGAGAATACTAGTTACAGAGTAAATGCAATGAGAGTGTGGCAAATTAAGGAGATCAAAACAAACAGTTTTCTAAAGGCTCAAGAAATTTCATCTGTAAATTAAAATTGTGTGACTTTATAAATTAAAGAAATTCTGTGTGTGTGTGTGTGTGTGTGTGTGTGTGTGTGTGTGTGTGTGTGTGTGTGTGTGTGCTATAGTCCACAGGGTTAGGAGAATGAACTTCAATGAATGTTTTTAAAAAGTACCAAATGGTCTGAAGTAATTGGATACTGAAAGTTTTTGTCTGCACTTTCAAGAATTTTGCATCTATTCTGAAAGCAATAACTACTTAGACATAGTTTCTAGAGATAAATATAAGAAAGGTGTAGCAATTTGACAGGCAGGACCAAAGAATGATTATTTGAGGCCATTTAAAATGCATCACACATAAACCAATTTAGATCAGGCAGCTAGTCAGATTCCAATAGAAAATATGTTTAAACAGGTCTCATGTGAAGAGTCTCAGAAACAACTGCAAATTGCTTTTGCTGATGCAGTGGTATCATAAAGTAACCCCTGCCTTAGACCCCAGGAATTCTGAATCCTAGATAAATTACTTGCTGGCTGGCCAATCTTCATCAAAACATGATAAACAGAATTTTTTACAAATATAACAAGGATTTATTTTGTTGTTATTCTGGTATGCTGAGTAGCCTTTAGATAACAATGAAACAAATAAATCCCATATGGAATCATAACCAACTGACTTGATCACAATCAAAGGTTTTTGGTAAATTCATGAATGTATACAATGCATTTTTGTCTAACAAATAATCTGGATTGATAACGAAGTAAGTTTGTACATTTCCCACCTTGCATGTAATATGTGACAAATACTGAAGAACACTATAGACACAATGCAATTCTTACCCCAAGGATCATTGGATCTCATAGAAGAAACAAATACACTTAAATATTTAATAAAATATAAATAAGTAGTATAGGGAAGGAAATCCTGTCAGTCTTGATCAACACAGAAGGAACGATAGACTGGTTTTATGAAAATGTGACAGCTGTAGTGATGCCCAGAATGTAGAAGGTGTACATGGGTGGTGGCAAAGGAGCCCTTGAAATGGCTCCAGAGAGGCTGGAGTGAACACAGCATGTACAGGAACAGGGCTATGATTGGTTTCATCTTAGATCTGGGAAGACAGATAACGGGAAACAGATCTCCACCTGCAGCTTACACAGCAGTGTGCCAAAAGTTGCATGAGTGTGCTGAATCTGTATAGTGAGTTTTGCAAGAATTCTTCATGGACCTGGGTGATGAGTGCAGATCTCAGAGCTGGTACCCAGGCAAAAGCTGCTGAGAAAGGATTTAACTGGAGCAGGTGATGAGTCAAATTCAAACAGCCAGGCTATAGTGAAGTCTCAAGGATCAAGCCAGTTGGGCACCTAAAGACTAGGCCAGAGAGGGATCCTATCAAGTTGTTGAGTGAGTTGAGCAAGTGAAGCCTCAATTCCATGGAGCTCAATCTAAGTAAGACTAATGACTTTTTCCATGCACAATGTGAGATGATACAAAGCTGGGATTAAACCCAGACTATTCAACCATCTAGTCGCAGCTCTTGCCCAGACACAACTGTCAAATCTCCACTCTATTTCAATCCACTGCTAGACTCTGAGTTTGTTTGAATGAATGAGAAGGGTGGGGATCGAGTAGTTACCCTAGATGCTGAAAGTTGTAGTTGAAGGATGTGAAAGAATATTGGAAATAGCTATCTATTCTCAGTTTGGAGAAGCCAGACATCAGTGGGGATTATGGTCAGCCAGATGACACCTCAAGAAACTCCATGAATGTTGTTGAACATCTTTCCATTTGACTATAAATCTAAGACCCATGGATCATAGAAGATTCGTATGTTTCAAGAAACTTATGCAAGAAGCACTCCTGGACTCCTCCAGGCTTTCATGGATCTATTTAAGTTGTCATTCATTCTGGGATTAGTGGCTTGGAAGTACATCTGTAAAGTTGAAATGGTCTGTGCCAACTCACATACTAAGGATATTCAGTTTCTAGAACATTTTCTCAGTCATTCTTTCCACAGATCTTATAATTCATAATCAAGGACAGTCTCAGTTCCTCACCTAAAGTATCAGTGTGGGTCAGTCCAATCATGAGTCCCTGAATCTCAGAGGGTGACTATGAACAATACATACTTCCAGATAGCAAGATGCCCAAAATATCACCCAGAATGCAAAAAGTCCCCAAGAGGAGATGGTGCTTAAGATAACTGTGTTACAGATGGATGAGCCAAGCCTTGATTTCTCCTACAGGTAGATATACTTGCACAGGCATTTTCTATTATGATGAAAAGGAAGGAAGGCATTTGAGGCAGGTGGAAATCACCTGTGAAAGTGATGGCCGTCTGAGGCCACATGGTGGGAAGCTGCTTGCTCTGGGTGGAGTCAGAATATTGGATATAGGAACCACCTCACCAGTGCTGTGTGTGCTCAGTTTGAATTGAATAGTTAAGGCTGTGGAGCTTTTGTGACAAGTGAATCATAAGAGCCACTTTTCTTTAGGAAGATTATTTGAATAGTGGCAGCAGAATGAACAATTGGAAGCTCTTTAAGCAACTTAATAACACACAAGAAATACAACCAAAGCAGTAGAGCAGAAAGGTGTGTGGGTGAGTGGTATAGACGGTGAAAGAAATACAAGGCTTACGTGACTATATCAAGGACTTCGACTGAGGCCTGAGATGAGGAGGTTAAGCGTAAAGAGCTTGTTGTGGGAATCAAAGTTCAAAGTTCATGTCACCTAAGCTTGAGCTCAGAAAGAACCCCCTGTTGTGGGGGTTCTTGTCCTCCATAGGCTCAAGTCTACAAACTCTTTGTCCTCATTTGGTGGTGCTATTTGGTGAGGTTATTGGAATTTTAAGAAGTGGAGCTTTGCTGGAGAAAGTATGGCATGGGCTTTGAGAATTTGTAGTCTTGCCCTTCTTCAAGCTCACTCTTTTTGCTTTGTGTTTACAGTTAATGGTGTGATGCAGATGTATGCTGCCATGCCTTACCACCTTTGTGGATACCACCTCTGGGACCATACATCAAAATAAGATCTCCCACAGGTTGCTCATGGCCATGGTATTCATCACAGCAACAGAAAGCAAACTACAACACTTACTATCTTACTTAAGTTTTCTATTGCTGTGAAGAGACACCATGACCACAGCAATGCTTATAAAGGAAAACATTTAATTGCGGCTGGCTTACAGTTCAGAGGTTTAGTCCATTATCATGATATTAGGTGGCATTCAAGCAGACATGGTGCTGGAGAAGGAACTGAGTGCTCTACATCTTGATCTGAGGGCAGCAGAAGAGACCCGTGCCTCACACTGGGTGTAGCTTGAGCATATGAGACCTCAGAGCCCACCCTCACAGTGACACACTTCTTCCAACAAGACCACATGTACTCCAGCAAAGCCTCATTTCTTGATAGTATCACTCCCTATGGGCCAAGCATTCAAACACATGAGTCTATGGGGGCCATAACTATTCCATCCACCATGCTGATCTAAAACAGAATGTTGTTCTGTTATAGTCAGTTTTCTGTTTCTGCAATAGGGTAGCAGAGACTACACAGTCTCTAAAGAGTACAAGTTTCTATGGCTCAGAGTTTGACAGGCTGTAATCCAGCATTTGTTCAGAGCCTTCTTGATGCATTATAACATGGCAAGCCAACATGCAGAAAAAAGGGACAGCTTAACTCATCCCTTTAATAAGGAACCTAATATTTCTAAATGGCCCTGTTTAATGAAGTCCCCTGGTACAAACTCTCATTAATGTCCCCAGAAATAAGTGAGAATGTTCCCTGCTGCAGAACACGGGCTTAAGAGGAAACTTGCCTACACATGTACAATATGTAGACCATCCACAGCGCAACTTGCCCAGATTATGAAAATCAAATTTATTCTGGAATTCATTGAAACTCTGAATAAGTCCAAAGGTGGACCCACAGACAAAGGAAAGACAAAAAGGAATCCATGGTGTAGGACCTGAGTGACTGAAGGGATCGTACACCAGGAGTTATATATAAACAAGAAGCTTGACCAGATGTGAATATTTTGTTTGTGAAAATAGAGAAAATAATGAAGACATAAAGACACACATCACCTACATTCAAGTCACTCATGTGGAAAGGCAGTTAATATTCCTACCATACTCAGAAGAGAAGGCCATCTTACCTCCACCCCTCTCTGAGTCAGAACTGGGACTCCAATGAGGCAGGTGTAAAGCTAGAAAAGTCCCAAGGCAGCTTTCTTTCAGGCAAGACAGTATGAGATACACCCACAAATAAGAAAGAACACTGCCTTATAACATTCCTGTGCCAAAGTCCATCTGTCTCCTTGCTAACCACAGGATAAAAATAAGTATATAATATACATGTATTAAAAATGGCATAAGGAAGACCATAATTTAGTATAGTAAATGATTAGAATAATCATAGATATAGAATAAAGTGAAAATAAATTTAAAAATAATCAGGTTACAGAATTTGTCAGCAGCATCCCAATATTCTTATATTTAAACTAAGTTGAATAAAGTACTTGTTCTGAATGGTGTTTGTTTGCCCTGCCCCCATTACTATATTGGAGCCCCATAATGTCCAGTGAGACAGTGTTTGATGGTAGAGGATCTGGGATATAATTAGAGCTGGATTAGGTCATGAGGGCAGGGTCTTTGGTTTGGAATTAATTTCCTTATAAAATGAGGAAGAGAGGTGAGAATGATTGTTCTCTAATAAAACATGTCTAAGAAAGGCCGTATGAGAACATGGAGACAAGGACTGTGTCCAAACCAGGGAGTGGCCTCTTCCAGTTGCTGGCCATGCATGCACCTTGATCTTGGAATTCCCCAAAATATTCATGTTTTTATACCTTCTGAACTATGACATTTTGCTATAGCAATCTGAACTTGCTAAAAACAAAAGCCCACTAACAAGCTAATGTGAATGAGGATAAAGTCACTAACACGCTAGTGGGAGTAAGGATAACTTGAAATGACCTGTTAGAGTTAGTAAGTCTTTGCCTCTTACTCACAAACAGTGCAGTGTGGTAGGCTTCCACACAGCACACCTCTAGACTCTGCAGGGTGGTAGGCCTGGACATGGCACACCAGACTCCATCCTCTTCCAGAAGCTCTTTGGTGATGGCTTGAACCATTATTAAATGGGAGTCATGGGAAGTGGTCTTTTATTTATTAAAGCATTTGAGTCCTAAGGCAAACTATTCCAAGAAAGCAAGATTCCTAGATAAGAGGATCATATTCTGTTTGCATATGCTGTCATGATACATGCATGTGACCTTCAAGTTTAACTAGACAGTGACCATACCTTAGCCTGTAGCTCAGAAATCCAGAAGCTGAGGTCAATTTCTTTCCTTGAGAATGACAGTAAGACAAGGGAGGCCAATTTTTGGACAGCTGTGTTCATTACGAATGGCAAGCCTTTTCTGGCACTCCTTAAAACTTCTGAACTGGCAGATTCTCGATGTGTTTCCTGGAGCCTTAGCTTAATCATAGAGCCTTGGCAGTTTCATTAGAGTTTGTATGTATTAGTTTTACTTATAGTTTTCATAATGCAGAACTGCATGGCCTCATGCATGTTTGTGTGTAAGAATGCAGACTTGTGTGCCATGATGCCCATGAGGAGGTCAGACAACTTTGACTGTCAGTCCTTGCCTTCCACCTAATTTGAGGGAGAGTTTCTTGCTTTTCACTGTGGACACCAGGCTAGCTACCCCATGGGCTTCTGGGGATTCTCCTCTCTCAACTCTCATTTAACATAGACACACTAGAAATACAGACATTTGCTACCATGTCTGGCCTTACATGGTTTCTTGTGACCTATCTCTGGTTTTCATATTTGCACACCAAACACTTTATCCATCTCATATGTGCACTTGTGTGTGAGTGAATTCGTGTTGTGTTGTACATGTACTCATATGTGTAGCTGCAGGAAGAAACCAGAGCTTGATGTCAGGTGTCTTTCTGTGTCTCTCCATCTTATTTTTGAGACAGAGTCAGTCATTGAACTGGGAGCTTATCATTTCAGCTAGGCTGGCTGGCCAACAATTCCTCTGAATCCACTTGTCTTTTCTAGTCTCCATGACCTAGTCCTAGCAATGGGGTTCCAGATGTGTGCCATTCCTCCTGATGCTGGAGACATGAACTCAGGTCCTCATGTTTGCATGACAAGCACTGTACACACTGAGTCACCTCCCCCAGAGATATAATAGATATCTTAACATCTTCACTGAGTCTTCTCATGTGAAGAATGTTTTCTGAATATTTTTTAATTAGATCAGTTAAAATTTTAGAGAACAGATGGCTCTTAAATATAAGTACTAATGAACTTTTTGTTTTCACTAAAAAGGTGAGAGAGACAGTAATTTGAGTGCAAAGATCCCTATAATCTGAGCTCCTAACAATACTGAGCTAAGACAATACTGCCCGGCTGGGTAGTTGGATTCCTAAGGGCTCATAAAGAGAACACACATTGGTCCATCTGCTTTGCCTACCATATATTCAGATGTCCTCCATATTACTGTGAATTAGGTGACAAGTGAAAGTAAAACCAATCATTATCCTAGTCTACAACAAAAGCCCAATATCCTTTTCTAACACAGTAGAAGAGGTATATGTGTGGGACACATCAGAACAGGCATGGAGACAGATTTCCAGGGTTTGTCTGAGGCATGCATACCGCTGGGCACATGGTGTTCCAAGGAATGCCTGCAGGAGGAGACTGGGAACTCAAATGAGGAGGAATACTAAGTTCTCATTCCAGAGCTAACAGAAAGCTTAGTTATAAAAAGCTAGTAACAGTTCCAAAGAACAGAACATGAGGTCACATATTCAGGTGGCAATGACAGTGACAGAAAGATGTTTTAAGTGGATAGACTTTGGTGCTAACACATGGCATGAAAGATTTAGTCACCAAAGAGAAATTAATATTTGAGGATTGTATTTCTTCTTCTTTATGATTGAATAATATGCCATTGTACATAATAAGTACCGTGTTTTTCCTTGCTCATTCATTAAATTATGGGTACTTAGCCTGATTCCTTTTCTTGGTTGTTGTGAAGAGTATTATAATAAACAGGGGAGTGTGGCAGTCTCTCTGGGCTTATGGTTTCATTTCTGTACAACAGGATATCTGTCACTAATAAGAGCATACTACACATTTCACAAAGCTAGAGAAAAAGAAGGTTTAGTGTTTTTCACTGCCAACAAAAGACAAACAGTTGTGGAGATAGTTTGAAGCACACTGATGTAAACATTATACGGTACATGTATTTCTCCAAACATTATAAAGGGGTGGTAGGGAGATGACTCAGTCACTAAAATGCTTGCCACAAAGACTGAGTTTGGGTCACTAGTACCCACATAAAAAGCTAGGCAAGGTGGCATGTGCCTGCAATCCCACCACAAAGGAAGTGGAAATTGGGATTCCTAGAACTCACTGGCCAGCTAGTCTTGTTGAATGAGTAAGCTCCAGGTTAAGTGACCGAGGGGTAGAGTGATACAGAAAGACATTCAATGTTGACCCTCCAGCACACATGAGCTCATGCACCTACATGCACATGTGCACATGAGCACATACATAGGAATACACCTAGAACACACTCTAATTTTTAAATAAAGAGGTGACATCCTTTCGTATGTACAAGTCTTACATGTTCGTTAAAGCATTGATGTGAGGAGGGGAGGAGTTGTCAATCATGGCTGATAGGAGATAAATACTGGTAATTCCTAGGTGAGAAGAGCCCTAGCTTGGGGATTAACATTCAAGGTCTTCTTGCTCCTATCAGGCATCTGACTCCAGGCTCCACATGCAGGGTTAGGAGTACAGAGCTGAGATCTGACATCTGAACACAAGGCTTTATAAAGCAACTGTGTCCTAATGACAAGAGTCAGGCTTCAGTAGTCTGTGCATCAAGGAGATTTAGCATCATGGGAAATGGCAATACGAAAACCGACATCAGAAAAACATTCCTCAACATGGCCACTGCTAACATCCTTGTGGAAAATATGTAACTTTTTAACTGCAATTTTAAAATGTAGTATTTTTTTCCAAGAGCAGGAGATGCTAATTCAAACCATGTGTGAAGCTGGAAAGAAATGGAACTGTAATTAAACCTTATCAAAAACTCCTTGAGGGCTGGATAGCTGGATCAGTGGCTAAGAGCACTTATTTCTCTCACAGAGGACCCAGGTTCAGTTCCCAGGACCCATGTCAGGTGGCTGACAACTGCTTGAAATTCCAATTCCTTGGGGACCTAAGACCTCTGGCCTCTCGTGCACATATACTCAGACACATACACATAATGTTTAAAAATATATAGATCTTTAAAAAATGACTTCCACAAGATAACCAACCTGATGCTTCATCATTATCATCTCCACTATTACAATCTATCTATCTATCTATCTATCTATCTATCTATCTATCTATCTATCTATTTTTAACGTCTGTATGTCTTGAAGTTAGAATTCTGCTTCAGAAGTCTGGCTGGACTCAGTAGTTGAAAAAAATCCAACCTCATTTTTTTTTTCAAAACTCCTATTCCAAATGGCCTCTTTTACTAACCCCACTCTATCGAATGGTTCTTGGTAAAAAATAAATCAAACTTAGACCACCTGCTACTGATGAAACAGAGCTGTGAATGGCTGGGCCACTGAAATGGAGACCTTTTATTAATAGATGATCTGAGACTGACTATCCAATGACTCTATTATGAAATCAATTAGTTGAATAGTACAAAACTTGCACTTAGCTTTAGTGTTTTCCAAAAACTGGTTTTGCCTCTTCTGATACCTAATGACCGTTAGACTGTAATTATTGGAATATTTTTTTTTTCTTTTTTGGTTTTTTGAGACAGGACTTCACTGTGTTGTGTAGCCCTGGCTGTCCTGGATCTCACTCTATAGAACAGGCTAACCTCAAACTCACAGAGCTCTGCCTTATGGTGTGAAGTTATATATGATTTAGTAAAGCTTGCCTGAGGACTCAGAAGGCAAAGTCAGTCACAAGCTATAGAAGTCAGGCAAACACCTTTAATCCCAGCAGCCAGAAGCTAGGGGGTGGTGGTACACACCTTTAATCCTAGGACTCAGGATTAAGAAGTAGACAGATCTCTGTGAGTTCAAGGCCACCCAGATCTACACTAGATTGATCCAGTCCTAAAGAGAAGCAGCTCACACAAAGATGATCTGAGCCCCTGGGCTCACACACCTTTAATCCCAGCATTATGGAGGTATGTAAGACAGGAGCAAGGTCTCAGTATCTGGCATTCATTCTCCAGCCACAATGAGGATAGGAGGCTGTTACGATAAATCTTTCCACCAAAAGCTGCCAAGCCCCACCGCCACCCATGGCCACATGTGTGCTTTAGTCAGCTGCCTGCCCAAGTTAGGGCCCAAATTAATACACAGAAACTTGCATTAGGTACAATGCTGCTTGGCCAATGATTAGGATTCTTATCTGTTAGCTCAGTCTCAATTATCATACATCTATATATTTTATAAGACTTATCTTATCGGACGCCTTATTGGCGTCCCTCCTTGCCGGTGGATCACATTGCGCTGCTGGAGGAAGAGAGGAGGGGAAAAAAGGGCCCTTCCTGTTTCTCCTTCGCTTAAATATGAGTCTCCTTGCTATGTCACTTACTGCCTGGATTAGCACTTCTCTACTACATTTCCCAGAATCCTCTTTGACTCCTAGTCCTGTCTACTTGCTGTCTCATTGGTAAACAGTATTTTATTTAACAATCAATAAGATAAACATACACAGTACATTCCCCATCATCAGGCATTCCTTCTCCAGCCACATTGAGGATGTGAAGACATTGAAGTCTAAGGATTCTCCATCCATGCTGAGGAGAGGCAGCAGTCTGAGGTTTGGTGGAGCCAGGATCGCCTTTTAGTCTGAGGTAAAATGAGAGGTAGTGCTCAGCTACTTTGCTTTTCTGATTTTCAGCTGGAAGCTTGAACCCCAATATCTGCCTGTGAGTCTTTTAATTTCCATACTACACTGACTGCCTGTGCCTCCTGAGTGCTGGGATTAAACATGAATCATTTACATTGAGATTTATCTGCCCCTTTTACAGATGATCAAATGTTGTATCCCAGGCCTTCACCTTAGGTGTTGACCTGCCCTCCTCACTCATTTCTTCTGTAAGAAGGAAAAAGCATCTGTTGAAACAAGATCACACTCCACTGTACCAGCTTCAAGTGTAATGACTTGTTAAACACAGTTTTAAATACCTTAGCTGTATTTCTGACAGGACTTCAGAACAATAAGAAATATTTAAATCAATGTTTTGCAATGTTGTTTATTAGACAACCATATACCCCTAGGCTCATATAACTTTTAACCCATTATAATATTTACTACCTCAAGAAATTCATTTTAATCACATGTTAAAATTACCTGTCTTTCCTTATATGTCACACATGTTGGTAAAACAAGCCAACAGGAGTTCTTACCACTCAGCAAAAATATTAAGTGTCTTCTGAATTCTTACAGTAACTGCTGTTTGGGGGATTGGTGGTTTTTGTTCCCATTTTGTTTTGTTTTGTTTTTCTGAGTATATCCCTGTTATGTTTGACCTTCCTGATTCCTTTGTTGGGTTCTGATTAATTCTAATAGTTCCAATTAATTCTAATATAGCTGCCTGCTTGTCCCTGATTTTCAGAAGTTGAAGCCGATGCTAAAATAGCTCATGCTTTATTTTCCTGGGTCCTCATTAAATGTTTTCTGTCGATTCTGTCCACACTCTTTGGGCTTACATCACCAGTCCAATGATGCCGAAATACCTTTACACTTAGCAGATCCTGCCATCAGCATCCTCTATGACAACAGATGTTACAGACAGCAGCATACTCCTCCAGGGCCCTGAAACTGCACATCTGTGATTCAGCCTCATGGTCAGCTTATACAAAGTGGCAACACAATGGTCCCAAATTCCATGCTTCCTCCCTCATAGAGTGTGGTTATCCTTTCCATCTCTTGTCACTGAGCCCTCTGCCTGCTTGAGATACTTAGCTTTCCCACTTTTCAATAACCTTAACCCACCAGGCTTTAGTCTGTAGCTGAATGGTTGCCTGTCCCCACCTGTTTGTACGAAGTGGGATAAAGACAAGAGAAATATCTGAGGAGGGCCCACATTCACTCTGCCAAGTGCTCTCCATACACACCAGAGAATTCCACAACCTTTCACTCTTCGTCTTCTCCCCGGAAATGTTGAGCAATGGGACAGATAGCAATTTGTTCTCAACCATCCCTAGAGGAGCACTCCTAGAATTTGCAGATGACTCTGTTTTGTATGGTTCATAGCTATAGAAAAATTTCTACCTAATCATGTTGAATGAAACGGGGGCAGGGGGAGAGCAGATCTCCATGCATTGCCATCAAATGCTAAGATATACAGATGATTAGAAAGGTGTCACAGAAGACCTTACCTCACCAACAGAGACTACAGTCTGTGGCTTCGGGACTCACCATAAAACTGCAACCACAGACATGCAAGCTAAAACAGTTTGCATTTCTATTATGCTTTCAAATATCTGGCAATAAATTCACAAGAAAAAATCATGAATTAATGAACCTATGCAAAATAAATGCTAATGAACAGAAGAAAACAACTGTTCACATTGTTAGAGAAATGCACAAATATCACCTGCTAAATAGGGAAATATTTCAATGACATTATTTATGTTGATGAGTATATAAAGTGAAATTGTAGATATTTTTGTTCACTACTGATGGGAATATAAATTTGTAAGTTGTTCTGTAAAGTGATTTGGTATTTTGGATTTAATCACCGTACTTCTAGAATACTTTCTACTATATTCATATTATCATGGCATTGAGTATAATAGAACAAATGTAAGATAAAGAAAATACTGAAAGTATATTAATTTTAGATATATGTGGTATAAATGGATAAAAAGTGTGTTATACCAAGTTATAGCTTCAAGCAGTATTTAATTACTTGGAAAATATCAGTACACAAAGGAGAAGGGCAAGGTCTGAATACAAACTACATGTAATTTCAACCAAACATATATGACATATATATACATATATATACATGGGCACACACACACTGTAAGAGAACATTTATTTTTAAGGGAATCCTGAAGATGACAGGGTAAAAGGAATCTCTACGAAGTGAAGTCACATTTGAAGGAAAAACGTCAGAGTCCACTTTTGAGCATGATGTACTTGAAGTGCTCTCGTGACATCCCGATGAAGATGTGACAAAATGTGGTGCTCAGAGAGCAAGAAGAAAAGGGACAGGAAATGGACCCATCCAATACATGATTTTGTGAAGCAGAAAACCAAATACAACACCCCACAGTTTAAAGGAGCAAAGGTGTTTTGCAGGATCTGGGAAGATGGCATTTTGAATAAGGTATTTGCCAAGCAATATAAGTCCAAGCTTTTACGTTCAGTTCTCCAGCACCCATGTAAAGCTGGACATGGTTGCAAGTGTCTGTAACTACAAGAGATTAACAATGGAGACAGGGGGTTCCTAGAAGCTTTGGGGCCACCTAGCCTGGGGTACACAAACAGCAAGCAGCAGCAGACCCTTTGTCAAAGGAAGTGGTGAAGGGCCATTGACTCTTGGCATGTAGATGCCTGCCCTCATGATCAGAGACACGAATTCTCACACATGTGAAAGGACTCCACTTCACTATGTAATTGCTTAAGCAAGACCTCAACTGTGGATTCCTTGACATTAGCAATTTTTCCAGTGGCGTCATAGCCCATCACTGAGAACCAATGTATCTTGAGCTACTGACAGGGCTCATGGGTACATATATGGAGTTACCTTACCTGAAGGCCTTCTTAGTACTATAGTCAATAGTTTTTGGTGGTTGATGGAATATGTCTGACAGCAAGGAAGCAATATTCACACCCTCATGGGGAAAGGATGATACAAAGCCCTCAGGCTCCAAGAACAGTGTAGGTATACACCATCCCAGTGTAGGGTGACCAGCCAGAGGTAAAAGGTCTCAAGAAAGTGTGGTAAAGTGGGAAGAAGGAGTCTCCTTAAATCACCAGGTGGGTTCTCCACATTGTGATCCTGCCAGGTTTTAGAAGAAAAACTATAATTTCTGTGGCTTATCTTAACTCAAAAATGTTAGGGATTTGACCTCAGCATTGGAAAACTTTGAAAGCTTCCAGGTGACTCAAATGTGTTGCTTGGGCTGTATATAAAATCAAGAATTAGACAACATTTACCTCTACTGGGGGTGAGGAGCACAGGAAAGCAAGCTTCTTATTGGCAATGGTGGCAAGGGGGTAGGAATGAAAAGTGAGCAGAACACAGATGGCTTGACGGACCAGGGAGAAGCATGACAGGCAGGTAGGAATCTCAAACCCAAGACAAAAAACACTGGATAGCTTTAGTCTACTAACAGGAAAGGGCAGGAATAAAGTGGAAAGTAGGGCCCAGACCATAGGGCAACAGGTTGCAGAGGATTTTGGAAGGTGATGTTTTGTCTTGCAGATGTGAAAAGACACTGTGGAACCTCCCCTGCACCAATGAAAGACTTTTCAACACATCTGCCAAAGGCCTGCCTGGGATTGTTGTCTGTGTATTGGGAGAGGCTTAGACTGTGGGATTTTGCAAAGACCCCGGGAGATTTGGCAAGTCTGGGAAACATGGACTTAAATCATGCATGTCTCCAAAGAACAGGATAGTAGCTGTAGAGACTATAAAGTCTTTGGCTAGGAATTAAAGGACTTAGAAGTTCAAATTTTGTGTTAATTACATTGTCTGATGAAAGCTGGAGTTGGGGGAGAAAAGAGAATATACAAATAAAAACTGGCAAAGACTATCTCCTGGACCAGCACTGTTCAAAAGGAACAATGTAACATTGTTTTGTTTTAAGTTTTGCTACAATTTTAGTGCAAAGTTTTGGAACTTGCAGTTTCTCTACCAAGTACATTTTTTTTATGAGTATCAGGATTCTGCTTGCATATATATCCATGTACCACTTTGCAAGCTTGGTGCTCCACAGATTACTCTGAAACTGGAGGTGAATGTGGTTGTGAGCTCCCATGTGAATGCTGGGAATTGAACCTGTGTCCTCTAGAAGAGCAACCAACATTCTTAACCACTGAGCCATCTTCCCAGGCCAACTAAGTACATTTTAAAATCCTACATAAAACATGCCAAAGTGATTTTAAGTAACAGGTTTTATTGAACCCAAATATTATCACCTCAATACATAATCAATATTAAAATTATTAGTTTACAGTATTTTGTGTATGGTGTGTGTGTGTGTGTGTGTGTGTGTGTGTGTGTGTACTGTGTAGATGCCTGGTACCCACAGAGATCAGAAGAGGGTGCCAGATGGGCTAGAACTAGAGCTAAGGGTAGTTGTGAGCAGCCACATGAGTGCTGGAAACTGAACTAAGATTCTCTGCAAGAGCAGCAAGTGTCCTTAGCCACCAAGCTAACTCTTCTGCTCCCCAAATCAAAGTTATTAACTATATATTTGTCCTTTTTATTTACACTGTCTTCCAAATCTGGTATAGCAGGATATTTTAAGTTGAGATTCACTACATCTCAAAATTGCTCAGCCAACTGTGGCAAGTGACAACTTCATTAGATAGCACAGATGGAGACATTTGGTTGTTTAAACCATTGCTTTGGAACTTCCAATGGTGAGCTGTAGCCACCCTCTTCTAAGGAAGAGAGACTGTCCCATTTTTCAATTGGCAACAAAATGGGTGTCACCTAAGGAGTTCACGTTCACTGAACAGCTCTCAACAACAGAGGACCATGTCAGAGAAATACAAAGCAAAGCTCCAGGTATCATGACAGTGTCAGAGAAGATGCTCTCTGAGTTAAGTGGAGGTTGAGCATATAATTTCTGATATTGACATCTGAAACACCATATTAGAGCCAATGGCACATGACAGTTGTTTCTTGAAGCATGTGTATCTCTGTGTCTCTTATCTCTGCCATCCAGCCATCTCACACTGGGGTATGTATACACACACACACACACACACTGTACAGATATATGACACATGTACTGAAAAGGTATTATTTCAGGACCCCAAGGACAAAGTTCTCAGCACAAAGGAGACATATTTGCCCCAGAGGGACAGAGGGCAGGGATAAAGTATGAAGACAGGAGATAGAGGCAGAAGGAGAAAGAAAACAGGGAACGGGTGCAGGGTATTTGTGCCAGAGGGACAAAGGACTGTCTCTGGATAGAGAAGAGAACATAATGACACATAGGAAAATGGCAGTTTATAAAGGTACAAGGAGAAAACCCATGTTAGGATAAGGTGTTTAATTTTAATTGGATATGTTGATTAGGTGAGCCAAAGAAACTTCTGATTTCTGGACTTCAATATTCCATAGTTGGACCTTGGTAGTCAGCCTCAGTAGGGGGGATAGACCAAATAAGAGACTAGACCATGGTAACTAGCTTCTGAAATATAATCTAATGGTTTTAGAAAGGCAGAAGGAATTGGGGAGAAAGGCAAGGCCTGCCAGAGCCACATTAATAGTGGCCCTTCATATACAAATGAATTTATACATATGTGTGAATATATGCCATTTACTTAACCTGCAATTAAATCTCTTATCTTCCTTTCCTAAAGGTTTACTGCATCATTTCAAAATTTGGTTAAAGTATTCTTCAGACCAATGCTGCATGTTAAGGACAATACATTCATTAATTCTGATTTTTCTATTGTCACAATCTCTTAATTTTTCCTCTCCTACTGAAATCCACTGTAGTGTTAAAAAACAAACAAACAAACAAAAACAAAAAGACCTCTTCTCTGTAGATTTAAGCACAATTACAATTCTATGTAAAGTCAGTTTTAAACTCATCAAATGTGTCTTTTCTGATCTCTTCCACTATTATCAAGACAGAATCCACAATACAGATTTTCTTTCAGTAATTACTAACCTAACTTTTATCTATCACATTGGAGTAACACAAATATCGAGGCAGCACTGGGTCTTTATTCCCTTCCCAAGCATTGCTTGCCTCCTAAGCTATGTTTGTTTACATTTTCTCTTTTGCTTTCACTGTTAGGCAACTTCCTCTTCCTAGAAGTATTTTTTTCTATAATTTGCAAATATAATACTGATTTCTATACCTCAAAAAAAAGAACCCTCACAGACATTTATTCAACTCTGGCTATATTTCAGGTTTTTCCCTCATGCTCTTCCACTTTTAAAAATAACATCTTCAACTTCCTTGCTGGGAGGTACCTCTCTGAGCTGAGCTAACCTACTCAAACCCTCTCCATTGGTAACAGCCATCTTCCTGGGTTTCCTAATCTGTCCACAGGCAAATGCTCTCAAAGCAACCTCAACAGGTGATTCAGTGACCCAAAAGACACAGAAAGAAAATATTTTGACTATGAATTATTGGCACAATCATGGTTTAAGCTGTAAATAAAATTACACTACCAATTCTTTATTACAGTAATTTGTGGCTAAATACAATATAACTTATCAATAGACTTTGAGATTTCCATGCCTCTACTGGCTCACTTCTTAGCAAATGAAACTAGCTTAAATAAAGCTTAAAATCTATGGTCATTGTTTTAGTTCCTATTGCTGTGAAGAGACACCATGACCAAGGCAGCTTAAAATGGAAAGCATTTAATTGGGAGCTTGCTTATACTTCCACATGGTTAATCCATAGTCAGCATTGTGGGAAGCATGGCATTAGGCAACCAGGCATGGTGCTGGAACAATAGCTGAGAGCTTATGTCTTAAACAACAGCCATGAGACACAGAGAGAGAATAAAACATAATCACTGGGAATGGCGTGGGCTTTTCTAACCTCAAATACAACTCCACCAACAAAGCCACACCTCCTACTCCTCCCTAGAAAGAGACCAATTGGAGATCAATGTATTCAAATACTGAAAGTCTGTGGATGCCATTCTCATTTAAACCACCACAGTCATCATTCTTTTAAATGTAATATATACATTTTATTATTTTTACTATTGTAAAATTATAAATCTTATATTTAAATTAACTTTCAGGCTTATTTCCTGTTGATTATATTTCAGAAAACATTGCCTATCACAGTTTAAACTTCATTGCTTATTTAAAAAACAATAAAAAAATACCACCTTCCTTGGAGCAACAAAAGATCATTTCTCATTTATCTCCTAAAAATGCTAACATATCCTATTGTTCAGTTTTTATGTGAGATTCAATAAAATTTTAAAGAAACAAGGGAGTGATAAAGTGGAACAACTTATATTTTCAAAATACAGGTTGTCTAAGTTTGGTATTTTCCTAATAAATGACATTTTACTGCTGTACACTTTGCTCAGAGAGCAATGAAGGCAAATCTTGCATTATATTACTGCTAAGACTCTGTGGGTTGCTTTTAAGCTGTTTCATTTAGAATGAGGATGCTGTTGGTAACTAAGTAAGTGAAGTGGCATAGAGTTACGTCTTGCTTTATGTCTTCATAGTGGTGTCTATAGAAGACACAATAACAAATCAGTCTCTCAACTTTTGGTCCAAAATGTAAATAGAGTGGAAATTCTCTTGTAAAATGAAACTTAGACTGACCATTTAATCAAAAAATTGGTTCAAAGAAAGGGATAAAAATGCTTTGTTTCTATCTGAAGTATACTAATTTTGTTTGTCTGAGATTTTCCATAGTAAAAGAAATTTTTAAAAGTAAGTACAAAGATAGTAAACCATCATTCCTACTTTGTGAGTTTCACTTTGTTAATCTGCATGAGAGATGGCAGTGTAAATAAGAATTAATACCAAGTGGGAATCCTGCTGTCCATGGACCAGCATCTCGATGCCATTCTTTCTCAGTCTCCTCAGACAGGAAACCAGCAGTCTCTGCCCACCAGCACAGTCCTAGGAACTAGCTTTTCCAAGTGTCACTCATTGGTTCCTTCCCAAGAAAATGACATTGCTCAATTTGTTCACCGAAAGAACAGGAAAAAGAATTTTACATGAGAAAGACATTCAAACTACAAAAAGAAGAACAGGAAAAACTGGAGGCACCGACTGTATAACCTCTGGACCACCACTAAAGCATCTTTCAAGCAGCAAAAGAGAACCAAGTTACAAGTCCTTGTACCTTAGAATGTTCGTCCTAATGAACACACCAGCTATCTATAATAAAAATGAAAGCTTAGTTATTCATATTCTTTTGCCATGTCTGCAGCATGGACATGTACCTACACAGTGCCTGCTTTCACACGTTATTAGAAACAGTTTGGGGTGTAGCTAAGTTGGCAGTTTTCTAGCATATGCAAAGCCCCAGGACCCATCCCCAGCACACAGAAATTGGGCATAGTCATATAAACTTGTAATCTGGACACTTGGGGGGGGGTGTAGAGGTGGGAGGATCAGAAGTTCAAGATCATCTTTAGCTGTTTAGCATTTGAAACCAAAAGAGACTGTAACCAAACACAATGGTAGTGAAAAAAATCATATTTTTTTATTAATCAGTCTCCTTGGAGGAAGAAGCAATTTTATATTTTAGGCTCATGAACTTGGATAGATGTTAGAAACATAACATTCATCTACCTAAGACAACCCCCAAGTTTCCTTAAGATTATTCATTGTAAAATGGGAAGAAGATACTTGTAAAAAGTTTATGTTAGAATATAGAGAAGCAGGTATAATTTTTCAAAAAGTGAAAAAGTAATTATATCATCCTATTTTCTTCACCGATTTTAGTTATTTATTATTGATCACCCAAATGCCCCCATTCTACAAAAGGAAACAGGAGAGCTCTAGGCATAGAGTGAAAATAACATGTAGACTAAGGGAAGATCTTCAGAAGCACATTGTACTTCAAGTAACTGAAACATACTATGCAATGGTAGGTTGTTATGCCATGAATTGATTTTGATGTTTTATTATAAGCCTAATCAAAGACCTTAGAACACAGCAATCAATACTTCCAAAGTGGTGGGGGCATTAACACTGAAGATACCCACAGCAGCTGTAGTGGCCTCCAGCTGACCATATGGCCATCTTAGCAGTGATTGCCAGGTAACATGACAATCATGTCAGTTCTGACACGGTGGAGTAAAATATTTTACATATTCAGACAAGCACAGAGTATACAAATATGTGCTCCTTAGTAGAATTCTCTTAAATTCTAGCAGAAAGCAATCACAGCAGCATCCAATGAAACATGCACTTTGCATGGAGTAGGGCTTAATTCAATCACAGCCAAATCCAAACCATCAAAACAAAAATAATAACAAACAGTGACTGCAGAACACCTGCTAGGATGTGTGTCACTGTATGAGAGCAGGGGCAAGGACACAATCCTTAATGTTTATGCAGGACAGACACACTATTAACTTATCAACATATATGTATAGTTCCTCACAAAATGCTTCCCAGTGGAAGACCTTACAAAAGGTCTTCTTTAAAAACAGAGATGTCTGGATTAAACATACTTCTGTTTCCCTATTGAAGGTGAGGAAAGTAACGGAGTAAAGGAAAGATACTTAGCTGTCATAGTAAAGGGAGCCTGGAAGAAAAGAAAAGGCCTGGCTAGGTCTGGGAAATGATCTCGTACTGCTGTCCTGCAGTGGTTTGGGTGAGTTCATGTTACACATGGGGTTTGTCTAAGAACCATCTGGACACCGTGGATTTTAAGGTGACTTGGGTTAAGGGAGCTGGAGAGATGGCTCAGTGGTTAAGGGCTTTTGCTGTTCTTATAGAGAACCCAAGTTTGGGTCTCAGTACCACATGGTGACTCACAACTGTGCAACTCCAGCCACAAGGGAACGGACACTGTCTTTTGACCTCTGCTGGCACAAGGCAGGCACATCCTGAACATACATACATGCTGGCAAAGTACATATGAAATACAATAATTTAAAAAAAATGGTGACTTGGAGGTGGGGGCTGGAAAGATGGCTCAGCAGTTAGGAACCTTTGGTGGTCTTCCAGAGAACCCAAGTTCAGTTGCCCTCATTGGGAGGCTCACAACTGCTTGCAATTCAAGATCCAGGTAATATGACACTCTCTTCTACCTATCAAACACACGCGCGCGCGGACACACACACACACACACACACACACACACACACACACACACACACACACACACACACACACAGGCTCTGAATCTTTACAACAGTAATAAGCAAAAATGACTTTTGTTCACAACCAGATGTTTTCTAATAGTGACACCCTGTGTACACCTCAGAACAGTTATTTGCATTATTATATGAAATTCCAATTTGAAACAAACACACCTGAAATATTCTAAAACCTATTTTAAGCTTTGTTAAATTCACAAGTTATAAACTACATTGTTCTGATATATTGGAGCATGGTTCTCTTGAAATCAGTGGGTAAGTGTTGAAGACAAAATTATGATTGCATTAAAATGTACATACTTGTGATAAAAATCCTATTTTAAAAGTTTATGTTGCATATTTTTAAAACATGTAACATTAATGTGCTTTCTGGGGTCCAAGTTTCTTTTAGCACTCCTTATGTCTAAGATGGTATAGAGAATTAGAGACTATAGATAACTGTTTAGCATCTGGCATTGCAGAATAGTCAGTGTTTTATAAAGCGGTATGATTCCTTTAGAAAATATTTCCTTCTGAGAATAACACCAAAAATCCACTAGAACCTAGGAAAATGGGCAACGAATTTGCTTTTGTAGTCCCGGTTTCTAAGTTTTGTTTAACATGCTAAACAAGTTAATTTATTGCTTTTGAGTTTGTCACCTTTGAAATGCAAATGATTTTCTGTGTCTCCAGGGTGCCATTTAAAACTTACTCTTTTGTAATTAATTTTCGGAGTTTCTTAATAAATAATTCTGAGTGCATAAGAGCCTCTTCCCATTAGAGTAGGGATGAAAGCATATCAAATGCACCCATCTGAAGTGCTCTTTGGTTTCTAAGGATACTGAAGAAGCCATGCATTATTATACTTGAGTATATGCATGCCACATTCTGAAGTACTGAGAGCCTGATGGCAACCATTCCTGTGTGTAGAGTACCTGTAGCTTCTGTTGGGTTTCATATTTCCAGCACACAAGCTTTCCCATTCCTTGTCTATGGAACTCATGCTGCAATTTTAAAAATGTATTTTATGTATATGAGTATTTTGCCTGTATGTATGTCTATGCACCGTGTGAGTTCTTGGTGCCCATGAAGGCTAGAAAAGCGATTTGGAACACCTGAAACTAGAGTTAGAGACAGTTGTGCTGCCATATAGGTGCTGGAAATTGAACCTAAGTCCTCTAGAAGAGTAGTCAGTGCTCTTAACTGGTGAGCCATCTCTCCAGCCTCTAATGCTACAATTTTTCATGAATGAACTAGTGAGGGAGGATTCAGAGAAGATGATGAAACATAGCTACATATAAAGTGAATTCCCAGCAAGTAACTGGTTAGAATTTATTATTTCCCAAAATGTTACAAACACCATGAATGGAAATTATGCCATGTACCACTACTCTGTAAAATGGTTATATTGGTCAATTTATGTATATTTTACAAAAGCAAAATCTCTTAATAAACAATTCTTAAAAACATGTTGTCACTAGAGCTGTTATCTCTTCATGAAACAGTCTTTCTTATCACTGTGTAAGTTAGTGTAGTCAGTGCCCATATGATTTTGTGATTGTCATGATGACTTTTGCAGTTGGCACAGTTTTGATATAATTTGTCCCACTGAGTATTTATGTAAATTGAATAACACTTTAAATTTAATTTATATCAAATATTTAATTTATTTTGTGCATTTATCACTGACAAATTATAAGCATTAAAATAGAGGCACATGCCTCATATAGTATTTCTTTGAATATCTATATTGTCAAATGATCTGTGCTAAAGTTAACAGAGGCTATATACTTCCTGAAGTCGATATGTTATCTAGAAATAAATACATTTTTATCTACTGCCAGAGTTATTGACTTGGAACTCCAAACCTGCCTGAATTAAATGCTCATTCCTTTACCTTTTTTATTAATCGTGGATGTCAATGAAGAGGCCTCGGCACTCTATGGGGCCCTCGGTAGTGGATCAGTATTTACCTTTGGTGTGAGATGGGTCTTTGGGAGCCCATCCCACATGGAGGAATGCTCTCTCAGCCTGGACACATGGGGGAGGGCCTAGGCTTTGCCCAGGATAATATGACAGACTCTGAGGAACTCCCATGGAGGACTTACCCTTCCTGGGGAGCAGAGGGGGGATGAGGTGGGGAGCTGGCGGGGGGGGGTTGAGGGGAGGGGAGGAAGGGAGAAGGGACTGACATGTGAAGCAGCCTTGTTTCTAATTTGAACTAATAAAAAATAATCTCTTGGGGAAAAAATAAAGGTAGATAGTGATTGAAAGAAAAAAGCAAAAACCAAAAACTAGATAGTCTCTGTTATGTTTCAGGCACCATCCTAGGTATTGAAAAATAGCCATAAATAGGGGAGTCTATACTCTAGTTAATCAAATCTTGGCAGCCAGAAATACCATAGAGAAGTAGGTATGTTTACATGGGGTGAGGACTGGGCAATTTCCCATTGGGAAAGTGTCTTTGACTTCTTCAATTCAGACTCTCCAGTCAAAGATGCACTCCCACCACATAGTTAATGTGTGATGTTCAATGTGTCTAACTCTTGACTTCTCCCAGAAACTAGTACTCAACTACAGCGCTGTGAGATCAAATGAAATGATGCATGCATTGTGCATATCTGGTGGAGACATCCAACATGCCACAGCTGCTACTATAGCCTTAAATGTGACACCTCATCAAAACAACAATATATTTCATGAAAGCTGAAATAATGTATGTGTGTGTCTTTCTGAGTGTGTATCTCTCTGTGTGTGAGCATGAACATAAGTTTGTGCATGTGTGTACACTATGCAATCATTTTTACACTATCAGCACATTGGACTTGGATAGGTACCAGTTGGGTGCATCTCCACTCACAGGGATTGGTCATATTTACAAACATGGGCCTCAAAATGCCTTTGATCTTTCTCCTGACCATGACTGATTGATATGAGTGTAGATCCATAATTTAGACTTTATCAGTGACATTTTCTATTGATTATTTTATCATTGAAAGAAGGCACAGAAATGCAAGTTTATCAAATCCAAGATATCCAAATGACAAAGCTTTGGACCTAAGATCCCTAGTTGAGCCAGCGGTCACCCTTCTGGAGGTTTGACCATTCACAAGACCTTTGCTTACATTAGCTATGACAACATTCTTTAAACAGTCTCTCCCTTGAGCTACTATAGTTAATAAGAAGAAAACCTGAAACTTAGTTGATATTGGGAGAATGTTTTTCCTTTGCTCATGTTCTCTAGAAAGACTAACCAGATGGTTTCTTTTTCCACCAAAACTAGGGGAGTCTCTCTGCTGTTGGCCTAAAGTCTTTTTCTAACAAGATTTTGAAAGAACAAAGGGAGAATGGTGTATTTGGATTCAAATAATTTGCTTTGTTTCTTGGCTTTTGCTGTAATATCTGAGACTTTGAGAACATCAGTGCATACTCTTCTGTCCTCCTTAGTTTTTCTATTGGCCAATAGGAACAATGATCTCACACTGACATAATTTAGAATCCATGTATAAATTTCATTAGCAAAATGCAACCATCTTTTTGAGTACAGTAAGAATCCATGTGTTCATTTCCAGGAAGAGACAGCTGGATTCTCTAGTCTTCTTGGGACCTTCAATGACTAATATGTTAATAGAATGTGTCACACTGGTGAAGAGAAGAAAATATTTTAATATTATTTATGAACTATTAGTCATGTAGGATGTATAATTGAGAATTCTTTCTTTCAAATATTGCATATATTCAAATAAATGAAAGTATATATGCAATAATATGAACTTAGTAATGCATAGCTAAATGTCATGTGCAGCACTGAAAAGCTAAGCAAAACCATATCTGCCATACTCCATTTTCATGAATAAAAAATAAATAAATAAATAAATAGGATTTACCTTTACTTTCTGGCTATAGTTGTTGGTGTGTTTTAAAGGGGAAATGAGAGAAAATCTAACCCCTTAGACCTTTGTGCTTATTCTCCCGCATCTTCTAAAACTTACTGCTTTCACTTAACTCATCATGAGATATTAGCAGTTCTTAACTGATGTGTGGTTCAAATTTTTAAGTTTGGTGGTCCTGGTTCAAGCCTCAGGGGACATCAATGCTCACAATAAAACTGACATTTCATAGGACCCCCAGGACTCAATTAGCAGAGACTCCAAATTGCCTCTCACTCTAGGGAAAGAGTCATAATTCAGTTCATTTAGATAATATGAAGACAAATAGAAAACAACTGTTACACAGTGGGGCTTTGAAATGAGTGGTGGGAATGACAGATGCATGTGATCCTTTTTATTTTTTTTCAACATTGGGCAAGTTTGTTGTAAAAGGAAGCCTATAATATAGGCTGGTGAAATAGATACTGACATGCACAACACAATTTTAACAATGATTGTGTAGCCGGGCGTTGATGGCACATGACTTTAATCCCAGCACTCAGGAGGCAGAGGCAGGCAGATCTCTGTGAGTTCGAGGCCAGCCTGGTCTCTAGAGCAAGTGCCAGTATAGGCTCCAAAGATACACAGAGAAACCCTGTCTCAAACAAACAAACAAACAAAAAAAACAATGATTGTGTAGAAGCATGAAAGTGTAATATGTATATGAGTTTTTGTGTGTATGCATAACTGCCCATATATATATATATGTATGCATAAGTGCCTCTCTATATTTAGCTTAATTATTCCTAAAAATAACTGTTTTTATATAAATACACTACAAAAATTCTCTAGTTTCAATTTCTAGACTATTTTTAGTTTATTTTTATTATAAAATAAAATTCATTAATAACTTTTGAAGTTCTTCAAACGGTTTATGGGCATACCCCTATAGTTTAGATATTCAAGGGTTCTCAATTGCCGAAGTAAAATAATAACTCCTCTCTCTGTGTCTCTTCTCTGTCTCTCTGTCTCCGTGTGTGTGTGTGTGTGTGTGTGTGTGTGTGTGTGTGTGTGTGTGTGTGTGTGTGTGTGTGTTGTCCAGGATTGAATAAAAATTTATGGAGTCACCTCTGCCTCTGCTCCTATAAATCCAATCCCCCAGTCTCATCTCCAGCTCAACAGTACACCACCAATTTCAGCCACTTCCCAGCCACCAATCCATCTTTAGTGGATCACACAGATCTTTCCCTCCTAACCTCCCACCCTCCACTCATTGCTTTATCTCAGTGCCCCACCACACCCTGGCTCAAGAAGGTATTCTCTGGGAACCCACAGACCACTCTGACCAGGGAAGCAAGTAGGCTAACTAAAGACATTCACCTCTCCCTCCATTCCCCCAAGTCAAATCCCCCCGTCTCATCACCATCTCTACAGCAGACCATCTGCTGTGATCCCTCCTCATTCTCTGACCCAATTCCCAGGAGACTAAGCAGATCCAGGTAGAACACTCTATTTTCCTCCCTCCTGTGGTCACCTAAGCCCCCTCTAATCTCATCCTATTTCTAAGTGTCAGCTCTTAATTCCCAGAAATACATTTTACCTGGTAACCCCAGTGACCACACCTATCAGGATCCCAGAAGAATTTCCTACCAGGCAACACACAGCCACCACAGTCTCCTAAGAACCAGAGAGGGCAACAGAAACCAAGGAACAAAACATCCACCCACCTAAAATGATAAACTTCCCACTCCCAAATGCCTAGATACCAGCTTTAAAACACAATCAATAACAACCAAGGTACTCTGCCTTCATTAGAGCCTTTTCACAGTAGTTGCTGATAATTGCACCATAGTTAAAGCACAAGAAAAAGACCTTAAAATAGCCTTCATGAATATGATAGAAGTCTTTAAAGATGTAATGAATATCACTTAAACATCTATGAAAGACAAACAGTGGAAGAAAATTAATAAAACAGTTCAAGACCTGATAATGGAAATAAATCAATGAAGCTGTCTCCAACTCTTTTACTGGCTTTTGGAATCCTACTCTCCATAATGGTTTGCTTTGCCCAGCCTTAATATATGAGGAGTCACTGACTCATACTACAACTTAACATACCATGTCTTGTTGATACTCCTGGGAGATTTGCCCTTTCTAAACAGAAACAGAGGAGGAGTGGGTTTGGAGGTTGGGAACAGATGAGGTGGGAAAAGGGGAGTAGGGGTAGAGGAGGGAAGGGAAACTGTGGTTAGGATGTAAAATAAATAAATCTATTTTTTTTTCAAAAAGACAACTCAAAATGAGGGATTTCTGGAAATAAAAATTCAGGCACTTGAAAAGGAACCTCACAGGAAAGACTCACTAACAGAATATAAGAAACAGAATAGAGAATCTCAGGCATTGAAGACTGGATAGAAGAAATAGACACCTGGCTCAAAGAAAATATTAAATCTAAGAAACTTCAAGAAAAAACATTCAGGAAATATGGAAAACCATGAAAAGATGAAATCCAGGAATAATAAGAATAAAGGAAAAAGAAACCAAGATCAAAGGCATAGAAAGTATTTTCAGCAAAATCATAGAAGAAAATTCCCTAACCTAATGAAGAAGATGCCTATCAAGGTACAAGAAGCATATAGAACACCAAATAGCATGGACCAGAAAATAAGGTCTCCTTGGAACATAATAGTCAAAAAACTAAATACATAAAATACAGAAAGAATATAAAAAGCTTCAAAGGAAAAAGACCAAATAGCATATGAAGGCAGACCTATTAGAGTTACACATGGTTTCTCAATGGCGACTCTAAAAGCTGGAAAGATTGTGTGATACAGACTCTAAGAGATCCCAGATCTCAGCTTAGGCTATTATACCCAGGAAATCTTTCAATCATCATAGATGTAGAAAAGAAGACATTCCATGACAAAAACAAAACTTAAGTGTAGACAGAAGTTTCTGTCTTGCCTGGTCCCGCAGCCATTTAGTTCCAAATAAACACACTGAAGCTTATATTAATTATAAACAGTCTGGCAAAAGGCTCAAGCTTCTTACTGTCTAGATCTCTCTTAATTACTAAAACCCATAACTATTAATCTGTGTATTTCTATGAGTCCTTAGCTTACTGGTGATGCTCAGGCCCCTATCTTCCTTGGCAGCTACATGGAGTCTCTCTCTCAATTCCTCTCAGCATTCCTATTCCCAGAATTCACCTATGCTTCCTACCTAGCTACATCCTGCCTGTCCATTGGCCAAAACAGCTTCATTCATCAACCAATAAGAGAACCATATGTTCACAACATTTGGAAGGACATCTTCCATCACTCAAGCAACATCTATCTGCAAATCCAACCATCCAGGAGGCACTAGAAAGAAAACTCCAATCAAAAGTGATTAACTACACCCAAGAAAACACAGGGAATAAATAATCCCAGACCAAGAAATCGAAAGAATGGGAAGAAAAACACACCACCACAACTACCACCACCAACACCAAGAAAATAACAGGAATCATCAAACACTGCTCATTGATATCTCTCAATACCACTGGTTTCGATTCCCAAATAAAAAGACACAGATGAACAGAATGGATGCAAAAACAGGATCCATCCTTCTGCTGCATCCAAGAAACACAGGTTAATGTTAAGTATAGACAACATCTCAGGGTAAAAGGATGGAAAAAGATTTTTCCAAGCAAATGATGTAAGAAGCAAGTTGGTTCAGCCATTCTAATAGCTGACAAAATAGACTTCAAACCAAAACTAATCAGAAGAGATAGGAAATGACATTACATACTCATCAAAGGAAAAATCCACCAAGAGGACCTTTCAATTCTTCATATCTCTACACCAAACACAAAGGCACCAAAATTCATAAAAGAAACACTATTACACCTTAATTAACATATTAATCCTCACACAGTGATAGTGGGAGACTTCAATAACCCACCCTTGCCAATACACAGGTCATCCAGACAAAAACTAAATAAAGAAATGCCAGGGTTAATTGAAGTTTTAAACTAAATGGACATAATAGATATTTAGAGAACATTTCACCCAAACACAAAAAATATACCTTCTCAGCATCTACTGGAACTTTCTCCAAAATTTATCACACACTGGTACACAAAGCAAGTGAAAAAATGGGTCAAGAAAAAAATTAAAGACCTTCTAGAATTGAGTGAAAACAAATATAAACACAAGCAAACTTATGATATGACATGATAAAAAGGATTCTAAGAGGCAAATTATTAACAATAAGTGCCTACATTTAAAAAAAATAGCTGGAGAGATCTCATACTATCTACTTAGTAGAATAGCTGAAAGTGCTAGAACAAAATGAAGAAACCACAATCAAAAGGAGTAGACAACAAGAAATAATCAAACTCAAGAAATAATCAATATAATAGAAACAAACACCAAAATAAACAAACAAACAAAAACAGAGAATCAATTAAACAAAGACTTGATTCTTGGGGAAAATCAGTAAGACTCACAAACCCTTAGCCAAATTAACTAAAGGTGGAGAGACTATCCAAATTAACAAAATCAGACATGAGAAGGGGCATATAACAACACACACTGAGTAAATTCAGAGAATCATAAGGACATACCATCAAATTAGAGAATCTAAAAGAAATGGGTAATTTTCTTGATACATACTACTAACCAAATATAGTCAACATCAGATAAGCAATTTAAATAGACATATAACCCTACTGAAATAGGAGAAGTCATTAAAAGTCTCCCAACAACAACAGTAACAAAAAAGCCCAGGGTCAGATGGTTTTAGTGCAGAATTCTACCAGAATTTCAGAGAAGAGTTAATGCTAATCCTTCTCAAATTATTTTAAAAAAACAGAAATAATACAGCCCAATTTGTTTTATAAGTCCAGAGTTACCCTGATATCACAACAAGTCTATAGTCAACATTAAGTTACATGGAAAGAAACTCAAAACAATTCCACTAAAATCAGGAACAGGACAAGGTTGTCCACTCTCTCCATACCTATTCAATATATTATTTGAAGTCTTAGTTTGAGTAATATGACAACCAACAGAATCAATGGTATGTAAATTAGAAAAGAAGAAATCTGAGTGTCTTTATTTGCAAATGATGATACCATATATAAGTGACCCAATATCCACTGGGAAACACCTACAGCTAGTAAAGACTTTGGCAAAAATAGCTGTATATAAAATTAATTCACAAAAAATCAGTAGTCCCTCTATATAAAAGTGACAAATGGACTGAGAAAGAAATCAGGGCACTCAAATAGTATAAAATATCTTCTGGTATCTCTAACCAAGCAAGTGAAAGACTTGTATGATAAAAACTTCAAGAATTAAAGAAAGAAATTGAAGGTGTCAGAAGATACATCTCCCATGTACATATATCACCAGGATCAATATTATAAAAAGGTCATCCTAAGAACAATCTACAGATCCAACACAATCTCCACAAAATTCCAACATCGACTACATAGAGGACTGAGAGGTGATTGATCTGCTTCCTACCTGCAACAAACATCCACCTGGCCCTTCCCCCACCACTCATCTCAGCCACACTAGCAGGTCAGCAAGAAAAGCTCCTGCAGGCAGGCTACACCAACAGCCTTCCACTGGACACTGTAACCTACAAATCCGATTCCACCCCCAATCCTACCCCTCCCTGGAGACCTCAGTAGCTTCCTGAGACATAGGCATCTACTGAACAGAGAGGGTTGAGAGACAGGACTAAGAGCATGGATCAAGAAGCAAAGACACTGCCTACACCAAGCAGAAGAAGAGATGGGTAGATGTCAATACAAAAATACATTCAACAACCCAAAGAGCAATACGGCATCAGGAAGAGCTGAATATACCAACACAGAAGAAGTGGAATAAAACAACTGTAAACATAACTTGATCAAAATGATGGAGACCCTTGAAGAAGAAATGAAGAATTCCCTTAAAGAAATGGAAGAAAAGACAAACAAATTTGGAAGAAATCAATAAATCCCTTATAGAAATCCAAGAAAAAACAAACAAACCCAAGACTTGAAAATTGAAATGGAGGCAATAAACAAAACACAGATGGAGGGAATTCTAGAAATGGAAAATCTGGTTAAATGAACAGAAACTACATATGGAAGCAAAACCAACACAGTGTAAGAGATGGAAGAGAGAATCTCAGGTGTGGAAGACACGATAGAGGAAATAGATTCATCAGTGAAAGAAAACATTAAAGCCAACAAAGTCATAACACAAAATGTCAAGGAAATCTGGGACACAATGAAAAGACCAAACCTAAGAGTAATAGGGATAGAAGGAGAAGCATACTAGCTCAAAGGCACAGAAATGAAAAAGGGGCATAGCAATAGACACTGAGGGAACCAGAGAATCATCATGTCACACTTTGAAAACCTCAACTCCACAAAATTTGAAAATCTAAAAGAAATGGATAGTTTTCTGGATAGATACCAAAATTTACCAACACATGATAAATAAATTAGATAGACCTATAACCCCTAAGAAAATAGAAGCAGTCATCAAAAGTCTCCCAACCAAAAAAAAAAAAATCCCAGGACCAGATGGTTTCAGTGCATAATTCTGCCAGAACTACAAAGAAGAGCTGATACCTAACCTCCTCAAACTGTTCCACATAACATAAAGAGAAGGAACATTACCAAGCTCCTTTTATGAAGCTACAGTAATCTTGATACCCAAACCACACAAAGATGAAATAAAGGAACAGAACTACAGAGCTCATGAACATTGATGCAAAAATACTCAATAAAATACTGGCAAACTGAACCCAAGAACACATCAGAAAAACCAACCACTATGAAAAGGTAGGCTCCATCTCAGAGTTGCAAGGTTGATTCAACATACAGGAATCTTTCAATGCAATCCACCATATTAACAAAGTGAAAAAAAATGATCATTTCATTAAATGCTGAAAAAACCTTGGATAAAATTCAATGCCCCTTCATGATAAAGATCCTGAAGAGATCAGGGATACAAGGAACATATCTAAACATAATAAAGGCAATATATAGCAAGCCAACCACCAATGTCAAACTAAATGGAGAGAAACTCAAAACAATTCCACTACAATCAGGAACAAGATAAGGCTATCCACTTTCTCCTTATCTATTCAATATAGCACAAAAGTTCTAGCTAGAGCAATAAGACAACAAAAGGAGATCAAGGGGATACAAATTGGAAAGGAGGAAGTCAAATTATCACTATTCACAGATGATTATATATATTATATATATGTATATATAATATTATATATATATATGTGTGTGTGTGTGTGTGTGTGTGTGTGTGTGTGTGTGTGTGTGTGTGACCCCAAAAACTCTACTCAGGAACTCCTACATCTGATAAACTTCTTAAGTAATGTGGTGGGATACAAGATTAACTAAAAAAAAAAATCAGTCACCCTCCTATATACAAATGATAAAGGAGCTGAGAAAGAAATCAGAGGAATATCACCCTTTACAATAGCCTCAAATAATATAAAATGTCTTGAGATAACACTAGCCAAACAAGTGAAAGACCTATACAACAAGAACTTTAAGTCCTCCAAAAAAGAAATTGAAGAAGCAGAAAGATCTCCCATGCTCCTGTCTAGGTAGGATCAACATAATAAAAATGGCAATCCTACCAAAAGCTATCTACAGATTCAATGCAATCCCCATCAAAATCCCAACACAATTCTTCACAGACCTTGAAAGAACAATACTCAAGTTCATATGGAAAAATGAAAAGCCCAGAATAGTTAAAACAATCCTGTACAATAAAGGAACTTCTGGAGGCAACACCATCCCAGACTTCAAACTGTACTATAGAGCTATACTAATAAAAATAGCTTGGTATTTTTTTGGGTATTTTTGACATAAAAACAGACAGGTAGATCAATGTAATTGAGTCAAAGACTTTGATATCAATTCACATGCCTATGAACACCTGATTTTTGAGAAAGAAGCCAAAATGGTACAATGAAAAAGGAAAACCCCTTTCACAAATGGTGCCGACATAACTGGATGTTAATACCAGTTAACAATGTTAAGATTGCAAATATAACTGTATCTATCACCATACACAAAACTCAAATTCAAGTGGATCAAGGACCTCAACATAAATCCAGCTACATTGAACCTGATAGTAGAGAAGGTGAGAAGTAGCCTAGAAAACATTGGCACAGGAGACCACTTACTAAATATAACACCAGTAGCACAGACCCTGAAAGAAACAATCAATAAATGGGACTCCCTGAAACTGCAAAGCTTCTGTAAGACAAAGGACACTGTGAATAAGACAAAATGACAGCCTACAGAATAGGAAAAGATCTTTACTGACCCCATATCTGACAGAGGGCTGATCTCCAAAATTTATAAAGAACTCAAGAAACTAGACCTCAAAATTCAAAATAACCCAACTGAAAAATGGGGTACAGACCTAAACCAAGAATTCTCACTAGAAGAATCTCAAATGGCCAAAGACATTTAAGGAAGTGCTCAACATCCTTAATCATCAGGAAAATGCAAATCAAGATGACTCTGAGATACCATCTTACACCTGCCAGAATGGCTGAGATCAGAAACACTGATGACAGCTTATGTTGGAGAGTATGTAGAGTCAGAGGAACACTCTCCACTGCTGGTAGGAGTGCAAACTTGTACAGCCATTTTGGAAATTAGTATGGTAGTTTCTAAGAAAACTGTGAATCAATCTACCTCAAGATCCACCAATACCACTCTTGAGCATTTACCCAAAGGACACTCAATCATAACACATGGACATTTTCTTAGTAGTGTTCACAGAAGCCTCATTAGTAATAGCCAGGACCTGGAAACAACCAAAATGCCCCTCAACTGAAGAATGAATAAGGAATATGTGGTACATTTACACAATAAAATATTACTCAGTGGTTAAAAAAAATGATGACTTCATGAAATTTTCAAGCAAATGGATAGAACTAGAAAAAAAAACATTCTGAGTGAGGTAATACAGCCTCAAAAAGACAAACATGGCATGTATTCACTCATAAGTGGATATTAGATATAAAGCAAAGGATAACCAGACTGAAGTCCACAGCTCCAGAGAAGCTAGGTAACAAGGAAAACCCTAAGAGGGACAAACGGATTACTCTGGGAAGAGAAATTAGATGATATCTGCAGGGAGGGTGGGAGGAGGAAAGAGGGCATGAGTTGGGAAGGGTAAGTGAGAAAACTGTGGTTGGAATGTGAAATGAAATCAAAAAATGAAAAAAATTCCAACACCATTCTTCACAGACTTTGAAGAGAGTTTTCTACTTCATATGGAAACATAAAATTCAAGACAGCTTCAAAAATCCTGAATAAAATACATAAGAACTGTGGGAGGAATCACTATCTCAGATTCCAAGTTGTAATACTGAGCTATAATAATAAAAAAGTGTGATATTGCCACAAAACAAACAGGCTGATAAATGGAATCAAATTAAATCCCTAGTTATGAAACATGCAGAAGCAAAAAAAAAAAAAAAAAAAAAAAAAAAAGACAGCATCTTCAACAAATGGTGTTGGTCAAACTGATGTCTGCATGTGGAGGAATCCAAATAGATTTCATCCTTATTACCCTGCACAAAACTCAACTCCAAATAGATCAAAGACCTCAACATAAAAAACAGATATACTGAACCTGATAGAACAGAAAGGGGGGAATAACTTTGAACTCATTGGCATGTGAAAGACCTTCTGAACAGAACACCATCAATACAGGCAGTCAGATCAACAACTAATAAATGGAACCTCATGAAGCTTAAAAGCCTCTGTAAGGCAAAGGACACCATCATTCAGACAAAGATGCAGGCTAAAGAATGATAAAATATTTTTAAGAACTCCATATCTGATGTAGGCCTAATATCCAAAATATATAAAGAACTCAAGAGACTAGATATCAAGAAAACAACCCAATTTAAAAAATGGGGTACAGTTGTAAATAAAGAATTCTCAAAAAAGAAAACTCTAATGGCTGAGAAACACTTAAAAGAAATGCTCAACATCCTTATCTAGCAGGGAAATGCAAATCAAAACTATTTTGAGATTTCATCTTACCCCATTGGAATAAGGGTAACATCAACAAAATGGAAACCAGTATGGCAGTTCTTTGAGAAGATGGGAATGGATCTACCACAAGGTCCAGCTATACCACTCCTACATATATGCCCCAAAATACTTCATCCTACCACAGAAACATTTGCTGAACAATGTTCTTTGCTGCCCTGTCTATAATAGCTAGAAATTGAAAACAATCTAGATGTCCCTCAACAAAAGAATAAATACAGAAAATGTGGTACATTTATACAATTATGTATTACTTAGCTGTTACAAATTAAATCATGAAATTCACAGGTAAATGGAATTAAGGAAAATCATACTAAGTGAGATAATCCAGACCCAGAAAGACAGATATGGTATGTGGATATTAGCTGTTAAGTCAATGATTACCAAGCTACAATCCATAGGATCACAAAGGTTAGGTATAGAGCAAAGGACTAAGGGTTACAGATAGATCTCCCTAGGAAAGGGAAACAGAATACAGATGTTAAAGATGGATGGGACTGGGTGGGACAGCAGCTTCAATGGAATGGTGAAAGTGAGTGAGAGATGGGGGAGGGAATAGACAACTAAAATTAAATGCCACTTGACGGGTAGTATGTAAACCCAAAACAGTAGAAGTTTCCTAAAATGTATACATATATATGAAGTTCATCTAAATTATATCACCAAATAATAGAAGAGACAAAGCCCCAGCTGGACATCTTTTGTCACCAAATGAAGCTTCCAGTACCAGGATTGGGTTACATCCAATTAAGTTGTTGGTCAAAACGGTACCATGGGAATCTCTAAATAACCCAGGCTGTTGCTAAGGATATAGGTTTCTATCCTCAAACTGACAGCAGTGTCCTGTTCTGAAGACAACTCCTGTACAACTCATTGAATCTGGAGAAGTTAAGCTGGTGACTACATAAAGCCAAAAGAGAAACATAAACTCTATCCCAGCCACAAACCCTCTGATCTACAGCGCACAAAACTTGTGGGGGTAACCTACTAATATCTGACTTGATGTATTGCCTACTCTGAGATGGTACTCATACTCTATTCTGTTTGTGGGACCAAAAACCTGAGAGTAGATAACCAGGAAATATGAAATACCAAGAGCATAACCTGGTACTGCTAGAACATCCGCAGCAGAGATGGAAAGTACTCCAAGAACTACAAATTCCCAATAGTTTTATGGGTTTAAATTAATTACACATTTTTTGTCTTGGCCCTTTTCACATATGTTATGAATAATTTTTTAAAAGGGATTTCTCTGACTATATATCACAACTTAGACAGAAACATTTTATTCTCTACACTGCCACTCAGTAGGCATATTTAATAGCAATGATAATCATGTAACATGGTTTAATCCATTCAAAACAAGACAAACCTTACTGAAAGGCAAAGAGTGTATTATTTATAAATGAAGCTCATTCTATATGTGGATCCCAGTGTGGTGTTACACATGTAGCCTAAATAATTGACAAAGGGGGTACTTTGTATGAATAAAATTATTCTTAACTTTTCTAAAAGAAAAAAGAGGGTGTTATATCATGGAAATTAAATTTCGGGAGATAGGACATACCTGTGGTTATCAAATATCTAAATTTTACTTCTGATTTTCAATCATGTAAACTCCTTGTTCATACTTAGACTTTCTCTATTTTAAGCACAGGGTTTAAACTGGAAGTGCAACATCACACTTCATGTGCTCATCTTTCATTTGTTTTTCAAGACAGGGTTCTCTGTGTAACAGTCCTGGCCATCTCAGAACTTGATTTGTTGACCATGCTGGCCTTGAACTCACAGAATCTGCCTGCCTCTGTCTCCCAAGGAAAGGGATTAAATTTGTGCACCACCACTGCCTGGCATGTGCTCATCTTTTAAGGCTTTTGAGTCTTCTTCAGATATACATCCATTGCTCAGAGGGACCAAGAATCCATCTGTATCAGAAGAATGCACTGAAATGAAGATCTCTGAGAGCTTAACACCCATTCTAAACTCCACCATAAAAACATGAACCCTGTCTTGCAATGGCAGTTCTCTTTTGTAAAAGCATCCATATGCTCTTGCTAGCCGAATGTTTTCAGCTCAATTTCTTTTTTTCCCTTTAAGAGAGGGAATTCAGCTGACTTTAAATGCTGCTTACTTTTAGCCAATTATCTTTTACTCTCTGTCAACATTCTTGTCAAAGAAAAAGTACATGACTGAACGCAATCTTTTCATAAAAACCAAAGTGAGTCAACCAGCAGTGAAATTTCTACTGAAATGTTGGCAATGGCTCACAACACAACAATCATTTCCTTAAATGGTGCCCCTAAAATTCTCAACACTGTTAACATGACCCTACATGAAGATTTGAATCAAAACCAGGTCATTCTTATAAATAAGAGCTACTAAATATTTTTAAAGTCATTATTATTATTTCAGGCACTCAAAGCTTTCCAATGTATAAAATTTGTCTAATCCTCAGTACAACAGATTCTTTACAATGTTATTGCATTTCTTTACAATGAAGACATTGGGCCTTCTAATTGCCATACATCAAGTTGTATCCTTTTTAAAGTATAATACAATTCAAGCTGCCTGACTAAGTCATTCACTTAACCAGTGTTCCATGCACCTGTTGTGTATTGGTTTTACATCCACCTTTAGATAGATAAATAATTGTAGTTATGAAGTGTCTTAATTCAAATTGCTGGGATAAAATATAATGACCAAAAGCAATTTGGAGAGGAAAGGGTTTATTTTACCTTATAACTCTCAACGCATACTCCATCACCAAAGGGCAGGAGCAGGAACTAGGAGGCAGAAACTGAGGCAGAAGCAAGCCATGGAGGATAGAGTCTACTTATCTGTTTCTTGTGGCTTGCTCAGTCACTTTCTTATACAATTCAGGACCACTTGCCCAGGGACAGTGCTACATCACTATGCTGAACCTGCCCATATCCATCCTTACTCAAGGAAATGCCCTATAGACTCTCCCATGGACAATCTGAAGGAGGTGTTTCCTCAACTGAGTTTCTTCTTTGCAAATCACTCTAGCTTGTGTTATGTAGACAAAAACTAAGATAGGTAAATATATATATATATACATTCTTACTTACATGAAATATGTTTGTCTATACTTATTTATATTGAGAGCTTACTATGGAACACCATAGGATTGGGAGGAATACATAATTATTAGATTCAAAGCATACAGAAATGTCAGTATTTTCAAGATCTCTCTCCCCCAGAAGACATGTATATAAAAAATACCTCAACTGCAATGTCATAGCTCACAAATAAACCCAAATAATGCTCAATTCTAGAATGATGTTTTAAAATCCATCTTTTCCCACTTAGGAAACTTAAAGAAAGATGAGTATAGAATGAAGACATTATAACGTGGATTGATTAACTTATTAAAAATATTAATCAAGAGAAGTGGTGGTGAATATGGAGTGGTGAATTGCCTTCAGTGAGTTTCCATTTTAGTAAAAGAGGCGGATGTTAATAATCATACATGTAAAGTTTAAGGCCATGTTTTTATGGAAATTTAAACTAATTATTTGTCAGTGAAATTTCCTCTTAAGTACTAATAAGTGTTTCTAGATTATGATCATGATGAACACAAGATGAAGCAAAATGAATATGGAACAGCCTATCCCATAAGACAGCCTGATCATAGAAAGACTATGAAAGAAACAAGATAAAAGTGGCTAAGACATGGGGTAGGGTCATGTGGAATCCCAAGTGAGAGCACACTGTGAGAAAAGGGGAGAGATAGACAGATAGTTGCCAGTCTGTCCTAGTCCCTAAAACTGATGCTGCAAATAGTAGAAAATTGCATGCAACACAGCATAACATTCCACCACAAAAGGCAAGCTGAGAAACATTGAACACATTTAAGGAAACTAGATTCCCCAAGTCTCTTGAAACAATTCCACCATTTGGGACCAAGTATTTACATGCATGTGTCGGTGGTGGGCATTTTATCTACAAACACATAACAGAATAGGAAGCAGCATTTTCATGAAAAGAAAAATGGTGGACTTTACTGACTTAATATATTGTTAAAAAGATGGAGAGAAGGAGAACAGAATGTCAAAAGTGGGACAAAGCACAGAGTAGCCATAGGCCAAATGAAATCATCAGGCCTACTGTCTTTCCTAGAAGTGAACCGATGGCGCCTTATGCTGGTGTCTGAAGGCTGGTGAGACACTAGTCTAAACTCCCTTTGTCTTTTGTCTGTGCTTGTTCTTTGGAATAAGTCACTCTAACTGGTGTTTATTTCTAGACCAAGTCCTGCATCTGGGCTCCACCTGCTAACTATGTCTGTGTGTGAGCCAGGAGGAGGGGTAGAAGATATTCAAAGAAAAGCTGTGTGTCAAGTCATTTTCTATGGAGCATACTTCATTCCAAATAATTGGACAACTCTGAAAAAGTCTAAGGCTGAGAATAGAATGGAATCTACAACAAGAGATATGGGGAGAAACATTTGAAGCCATTCGGATGAGCAATTTTTTCATGAAGACAGCTGGAATCCACAGCAGTGTTTTATAGCATGGCAGAATGAAGTAATTCCTAAAGAGCTGTACTCACAAGATCACTGCTCTCAACAGCACTTATACTCTCATTGCCACACTGGAGCAATCTTAAGAAGTTATTTGTCATAATCCAAAAACCTGTGAGAACCATAATTTACCCAAAATACTCCACTCTCTTGTATATTAAATAATTATACAGTCATTGAAAACAAACTACTCCATTCACATACCAAAGATATGTAAATGACTTTTATAATTAGGAAAAGGAAAAAGATAAGAGAGAATCTCCATGTTTAGCAGAAAAGGGAACTGTAACTATAGTCTCCAGTGACTAAAAAGAATGAAATATTCATTATGTGTTGACAAATAACCAGCAAGATACAAGGAGAAGAGCCGCATGCACAGATTGGGTTAATAAAGGCTAGGTATGTGCATCCATGAAAGTAAACCACCAAAAAGTCAATCATGAAGAACTTAGAGGTTGTGTCTATTAGCGTGGAACTAGATTCTGAAATAAAAAGCAATCTGTATTTTTTATTAGCCTTTTGTTTTGGTAAAATATATCTAAGCATATGTTCCTGTTCTGAAAATAAGTAAGACAATAAATAGGACAAATTGAATCTGTTTCAAATTTTAACTATTTTCCATGAAGATGTGGTTTGCTAATAATTAATAATAATATTAAACACAGCATCAAAGAGTGAGTCAGTCCATCTCAGAGATCATTCCTTTTTTCCAGTGTCACTTTTTCTTCATCTGTGCTAAAATGAACTCTACTGACTCAGAATAACACAACAGTATGTTGGCCAAGACAGAAAGCTTGACTTCCTCCTTCTAAGTCTTTTCATACTTGTTCAATTCTTCCTCTGCAGCTTGCATAAGTGGGCAAATGGTTAGACACTGCATATTTCAAAACCAATTTCCAGAGTCAATTAGATACCTTTCTGTCTTTTTTGCCCAAGGGAGAGGGTTTCTCTGTATTGCTTTGGGGCCTGTCATGAAACTCGCTCTGTAGAGCAGGCTGACCTTGAACTCACAGAGGTCCACCTCCTTCTGCCTCCCGAGAGCTAGATTAAAAGCTTGTGCCACCACACCTTACACTTCTGTCTTAATTACTTTTCTACTTCTGTGATGTTGCCATGATCGAGGCAATAAGAAAAGAAAGTGTTTAACTGGGCTAATAGTTTCAGAGAATTAGAGCCCATGATGGTAGAGCAAAGGCATCTTGGCAGGAACAACTTAGAGCTCACACCGTGATCTGCAATTAGGAGGCAGACAAAGCTAACTGGGAATGCCATTGTCTTTTGAAACATCAATGCCCAACCCCAGTGACACACACCTCCTCCAGCAAAGCCACACTTAGTAATCCTTCTCAAATAGTTCTACCAACTGGGGACCAAGTATTTAAAGTCATAAACCTACTGGGGGAACATTCTCATTTGGGGGAACAGTCTCATTCAAACCACCAAATATCCAAAATTCCAACAACCCTTTTTAAAGCAGAGTGAGATGACCTGCTCCTAACATTCATGGAAATCCAAAGAACCCAAAATAACTACAACAAACTACAAAATTGGGAAGACTTTACTTCCAGATTCCAAAATCTACTACAGAGCTATGGCACTCTGACAGCACAGTGCTGTTGAAAGTATAGACTTACAGATCAATGAAACAAAATTGAGAGTCCAAAGCCAATCCACACACTTATGGTTAATTTACTTCAACAAGTGTTCCAAGAACACTCAATAGGAAGAGACAACCTCAAAAAATAGTTCCGGAGCTGGGAATGGTAGCATACTCCTTTAATCCCAGCAGAGACAGGTGGGTCTGTGTGAGCTCAGGGCCAGGCTGGTCTACATAGCTAGTTCCAGGTAAAACTAGCCAAGGCTACATAGTGAGACCCTATCTCAAAAACAAACAAAACATCCTGAAACAACGTAGTGTCTTCAAGCCAAAGAATTAACTTACAAAATGAGAGAAAATATGTACAAATCATTTAATAGAACTTTTTGATAAATACATAAAGAAGCTCCAACTCATTGATAACTCAATTAATGATTAACTCAATAGGGAAAAAAATCAGAAAAGAGTTTGGGTTGACATTTCTCCAAGGAAAATGCACAGTCAGTAAGTACATGAAAAAAATGTTCAACATCATAGTCATTATGGCGATGCAGAACAAAAAATCACAGAACTGACACATCCCAAAAACTAGAAAAATTAATATAAGTAAGCATTGGTGACAATGTAGAGACATGAACCCTCACATTTTATGAATGGATTTATACAGTGGTGCCAACACTGGTAAACATGTTGGCCATCTTTCAGAAAGTAGAACAGAGCCATGTAACCCACTAGTACTTCCCCTTGTGTACACCTAAGAGAAATGTATGTCTCCACACAAGTCAATATTATTTATCCATGGAGGAGAAATACCCCAAATAGTTATCAGCTGATAAATGGATAAATAAAATGCAGTGTATTCATACAGTGGAATAGAATTAAACATAAGAAAGAAAGTACTGATCTATGCTACTGCAGGAAGGGTTCCAGAAGACATTATGTCAAATGCTGGTTGCCAGGTGCAGGGAGAACCTGCCTATCAGTCTGAAAGAATTACTTACAGCCATAGCTCAATTGTTTTTAGCATTTCCTATTCCCCTATCTGCTCTAGTGTTGCCTACTCATGCTCCTGCTAAGTAAACTAAGAAATCTCTGGGCTTTATTATGCAGATCATTGTCATCTTAGTCCCACACTGGAATGGGATTAAGATTCCTTTTATGTATGATGTTAATATTCTAAAATGAGGTGACAGAGATGGATGTAGAGATTGAAAATTTACTAAAAACCATAGCATTGTACAAGCAAATTTAACAAGGTTTAAAATAATAGGAAAAAATGTTTCATACTTCATTTTATGTAAAATAATACTTCAGTGTCACAAACACCACAGCACCAGTAAAGATCAGCAGGAATTATTTTTTAAGAGCATGTAGACGGGCTAAATGGGTAAAGGAAACCTTGAAAAATATGGGTGCCTAATTATATGAACAAAAGTGTCCAGTAACTTATTTGGTATAAATGTGCCAGGATAGATCTCATTCTGATACTGTAGGAGGAGGACAATGGTTGACTACAGAGACATGCACATTATCAGAGCAAGAAAACAGCAAGTCATTAACTTGTCTTTCTAAGAGAGTCACTTGAACATAGACTTTAAGAAACTGAGGCTACATCAAAACACCAACCATCAATCAAATGGTAACAAATGAAAAGGGCCTCAAAATGACAAATATCTTATTTCAAAAATGTCAACCAAATAGCCAGTTAGTCAAAGATGTACTATGGATGCCAGCCACAAAAAGACTTTTTCAACTAACTGCCCACTACTCTGGTGAAAATAGTGGCTGAACCTTTAGCATGCCCTAGTACGCTCACAGTACAGTTAGCAAGGATCCTCAGGCTTCCATGGAATGCCAACTTCTTCCTTGATCACAGATAAAACACAACAGTCCTATAGCAAGGCATTTTATCACCAAGTAGATCAAAACCATGCACATGGGTGTATCACTGTTTTCATTCATGCATTCAGCAAATGTTTGTCAAACATTTACCATACACAGGGTAGAAGGGGATACAAATATGGCTACTTTTATACACCATTGATTGTGGGTATCAGAATGAACATAAAATGACAGAATCCTTTGCTTATGCTCCCCTAATGATCTTTTTTGAGAAAAAAAAGCAAAGGTCCTTACATGGTCACAAAAAGTGCTATGTTGTATTATTAGTCTACGTTCCCATACCACCTCTTTTACCTCTGTGGTCTCTACTCCCACTTTCTGGCCCTCACTGCTTACACTACAGGCACTGTCTTCTATTTTCCCATCATGCTCCTCCCTATGCACTGGCCTCCATACTAGCTCTTCGATCCACTTTAAAACCTTCCCTGTGTTAACTCATTCCTCTTTTCCATATTTTTCAAATTTTGCTCCTATTACATCTCCTCAAGGCTTATCCACCCCAACAACCTTATTTAGAACCACAGCACACTTACCTCCAGAATTCTTATCCTGTCACCTACTCTAGCTTCTTTCTCCATGTCCCAGTTTAACAAGCTACAGAAAGCCTTGCTGAATACAGATAGTGTCACTGACCTACTAAGATTCCAAGCTGCATGAGGATAGAGACTCATTTGTGTTGCTGCTCACTGTTCTCTCTTTCTCACACCTACAACACTACACTCATCACAGATACTCTTAAGGATGGCCTGGAATTCACAGAGATCTTCCTGTCTCTTGCTCCTGAGCACTGAGATTAAAGACATGCATGACTAGGATCATTGAAGAGTCTGAGTCCCTTTGAAGTGGAACCCTCTTCTTGAATTTGAGAGAAGGCAGCTTAGAACATCCTGGCCCTAGCAGATACAGGAACCTCTGAAATGTGAGGAGGAGAGCATCACTCCAGAGTGGATACATAGCATTTCCTAAGATACTGAGTGTCCATCAACTGTGCTTCCCACCCCTGCTCTTGCCATTAGCACCTGTCAGTGAGCTATATGAGGGATGAAAGAGATTCCAGGTACAGTCTTTATTAGGTAATGGTCTATATTTCCCACACAGCCCTAAAGAATATGGAAACAATGAGCTGGAAAAGAAAACACTCTATTTTTGAGTCTTCTCTGATCTTCACAATTCCTAGTAGCTCCAGCATTAAATGGAGTCACTTAAGTTTCTCATTCCCTCACCTTGTTCTAATTTCTCTTTCTTCTCCAAAGGAAAGAAAACGACGACGACGACAAATCCTTAAGTGCTTTATGCCTAATTAAAATCTGGCCATAATATATTTGCTGAAATGTCCTTGCTTTTGTTTGCAATTCCTGTCTGTGTATATTCATAGGTTGAAAAATCTCAAGGCCATTTAATCATGACAGTTCTAATCAACAGAAGGGATTTATCAGGAAAATGTTCATTTAGAAATATGAGAAAATCCCAAATGGGGTTTATGTGTGCATGATGGGAGATTATCAGGATACAAAGTGGGGCCCACTGAGGTGCCTTTGTTGGCCTTCAGATATCAGCAGAAAAGCACGAGGTTGGCTGAGAAAAGATGTCGCCTTCCATCCTTGTCACTGGTTAAGTCATCTGGACACATGCATTGTCTTGAAGCATTTCAACTAAATTCCATGGATTTGTCTGTAAGAATGAGAGATTAAGGTGAGCCTCTAACAACGTATTTACCCTCTCAAGTGAAAAAACCAACCCGACCACCATCCACCAGAAAGCATAAATCCCCCGGATGCTGTTCCTGTTTTCAAAACCTGAGTTTCATTTCTCGGTGAGTGCAGATAACAAGGCCCTGCACTGAGGAGTCTGTGCTCACAGATTTAACATGAAAAAATCAGAGCATTGAATCCACCTTGCCAAATCTTTGGTGTGGTGCAATAAGGCTTTAAAGCAAAACTCTCCCGACTAGTATATCCTAAACCCAATATCATTTATTGATATTGGTCCATTGCAAAGTAAAGGCTTTTATTTATGAGTATGGTAATTTTAAAAGGCAAAATTTTTGAAATAAAAATAGCATTTCTCAGAGCTAGAGCCACTGCTCAGCAGTTGAGAGCTTGTATTGATCTTCCAGAGGATCTGAGTTCAAGTTCCACCTGTAACTCCAACTCCAAGAGGCTCTCATGTCTCTAGCCTCTAATGGTACCTGCACATTCACAAACCATCTTACCCCCGCAGTACACACATATACATAATTTAAAACAAAATATCTTTTTAAATAGAATTTCTCATTGATGAATAAAATAGGACTTTTTCTGCTGGTAAATAAATTTTTGAAAGCAAATTCAAAATTGGATTCATAAGAGCTTTAGATGTTCCTGCTCTATCATTAAAACCAGTTTATAGAAAATTCGGCACAATTTGTGAGCCTATTAAATATTTCGAGACATTCAACATGTATTTTAACTGTAAATATTAAAAGAGAAAATTATACACAATGAATAAAGAGAACACATAGATTTTAATTCATTGGTTGAGAAAAGCCAGAGACAAAAGAAGCAAAACAAAAACATCTTGCTAATGCTTAGTAAATTTACAAAATAAATAAGACAAAATGAAGCTGAGCATTGAAGATGTTTTTAAATTTGAAAATATATAAACAAAGTAAAGCGTACAAAACATTGATTTTTCTAAGCACTTGGGAGATGGAGACAGGACAATCAGTGGCTCAAGGTCATCCTTGGCTTCATGGTGAGTTCTAGGCTAACCTGGATTCAAATAATACTCTATCTCAAAAACCTGAAGATAGGCAGACAGACAGATATAGATGATAGATAGATGAATGATAGATAGATAATATATTTTAACCAAAAGTGGGAAGCATGTGAGTGCCCAAGGTGTCATGCTTTGTAAGCTGGATAGTCTTCCCACAAAATTTGGGTTGTCTATTTATCAAAAACACAATTGAAAAACTAAAAAAAATAATAAAGTATATATATATATACATATGTATATGTATATATATATATATTGCTTACATATACATATGTCTAAAAATGAAAGACTTCTATTCAGAATATATTAATAGAATAATAAACATTTCTATTAACCAATAACAAAGTAGTTGGTAATTCAATATAAAAATGAGCAAAAGATCTGAAAAGAAATTTTAGAGAAAGACTAAACAGATTGCCAATAAGCAACAGAAAAACATTTAACATCATTACTGATCAGGAGATGCCAATTAAATCACAAGTCCATGCTAGTGCTCCTCTATCCAGAGTTAAACCACCGACATCAAGATTAAAGGAGATAGAATAACTGGAATGCTTCTGCATTGCTGGTGGGAGTTTAAGCATTCAACTACATTGAAAAGTTGTTTGCTAATACCTATTGAAGTTAGACATATGCCCAGTTGATACCTCAGGAGCTCTGTCTCTAGTTATATACCCAAGAAAGATGAATGCATATGTTTACCATGTGACATAGACTAGTGTGTTCACAGCAATCTAGTCAAGAAAAGCCACAAATGGAAAACAATAGAATGTCCTTCAACAATAAATAAATTGTAGCATGTTCCTATCATGGAAAACTACATAGTATGGGAATAATAATCCAGAAAACATGAAGGATTCCCAAGCCATCAGTCAGCGTGTTGGTTCCCTGTGTGTGTGTCCCAACTTGGAAGAGGAGGTACAATGAGGGTGCTGAAAAGGCATGTTCCTTTATTCTTTGTGACAGTCATCCATCCACAGTGCTCTGTCAAGTACATCCATGAGGAAAGTTCAAACTTGCACTATGACTCTGTCTCTTACATAGTCCCTGATCCTTTGAAGACTTATGTCTGAGTGCACTATTCTATTGCTCAAACCCCTAAGTGGCTCTGAGCTCACTGAGGGTCAAAGCTGAACAATGGTGACTGGCCTTTGAGCACATACTGCTATTCTCCTTATTTGCTTGGTTTTGTTTGTTTGTTTGTTTTTTGTTTTTTGTTTTGAAGACAGGGTTTCTCTGTGGCTTTGGAGGCTGTCCTGGAACTAGCTCTTGTAGACCAGGCTGGTTTCGAACTCACAGAGATCCGCTTGCCTCTGCTTGTTTGTTTCTTGTTTTGCTTTGATGGATGCTATTGAAGTTCACCTGCTCAAGGAACTGTTCTGAGTGATCTCCTTGCCTGGGTTGTGCCTTCTTCTTTCCCAAAGATATAACACTTGCTCCCCACTTCTTCAAGGCTGTTTGAATGTCTTATACTCACTTGGGCTCCACCTAATTACAAAGCTTTTAAAGCTGCAAAGCCCTCCATTAACTCTTTCTCCCTCTCTCCCTCTGCCCTGACTCTGTGTGTGTATGCACATGTTTGCACAAGCGTAAGTACACTTTTATTGGAAACAATTACATGCAGACTGAATATCCTGAGGTAAGAATGAAACTGGGCTTCTGTAAATCATCAAAAAACAGCAAAATATTCAGACAACGAAAAAAAACCTGTTAAACTGGCATGTTTTTTAGTATTTTAAAATTCTCTCACATTCTTACATTCCTACTCTTTTAGTCTTAAGCAAATATTTAGAATGTCCTGAGATGTTTAAAATGTGGCCTTTGGGGAAGCTTGGAAACCAGCAGGATGTGGGAAAGTATGACAACATCCCTAACAGTGTCAGTGTGTGTGTGTGTGTGTGTGTGTGTGTGTGTGTGTGTGTGTGTGTGTGTGTGTGTGTGTGTATGCCTGTTCATCTAGGAGGGAAGACAAGAATTGAAAGTAATGATGGGGTGGATGAAATGGACCAAATAAAAGGAGAACTCAAGAAGCTTTCTTTCACTTGTCCTTATATTGACCCCAAGTGAGATTTTTTTATTTTCCTTTGGACTAAAGAAATGACCTTGGCTAGATAATAATGATGCAACAAATGGAGGCAGAAGCACAAGAGTGAATCAGAACTCACAATCTAGGCTTGAAGGTTGAAATTTCTTAGGACAGCCATTAGCTATGGGTTGTGGTGGTGAGTTCATAGAAGAGGACCTTGCTATCCCACTCTAGCTAAGTCCCTGAAAGTTCATTTGGGGAATGAGTATTGCACACTGTGTCAGTGGTCCAGTTTAATGGACTAGACATGCTGGAAAATCATCTGCAAAGAAAGACCCACTTAGTGTACTTTCCAACTCCTGTCACCAATTAACTAGCACAACATTTGATTGACACTTAGAGGTTTTAGGGGCAACATGAATATGTTTGCTTTCACTAACTTCTTGAGTGACATGAAACATTATCAGATAGTGGTAAGAGTAGCCCCAACAACTGTATCACATGGCTTGACAGTTCTAGAATGATGGTGGCATCTCTATTGGGAAAAGATGCTAGAGGGAGTATAGAACCAACTTCAAAAGGAAAACCCTAGTATTGTGCTTTTCTAGAGTGGTTAGAGTCAGGCCATATCACCTGCAGTAGGGCATTTCTGTAAAACATTCCCAAAGCAGGTCTCTATGTGGTACACATCCAGGCAGAGACAAGGTGCAGTCCCTAAGAGCTTTGTCCGGGTAACCATGCACAACTAAATTTCTGGTCTACAAAGAAAACAATGAAGAGTTATATGTGTTGTTGTCCAGTGGCAAATATGACTTCCAATTGCTACCTTATGAAATAAAAATCCTAGGAAGACCTGTCATGCCTCCTATGCCCAGCTATCAGCCTGCCACCCGCTGAATCCTCCTTCCATCTCATGACTAAATGTACAGGCCTTGGTGCTAAGTTGGCCTGTCCCAGGGGACTGGAGTGCAGGGAAGAAGTGCTCAGTTGGGAATCACAGCTGTGAGTTCTTCATAGGCTACATGTTAGCAAAACACAGATCTTTGCAACATCCTTCATCTGGGTTTTCCAACCCTCTGAACAGCTTCATTATCTTACCCAAGTGGTCTGTCTTCTAAGGATGAAAATTTCACATTTCCATTTCAAATGCTGTTGTTATGTATTAAATTGTGTGGTTGGTTTTGTAAGTGAAATAAGAAAAATTCATTTGAAAAATACTTTTCAAATTCAGCAATGGCATATATGTATTGTTTGAATGAAATGGTCCCCATAAGGTTATAGGGAGTGGCACTATAAGGAGGTGTGGCTTTGTCGGAGGAAGTATAACACTGGGTGTGGGCTTTGAGGTTTCCAGTTTTTAAGCTAGGACCAGTCTCTCTCTCTTCCTGCTGCCTGATGATGTGGGTATAGAACTCTCAGCTCCTTCTTCAGTACCATGTCTGCCTGCATGCCACCATGCTTCCTCCATGATGATAATGGACTAAACCTCTGAACATGTAAGCCAGCCCCAATTAAATGTTTTCCTTTATAAGAGTTGCCCTGGTCATGGTGTCTTTTCACAGCAATAGGACATTAACTAAGACAGTATGTATATTGGAATACACACGAGCGCATGTGAGCACACACACACACACACACACACACACACCACACACACACAATCTGAAAATGGGCTTATGCACAAATCTCAAATGAATATTTTATATGGAAAAACTACAATTTTTCATATATGTGTGTGTAACTAAGATAAATTTTATCTACAAATTTGAAATACTTGACTCTAATTGGCAAAAATAAATACAAATAAAAAAAATGGAAAGTCATGGGTGATATAGAACTGACAGGAGTTTTACAATGGAGAAACATCTTAAGCAAAGAATGTCAGAACCTGTTTTTGTTTTATCATTCCTCCGAATCAGGGAGGAAGATACTTTTGGTGTTTTTGTGTGTGTGTGTTTGTGTGTGTGTGTCTGTGTGTGTGTGTGTGTGTGTGTGTGTGTGTGTGTGTGTGTGTGTGTGTTTGAGACACAATATCATTATGTAGACTAGTCTGGCCTTGAGTACATACATACAGCTTTACCTGTCTTTGTCTTCCCAGTGTCAAGATTAAAACTTTGTACCACAACACCCAATGGAAGAACTTTTAACCAAAAAGACAACAGAGTTTCCAAGTATAAAAGTTCAAGTGAATACAAGAGAAAGCTGTTTAAAAACAAAACAAAACAAAATAAATCCAGAACTTACTCTTTTTTTTTTGCAGCTGTCACCCCCAGTTCTGAGTCACCCCTGGATTAACATTATACTTCTTATTTTCCAATATGTTGTGCTTTTTAAATGTATTGGGTTTTCCTTGAATGCCTGTAGGGTTATTTTTTTGCTCCAATTTAATTTTCTAACTCTTCTGAAGAGCTAAGTAAGAGAAGGATTCAAATGTTTCCCAATAATTTTACATTTAAGTTGGGTGTTCTTTTCCTACCAGGTTTTTCCACATCAGGTCTGATTCAGCTCCACTGAGACTGGTGCCAGGTCTGATTGGCATGCCTTGAACCCAGGGCTTAAACACAGTGGGTTCTTGGTACCAGCAGAAGAACTCCTCAGAACCCTTCTCCAACCCCCATACAACTTTTTGATTGTACTGAGACTCTTCCCCAAACTGACTACATTGAAGAAGGTGTATTCCTGAGACTGCGGTGGGGCAGAGGAACCTTGGCTTTTGTTGAAATTTGATATGAAAAAGCTATGTATTCCTCAAAAGAACAAGAAACATACTCTCCCCCAAATAGATTTATTGTGGAAATAACTTTATGTGTTGTTTCAGGTAACAGAGAAAGGCATACATGCCATCTATAGTCTTTAGAATGGCCTGGGTGCTTTCCCTCTGTGTGAGTCCAGACTGACTTCTACAGGAAAGTGTACCCAAAGTGATGACTGATCACTCAGTCAGACAGAAAGGCACATGGGAAGAGAAAGAGCTCCAGAGGAAGTTTCTTTTCTCCTCAAGGTACCACATCAGTCTTCAGAAGGGGTAGAGCTGGCTTCTCTCTGCAGAACAACAACATTTAGGTCCTTTTCTCTACTATATAGTTGTGTCTCCTCTTGGAGAAGGCTTGGCATCCTTGCCACTGCCATGCATGTACACTTTCTCCAAGGGCTTGAAGACAAGAGAAGACCTGTCCAGCTTGATTCCACCCTCCTTGGTTCAAGCAGCTAGTCAGTGGCACAGCCTGGATTTCAAAGGTAGATGCCTATGTCTCCAAAGGCTGGCATTAGGGTGTGTTCTGGGACACAAATTTGCCCTTAAGACATAAGCTTTTAATTCAAGGAATCATCAGGGATCCATTGTGAGGAAAGGTAGCAGGAGGAGGAATAGTAGCAACCCTAGTTGTGGCGACTAGCCTCATAATTCCCGGTCCAGCCTCTGCAGGACTAAAAATGCCATTCCCTCCTCCATCAGTGAATCTCATGTGGCACTTCTCCTGTGGTTCCAAATTCAGGAGTGATGATGTGGGGATGAGGAACAGGATGACACTCACTCTTCTCTAAGTTCCCTGTGAGATTTTCACAGACCTAAATGATTAATACCAATGGCACACCTAGTAAACCATTTGCCAGTGGTAACCACATGAAGAAACAAAATAGGTACCAGGTACCAGGAAATAATCTTCAAAATCCGAACGTATTATTTAGACAATGAGACAAAGTGTTTGAAGCTAGAGCTGCCGAGAAAACCACTCCAGGTGAAGTTCCAGTCTTATTTAACAAGCCCTAATCTCACTCTCTACATCGGTTTAATGTAATTACAGTGGATTAGTTAGCATTCTTCAGACTCATTTTTTCTGTGTAAAATGAGAAGTTCAAGCCCTGGCTCTCCGAAAGCCCTCCCAGGATGAACATTCTCTAAGTATCCTCTCTCACCCAGTCAACAGAGATCTGAAGCTTTTCTTGTGCTGTCCGCTGTGGAATTACTCCCCAACCCTCAACCATTCTATTTTCTACTCACAATTTAAGTATTTTCCATAATACTAGGCTTCACTGTAGTTTATTGTCAGAGGCTCTGAAGCAATCATCTGTAGCCCTCTATTTGCTACCAGTCTCCCATCAGAAGTGCAAGAAGTTTTATTCATGCAAAAACCACCTGAGAGGTCTGTCTGTAAGCTTCTGAGTGGTAACACACTTGCCTGTCTAGTTTCAGCCCCTGGTACACTGAGCAGGTCCTCTTCTCAGCACTGGATAGCATCCCTGCTCTCATGAACCTCATTCTTAGGGGCAAGAGGGGCACCATGAATATATACAACTTGCATATTGGGTATGAGATGCAGCTCAGTGGTAGAGAACTTACCTAGCATACGTAAGAGTCTGGATTTGCTCCTTAGCACCATAAAAACAACACTATCATAATGAAAACACAACACAGACTTGGAGAGGTTATCTGTAGTGTAGCCAAAAAAACAAAAAAGAAATCACAGTCAGATTCCCTAAGGAGTTCCTACAAACAACTAAGGAGAGAAATTATTGAACAAAAAGAAATGAGCAGGTACTTCATGTAATTGGCCAATCAAACGATCAACAACAGTATGGGGAGATGTGAGCCCATCAAGCAAATACAAATGAGAGTTCTAATGAAACACTATTGCAGACAGGGTAAAGTTTGAGAGGATCAAGTAATTCCTGGAGATGGTGAAGATGTAACATAAAGACAAAGCTTAAAACTACTGACCTGGAAGACTGGTCAGCAGAGCCACCTAAATGAAAATGTGCATCTACAGTCACTTGGGAAGAGGAAGCCTCAATTGAGAAAATGGCCCTACTAGCTTGGCTTGTGTCAAGCCTGTGGTACATTTTCTTGATCAATGATTGATCTGGGAGGGACCAGCTTTCCATGGGTGGTGCCATTTCAGGGCTGATGGTTCTTGGTATAAGAAAGCAGGCTGAGAAAGCCATGAGGAGCAAGGCAATCTGCAGCAGTCCTCCATGGCCTCTGCTTCAGTTCCTGCCTCTAGGTTCCTTTCCCAACTTCCCTGGAAGGTAAACTACAAGCTGTAAGATGAAATAAAGCCTTCCTCCCTCAGGTCACTTTTGGTCATGGTGTTTTAGCGCAGCAATAGAAACCCTAACTAAAACAACCATCTATACCATTATTGGAACAAATGAGCCTGTATGTCCAAAAAAGGCATAAAATGGACAACCTGAGATGTTTTACTTCTGAGAGCTAAAAATAATTGGAGGGGCAAGTCAAATGTGTATTAATGAGTTGTGGTATAGTTATGTAACAATGCCACATAGCAATGAAAAAGCATAAATACCCTTTTAAAAACAGACATGAATCCCACACTCACTGTATTGAGTGAAACTGAAAAGGATAAATAAGGATGCTTTATGCTTCAGATTACATGAAGTTCACTGATCAGCACAGTCAGTCCACCATGATGAAACCTAGAGCAGCTACATGCCAGAGATGGCAGGGTGGGTTGCTACCTTCTGGGCTACAGGTTCTGCATCTCAGGCAAGAAGAATCAAGATGCAAACAATTATATGAGAGCTACATTATATAGACGGCTGTAGTTAAGCATAAAGGAAGGTTGTGGATGTCTAGTACTGTATATTTAGTCTCTTCCCTACCCTTTCACTTAAGCCTGAATCACTTTCAAGCTAGACTATACATTCCTTCAGTCTCTGGATTGGATGTTGATGAGTTTTGACATTAGGAACACAACAAGTACCACTTCCACACAATTATAGCTCAGGGCCATAGTTTCAGAGCATGTGCTGGTGCACAACATGAACAGAGTTAAGTTGTGGCAGAACTGTGACACCAGGCCTGCAAAGCCTGCACACTACTTGGAAATTGTGTTCTTTTAACTAACACGTCATGGTCAAGGCTGTGTATTATTTTAATCAACTTCAGCAGGCAAAGCAGCTGCCACATCATAGCAGGTGCTGATTCCCAACCACACAGAGAATTACTGCCAGGTTTCCAGAAGGTGTGGCACAGCTATGACAGGAGTACAGCCAGCCCAGCTGTTCCTCAGCCGAGCCCTGCCAGATCCCGGCCTTGTCAGTAGGAAGAGTTTGAAGACAAAGGTGTTGGGCCAACTATGATCTCTAGGACTGAATCCCAGGCCCTGGGGAGTGGGCACCTCCCAGAGGCAATGCTTTTCCTAACAATCTTCTAAAGGACTGGCAAGAATCAAGCATCTCTGCCCTTCAGCAGACTCAGCAAAGAGCACCACAGCTTTGCTTGGCACTTCCTTTTGACAACATCTTGCAGTTTACACAGCTGGCCCTCTATTATAAAAGTTGTGGGTGACCTTAGTACATAATCATGCTTTCAACTTTAGAGAAGCTGACGGCCATTTTTGCCTGCTGACCACAAGACTTCCCGAAGGGAGATGATCCTCCGACATTAAAACTGAAAGATGTCTTTATTTGATCAATGACATGGGGTTGCAGACACTGGAAGAGTCACTTCAGAAGAGCTGTCTCTTTGCTTAATATTATTCTACATAGGACACAGAACAATACTGCTTTTGGAATTTATGTTTTTAATAAAGTTCTTTAAAAATGTGTTTTATAAACACACTTTAAAGTTACATAATAAATATTAGGAATATTTAAAACATACTAATACCAATGTTTGCAGATAGAAAAGATAGAAGAAATTGGAAAAATATTCACACACACACACATACAAAAGACAGCATAATTTTTAGGGAGTACAAGATAGGCTTAGTTCAATAAACTATTGTGTGATAATGTTTTACACACTTTAAAAAAATCACTTCCAATGGCCCTTGCATCCTTAGGAACTAGTTTTTTGGGGTAAACAAGTGTTCAGCAGAGAGGATTGTAACAGACTAAAACATCAGAGATTTGTCCTTGAGGAAGAGAATCAGCACTGATCAGGAAAGAAATACCAGAGAAAAGGAACCGTAGGATAACAAATGAATGTCTCCCTCTTCTTCATCACTCCCACAGCCCTTTAGGTGAGGAAGTCCAAATGCAATGCATCAGGAGGCGAACGGTCAATGAGTGGGTGAGCAAATTCGTGATGGAAAGAAGAAATAATGGTGGGCAGAGTCTCAAAAGATTATTAAACAAACTCAAATGAACCTCTGGTTTTACCAACTACTCATGGTCACACATGTCTGCAAGCCATGAGTTATAGAGTTAGAGCCCCAACTTCTGACTTCTTCAGCCTCCCAGGTCACTGGCATCTCACTGCATTCTCCATTTAATAAATTTTAAAGGAAAGAATTAAATGGGAAGGCATTACACAGGGAAGCTGACTTCCTGTTATTTGCAACTCTAGAAAGAAAGAGTAGCTCCTGGTACTGATGAATCAGGCTGACAGAAAAAGTGTTTAATCAGGGGCAAAAATAGCTCACTAGGGCTTGTACTGTGTCGCCTGCCCCAGTCCTATGCTCAAGCCCTCAGTCCCATACTGCAGTTGGGCTCTGAATATTCATCAAAGACCCATGTGTAGAAGGCTTGGTTCTCACCCTAGAGCCTTTAAGAAGGATGACCTAATGGAAGAAAGAAAGTTGGTTCACAGGGATGTGTCCTTGAAGGGTTATTGGGACCTCAGCCCCTTCCTGTCTCTCTTCCTGTGAGGTGAGCAGTTTCCTCAGCTACATGTTCCATATACAATGATACTGTAAGATCAAACACAACTGTGCCAAGGAACCAGCAACTGTCTTCTAGACAGTGAGCCAAAATAAATCTCCCTTGCTTAAAGTTGATGATCTGGTTACTTATCATAAAGAAAGAAAGATAGCTCACCCTAATGCCTTGGAATATGACTGTGTTCAGCAGTACAATTTTAGAAACAGTAATAAAGGTTATTTAAGGTCTGAAAGGTCAGAGGCTCTCCTCTGAGAAGACTGCATGAAAAGAGATCAGGGCAGCCACAGCAGGAAGACCCTGTGGAGACAACAAAGAGGGACACGTCAGAGGACATCTTCATCTACTAAACTGAACAATGAGCTGAGACTCCTCGGGGCTGCAGGAACAACCCATTGTGGCGTTCCAAACCACTGTCAATGGCTAGCAGAAAGGATATTCAACACTGAACCTGAGATAGAACCTTGCTTCAGGAAAAGGAAGCTGTAGTGATTATCTCAGTAACTCCCATGGCAGGCCCAAAGGTGTGAGTGAATGTGCCTCAGAGTGAACCATACCAAACAAGCAACAAACTGGCTTGTCACCTTTTTATGTCCAGATACTTTTGAAAACTGTCTTGATACATTAACTAGGAATGGGAAATAGTTCAGATATAATAATATGGAGAGGGGTGGCAGGAACGGGAGATGCGGACCTGTCTGTCACAAGCACATGCATCCCCTGCCCAGGGAGCAATTATAACCATAATCCCATAGGCACATCTCTCCCTCTCCTGCTGTCTTATCCTTTCTCCTCCTCACCAGCCACATTCAGATACACTGTCTCTGTGTGTATGGCAGTGTATGGTTATATTCATGTTCATGTATGTGTGCATGTAGAAGCTGGAGATCAACATCGGGTGTCTTTCTCCATCACTCTTGGCCTTATTTTTGGAGACAGGCTCTCTCATGGCATCTGGACCTCTTCAACTTGGCTGGGCTGACTGGCCAGTGAGTTCTCTGGATCTCTCTATCTCTACTCACCCTGATCTCACCTGTCCCAGGACTGGGGTTACAGATGCAAGCTGTTGCACCTAGCTTTCAACTTGCATGCTGGGGACTTAAATGCAGGACCTCATGCTTGGGTAGCAAGCAGCTTACCAACTAAGACAGTCCCTCACCACCTGAAGCATGCTCTAAATACTAAAGGCCTGGCAATCACGACAGCATAGTTTACTATATAAAGAGCAATGGGAAAGCCGCTAGAATTCAATAAGCTGTTCTTAAGGACTTTGGGCTTAAGGAAATGCCTTCATATACATAAAACCAGGAAGATTAATTACTGATAGAAATCTGTCAAGCAAGCTTCCAAAATCCCATTAATTCAGCACATGTAAGAGAAAATTACTCAGTTTCCACTGGAGGACAATTTTTGAATAGCATGAATTTCATTATATATTAAATATTTTTCAAGGAAAAACTATGTATGAAATTGTGAGTCACTTCAAGAAGTGCTATATTTGTCTATAGATGGTTTGATTAGAACAATTGTGGGGAATATAAAAATAAAATCCAGCTTTAGCTTACTGTTTTATTATAAATTATAATTATTTTATTGAGGCACAGTGGCTTTGCACATAATTTCATATCTTAGATTTATAGGTTATTTTATAGGTTCAAATAAGTCCAAGCCAAAATAAAACTCAAGGCAGCAATAAAAATGCAAAAGCTGTTGATTCCTTATTCCTTACACTGATAAAACATTAATTCACTCAAAAGGTCTGGTTTGAACTTATTTGTTAGACAATTTTGTCTCCATTTTAACCAACATAATGACTTCAGCTACATTATTTAAATGAAGGTATAACCAGTGGCAGATTGTTCAGATAAATTGCTTGTACATTCAGATTTTTCCCATGGCCTTGGCAATGTATTATTTAGCCAACAGCCTTGTTTTTTTTTTTTTTTTTAAAGGTAAGTGCGGGGCAAAAGAGAATCTTAAGGAAAGTAGACCGATAGCTACAGTGCCTATGTAACATTTGTGAATGATTTGCTCACTTTCAAGAGGGCAAGAGAAAATGCTGAACATTTGAAATCCGGTGAGAGGTAAATGAGAGCGCCTAGAGCAAGGCTTCTGTGCCAAGGGTTAGGAAAGACGTGAGCACCCAGCTGCTTCAAGTCAAGCATTTATAATCGAAAATATGTAGAAGGAAAACACTCCGTAAATAACAGAATTAAGCGTGAGCAACACATATGTGAATATTTTGTGAGCCAACTTCAATAAAATATTCATTAAGTGAGTTCACAGACCAAAACTGAGCCTTCGTTTTGCAACTTGTCCTAGGTTCAGCTCTCTTTGACACTCAAGGCAATATAGTACGATTTGCAAATATAGGGAGAGCAAACTTTAGGCTGTCTGTGAAATGTTTTCTGGACTTTGCAAAGATACCACAATACAGAAAACACTTAGGCAAACCACAAACTTGAAGCTTATGGCCCTTGTGAATTTATGTTTTTGTTTTGTTTTACTTTAGAAAAGAAATTGTAAAAACCAAAATCCCACATGAAAGATAAAGATTAGTGGTTCCCTAAAACTGTTTTTAAAAAGTCATTATTTCTTCAATAAAATGCTTGAAATCGTTAAAACTGCTGTATTCCTAGATGACTTTTTTATTGAACCACAATAAAAATAGCAGCAAAGGAACTGTGTTAATTGCCCTGGTTTGATGTGAAATTTAAGTGTTCGGTAAAATTTAATTTTAGGAATTATTAGAACTCTTAGCATCAGATGTTGGATTGAAGTCAAAATTCTATGGTGGCTACATTTTTTCCATAGCTAACATGATTAACTCATAAGAGGTATTATTCTCGTTCCTGCCCTCCCTTCCTCCCTCCCTCCTTTTCTTCCACTCCCTCTGTCCTGCTCCTCCTCTCTCCTTCCTATCCCCCCTCTTGTCCTCTCTCCCTCCCCTCCCCTGACTCCACATTTAATACATAGTCAGGTACTTCTTGCTGAGGAACTAAGTTTATAGATATGTCATTGAGTGATCTTGTCCTTACATCACAGACTACATTAAACTTAGATGGCAGTGATTTCCCTCGGTGGTATAATCTTTAGAGGTCTTCTTTTCATTTGTACACTGTTCTTAATCAAGACACTCTTAAATGGTACGAGGTTGTATGTAATCAATAAGAATACCCACAATTCCATATTTAGGACATCTATATGGCCTTCTGGGTAAAGGGGTAATATGCTAAAATCTTGCAGCTCCCTCCCATCTAACCATTAGAGAGAATGCCTGGGCAAGAGTTCAGCCCCCAGCAAGGGCCCTTCAGTAGAGTGGCTGTTTGGCTTGCATGATGGTCGATTCTATAGGGAGTCACTCTTTTCACGGGAGATAAACAAGTATTCTTAAACATGGGTTGGATTCTGGCACTGCTCAAACTCAAACCATGACTATGACATTTTGAAGTCACTTTTACTTCAGGAAAAGGAAAAAAATCAAGACGCTATATCTAATTTTTCGAAAGTGTTCCAGTGAGTGGTGTTGAAGTGTCTATATTACAGAACTGAGCTATGCAGAGGCAAGTCTGATAATTCCAAATTCCTATTAAAACTCAGCACCTGCAGCCAAGGTAATAAATTAGTCTGAGTCTAATTGCTCTGTGTGAACGCTTCTGTGAGCCAGCAGAGCTATGCTAACCCTATTGTCATTATGTGGATCACAGCCAGGCTTATTTTTGTTGGCAGCCTTACACAAATCATTGTATTATGGGCCTTTGCACTCAAATCACTCAGCTTATATTCTGATACTGCAAAAAGGTCAGAAAACTGGAAGGGATCTCTGAATTATTTAATTAAATATTTATGTTTATAATTCCTATTTATATCTAGCTGAACTATTACAGTACCATGTTAAATATTCATAGCAAAACATCATTTTTTTATGATTACAACACTTGAGTTTGCTAGGATTTAGAGGTTATAGTCACCCACAAAGAAAATTCATTAGCATTTTGAATGTTTCAAGCCAATTTCTTATATTCTGTGAATTAATCTCTAGAGTTAAAATTAATCAACACAACACCAATTTACTACATTGCATCTTGATTGCCTAAAAGATTTGAGGCAACTTCAAAATGGGTTCATCTTTTGTATTTAGACCTCATGGCTGTCTTGAGAGGTAAATATTTCACCACTTACTCTTTTATTTTACCACAGGAAAACCAATTGTCCCAGTCATTGGACCAATTATTGGAGGCTAATTAAATTTCCAAGAGCCAGGAAAGAAAAGCAAACAAACAAAGAAACCATAACAACAACAAAAACCACCTCTGAGACACCTAACCCATATCTTTAAGCAACCTTGCTTTTTCTAATAAGGCAAACTGAAGTTGATAGGAAATACATTGATTAAAATTCAACCACACAACTCCAGAAGCATGAGTAATAAAAGCCACAAAAAAACCAAATGGGATCATATCAAACTATAAGGGAACTATCAACAGAGTGAAGAATCAGCCCACAGTGTAGAAAAAAAGTATTTGTAATCTGTATACCTGTTAATTGGATAGAATCTGAAACATATGAACGACACAAATAATTCAGTAGTAAGCAAACAAATAGCCCAATTTTAAAAATAGGCAAAGGACCTGGACAGCCAGCCATCAACATAAGACATACATGTAAGAAAACAATCAACATTATGAATAATAGGCAGATGCAAATTAAAATCACAAGGAAATACTTTATATTTGTTAGAGACGCTTACCAAAAGACAAAAGATTGGACCAGATGTGGTGGTGCATGCCTTCAGTCCCAGCACTAGGGAGACAAAGGAAGGTGAATCTTCATGAGTTCCAGGCCAGCCTGGTCTATAGAGCAAGTTTCAGGACAGCCAGGGCTACATAATGGGATCCTGTCTCAAACAAACAAAAAGACAAAGGATGTTGTGTGTTGATCAGGATGTAAAGAAAGGGGAATGGTTAGCCAACTGTCAGTGGTAATGTAAATTAATAAAGTCATTTGGGGAAGACAATATGGAAATATATCAAAAATTAAAAGTGAAATTGCCATATAATCCAGCTAACCCACTACTGAAAATATAAACAAAGGAAATTAAATCAGAATGTCAAAACAATAGCTGTACTCCTACAATCATTCCAGTACACTTTACAATAGCCAAGAAGTACAATGAGCGTCAGTGTGAAATGGATAAAGAAAATGGGGTCATGTGCAGACAAAGAATCCTATCCAACTATCAAAAAGAAGGCATCCCTGTCCATTTGATACTATGGATTAACCATGATTGTAATATGTTGAATGAAATAAGCCAGACATAAAAACCTGATGATCCCGAATGTATGTGGAACCTAACAGTTATTTCACATGTGTACAGGAAGGTTGGGTAATTGAGAAGGGGGTTGAAGTGATGTTTGTCAAATGAACAAAATTGTATGAAATAGAAAGAATTAATGGAAGAGATGAGACATAGAATATGGCGATAATTAATGCATTGCAGTCTTGAAAAGTGCTAATTATCTCAGACAGTGCTATATGTTTCTATGTTCTATTGTATATTATGAATGCATATAATTTTACCTAGTGATTTGAAATCCACAATAAATACTGTTTAAAAGAACATCCACCCCCTTTGCCCTTAAGGGAACCACTACACATCAGTATCAAAATACTCCAAAGATTACAACTCCTTTCAGACCAAGGCATAGTGCCCTGGGCCAGCTTTGTAGGAGGGAGCAGCTGTGACATAGGACAGAACAACCTCAAAGACATGGTACTCCTAAATTAAAGAATATGGCTGTGGATGCAGGGCTAGAGACCTGGACTTAGCATTTCCTTCACATTATAAACCCTTCTAGGGCAGGGCGGTGGTGTTGCACCCCTTTAATTCCAGCACAGAGGCAGGGGATCTCTGTGAGTTCGAGACCAGCCTGGTCTACAAGAGCTAGTTCCAGGACAGCCTCCAAAGCCACAGGGAAACCCTGTCTTGAAAAACCAAAAATAAATAAATAAATAAATAAATAAATAAATAAATAAGTATAAATAAATAAAAATAAAAATAAACCCTTCTAGGAGGCACAGATGGACATGCTCCGATGAAAAATAGCCTTGTTCTCACCACTAGAGCCAGAGCCTCACCAAACACAACTGCGGCGATGATTCCTCTGCATACACCTCAGTTCTGTCAGACAGAGAACACATTCTCCATGATGTTGTCTAACAGTGGGCTGCTTGGTCTGTGTCACATGTTGTCCTCCATGCCCAGCTTGTTAGATACTGCTCTGGCTTTGTTTTTATAAATGCAAATCTAAAGCATGGTATGGTATTTTGGTAGGTTTTTTTGTTTTGTTTGTTTGTTTGTTTGTTTTTTCGAGACAGGGTTTCTCTGTATAGCTTTGGAGCCTATCCTGGCACACAGGCTGACCTTGAACTCACAGAGATCCGCCTGCCTCTGCCTCCCGAGTGCTGGGATTAAAGGCATGTGCCACCAACGCCCGGCTATTTTGGTAGTTTGAATGTAATTGGCCCCCATAAGCTCATTGGGAGTGGCACTATTAGGAGGTGTGCCTTTGTTGAAGTAGGTGTGACCTTGTTGGAGTAAGTGTGTTACTGTGGGGTGAGCTTTGAGGTCTCTTATTCTCAAGACATGCACAGTTCACTTCCTGTTGCATATGGATCAAGATCTACTAACTTTCAGCTCCTTCTCCAGGACCGTGTCTGCCTGTATGCCACCATGTCCTGGTCATGATGACAAATATTAAACCTCTAAAACTGTAAGTCACCAATTAAATATTTTCCTTTATAAAAGTTGCTGTGGTCATAGTGTCTCTTCACTGCAATTAAAACCCTAATGAAGACAGTATGGAATGTTTAGAATCTTAATAGAGAGGCTCACTCCCTAAACAGTGAGTAGGAACCCAGACTTGTTTTAACAACCATAATGTAACACTAAGCAAACAGAAATTCCACTCCTGCCCAATGGGATCCCAAAGATTTTTGGCTTGCTTGATTTCTTATTTCTGGGTATAAGATGCATTGAAAGCTACCAGAAAAGTCAGTAAACTATCCAAACACACTGAGGCATGAGGACACAGGATTCAGGAATGGAGCATCCAAATAAATCAGTAATAGAAAGTTCAAGATTAGAAAGACTGGGGAGTTGTTGCAGAGGGTGAGAGTCAGGCTGTTCAGACCTGTTCTCATTGCACTTGCACCTTAGCCTAAACTTGCTGTCGAGTCACAGCCTCCATCGTCAAAGTATATTATGTCACCTAGACTAGTCATTGAACATTAGTGATATGCAGAAATAAACTCATGAATCACTTGATTTGACTTTAGGACAATACCTTGATATATAACTGGGGGATGGGACAAGACAGAAACAACAGAATTGTTCAGAGTATGAGTCAAGGTCTTGTGTAAAAGGAGGCAGTGGTCCCTTGGGGTAAAAAGCAGAAGGTCCCTCTGGGGTCAAATCAGAAGGTATAAGCTGAGCTTGCTAGAGGAATCCTCCATAGTTGAGGAACACATGCTTCCTCTCCTGATGTTGTACTTCTGAGCTGATGTAGAACATGTATAACAATATTTGTCTTCAGTACTGTGGGAAACTGAATTCTATATGTGCATCTTGGACTAGTTATCCTAAAAATATTATTGGGTTGCAATTATTTCAGTGAATCTCTACCTACCAAGGGAAAATTGTAAGGCATCCTCTATTGTGCACAGACAGATGCAGATGATTGAATGCATAAAAGGGACCAGATTTTATACACATCCACACAAAGAGAAGAAAAACCCTCAGTTCATTTAGTTGGATACTGAAGCAACTTTAGGATGTTGTAGAAGAAGCAGCATACTCCTTTGGTACCATGGACACTAAAGATCAGTGTGACCCTGATTCAGACACTTAGTTAAGATTACAACCCATTGAAAAAGCATGGGTAAATTTCATGTGGCTTTAAAAAAAATTCATCCTGGAGCACCCTTTCTCAGAAAGAGACAAATATTGTTTGCTTAGCTATATTAATTGAAAAATGTCTTGTACAATTTTCCGACTCAAATTTTGTTGAACTGTGGACTTATGGGTCTCTACACTCTGACAAAGCAAGCACTTCATCCTGGCTCTCTTTTATAGTGTAATTTATTTTATTGTGACAGGATTTCACTAAATAACCATGGCTGGCCTGCAACTCACTATGTAGACTAGGTTACCCTCAAATTCACAAAAAAAAAAAAAAATACCTTTCTCTGTCTCTTGAGTTCTGGGATTAAAGATCTATACCACCATGTCTAGCTCTTCATCTTTGCTCTTCATACTAATTCATACATGAATTTGTAGGTTCCCCATCTGTCTCAATTCCAGGAACTCCTGGCAGCGGCTTACATTTTAAAAATATGCCAAAGTCTCTATTATGATACCTGCTACATACCAATATCTTGTTAAGTGTTTCCTAAATCTAAGTCTATGAAAACAGAATCTATTTAAAATATATTTCTCAGAAAAATGTATAATCATCGGTAGCTTCAAAATTGCAAAATTAAGTAGCTTCTGTCTTTACCAGCATTCATTTGACCAAAGATACAAAGGGGACTTGAATTTTGCATGGCAGATCTATGAACTCCTCAGATTTTTTCCTGTTTTGGACATATCTTATTTCACATCTAGCTTTCAAGTTATTTTCTTTCACATTTTAGTGCTGCCCCACCAAATACTTTCATAAGCAAATACACTGATAGATTATGCAGGTAGTCTGAGAAACTGAATGATGGAAGGAAGAAGACAGACGCCCAGAAGGTGGGAGAGAAATGCAGATATGCAGAAATGCAGGCAGGTTCCTGGAGCTCATTGATCAGCCAGCCTAAAGAAACAATAAGCTCCAGGTTCAGTAAGAAGCTCTTTTGTCAAAAACTCAGACATCAAGTGATTGAAGGACACACCTAACACTGACTTCTGCTCTCCACACACACACATGCACACTAGCACCACCATGCATCTAACACATGCATGTACACACACACACACACACACACACACACACACACACACACACACACACACACACACACTAATTTGAAAGTAATGCTGGGTATGGCAGCTCTTCATCCTCACATGGTAGAAATGGAAGCAGAGGAGTGTCCATCAGTCAAGGCCAGCCTGGGCTAGATGGGGAATTCAAAGATTCCCTGACATTCATAGTAAATCCGTGTTTCAAAAAGCAAAATGAAAAACACAACAAAAAGTTTAGAAGACTGTATTAGTTGTCTTCATAAACGAGTGTCATTTGTTCTAATAAGACTCTCCCAGGGAAGCTGAATTCTATGGAAATTCTTTAAAATATTTAGTGAGCAAGAAACTTCAGATTCAAATAAGGCACAAGGAAATCATTAGCATGTTTTTTCTGATGTATATGCCCATTGTATTCCATTATATTTTGGGGGTATATATGCCTTTGTTAAAGCTTATTAATTCACAACCATAAAAATAGATTCATTAGAAGACTGGACATGGTGGCACACCCTATTAATCCCAGTAGTTAACAGGTTGAGACAAGTGGATCTCTATGAGTTCTAAGCCAGACTGGTCTACAAAGCCAGTTCCAGGACTGCCAGAGCTACATAGTGAGATTCTATCTTAAGCAAACAAACAAACAAAAATTAGATTAATTAAATGAATTTTTGGCTTTTGGGAGATTTTTGGTGGAGCTTAAAATATTTCATATAATTGAAAACAAACTTTGTACAAGTCATAAAATCATCTCAAATTTGTAATCAATTAGATTTTAAAATATGAATAACAGAGATATACTATTTAGGCTCCCCCCAAGTCCCATGTAAAAATGAATACCAAGTTTTTAAACCACACATGCAACCATCTCTCCCAAGTTGTATATTTTTCCTATTGAAAAATCATAGATGCATTTTTCTGTTTTAAATCTCCAACAAAGCCTATTTTCTCTCTTTTTTTTCCCAACTTTTTTATTTGAATTAGAAACAGGATTGTTTTACATGACAATCCCATTTCCCTTCTCCCACCCATCCTCCCTTACCCACCCCCCCCCAACTAAAACCTTATCCGTCACTTATCTTTTCTGCTCCCCCTGGATGGTGAGGCCTTCCATAGGGTTTCATCAGAGTCTTTCGTTTCATTTGGGGTAGGGCCTAGGCCCACCCCCATGTGTCTTGGCTCAGGGAGTATTCCTCTATATAGACTGGGCTCCCAAAGTCCACTCCTATGCTAGGGATAAATACTGGGCTTCTACAGGAGGTTCCATAGATTTCTGAGGTTTCCTCACAGAAATCCATGTTCCTTGGGTCTGGATCAGTCCCATGCTGGTATTCCAGCTATCAGACTGGGGAGCAAGAGTTCCTGGATGTTCAGGTCAGCTGTTTCTGTGTGTTTCACCAGCATGGTCTGGACCTCTGTGCTCTTCACTGGTCTTTCTCTGCATCTGGGTTCCAGTTCAGATCTGTGATTAGTTATGGGTGTCTGCTTCTACTTCCACCAGCTGCTGGATGAAGGCATATAAGTCAGTCATCAATCTCATAATCAGGGGAGGGCATTTAAGGTAGCCTCTCCTGCATTGCTGAGATAGTTAGCTGGTGTCATCTTTGTAGATCTCCAGACATTTCCCTAGTGCCTGATTTCTCTGTAAACCAAAAATGTCTCCCTCTATTATGATATCTCCATTCTTGTTATTGTGTATTCTTCCCCTGACTCATATTTTCTGCTCCCTCATGTCCTCGGCATCCCCCTTCCTCTTCCCTTCTCATTATCCTAGCTCCCTCCCCCATCTTTCCGTGCTCCCAATTTGCTCAGCAGATCTTGAACCTCTCCCCTTCTCCAGGGAACCATGTATGTCTCTCTTAGGGACCTCCATGTTTATTAGCTTCTTTGGCATTGTGGATTGTAGGCTGGTAATCCTTACTCTATGTCTAAAATCCGAATATGAGTGAGTACATACCATGTTTGTCTTTTTGCAATTGGGTTACCTCGCTCAGAATGGTTTCTTCTAGATCCATCCATTTTCCTGCAAATTTCAAGATTCCATTGTTTTTTTCTGCTGAGTAGTACTCCATTGTGTAAATGTACCACATTTTCTCTATCCATTCTTCGGTTGAGGGGCATCTAGGCTGCTTCCAGTTTCTGGATATTACAAATAGTGCTGCTATGAACATCGTTGAATATATGTCCTTGTTGTATGAATGTGCTTCTTTTGGGTATATGCCTAAGAGTGGAATTGCTGTATCTTGTGGTAGACTCATTCCCATTTTTTTTCCAAAGTGGCTGTATACAAGTTGGCACTCCCACCAGCAGTGGAGAAGTGTTCCCCTTTCTCCACATCCTCTCCAACATGAACTGTCATTTGTGTTTTTGATTTTGGCCATTCTGACAGGAGTAAGATGGTATCTCAGAGTTGTTTTGATTTGCATTTCCCTGATGGCTAAGGATGTTGAACACTTTCTTATGTGTCTTTCAGCCATTTTAGATTCCTCTATTGAGAATTGTCTATTTAGTTCTGTACCCCACTTTTTAATTGGGTTGTTTGGTGTTTTGGAGACTAGCTTCTTGAGTTCTTTGTATATTTTGGAGATCAGCCCTCTGTCAGATGTGGGGTTGGTGAATATCTTTTCCCAGTCTGTGGGCTGTCGTTTTGTCTTGCCTACTGTCTCCTTTGCCTTACAGAAGCTTCTCAGTTTCAGGAGGTCCCGTTTATCAATTGTTGATCTCAGTGTCTGTGCTACTGGTGTAATGTTCAGGAATCGGTCTCCTGTACCGATTAATTCAAGGGTATTTCCTACTTTGTCTTCTAATAGGTTCAGTGTAGTTGGATTTATGTTGAGATCTTTGATCCAATCACCTTGCACAAAACAAAGCCTATTTTCTAAAGCATAAGCAGAGATGTAACAGGAAGGTGGGGGCTGAACAATGTCTGAGTCAGTGTTCTACTGCTGCAAGGAGATACCATAACCAAGATCATCTATTATCATCATGGCAGTGAGCATGGCTGTAGGCATAATGCTGAAGAAGTATCTGGGATCTTCATGTCTGATCCATCAGTAGGCAGCATGCTGATAAAAATAGACACAAGAGGCCTAGTTTGGGCTTTTGAAACCTCAACGTCCAGCTGTAGGGACACACCTTCTCCAACAAGGCCATACCTACTCCAACAGGGCCACACTTCCTCCAATAGGACCACACCTATTCCAACTGGACCACACCTACTCCAATAGGGCCACACCTATTCCAACAGGGCCACACATCCTAATCCTTACTTGAATAGACCACCAATTAGGAACTAGGCATTCAGATATATGAACCTATTTGAGCTATTTTCATTCAAACCACCACAAATTTTGTCAAAGAACGTGGTACACACGCGTATGAAATTATCTTTATCAATCCCGTCACAAAGTTACTATGAAGATATTCCAATAAAATAAATACACTTAGAAGACAGAAAGATACAAACTATGGCAGTGTTTGCTGCATTTACCTTGTTTTGCATTTTTCAGATTTGCTGTCAGCTCATGTCAACATAGCCTGGAATACTCACTAACAGAGCCAGTTCTAGAATCCTGCTTTGATAAATATTGATGAGACAGTCATTTTGACACCTGTGGCCCCGGGGCCTCACTTTAAGAAATCCTGAGTTTTGTCCTTCATCATAGCAGTGCCTTGAAAATAAAATAAGAAACATGAATGCAATGGTTCTCAACCTGGCAGTACATCAGAGGCCCCAGTCTGGGGCTCCGCCAACTGCTCCAGGTGATTCTGGATGACAATCAAGGTGGAGAGCAGTTGGCTAGACAGTTCTGTGACACACTTCCTCATGGTGCTTGTACAATGTCATCATTAGTAACCAAAGCCATGTCTAGCTAGAAGCAACACCAACAAAAACACATCTATTACATTTCTTCATCTTTCATTGCTTAGCCACTGAGAATGGTGACTCTCAGGATGGCCACCCACATGGAAAAAGCATGGTTTCTTTCAATATTCCCAAGACTGTGGAATGTAGGAGGGTGTCCACCACAGCAGTGCTCACTGCCATCCACATTCCTTCCTTTCTTGATCTAACATCTATTTGTGGGTGTTGGAGGACCTGGTGGAATAAGTCTTGAAATATCCATCCCTCAAACATGTCAGAAACCAGAAAGCAGTACTCCCTTGCACAGTCAACTTTACAACCTCTCCCTGCCTCCCCTCTTCTTTTATGGACCAAAATATGGAGAACAGAGAAGAACCTTCAAATACTCCTGCATAGAGAATAGAAAGGACACTACCACGATAAGATCTGCTAAAAGAATGGGCTCAGAGCTCCATGTAGAACTCAAGCTCCATAGGGTGACTGTGGTTTTGTCTTTGGTCTGTTTATCTTGGTATGCACAGTGTTGTTCCCCTGGCTGTGAAACACCTGTCACTGACACTTTGCAATTCAGCTATATTACAGAAGACGCACTCTGAGTATGCAAAGGATCAGCTGCTTAAAAAATATGAAATGTGATGTTTTGGAAAGATTATTTCATAAGGGCAAACTAAGCTATTGTCTCCAACCACATGTCTAAATTCCAAATGGATCAAGAAGTCACATACAAAAGATAAACTTGTGAAAGTGCCAGAGAAAAACCACTGTGGATAATCACTTTATAGTCTTCTAGTGCTTCTCTGTGATTGAAAGCCCCAAAATAATATAAGAAAAATTTGGTAAATTCAGCTACATAAATGGTCTGAAATGCATGTCAGAAGACATGATCAACAATTAAAGGCAAGCAACAGACTGTGCCCAAATACTAGCCGATTACATTACAAGGCTAATATAAGCATATTAAGGCTAATAAAAATACATAAGAAAAAAGCCAGAGATGATAAAATGAGATTGAGGAAAGACAGAAGTGGGAAGAAAAAGAACAAAACATACAACTCTAGGAACAACTGTCAACATAAATGGATCTACTATGTCGTAGGCTCCAGGTGAGCTCTGCACACATACACATTTTATTACATGCAATTCTTAAAGCATAAGTAGTTGCTATGGTTCTCTGAAGTACAGATGCAAGGATACAGAGGCACCAAAAGTGAAATCATTGGTCTCAGAGTTGGTAAATGATGGAGTCTGAATCTCATTCTGAGGGGTGGGCTCTCTTAACTGCTAAGTACACTTCCTGTCCTCCCAGGATAAAGGCACATTACACCACATCAAAGTTCAACCTTTCCCATCTCAGACAAAAACGTAAAATGTCCCAAGCTACTTCTTATGTGGTATTGCTAGTGAAGTATAAACAATCGCATCCTTTCTAGGCAACCCAACAATTCTATTTCTGGTCATTTGTCACACACATATGCAACTCTTCTGACTGATAAGGTTAGCATTCCTGTAGGATTTCTTTGTAAACACAAAACATTGGAAAATGTCTACATGCCCATCATAGGGCTACAGTCTTTGAGTGAAATGCTATAGATGCTAAAGAAAGCAGTGTTCTATCTACCGATACAGAACAAGCATGGATGCACAGCAAACCCAGGAAGCAAACACAGACACAGATGTTATAATGTGCCATGTGTCGTCTTTTGTGAAGAAAAAAGAATTAATATATTTGTCATGTGGTCTAGGGAGACAATGTGGTAGTTTGAAAGAAAGTGATCCCCATAGGCAGTGCCAATGTTAGAAGGTCTGACCTTGTTGAAGTAGGTTTGGCCTTGGTGGAGGAGGTGAGTCACTGTGCAACTGGGCTTTCAGTTTTCCTATGCTCACGCTACTTCTTGTTACCTTCATATGAACATGTAGGAGCTCCTTCTCCTGCACCATGTCTGCCTGCATGCTGCCATGTGCCACCATGATGATAATGGACTGAACCTTTGAACTGAAAGCCACCACCTCAATTAAATATTTTCCTTGGTAAAGTTTCAGTGGTAGTGGTGTCTCTTCACAGTAACAGCAACACTAACTACGACAGAAGATAAAGAAGATTCTAATTCTAAATCCAAGTGAAAGTCATAACAAAACCTTGGCACCCCTGATTTTTAAGTTAAAGTAAGATGGCAGGATCATGAGTCTGTGCTGTACTTAGCTTTGAGGTCCCAGCACAGATGACAGGATTTGTCATCTCCAGTGAAGTTCCAGAATACAGCTTTTGGTCCACAAGACCATCTAGTCAGTAGTTCCACCATCTGCATCGGTGGATGAACTGGTTTTCATGCTGTCCTACTTTTGTACTTCAGCCTCTGCATCATCTCCTCTGATTCCATTGCTCTCACTATTCAGAAATAAACTTCCATCATCAATGTCTCTCTGGCCTTCAGTGACCTTTGTAAGTATATGGAACTCTTGAGGACAAGTCTTTTCAAAGTTGACTGTTTAGGGATACATATCCAGAAGGTTACAGTCCCCCTAATTTATATTAAAACCTAATTATCACCATAATAGTGTTCTGGTGGGCCTTTGCAGGAGATGATTGGGCCACAAGGGTGAACCCTCAGGAATGGGATTTAGTGATCTTATACAAAGGGCTCAAGATAGCTCAATCATCTCTTCCATCATGTGAAGGCATAGCAGGAGCTCACATTCATGAATGTGAACATGGGCCCTCACTGGGCATGAATTCTGCAGGCACCTTGATCTTAGACATCCTAGCTTCAAGGAACAAGAGAGAAGAATTTCCATGGATTATATATTTATACTGTAAGTCTGTTGTGCTTTATTTCAGCATCCAAAACTAAGAGAAAAGCCATACAGAACAGTGGGATTCGTTGTCCTTATTTTACTTGACTAAGTAATGTAGGCAAAATTATGTATTATATATTACATGTTATATGTTACATCTTCTCTTAACATTTGCTTTCTGTTTCCTAAAAATATAAAAGTATGTCACTCATCTAGAAGTAACTTTAACCAAGAACCCCCAGAAATATTTTGTTTAAAAGTTTGAGGCAATTATTCCTTCAAATAAGTTCAGCTTCTTATAATCCATGAAATAAATTACTTATTTTAGAAATTACCTTTATACAAAAATCAGTAGATGACTCCTTGGCTTAAAAAAAAATGTGCTTAAGTAGGAAGCAAGAGCACCTCTAAAATATCTTAATTACCTATGTAAAAGAGCACTGGAATCTGCTAAATAAAGAAAATGTATTTGTTTATTTTTTGATGTCAAAGTAGACACATTTAATTTTTGAATGAATTGTGAGCTGCCATGTGGGCACTGGGAATTGAACCTGAGTCTTCTGGAAGAGCAGCCAGTGCTTTTAACCACTGAGCCATCTCTCCAGTCTTTTGAATGAATTGTAAAGTTCTTTGACTTCAGTATCTTAAATACAAAGTTCTAACAATTTCCCACCCAATCAATGTAAGTCAGTAAAATATAAACAAAATTCTTTTTTGTGCTTCAACAAGGGGATGTCTACAACTGGGTTACAGTTGCACAAACCGACAAAGATTCATACTTAATGCAAGAACAGATTTCTAGGTTTGAGGAGGTGATAGTCATAGCATAGACTTGATCGCACCCACCACCATCACCTTTAAGGACTTGCCATTCTTGTTTCTGGTCCTTTCTTCCAATTCTAACCACACCAAACCCAAGGGAACTCACTTTTATGTCATATCCACCGTTATAGGCCTCCTTCTCCATAAGTCTCTTCACATTGTCCTATAGAGTGTAGAGTTTGTCTTAATTAATACAGCTGAAGCTGGTATGGTAGTGTCACATGCCTTCATCACACCCTCTTGCAGAGCAAACTTAACTGGTATCCTGCTACATTTCCATCAGTAACTATCTTGCAAAGACTTAACTGCATTCCAGCATTGCCTCCTGATGTGCATAATGGAAAACCAAAATCAGAAAACCTAAAAGCTCAAAAGAGGTAAGCAACAAAGCTAGCTGCCATCTGTCAGTAGGACAGAGCTATGACAGGAGCATACAAGGATCTAGCAAACCTCTGGGGTCAAGTCAAGCTGAAACTGTTTGTTCATTTTGCTTTAGTGGATATAAATTAACTCCAGAAAGATGGTGTAGGGTTAGGTAAGCTGAGCAAGGCCTTCAGGACAGAGTGAGTAGTGTATATGACCACATAGATGGTAGGCAGTATAGAGGAATGAGTCTAGAATCAAAGATCTCTGTTGAGAAAAGAGGTGGCTGCCTGCCATGACATCATTACATCTTCTGTAAACCCCAGGCCCTACACTTTCCTGACAGCATGCCACCACTGTTGTCTGCTGTCTTTTGATAAATCAGCCCTGGGGACTGAATGGGATACGGGAAAAGCAGCCTTGGGCATCCTTTCCTAGCCAGACAGGAGAAAAGCAGAGGTGGGAAGTGTAGGGGAGGAGGTTGGGAGACTGGCAAGGGAGCACCAGTGTTCAAAGAGCCATGTTGGCTTTTTCTGGGAGCTCTGCTTTATGCCATCCAGACTTACTTTAGCCGCCTGGAGACTGTGACTAGAACACACACAGTCTAAAAATCAGTCCCCAGTAGTGAAAAGCAGGTCACATTTCCTGGCTATTCTTGTTTTGCTACCATGATCAAATGACATTTACGGCAGCATTCCCATCTGGAGAGGCCCTCAAGAACTCTAAGCATTCTGAATCAGTGTGAGAGACTGCGTTTTGTACAATGCCAAGCCCAATTTATCAGCAGTAATCACTGGCTTCCTTAGGACTCCTTCAGAGTGGCTTCATGAATGAATGATAATATCTTCTAAGATCACAGGCTCTCAAAGCTGAGTTTCAGTAGCCCAGAGCAATAAACATCACAGAGGGTATCATGAAGGGGGTAGGTTAGCAAGCACTTTAATTTTTTTATAAAAGAAATTATGTATGGATGATCTCTTTAAAAAAAAACTGAAACAAGACAATGCAAATCAACATAAATGAGCAGGTAGAATTCCAGAGAGAAACAAAAAGGAAAACTAAAAATGTTACAAAATAATAGCTACAAGGGAAACAACAACAGTTAAAATAATTAGAAACCCAACAATTAGGAACACCACTGATAAGCTAGAGGAAAGAATGCAGAAGAAACAAAAACAGATTTTATAGATGAGAGATGAAATTTTGCACAATTAATGTCAAGAAAGACTCACTGAATGAAACAGAAAATTTAGAATACAATGAAGTCAAAACCTCTTTTGAAATTGATAATTGAACTTTCCAATCAAAAGTGCCCACTCACTCACAGAACATTGGTAAAATTTCCTAGGAGGTATGTCTTTAAAAAAAAATACATACTATTCCCCACAAAGAAAAATAAAAATAAGGGAAACTCCATTTGAATACACATGTTGTTACTAAATCTCAAGAATATTTTTAAAGTATTGTAATTGCATGCATGATGGAAAGATTCTTTTGCTCTTGTTTTCCTCAACAGTGAGAGCCACTAGCAGAGGACATTAGTGTGGACCCCAACATGTTATAGGGACAAGAGTGAAGGTGTTCAGTCGCAGTTCTGTGAAAGTTTGCAACCAACCAGCGCTCAGAATCCACCAGGGCCACAGCAGAGCCCTTAAGCTCTGGAGAGGACACACTGGGCCTGAGCATCAAAAGACAGAGACTCTAATCACATAAGAGCTGATTTCCAGTCCTGATAGACTTCACACCAGGGTACTGCCATGGCCAAAAGTGCTAAGTCAAGTACTGCTGAAATAAATCATGGGAAACAACAAACTATTGAAAAAGGGCTCCTAACCAAAGTCTTTTCATTTTTACGCTCATTTGCATTCTACTTACTCTGAAGATTTTGATGCAATTCGAAGTGGGAATAACCATTGTAAAGGAAATAAGAGCTGGAAACCAATAAAACCTCTAAACTACAGTCCATTTAACATTACAGCCTCTATTAAAACTACCATGTATACTGTAAATGCCCCCAGTAAGACATTTTACAATTTTGGCTTTCTTTGAACTTCATATTCATTTTTTCTTCCCTCAAGTAATAATGAACACAATAAAATATTTCTTCTTTTGGATTAAAAAAGAGATTAACAAATGTGTAAGCATAATTTCCATTAACAATAATAATCATCCCTCTTCATATAAACATCAAGTAGATGGTTTCATGTAGATGTGTATAATGATATCCACAACTCTAGTCATTAAGACAGATTTTCGGTGCTTTTCCAATACTTAGTTTATTCTTAAGCATTATGTTCATTCGTTGTTAATTGAGTCACTACTAAAACCCAGACACGGTGAGAGCTAGTAGTTTAGAAAGAACAAGGTGGTTAATCCTTTAAAAACACAAAGTCTATTAGACAAGAAATATGTAATGGTTAGTTCTTTATTTAAAATGATTTATTTATTTTTCTACATACATTGGTGTACATGTTTGACTGCATGTATGTCTGTATGAGGATGTTGGATCCCCTGGAACTGGAGTTACAGACAGTTGTGAGCTTTCATGTGGGGTGCTAGGAACTGAACCTGGGTCCTCTGGAAGACCTGCTAGTGCTCTTAACCACTGAGCCATCGCTCTAGCCCAAGTCCCTAATTCTCAAGCTCTACAAAGATGAAGTAGTTGGAATTATCAGGGTAGACCTCACATGTTGTCTGGTCTTTTACTACAAAATAAGATGTGGCTACTGTCAAGAGAGGATGGGAAGCCAAAGAGAAAGGTTTGGCTTAGTGCCAGACAGTTAATGCAAATGGTCCTCACTTGTAACACATGGTGTTTATCACTTTTACTTTGCTGTGGCCACCTACTTGACCAGCAAGGTTGATTTGGGCTCCTGTTTTCAGAGAGACTTCAGTCCATTCTGGCAGAGAAGGCATAACAGAGTGTCTCTGTCCTGAGGAGTGCATGGTGGAAGCTTGCTCACATACATGGACCAGGAAACAGTGGAACCATGGCTGGTTCCCATAGAAAATATCACCTTCAAAACCTGTCCCTTGCCATCTACTCTGCCAGCTAGGCCTTTCCTCCTAAAGGCTCCACAGCCTATAAGACAGCCCTGAGAGCTAAAGGACAGACTAGTAACAAGATGAGAGCCATGGGGGCCACTCCAGATTCAAACCACAGCACACATAAATGCTTACTTTCAACCATGTAGATGTAAGTATGTAGAGTGTGGCCAAAAATAATCTCTAGTGTTTCTCCCACTGCCTACTGCCCTCTGAAGAGAAGGACTGCTTAGAAGGGTCAGCAGTAGAAGGGAGAGGGCCAGGGATGAAGCAAAGGCCTTCCTGTGACTGCTTCTGCATATGATTTATTTCTTCTGTAAACTTTTATTCGGCCATTCAAGCCCCACCAAATCTGATTCCTACCCCAGCAAACTTGTAGAAAGCCTTGCTGAGTCTCAGGATTGTATGCCTAATGTTTTTGTTCCTTTAGATTTGTCAGCAGAAGCAGTGGAAATTTCCCCATCACTGTCACACTCAGACTGCTAGGATCAATGGTATCCCATATTTTGTATCTTTCATTGATTGATTGATTTCCTGTCTTAGGGTTCTATCCTGTTGCCATGATAAAATACCCTTACAGAGCTACTTAAGGAAGAAAGGGTTTATTCTGGTTCATAGTTCAAAGGTCCCGCTATCGAAGCAGGGAAATCAAGGAGCAGGGATGACTCGATGGAGCTGGTTACATCACATCCATTATCAAGAAGCAGACAGCTACAGATAAATGTCTGTGTTCTACTCACTTTCCTCTTTTTGTACAGTATGGGATCCCTATCCAGATAATGCTGCAGCTCACGGAGGGCAGGGCTTCCTACTTCAATAACCTTATGGGGATAGCCTCTTGCAGGCAGCCCCACTCTTCTCCCAAGTGATTCTACACTTCATCGAGTTGACAACTGAGATTAATCAGCACGCTCCTTCAAAGGACGCTGACACCAAGTAGATTGTCCTCTGTATGGAGAGTCCTTGGACTCTCATCCTCTGCCTGGCCCTGATACCTTCCTCTTCCCACTCAACGTGCCTCCTAGGCCACGTGGTGTCATCAGTTTCTGCATCATCCATTTGTTGATGATCATCAAATGTATGCTTTAGGTCACCCGAGAAATCTACAGCATGCTTTCATTTGTCTACAAAGGTTACCTGTCTCAGCAGAACCTGTCATACTCAAAGGACCCAACAGTTAACATGTGATCCTGTCTTCCATGTTAACTATATTAAGATGAATTTTCCATCTACTCAGAAAGGCATCCTACCTCACTAAACTTCCTGTTATACAGTAACTACATAGTGGTTGCTTATAGTAAATTTTGACATATTTTCAAAGAAGAGATCAGGTACCTTTTACTCAGTGTCCTCTCTTAAGTTGTGTAAACATAAGGTGGTATTTAAATGACAATATGCATTCACTGTATTGTGATTTTAGGCAAAGAACTACTAATTTATTTATTTATTTTGGTGAAAGGTAAGTTACCACAGGACAGATTACATCAGAGCAGGAGACCATGGGAGAGGAAAAGGTTACATGATGAGACTGGAAGACAGAAAGGATGGGGGGAGGTAGACTCACTCCTGTCTCTAGTATATCACGAGGCCTGTTCACACCAAGGGTTATACATAATGAGAGGCCAGACTCACTCCTGTATCCAGTGTATCAAGAGACCTGTTCACACCAATGGTTGTACATAATGAGGGGCCAGACTCACTCCTGTGTCCAGTGTATCAAGAGACCTGTTCACACCTAGGGTTATACATTTATGAGGGGGCAGAGGACTAATCAGTGCAATAAAAACTCAAGAAAAAAATCTTAAGCAAGAAAGGTTATAACTTCTTTTTCATTTAAATTAGTTCAGTGCACATTTAGTTCTGAGGTGGACACTTGCCAACCACAGGATTGGTATCCTTGTGGCTTCATCTGTGCACCAATTACATTGTAGTTCTCTAAAATGGCCAGAAAAAGCCTGAATTTGAAACACAAGTTGTCATCTCCTTGAACTCTGAAATTTAAATTATAGTTTTATTGAATTCTTCTTTTCCTAAGTCCTGTAGACAGGCATGTTTATTCTACAGGTGGTATAGAGTACACCAGGCAATAAGGTATTTCCTATTTGTACCTAAGTACATGGTTCTTTGGTCTCCACATCCTGCTATCCTTTTTATTTAAAACAATGGTTCTCAACCTTCCCAATGCTGTGACCTGTTAATACAGCTCCTCATGTTGTGGTGACCCTAACCATAACATTATTTTCATTTCTACTTCATAACTGTAATTTTGCTACTGTTATGAATTGTAATGTAAATATCTGTGTTTTCTGATGGCCTTAGGTGACTCCTGTGAAAGGGTCATTTGACATCCCCCAAAATGGGTCTAGACCCACAGGTTGATAACCACTGATTTAAAAGGTGTTCTCCCTTCTCTGTGACAATGAATATTCGCATGTATTGTAAGGAATCTCTTCAAAATGCCTTTGACCTCTTCTGACTTGATAGTCTTAAAAACATTTGTTACTCTTGGACATCCTGTGTGTCACCTTATGGCACAATTTACTATCAATATATAACAGCGGGGCGTTGGTGACACAAGCCTTTAATCCCAGCACTCGGGAGGCAGAGGCAGGTGGATCTCTGTGAGTTCAAGGCCAGCCCAGTCTCCAGAGTGAGTGCCAGGATAGGCTCCAAAGCTACACAGAGAAGCCCTGTCTCGGGGATATATATATATATATATATATATATATATATATATATATCAGCGTTACACTCTTTCCAGTCAATTTATAATAAGCTATTTTAAATGATAATCTCCTGTTCCTTGAATAACATAGATTAAAATACAGCACTGTTTTGTAGATGGTGCCAAATCAAGGTAGTTAATGTTTTCTTTCATAAATAATAGAAAATAAATTTCAATATAGGCACTGAAAGCACAGATATGTTGACTGATCTCATCCATGCTAAGGTTTTCTTTTCCTGGGTGTAATGGTTGTGACTTTCCAGCAATCCCCAACTAGTGAATAATACTCTGTATGCGGAATTTTCTTCGTCTGTGTGGCTTCCTGATTACTAAGTCTTTCTAAATTAGAGCAAGCAATTTCTCTTTGTTTTACCTAATATTTGAAAATGGAAAGAGAGAGGGAGAGGTAGAGAAGGAGAGGGAGGGAGAGAAAAATCCCCTGGGCCACTGAAAATTATCCTTTCATTCCAGCCGCCTGCTTCAAGTCAGTCAAAACATCCCAGACTTCAAAAGGGGCATTCGGCCTTCTTAGGGCATTTTGGTGTCCCTCTCTGGTTGGCCTAGGAGGGATCGGTTATTTGGATAAATTAGTTTCTGGAGCCTGCTGGTCTTCTAGAAGACCTCAGTGTCTGACTGCAAATTAGTTCTATTGAACATGAAGAAATCCCTGGACAGGCTAGAAGAAATAAATGGTGATAAAATCTAATACTACAATGTTGGTAATGTGATTTTATTCTGCTGTGTAGCTTGTGAGCTCAGCTAATGCTGAATTAAATTTTTTACATTTTTGAAAAAAGGGGGCGTGAAGGCAGCAAATCAGATCAGCATACAAGTCCCAGCAGATTTAAAGTGAGACGTTCAGCAGGGTCCTTGCATGAGAACAAACGAAAATATCCCAGTTTCCCCCCAAGTCAGCTATATAAATAACAGTACAGATACAAACCCACTCTTTGGCACCCCTCCCCCACCCCAGGCAGGAAGTCAGGCGGTTGTTCAGGTTTTCCTGGGGCTGGGCCTGCTCCATGAGGCACCCCTGAGCCCTATGCTCTAAGGGTGCCTGAGCCTGAGGAAAGCAGATTCTAAAGGAAGAGGAACTGGCAGCCAAAACCAACAAACAGGGCCCCTCAAGCGGAACAATGGTCCAGAAAACTCAGCAAAAAAGAAAATAAACTTCATTGGCAGTTTGTTTTTTGACTGTTAAGGGCTTAGCTACAACTCTATCAAGACTTTTAAGAAGGTAAGAAAGTTCACACATGCTGCCTGCTCACAGCTGCTCCAGAGTTTATAGTGGGAATTTATCATCTTGTCTTGCCATGCCTAATCCACTTTAAGACATACTTGTGTCTTTTCTTTCCAGGGTAAACAGAAGAACCACACCTCTGAGAAAGAGAGGCAGTACTTCCTCTCCCACCTCCACAGCCTGGGGCCAGAGTTCAGCCTGGGTGAGAAGAGCCAGCTCTCAGGCCAAAGGCCTAATTCTTTCAAAGGGCTTAACACAGCTGAGGTAATGAGGATCAGAAAAACAGGCTGAGGCTGTGAAAGTTTGTCTAGATTCCGTACTACACGCCTGGAAAACCAGCCAGCCCTCGAAGCAGTATGTAATGGATGCAGGAAGTAAGTATGTAATGGATGCTCATTCTGAAACTTGCATAAGGACCTGTGGTTTCCACTTCTTTCCTTAGTGGTAAATAATATTCTGGGTCCTAGTGGTCCATGAATTTCAACTGGTAACTGTTTGAACAAGTTTTTAAAATAATATTTATTGTAGGCTGGACCTCTAGTATTACATTTGCATAATCATTCTTTAAAAGGGGGAAAAAATCTTTGTCCCCAGGTTGGATGGCTTCTAGATGGCTTGAAGGTTCAAATACATGCTGCTCTTGCAAAGGACCTAGGTTTGGTTCCCCGCATCCATATCAGGTAGCTCACAAACATCTGTCACTAGTTCCAGGTACTCTAAGTTGTCTGTTCTCCACAGACACATAACTTGCACGCATGGGGTGTGCATAAACTCATACATGCATATGCATAAACCAAAAATTAAATCAATAAACTTTTTCAGTATCTAAAAAATACTTACTGAGGATGACTTTGATCGAAATATATTGTATGCGTATATGAAATCTTCAAAAATAACAAAAGTATGTTATAAAACTCCACGCTATTTCTTAAACTCTAAGCCAATATTACTTAGACTTGAACTAAAGAGAATGTGATATAGTTAATTATGGGTTCAAGTGAATAGTAAAAATGAACATCTGTAGTATAATTAGTTGGTAATAATACCCATAAGCAAAAAAAAACTCCAAAATTAGTTCAATATAGATAATTATTATATTATATCTTAGATTTATCCTTGGTATCAATTACATTTCTATCACATGAAACCAAGATTAAGATTAAGTCTAATTTGGCCAGATGTTGTGACACACCCCTTTGATCCCAGCACTGGGATGCAGAGGATGGTAGATCTCTCTGAGTTTGAGCCTGATCTACATAGCAAGTTCCAGGCCAGCCAGGGTTACACAGCAAGACCCTGTCTCCAAAAGCAAAACAAAAATGTGTCCAATTTCTTCTAACAGTGCTGATAGGCAAGTTTTTAAAAGTTGGAACACCAAGAGCGATGTTCCATGAATATGTAAAGAATCCAGTTAAAATATACTCAAAGCAAGATGCAACTTGGTTTGTAGATTCTCTACAGAAATTTCTCGGTGGAATTCATGGGAAAGTGTCTAGTCTTTGGAGACCACCTAGAATTGCCTAACTTCTAGAAATCTTTAAAGGAAGAGATGGGTAGTGTTAGGAATAATGCACGAGGAACCTTGGCAGGTGAGGGTAACTGAGGTAGAGGGACAAACATGGCAGGCAGAAAGATCTTAATTTTATTAGAAAGGGAACAGGGGAGAGGGGGAGGTAAAGAGACACAGAAACAGAGTGAAGACAGAAGAGGGAGACGGAAAAGTCCTGTCTGCCCCAGAGGAGCAACAGGAAAGAGAGAGGGAAAAGAGAGAGGAGAGTGGAGAGAGAGCCTAAGTGGGAGGAGGTTTTTCTTTTAAAGGGGTCCTTTGCATATAGGCTGACCAGAGTGCTGCCTGAGTACATTCTGCCAGGTGACAGGGGCAGGCCAGCATAATGACTGAATCCTTACAGATGGCATCCTAGCACATTTTTTTAAACCACAAAAAATCTATATTTATTTTCCCCTCCCCAATTAAAATAAAGGAACTTCTTTGTGAACCATAGATTCATAGTTTTTAAACATTTCACAAGCAAGACCATGTTTCAATTTTTTCCCAAAGCAGCACCTATTTCCAAGTTTTTTTTTTACTATTTTTATTTGTTGACTGAATTAATTAATGACTGAAGAGTTCCCACTCTAAGACTGTAAGATCAGATCCATAGTTATCTACCTGAACATCTGTAAACAAGAAAACAAATGGAAAGAGGCAAGATAAGCAGCAAGCTTATCCCCATGTTAATTCATAACCAGAAAAGTTTACCCAACTCAGTCACAAATCAGTAAGTAATTTTTCTAGACCTTAAAAAGAATTAAGGATTTTTACTTGAGAGCTGACTGAGGGTTTGAAAGAATGCAAGAAATATTCAAAGTATTTCTAATTTCTATGTGTGTTATGTGAACCTTTCTGAAAAAACATAGGGAGCTTTCTTTAAAGGTCTATGTGAAGCCCACAGGGACATCAGAGTGTTAAGCACTTTTACTCCTTGGCTGTGGAAAAGCCACATTGATTCTTACAGCCCACCTTCCTATCTTTCATAGGATGCAATAAATCCCTAGGCCATGAAATCTCAGCCTTGGGAAGGATTTTAGAGGCAATCCCATCTCACCTTATCCTCTACACAGGAGTCTCCAGGAGATTATCACCAGATAGTAATGAGTTAGTACAGCAAACACAGCATATGTGAAGTCCATAGGGCTTCAGTGTCTCACACTTAATATGTATTCTTTGTCATAATAGGTCCAACCTAAGGACGGGAAACCAGTGCCTATAAGAAAAGCACATTCTTCTCTTCCTCTAAGGTGTAATATTGAGGACTGCCAATTGGTTTAATGTCTTAAAGACATATAATGTATGGAGAGCTCAACTATCAATGCCTTTTATTTTTGGTACACACATAAAAGCATTCTTGGAACAATGTCTCCAACTTTGCTATTTTTTAGGAGACTATCTTTGTCATTTTAAAATGCTTCATTAAATGGTAGAATAAATGATAGAATTGTAAACATTTAACAACATATATGTGCATATACATGCCTTTAGTATTTATGATCTTTTAAGATGAGTTGGGAATATTGTAAGAGTTTGAGACCTGACCTTCCAAAGTAATATCAAAATTTAATCAACTAGTACAGGAAATACAGATAATGGCCATTCACCTGAAGAACCACTACAGCAGAAATGAATAAAGTTAATGTAACTTTCAAAACCATTAATTCACTTTTATCCCCACAGTAAGGTATCTGTCTCAGAATTTCAGCACACGCTATGTGCACTAGATCAGTGACTTCTCTTACTCCCACTGCTGATGGATCTAGTAGAGTCATCACCAGAATGTCACATATAAATCAGATAATCATTTGAAACTTGTTGGCAACTGTTTTGTGTTAAGATGGCATCCTGGCTCACAGTTTGAAATCCATATTTCAAAGTGAAAAAATATTATTTGTCAGCAATTTTAAAAATACATTTCTTACTCAGGGTCCTGTAAGAAAGCTTAATGTATCATCAGATAATAATAATAATAACAATAATAATAATAATAATAACTTTTCTCTTTTCTTTCATGACGAGTACCAAAGAACTTCAAGGGTTTCATTTTAGCTGTGCTGCATGGGAGAAGAGGCATGTTTTTGTGTGTATTTTGCTACAGTGCTTAGTAAAGGCACTCATGAGCCTCTTCTGATGCTTGCAAGTGAGATACAGTTCTCTTTCTGTATGCTAGACAGAAAATATTTAGGAAAATAATTGCATATGTATTGAACATGTGTATGCTATTTCCTTTGTCATCATTCTCCAAATATCACACCATTTACATAGAAGTTTCACTGTCTTTGGTACTATACAAATCTAAAGATTAATATTTGAAACAAGGCCTTGATATATTTCCCAGGATGCTCTTGAACTCATGGGCTCAAGTGTATCCTCTCACCTCAGCTTCCAAGTAGCTTGGGACTACAAGCACAACTACACCAGGCTCCTGGAGACGACTCAAAGCATACAGAAGGGTGTGTGTGCATAAATATTTCCAAATCCATGCCTTTTTGTAGAAGACTAGGCTAAGCCTAGGCTGTACAACTGAGTTACACTCCTTGACCCAATGTCTGCTCAAGTGCTAAATTTTGGAATTATTTGTGACACAGCAGTAGACGACTGATACAATGTTTTCTGAATAAAATGAGTAAAATACTCAATATCTTTGAACCTAAGCTGAATGTTTTGGTATTAATAGGAACCGCCCCCCAGCCCGGCACTCAACCAATCCTTAATAGAAGACTACATAGTATCCCAGTTTTGAAGGTAAAGACACTGGCTCGGGGATGATCAGAGACTGACACACAGCTAGGCTGTAGCTACATCAGGACTTCTTCCAGCACCTGCTGCTGCCTGCTACACCAGCAGGCTCCCCTCACCACCCTCACAGGTATTCTCCTAGTCATACTGATTAAGAACCCAAGTTCAGTCATTGCTTTCATATGAGATGGGAATAAATGCACAGAGTTATATCAACTAATATATTTTTCAAAAGCCTAATGTCTGATGTGTCTTGTTTGAAACTGAATGAAATCTTAAGAAAATGTTGAGAATCCATCCCTCTGAGGCTAGTGTGGTGGAACATGCATGTAATCCCAGCATTGGGGAGTGGAGGGTAGAGGGCTCAGAAACGAAGATCAGGAGTTCAAGGCCTTGGCTGCTTAATGAGATCGAGGTCAGCCTGTGCTACATGAGAGCCTGTCAATAAAACAAACAAACAAAAAGCCTAAAAATAAAAATTCTTTTGCATTACAGTCATCTAGTTTAACTTAAGGCCACCGTGGAAAAACTTCTTCAATAAACGTGGCTCATTCGTGGGGGAAAATGTGATTAAGATCTTTGGTATGTGATTATTAACTGATTTTTACCACTTAGTTTCACTAATTTGCATAGGTTGAATTAATCTCTACTATTCAGTAGAGATTATAGACCTAGTTTTATAAAGGCACATATTCCTATGGTCACCATGCCAGAAATGTTGGTTCTTTCCTAGCAGTGGCATTTGTCATGGGATCAAGATCGCTTCCACTGCACCAAGCTCAGCAGCATCCCACAGCTCTGAGCCAGATTCTGGTCTGTTTCCAGAGATGCCTGGCTCCCTGGAGCCACAAGGCAGCAGCCAAGCCAGAGCTTGTGAAGGTTCCCCTCTGTTTACAGAACCTCCACTCCAGGCAATTGTATTTATTCATTCATTCTTTCAACCAAAACATTTTACCCATTTCTGACAGCACCAAACAGAGTGCCTCAGCACCAGAGGCAGCCCTGCTGTCTGTCCTTAAAGAGATCAGGATCTAAGGCAAACAGACTTTCAAATTAGGACTGACAACACAGAATAGGAAAAAAATCTATGCTAATTAGCAATTCAAAGCACTTACTGTTTGGAAAAAAGGTTTCTTTGGAGAAAGGGAAGAAAATATAAATAAACTGATTTCTGACTATATTCAGTTGACAAAAAAAGAAAATAAATGAAAAGATATAATAAATAAATAGATATAATAAATACAAAGTTATATTAACTACTAATTCTACTTATAGAATTGCATGTACATAATTATTTAAACTTCTTTATGTAATTGTCTTCAAACCTTTCTTCTTTCATTCAAAATTACTAAGTATTTTGAGCTGGAGAGTCTGCTCAGCAGTCAAGAACTTACACTGCTCTCATATAGGACCTGAGTTCAATTCCTGCTCCCACATCAGACAGATCGCAAATACTTATAATGCCAGTTCTATGGAATTTGACGTCTCTGGCCTCCAAGGGCACTGAGTGAGCATGTCCACATACATAATTAAAAATAAAACATTTTTTCCCAAAAAACCCGGAGTATTTTACTAATTTCAATTGAAAGATAGGTTGATAGGTTCAGTCCCTTAGTTGTCTGTCACAGTGTAACAAATTATCCCAGAATTGAGCACATTACTAGACACTAGCTTGAGGAATACAACGCAGTAGTGCAGTCTGCAATTATCTTATGCAAAACTCTAGGTTCCTCCATGGCAGCACAGGTAGGGGTGTGTGTGTGTGTGTGTGTGTGTGTGTGTGTGTGTGTGTGTGTGTGTGTGTATGGTGTGAGTGTGTGTATAGATATAGATAGATGGGCAGACAAATGAACATTTAAAAATACATTTTTATTACCATATGCAGTTTTACTAGAGCTACTGTCATTCCAGGTTCTATTTTGTTTGGCTCACTAATGTGGTTGCTGCAGAAGGCTACAGGTCTTGATCATGTTGTCCTGGCCACAGAGGAACTCCATGCCACAGTGGCTTTCATGATCTAGAATCCACAGTGACATGCCATCACTTCTTCCTTTTTTCCTGCTTAGAAATGCATCACCAGGTCCAGATGACACTCAAGGGGACAGATCCAAAGGGACCTTCCCAAGGAGGTCTGTCAACAAGCTCCTTGTCTTAAATGGGGTAATATCTGTGGATTATGCACAGGGATGGAGAGGTCTCTCTTTAGAAAATTCTACATATTTAAACGTCCTTTAAAGTAAATCATAGGAACCCTGGAGAGGATACCACAGATAAATTCCAGACAAACTAAAATGTGGAACTAAAGCATCACCACCATGTTAGTACAGATACAAAAGTGGAAGTTCCATGAACAACATTATTAGAGTTCCTTCCATTAACAATAATATTCATTGACTGCAAGATGAAGGATTCCGAGAAGGGCAGGGGTGGGGTGAAGAAAAGAAAAGAAAAACAGAATTCAGAACGTGGAGACTCACCCCAGTGGTGTTCAAATGCACTCCTGGAACTGTTGGGGAAGCACTTAAGCTCATGCTGACCCCAAATCTATGCCAGATTCTGTGCACTCCTTGACGACACACAGATTTATTTGCAATATAAACCACTTATGAACTTTAATTACCCAGTTCAATGAAAGCACCCAAAGAATGAGACAACGTTCAAATCAGAAGAGACTGTGTCCCAAATTCCCCATGTTAAAAATGAGGACAGTGCAGCCCACCAAGAGAAGAGAAGTCACCACAGATCTAACAGGCTAGCCTGACAAGAAGACAGTGACAAGTCTTGGCAGGAGAAATTGACCAATTGTAGAGGCACTTGCCAGTGACTTTCTGGAAGAGAACAACCCAGAGATCCTCACTGTGCCTGGATACAGGCACACTATCTCAGGACTCTATCCTATGTAACCATGTGGCTTTCAGCCACAGCTTTAGGGTTAGCACTGGTGACTGACAGATAGATCACACAGCGATAGAAGCACCATCGTCTCTCACAGTAGCAAAACTCTGCACAAACTTTTTGTTTTTATTCTTTTGGTTTTGCATTTTGTTTTAGAGCACTCATTATGAAGTTTGGACTGGCTTCAAGGTTGTAATCCTCCTGCCTCGCCTCATGAAAACCTCATGTCTGGCTGGGGTATTTTTTATTTTAAGAATTCAAACTAATCACCCTAGAACTTATTATTTTAAAAAATCAACTGTCAAGAAATCAGGTGTCAAGATTTGTGTTTACTCAGAGAAAGAGCTCCCCATGTGTCCTTGATGTGGAAGTGTGCTGACCAGAGGCAGCCAAAAGACAAATCCTCTCAGTTCTCAGTGGTTAGATCTCTCTCTCTCTCTCTCTCTCTCTCTCTCTCTCTCTCTCTCTCTCTCTCTCTCTCTCTCTCTGCCCACCTCTCTCTCTCTCCCCGTTCTTTCTAACACCAGTCACAAACAATTTCAATCTTTGTCACACTCCATTTATTTAGTGTGTGTAGACCAAGTGAGCTACACCAGAACACAAGATGTTGGCCAGCTCAGATAAACAAACGTTTACTGAGTGCCTATGGATGGCTTGTCATTGGGCTTGGCTTTGGAAATATAAACATGTCACTGTCCTGCCCCTGGAATAATTTTCCTGTCTAAGTTTTAGCTTTTACCTAAAATCATCCAACTGCTCTAACAACCTGGTGCCCAATTTGAACTTTGCTGATCTGTCTCTTCCAAGCTCTGGTGACATACTTTCTGAATGTGCCTAACCATGCTGACCTAGTCACATGACAAATCTCCCCCAATTCCTTCCCGTATAACCTTACCCTCCAGATTACAACTTCATCCTAATCCTATCCTGTGAATAAGCACCTATTGCACCTCAGTTAAGAGATGGTAACTTAATTCTCCCCTAGTCAAATACATTTTAATTTAATAAATACTATTAAGTACTTAGTGAACACGTGGGGTAGTATTAGCAATAACAGAAAACACTGAGTTGGCATGTATCCCTGTCATTATTCGAAGTCTCACATAGACCTCCCTTTAGGCTTCACAGTGCTCTGTGAACATCAGTTCATTGGCAGACCTGAAAATTGTCCCGGAGGAGGCATGTCCACTTGCTTGTGTTGTACAGTGAGTGAGCATCCCTAGCCCAGGTGTGTGCTCAGAGTCAAGCTGTAGACTCTGAGCCTGCTGTCTGCATGCTACATAGGTTATAATCAATCATTAGTCCCCACTTTGCAAATGGCTTAGGGATATTAAGAAACCTGCCTACGAGCAGAATGAAAGCCGAGAAGGTCTGTCTTATGCTCTTGCTAGAAGTTGCCCCAGGGTTTAGCACTAGTTGTTGCCTGCATTACTTTGCAGTTTACAGGTACTTTGGCATATACAAACTTATTTTCTCATTGCATGGACCCAGCAGTGGATATCTTATGATCTTATGATCTGTTTCTAAAAAAAAAAAAAAAAAAAAAAAAAAAAAAAAAAAAAAAAAAAAAGAAGCTCAGAAATAGATTTCTTGATGTTACTTGTTGAAATATTCCATAGTTAAAGCATCTCTTACCTGCTCCTTATCCCAAAATAGGGGAACAAACCTAGTGCTTTGTTTGCTTCTGAGCTACATTTCCAAACCTGATCCACAGGGAATTATCTGGGCTGTCTTTACGATACCCCACCTTCCTATGTTTAACTTGGCATTTGTTTAGCATGATGTGCCCAGTATAACTGGGCAAAACTACTGCAGTTCCAGACCTGACAACCTAGTACTAAAAGCATATATTCCTACACTTTCAAAAAAAGGGAGGGAAGAAACCCAGTGTGCTAAGCCAACAGCCTGCAGCTAATGGTTATAGGAAAGCCCTTAAGTGCTAGAAAACAATTACATGTGTTCATTATTAGATCTTCCATCAAGACACTTAGAATGTGGATGATGGCACAGCAAGGGCTAAGCTATTGTAATAGTCAGGGGTCTCTAGAGGAATAGAACTGACAGGATGAATATATATAGGATTTATTAGAGTAGTTCACAGACTGTGGTCCAGCTAGTACACCAATATCTGTCTACCAGTCTGGGCTCTCATAATGTGATCACCTTAGCCTTAACTGTTCAAATAAAGATCTATGTCATCAGATGGAGCCATCTCTCCATTCTCTAGTCTGACTTGTAATGTGGATGGTATTTATGTTATAAGTTCCAGTGAGTGCCATTATAGGCAATGATTGTTTCTATTAATAAGATAATTATCAACATTTTCCCATTGTGTTTAAAAGTCACCTTTCATTTCTACATTCCCCATGCATAAGAATAAGGCATGTGCATGTTTTTAATGACTTTTTTTCTTGCAAAACTCAATAGTCAAACAAGAACTGTCATTAGCAATGTAAATTTACCCTAACTTAAAGGAGACAAATTTGAGTTTCAAGAATTACAATGGAACCCTAAAGTCCCATTATTCTCAAGAGATCTAGCAGATCATCATCTGAAACTTTCTAGATTAAAGTAAATCAAGTCATTATCTGACTTTTACAATGAAGAGCCTCAGGCCTAGTCCTCCCTGGCAGCCACCAACACAGTCAAGCATATGTTGTGCTAGTGTTTGTACCACTGGTCATGGATATGAAAGCTGCATTTTTCAGTTTTGGGTTGTTTTGGTTTTGCTTTGTTTGTAGATTTGAGGGCGACCCAATAACATTTTATACCAGCCAACATTTTTCTAGAAATTTGATTTTTTAAATTATATTTTACTTAATGTATGTATTATGTGTATATGTATGTTTGTGTGCCATGTGCTTACCTGGTACATATGGAGGCCGGAAGAGGACAGGCCATTGTGCCCCCTGTGAGTAGAGGCATAGATAAGCTTCCATGTGGGTGCTGGGGATCAAACCTGGTTCCTCTAAGGAGGAGTCATTGCTCTTAACTGCTGAGGCACCAAACCATTTCTAGAGGCTATTTCTAGAAAAAATACATTCAGGTTATATTGCACCTTTTAGTTTTCAAAGAACTTTGGAATTCTGATTCTACTTGAACTGCAAAATTATGATTTTAAGTAAGAAAAGAATACTATCATTTCTATCCTATAGCTGCTGAGTCTGATGCTGAGAAATCTATTCCCAGGCCAGAGGGAAGGGTGGAGTGTTGTGAAACTATCTTCCAGGTCTGACACGGCCATAACACCTGGGATTGCCTGCATAAGACTGTGCCTGTCAACATCCTGCCATGGAAGTGAGAGGGGCTCATGGGGCCCTAGCAGAACCTAAGGTTCTATAGGCAGAGTTATGGTTGATGGGGGTGGGAGGGAGGATTTTCTTCAGTGATGTAGGCACCGGTAAGTTGCTGGGCACAATTGAAGTGTTAATCTAATACATCTTTATCAATAAAAAACCAGAAGTCTAATATCAAGGTAAGAACATGAAAAGGCAGAGAAGCAGGGGGCAGCCACCAGGCACCTCTTCTGTTCCTCCTTCCAAAAAGGCCAAGATCCTTTCTCAGGCCCACCTTACTACTCCCTGTCGGTCTACAGTCCTTCAAACCTCTATGGTTAATTTTGGTCAGCTAGTGGATAATTCCATCCTCTGACTCCAAACAAGATTTATTTGTCAGAACATAAAATACCACACAATACACAGTAGTTTAGAAGCTTCTCAAACACAATCCTCATACCCACTGAAATGACAAGGAACCATATCTCAGTCTTTTCCAAGGAGGGACTGGCTGTGCTTACCATCTGTCAAGGGCTAAAAGAACAGGGATTGCACTTCTGTCCCCTCTATGCCCAGCCCGGATCTCTGGAATAGCTGGGAGACATATAGAGGTGCTACCAGCACTTCCCTGTCTTATCAAAGTTCTCTATTCACAGAGCAAAGAACCAAAAAGAACTGAATCACGGGAGCTTTGGAATCTTCTACTGATCGTTGCATGTGTTAAGCATCACACATATGTTTTCATACCTAGCTTTGTGTATAAACACATTCAAAAATTCCTTTTAAAAATATCTTACTAGGGCTGGAGAGGTTAAGAGCACTGGCTGCTTTTCTAGAGGGCCCAGGTTCAATTCCCAGCACCCACATGGAGCTCATGACTATCTGTAACTCCAGTTCCAAGGGATCTGACACCCTCATACAGATACACACACAGGCAAAGCACCAATATACATAAAACAAGTTAAAAAAAATCTAATGAGAAAAACTAAAAGCCTGACTTGAGTTATGAATATACTTAGGGAACAAGAATTGAATAATTCTAGATACAGTAGGCACAAGTTCACAGAGCCCACTAGTAAGTATAATTCTGTAAGCACAAGGTTGTAGACTGGAAGGAAGCTCTATAATAATACTGCCGCAAAAAGGATTGAGCTTGCTGTAATGCTTTCATTCTTTTCATTTTACTGATGCAGCAATCAAAGCTCTTGAAGAAATAATGTATAATTATCTAATATTTTTCAAAAAAGATACACACAGTGCTCACTACTCAACAGAGCAATTTACCTAACTACAACCATAGTGAAGTAGATTGCAGATACACTGGGAAACAAACAATGTCAAACCTGTTAGCAAATGTGAACGCTCTTGTTATTAGTTCAAGACATCTTACACTCTTTTAGCCTAAATAACATCAATGCTTTCAGTCAAGTCTAGGTCCTCTTTCCATCTTAAGGATATTTTTTAAGGGAAGGGGGTACCTAAGAGCTAACAGAAGAGGGCCTGGAGGAGTCCACCCCAAGCCTCTCCACAGCAGCATCTGAGGCAAAGATGACCATCCCTGATTGAGCAAGCAGGAGCCAAATTGCCAGGAAAAGGCTTCTCCAATCAATACCACATGGCATTTGTCTTTGAGAAGTGGCCCTGCCTGCTTCTGTACGTCTGTGTTAGTGAATGGCTGCTAAGAGCAAACTGCTTCACGTTTATGTAATCAAACAAAACAAAAGAAAAACAAAATGACATATAATTATCTTGCCCACTAAACATGTTATTTGCTCTGAAGGGGATGAACAGGAGGAGGGAGGAAAAGAGATAACGAATACAGGGACCAATACACTCATTGTACAATATGTACTTATAGGGAATATTGTTATGTAGCACAGAACCCTGAATATACACAGAGTAGTTCTTCAAAATTTAAGTAACATATTTTTTGTTGAAAGCCAATGTAGATCTCTGAATCATTTTTACATATTATTGATTTTAATTTTGAAACTTAATTTCTTTATTCTTATATTAGGATTGGCAAAATATAAAACATGATCACTAAGCCAACACATCACTGCAAAAGTGATTAAACTTGTCTGCTTCCCCAACATGTCAACTCGCTTCTATTACAAGGGTGACAGTATTAAGCCGCTAGTGATCTTATTTTTCACTGATATTATATGAATTATGCAAGTACTTTAATATAATAAAATCAAACATCATTGACTCATAGTAGGAGTTTAAATAAAATAGCTAAATACGTTACAGATGCCCGTTTCCTGTTTAGGATAAAAGCTACACCCTACAAAGTGGTCTTGAAGTGCTTTGTCTGAATTCCCTCAGAGGATGACTTAGAGGATCCATGCCCTCCACTCTGTAATTGCACACAGTACAACTAAACCTTCCACCACCATAGCACTCAACCATAGGTTATTAAAATCCTCATCCATTAACAGCTAGCACTTATTGCATAACACCAAAAGGGCTTGTAAAACATACACTTACAGCAACCACAACAACATTACTAAAGATCACACTCTGGGTTTGTGATAATTCCATTGTGAACAATGCTGGGCCATGAAACCATAAGTCTGGAAGCCTTTGATCTGATCATGGCACCTAAGCATGCAAAGTTGGGTATTCTACCCCAAATACTGCTAGAGAAATTTTCTAAGGAAGCAACTTTAATGCACTGAAACAACTCAGAAGTTGGATATGATGGCTTCAAATAAGAAATGGTCATTTGCAAGCCTTGCTAAATTTTCCTCTTGAGATGGACTTGAGCAGTATTTCTGAGCCCTTTCTCTTCAGCTCACAAGATGAATCAAGTATAACAGAAGGATTCCTTTATTTGAAATCCATGTGAGAGTGCCCCAGACTGTGAAACTTACATATCAAACATACGTTTTTAACACACACTTATACACAATAAAGAAAATACATAGGAAGCAATCTAAAACAGGAATTAATTTGAAGTTTTGTGAGACAATATGCTTTCCCTGAGGCAAAGGAAAATGTAATAAGCATTAAAATTATGCTGTACATATTGGTGTAATTACATAATACTAAAGGTTGGCTTTTTCCTCTCTGACTTTACTTTTGATAGCTGATACCTCAAAGAAGAGACATAAATTAGGTTAGGCTGATGAAATAGTGCACTACTTAATTCATAAGGTTCAAAATCATTAAAAATTGGTACAGAGACTGAGAAATTTCCAGACACTCAGGTTACAACAAAAATAGTCATTACAACTTTAAAAGCCATAACTCTTTGCTTAAGACTGACATTCTGTTTACTTACAGACTGTCCATTTATCTCACGAGGGGCTTCCATTGAAGATGCCTTCGTAATTATGTGTAAGCTATTAGCGACACACTTCTTCAAAGGGTTTCAACGGCCCACACCTGTGCAAGGCAGAAATCATACAGCCATGTTAATTGTGTGGCATACATCTGCAGGCTTCCATTCACAACATGTATACACAAGTCAAGAATGCTTGCTTCACTGAATGAATCTCTAAAATAAATATTATGGGCTCCCTGTTTATCACAATTTACATGAGCCATATGTGGCCAAATTATAGCTCAGGGGGGCCTGCTGTCAGCAGCTGCAGCTCAGGAAGAAAGGTGAGGAGCAGGAGCAGGCTCTCAGAGAGCTTTTCACACCATTATTTTTGAGCCAACAGTACAGAACATGTTTCCTCTTTTTCTTTTCTTTTCTTTTTTTTTTTTGAATTCAGTTTCTCCCCTGTTATCTATCAATGTCAGCACTCGCACAATGCAAAGAGGAAATACTAACAAAGAAATATGATTGTAGTGTGAGCACAGATGAAAGAGCCAACACCGAGGCTGAGTGCTTTGCCCTTAGGGCATGGATATTATTATACCAATCCTTAGCAAGTTGACATTAGGTCACCCGTTTCATGGTTGATCAATTCTGCACCTTTAGACATTCAACACCTTTAAGAAGGATAGGTTTGGGAGAGGCTTCAAACATAGCCAATAAATGTAGTTAATTACATTTAACTATCTTTAAAGAAGTAATGTGGCCATCCGGCTTGGCGCTCTCACTTGCTAGCTTTCAGAGTTACTTTTCAAGGTCATGCTCAAATGAAGAGCTCATGGATACTGTCTTTTTTATATTTGGACTTGAGAGTCCAGTAATTGTTCTATATGTCTCACAGTAATTCAAAATGGAGATGTGAAAATAAGGCATAGGTAAAAGGAAAAGTTTCAGTGCAAAGATACATTTTCAAGTTTAACTTTAAGCTCATTGTTTCCGAAGCACCTGAATTTCTGGATGTTACAATGTTAGGAAACCATCATAGTAAAAAGTCAGTACCCCTGTATTCTGGTTTTTGATAGACACTAACAGGCCAGGAGATCCTATGTTCCTCTGTGTACTCATTTGTGAAATGAAAGATTCCAACTGGGTGATAGCTTCCACCTTTATATTTTACATAAATGTCATTCTAGTTTGTTTTCTGTTGCTGTGATAAATAATATGATAAAAAGCAAATTGGGAGGTAGGAAAGGGTTTAGTTCACCTTTCAGTCCATCACCTGGGGAAGGTAGGACAGGAAATCAAGCAGAGGCCAGTTAGGAATGTTGCTTACTAGCTTATTTTCCCTAGATAATGCTTGGCTCTCTTCTACAACTGGGATAGCATCAGCTGGGCCCTCTTGTATCAATTAGCAATCCAGAAAATATCCCACAGACACACCTATAGGTCAATCTGATAGAGGTTTCTTTCACCCCAGGTGTGTGAAGTTGACTACCAAGATTAGCCAACACTATCTCATATTTTATTATTTGATGAGCATGTGTGTTTGCATACATAATTTCCTGGTAAAATAGTCTAGCCATCCCTCGTCTGAAAAGTCATTTTGGAACATTGGGATAATTCTCCTGTTTAATTTGCTCATAAGTATGATTGCTGCAAAACATGTAACCTATCCACTGCCTACAAAAAGGCGAGTCTCCTTTGGTGACTTAAGACTTGTGGATTGTGTAAGAAATTAGGGTGCTTTTTAAAGTGCTGTTGTTTGTAATTTTAGCAAGAAATCAAATTCAGGAATTCAAGTCATGATTTCAACTTCAGAGTAAATAAAAATCGCATAATGCATTCACACCCGTGAAGCCAGGAAAACACAATGCAGCACTCTATTTTGCCTATGAGCAAAGTCCCCAAAGTGAATGTCACAAATCACCAGCACTGTTTTAAAGGATTCCTTGACAAATTAGGGAAAAGATATCACAGAATAAAGCAGACTTTTTTTTCCATGGCTTAAGTTCCTCTCAGGGGGGGTACTGACATTTCTAGGGACTAAGGTAGGGGTTGAAAAGTCAGCATCAGAATCCTTCCTACACATTGGCAAGACATGCCACAGTTTACACAAACTGCCCACAGTGCATCGTTATTCAGGATCAAAGTCCTGTCTCACTGCTCACAGCAGGCGCTGACAAAAACCCTCTGACTTCACATAAACTCCTACCCTTCCTATACCTCTGATTTCCCATAAATGCCCATCCTCCAACCCATACCTGTCCTGAGAACATGTTCCAATCAGAATCCGTACATCCGATACCCAAGGTTGTTGGCCATGTGTTTCTTTTCCCAATTTCCACATTAAACTTACTGGGGTATTAAGACTGGTCAAGTTACATGAGCATGAAAGCTGTTTCATTCGTCATTTTGTTTCTGCTGAAGATGAAGCTGTTCCGTACTAAATATCATGTTTGTTATTGTTTCCTGGGCTCAAAAGAAAGGGCTGAGATTGTTGAGTGGTTCAGACAGTCAGCATTCATCTGCTTCAGGTAGATGTTTCCACCACAGAAGACTACCACTCGGAAATTGGAAAAAATCAGAGAGCCATGGGCTTTATTTACAAACTCTCCACTGCTTGCTAAATCAGCATAGTTGTTTCCAGACTTCGGCATGTCAATCCAAGCCATGAAATATCTGACATGACTGGGCCTACTGCTATTTAGGAGCCTGGCTCAGGCAAACCCTTAATTCCCTCGCTGGACTTGATCTTTCATGGTTTATAAATAAGCCTGCCTCCATTATAGCATTTATCTAGTGGGACTGCAATTATTTCTCTACCTGTCTCTTTGACTTGCTGCAGCTCCTTGAGGTCTAGGACTATGCTTTGCTTTCTTGTCTTGGTCACATATGGCACTCATTAGATATTTTGAATGAATCAGCCAATAAATTAGCAAATGAATGAGTGGTGTTAATGCAAAGCACTGTTTGAATGCCTGTAAATTTTGAGCCAGAATTCAGTGAACAATTAAAGAGTGATATTATCATCAAGCAATTTACAAAGAATCCATCAACATTCTGGCTCGAAAGATTTGTTGTAGTCACCCTAAGTAATGGGCTCCAGAAAAACAGATGACTTCATTCATGTCTATCTAGCCACCTTTCTAAGGGGGGGGGGGAGGGAAGGAGGGAGCGAGGGAGGGAGACAGAGAGGAGAGGAGAGAGAGAGAGAGAGAGAGAGAGAGAGAGAGAGAGAGAGAGAGAGCAGCTATTCCTGAAATGGCATAAACCCACTATGATGGCTTGACTGGATTTTGGATCAGCTAGGAAACTCCATCTCTGGATATGAATGTAAGGGAAGTTAAAAAGAGGTTTAACTGAGAAGACAAAGCCCCTGCTGGATATGTACAATACCACATGCTGGGCTGGAGTCCCAGACTGGATACAATGAAAAAATGGAGAAAGCTAACTGAGTACCAGCAACCACCACTCTGCTTCTGGGCTGCAGGATATAATGTGTTAAGCTACCTCATGTTCCTGTTTCTACACCTTTCTACCATGATGGTCTGTGTTCTAGTTTGCCTTCTGTTTGTAGGATAAATACCATGACCAAAAAGCCAGGGAAGAAAAGAGTCATTTAACTTATTGCTCATGGACTGTCATCAAGGGGAGTTGAGGTAGGAAGGAACTCGAGGCAGGAATTTGAAGCAGAAACCAAGAGAAGGAGACTGCTTAAGGGCTTGATCACAGTCAGCACTTTTCTCATCCAGCCAAAGCCAATGTGCCCAAGAATGGCATTGCCCACACTAGGCTGGGCCCTCCAACATCAATAAACAATCAAGAAAATACCATACAGACATGCTCACAGGCCAAACTGATCCAGGCAATTCCTCAACTGAGATTCCCTGTTCCGGGGTGTGTTGAGTTGACAAACCAAGATGAGTCATCACAGACTATCCCTTCAAAACAAACTCTTCCTCCTAAATTGCTTTCTGCTTTTGTCACAGCAGTGAGGAAAGTGAAAGGTGAGCCTGTGTATAAGTACCTGCAGAGGGGACTTTGCATAAATCCAGGCATGGCCCCTAAGGGAGGGTATAGCAGCGTTCACTGGGAAGGGTGTATTTGGGGACTCTTAGAGTACTACAGGCAGGCATCTTGGTATCAGGGGTGTCCCTAAAGTCATGTGGCAATTATTCACTCACAAATCACCCAATATACCCTACAAAAGCAGGGTAGTGGATTAATCAGTCATGCGCACATTTAAACTAAGTGCTAAGTCCTTCCTTTGCCTACACCTAGGTCACCTGCAATAATAAATAGTAGAAAGTGTCCTTGCATTTGTACACAACAGAAGGCCACCCTTCTGCTGCCTACTAAAATGCAAGGTGCTTTGAAAAAGAGGCAAGGGTCTAAGCAGTACCCTGGGCCCTACCTGTTAAATCTAATGCTCTGGGTTAGTAATCCACTCTGGGCACAGAGGGAACGTGTCTCCTGAATCCTATGTCATCAAGTCGTTCTGTGGGAAAATGATGCACTGGGTCAAACACACAGAGAAAAGTTACTGAACCATGTTCAGCTGGGTGTGCATTCCAATACAACCTGTTTTCTTGTGTCTTCACCATGCTTGAGGTCCCCTGGATGCTCTCTAAAGATAGACAGAGGCAAACTTCTAAGGCCAATGTTACCACCACCCATCCCTATCCCATACTCCACACACACACACACACCTTTAAAAACATGCTAGGAGCAGCTTTATAGCTCTAGAGGGAAGAACCCTGGCTTGTATTCACAGCCCTGACTTAGCTGCATGCTGGGGGAAAGTATTTTTGAAAAAGAATCCCCTAAGCAAAGGGTAGCAGTAGGAGGCTCTGCTGTATGAGGAAGAGACAAGGGTCTTTTCAACACCTGAGGGAACTAGGCTGTCTCCAGTCCTTGAAGAAAGCCAGCTGAAGGATGTGGGGAGGTTGCCCATTGCTGCCTGCACTGAAGACAGGGAGCTGCGGGAAGCAAGGCACTGGACTGCTAGTGAAAAGCTCGCTTTGTTCAGTGTGTGAACCCACACAGGATTAGTGGAAACTTTAAGAACTCCTTCCTTTGACACTCTTGGAGTGGAATGGGAAGGATTTCAAATTGGTGAACACATACCAGCAAATAAACAGGGTAAGTGTTAAACATAAGCACTGATGAAATAGTAAACTCTAGAAATCAAGAATGCAATCTAGCGAGAACTTAAAACTATAAAAATCCCCTTTTAAGGCTTGGAATCATCGTGAAGCTGGGCCCCTTGTGATGACATAATTACTCCCATACCTCTGAATAGTGTGCACTAGGAAACAATACAGTGTATACTATTGTGACCAGCAAACTCATCAAAATAGGAAACTGAGGCATGTGAGTCAAAAGATGTAGTTAACATTTACAGTCTAAACTCCCGCAAGCTGCCACCATTCATCCTCCTGAGCTCTGTGTGTGTGTGTGTGTGTGTGTGTGTGTGTGTGTGTGTGTGTGTGTGTGTGTGTGTGTGTGTGGTGAGCACTCATGTGTGTGCAAAGGTGTATGTGTGGAAGTGTACACATCACCTTGGTGTCATTCATGGTGTTTCTTGAGAGACAGTCCCTCACTGGGAGTAAGGTTCATTGCTTAGACCAAGCTGACTGACCAGCAAACTCCAGAGATTCTCCTGCCTCTGCTTTCCTTGAATTACATTACATGTATAACCAAGCTTGACTTATTTATTTATTTAATTTATTTTTACTGGAGATACAGCTTAAGTCCTCATGCTTGTTTGGCAAGCATGTTACCAATTTGGTTATTTCCCCAACTCCTTTGCTTGGCACTCTTTGAAAAAAAAAAATGCTTCAACAGTCCCAAACCAAGAGTTACCAAATTCAGCAAAATCTGTATCCACCCACACACAAACATTTATATACATCTGTTGAAACAATGCGGTTGACAAAAAAAATAGCATTACATCTTGTATGAAGGTTAGCTTGTGTGTTGATTCTACTCATCACAAAGGTCCTGTCTGGAGTGGGTGTGCAAAATAGACAGAGAGATGGTCCAAGGTGGCAAGCCATTGGGACAGCCTTTCTAAAGTAAAGAAGATGGAGTAGAGGTGAAAATGGGTAGTGATGCAATTAGTAAGAAAATGTTTCCTTTTGATTTCATATACCATATGTATTTTATTTTCTTCCTGCTGGTTTGGAAAAGGGGATTGTTTTAGATGGTGCGTTAGTCATCTGTAATGAACCAGAGCCCCATCAGATGCTGTTTATTCCTTGTGGCTCCTTGGATAAAAGAGTATTTTCGTTACAGCACACCATGGCTTTGCTCTTTGCCTTCTCACCAAGTGTTGAGTTTTCTAACATTCCAGAAGCAGAAGGAAACTGGCGATTGAACATTGCTTTATGGAAAAGAAAAGGGCTATTCTGAGATATGCCCCAGAAGACTACATCTACAGATTGAGTCAACATATCAAATCAAGGGGGCCCTAAGAAAATTTACAAACAGAGGCCTGCAGTGAAATGAACCATTGGGTAAATGACCTGCAGAGAGCTGTGGAACTTAGTCACCAGGGCTCCAGAAACCACAGGGCACAGACTGTCACCTTCCCTTGCTTTTCTTTGCCTTCCTAAGAAATTCGGTTGCATCAAGGAAAACAGATTAGGCATGCACAGATATGTCATCCTCTGAAACCTTACACCCTGGCCTGTCAAGAAGAAAGGGTTATGGCTCACCCACAGGAGACATTCCCACAGACCAGCTTGATCTGTACCTGGGCAGAGGCCTTCTGACTGCAGCTATGGTTCCCACAGAAGCAAATATCTACCCTCATTTTGTTTTATAGTTTCCTGAGGCATCTGATTTAGCACTTTTTGTTATTATTTTTTATTCTGAAACCTGTTTATTCTTTACGAAATTTCCTAATGAATAAGACCATGTTTCTTTTTTGATTGTGGTGTGTATGTCTGTGTGTGTGTATTTACAGAAGATAATATAACATTTCAGTATATTTATATATTGTGTAATGGTAGATTCAGGGTGATTAATATATACATCACTTATAAACATCTATCAGTTCTTATGGTGAGATCATTTAAAGTCATTTATTTCAGCTTTTTGGAAAGATGCACTATTATTTTTGTTTTGTTTGGTCTTTTTTTCAGATTTTTTTTATTTGAATTAAAAACAAGATTGTTTTACATGACAATACCAGTTCCCTTCTCCCTCCAGTCCTCCCCTACCACCACCACCCCCAACTAAAACCCTACCTATCACATATCCTTTCTGCTCCCCCTGGATGGTGAGGCCTTCCATAGGGTGTCATCTGAGTCTATCGTGTCCTTTGGGATAGGGCCTAGGCCGACACCCATGTGTCTTGGCTCAGGGAGTATTCCTCTATGGGAATGGGCTCCCAAAGTCCACACCTATGCTAGGGATAAGTACTGAACTACTACAGGAGGTCATGTAGGTTTCCAAGGTTTCCTCAATGAAACCCATGTTCCTGGGGTCTGCATCAGTCCCATGCTGGTATTATACTGTGTTATATTATATTATACTTTATTTTATATTATTGTCAGCTGCAGTCACCCTACCTTGCAATAGAACTGTGACTTAGTTGAACTTCAGGTGAGAATGGAAGGCAATTAGACAATCAAATAAGTTGGCAATGATTAGGAAAGCAACAATATACTTGTTTAGCAAATAAAGATGAATCCAAACTATTCTGAAGAATAACAGACTTATACATTATTTTGATGTAGCACTTATTACATTTACAGTGCTAAGAAAACTAAATACACACTAACTGTGGCTGGTGGGTTGGTGTGGGATTTGAACACATGTGCATTGTACAGCAATGCCTTGATAACCCCAGCCTGAGAAATACTGGACTTGATGAGAAACTTGAGGCATTCAACAAAAATGATCTCAAATGCAAGCAAAAATGACACACATCAAAAGTGTCACCAGGCAGGTATTGACATCACTACTTCCACAGACACTGGCACAGCATTATTTGTATTCCATGTGTCACAAAAATAGTTTCTTAGCCTTGTAAGAATTTCAGCTTCTTTAAGGAACGTGCTCCAGACCTACTGGTGAGTAGCAAAATAAAACAAAATGATTTCTACTCAATGGTTCTATTTGTTCCGGTCCAAACTCAGCAACTCCATCTCAATGATGAATTGACTTACTTTATCCAAGGAGAAGAAAGAAGATATGGATCACCTACTATTAAAAAAAAATTAAGATGATGAAAAGCTGAACCAGGGCCTGGGTTGGGGGTGGGCAGTGTCAATTGACCCTAGAGAGCCAGAAGGGATGTTGAAATTTGCGGCTGTTGAAATTGTGCTGAGTGGTAGCGGTTCCTTTCCTGAGTGCTGAAAACACATTGAGACACATGTTTAGTACAGTTAAGAGGTTTTCTTGGTGACAGGCTTCCTCCTGTAGCCCAGGCTGGCCTAGGATTTCTGATCTTCCTATCACAGCTTCTCCAGTGCTGGAACTAGCAGTATGCACCATTAGATACAGTTAATAATAATCGACTATAAGGATATGTTGTAAATTACATTCTTATTAATTCTCAGTCATCAACGAGGTAGCAAACTGTTTTAATAGTGACTGTCTCCTTCAGCAGGCAAGAAGTCATCTTCCAAATGAAACAAGTTAACCTGGATCCTCCACCAGTGATCCTCTCCACACAGATAGCCTTGACACCTGAAGCAATGGTACAGGCCCAACTCATAGACAAGACAGATGCAAATATGATCTTGGTTTAAGAGGTGAGGATTAGAAAACATATGATGTTCTTGAACACTAGGCCTTAATTGATATATTAACAATGTGAGCAATTCTATGGGCTTTATGAAGTTTTAGAATTTAAATGAATGTCATATAGTGTTCAATAAAACTCTGAGACAGACTTATAAGGCTTATGAGACCTTCTTTTTGCTCTGCTTATAGTAAGCTCATTAGGAAAGAAACTGCAGTTTTTCTTCAGAAAGTGTTATTATTTCTCACACTCTCCTGTCAGATATTTCTTATGCTCTACTAAAATTCAAAAGTAGTATTGCAAACCTGGATACAAACGTGGATTCAATGCCTATCTGTTTTGTACCAGAACCGCAAACACCTCCATAACAAGACCTTCCAATTCATGTATGGATACACCCCAGCCTAGGAAGAGCTGGAGAATCCATGCCTCCCAGCTCCTGCAACAACACCCCCAAAGATTTGAGTCAATCCCCAGTAATGCTTAGCAAAGTGGCTTCCTTGTTTCCTTGATGCTGACTCTCCTCCCTTTTTGCTGTTTCTCCACCTAAGTAAGAATTATCTGGTAGAATAGACCTGCAGGCCAGCAGTCTCGGGTCTCAGAACAGCAAAGGTAAGGGCAGTAACAGGGCAAGCATTGAGCTGTCAGAAAAGCAAGCAGCACTGACTTGGGATTTCTTTTGTGGTTTGCTCTTTTCTTAAAATCCAAAGTTTAAGTTAGAGGAGGGCAAAACTAAGAAGGTTTAAGAAGTCCATCCTTGATTCTATATGAAAAGAGCTAATTGTGAAAACAAAATAAAACAAATAACAACAAACAAATAAAAACATGTACAGTTTGGGCCATGGTGAATGCAGACACAGAGAATCATCTGAGACAACCTTGGCAGATAGGCGACTCCACTGTGGACACATCCCAGGGTTGCAAGTCCCCAGTTTGTTAAGCACCTGATACAAAGCTGGGGTCCTGGAGGCAGAGGATGGGGTCATTTTCCTGATACTGAGCTGTCTGGGATGGGCCTACCAAGACCTTTCTTCTCTAGGGTCAATTTTTCTTCACATGCAATCAAAGTAGTCTTTGAAATATTTGAAGATACAAATTATGATTCATCTTTTTTAAATAAAAAATTTTAAGAATATCATTATGAGTATTGTATTCATATCATTTCCACTCCTCCTCCTTTCCATCCAACTCCTCCCTTTCCACGTTCTCTCAAATTAATTACCTCTTTTTCTTTAATTATTATTGTGATATAATATTATATATTTATGTTTTAATATTAATGTGTATTTATTATATATTTGGTATAAATATATTAGTATAAGTACATAAATATATATATTGATAAATATAATACATATTAATATGAATATTATATATATATATATAGAGAGAGAGAGAGAGAGAGAGGAGGTAGTACATTCAGTGTTTCTTGTATGTACATTAGCCTGACCACTTGGGATTGGATAACTAATCAGGGAGCTTCTTCCTGGAAAAAAACTGATTATCCCTCTCTCAGTACCCATTGATCACCTGAAGCTTTCCAGCTAAGGTTGTGACCTTTTGAAATTTCCCTATCCATATTGGTGTGTCAGCTGACATTAACATCATGCAGGTCTTGTTTAGGCAGCCACACACATCTTTTCCAATGAGTTACTCAACCCTTGGCACATCTCAATAGAGCACACTTGTTAATCACTGGCCTCTTGATCTGACCACCAGTGGCACTTACTCAGCTGAGAGACACTCAAAACTGTCTACCCTTGGCCTGTTTTCAAGTCACAATTCCTCAGTTCTACACTGGGGAAAAGATCTCTATGAAATTCTCATCTTGTCAGCTTCTGCCTACCTATACATCACGTTCATTCAGATTCCTTTGATTTGCCAGGGCCTGGACCATTTATTCACTCTAGCCTAGTGAAAGCTGCCTGTCTAAAAACGATTGTTTTGCTTTCTTCTTCCAAGACAGACGTGACAAAGAAGAAAAGAAGAAAGAAGAAAGAAGAAAAGAAGAAGAAGAAGAAGAAGAAGAAGAAGAAGAAGAAGAAGAAGAAGAAGAAGAAGAAGAAGAAGAAGAAGAAGAAGAAGAAGAAGAAGAAGAAGAAGAAGAAGAAGAAGAAGAAGAAGAAGAAGAAGAAGAAGAAGAAGAAGAAGAAGAAGAAGAAGAAGAAGAAGAAGAAGAAGAAGAAGAAGAAGAAGAAGAAGAAGAAGAAGCCAAAACAGAGCCAGTCTCAATGAATCAAAGGGCAAGAGAAAAGTCCAGAAGTAGGAGGGCAAAGATTTGTGCCTGTAACCCTGGCACTCATCAGATCTATATTCTAGGAAAACATCTCTTGGTCTGTTTTGTCACCAATGCAGCCATATTAACATAATCTCACAGAACATGGAACATTAGGAATGTGTCCTACACACAGGGCATGTACAATAGGCATAGGTAAATGAAGGATCTTGGGGAAGGATAACATCATGAAACTATGACACAAATATATTTATTTGCTCCTAGTTTTTCCATTCAACAATTATCTGGTCAGGCAAATCAACTGCTTAAGGATAATTAGATACTTTAAGAATACAACTGGCACAATATTGTAAAATTTAACTTTGAATTGGTTAAACTATTGCACTACTGTATTTTTTTTAGTTGTTGCTTTATGACCTCTTATGTACCATCTTCCTGTCTTCTTTCTAGGCTATCATTTGTTGTCTCCTACCATGGAGACAGGTCTGATTTGGTCAGATTTGACTTAACCCAGAAGCCCTTCCTCATTGGACTCTGGCTAACAGCCAAGCATTCTCTGCCCTGGGCCTTTTCTACTAATCTGTAGCTCTTTTTATCCACCAGCCTAAGGCCAGACACCCCAGGATGCCAAACACTCCCTTACAAGCCAGTGCTCCTTTCAACCACAGCCCATATGAGGTCAAAGACTCATCATTCAGTTCAATGCACCAGGAAGCCTTGAACACTGGATTTTGGTTTGGGGGTTCTATATTTCCCCACTTGAGCATTAGTTACTTGGGCTCCCAATATCAGCAGACTTCTCCTAAATAGCAGGAATCATTTTTATCCACACAAGACACATGGTCCACTGAACTTTTCTCTGTGCTTTCTGGATGAACCCATTCAAATTAGAGTCACAAGATTTGTAGAGGGCTTGGGACTAAGAACAGAACTGAAGCATGCCTTCAAGTCAACACAGACTTTTGCTACTATGCTGTCCCTGCCCTCTCTGGGTACTCCGTTCAATAGACATTAGCTTCAGATTCTATTGAATGTATAATCAATTTATACTGCTGGTAGACTTGAGCCCATTTTCACACAATGCTTGGTTGTTTCTGACAGTGTCTCATGTAGCCCAGGTTGACCTTAGAAACCTTAGACTCCCTTTCTGAGGATGACCTAGTAGTTCTGATCCTCCTGCTTCCATCTCCCAAGTGCTGGACTTACAGACTGTGCTATCACTCTTGACAGTACCCCCTCCCTTCCCCCCTGCACTCAGGAAGACTTGAATTTTTGAATTTCATGTAAGAATGTAGTTAGTTAACAGAACAAAATGTAGGAAGGGCATTATTTAACACAAAGACAACGAGGATTGTTTATGTCTATGCATTTTTTTACCCAACAACCCCCAACCTTCATGAAAAGTAGAATAGAAAATTTGCTTTTCCCCTTTGATTCCAGAATTATCCATTGAGCTAACACCTTGTCAATGTTGTCAATGCCTCCAATTCATCTGCTATTTCTTATAAGCTTATTCCTGATTTGGACCAACTAAAACACTGTTCACTAAAGGAAGGCACCCAGGAGGATGAAGGGGGGGTTGAAAGGTTTATCTTCTTGCCCTGACTGTCCCCCACTAAAGGAACTGCCAGTTCAAACACTTGTGTAAGAGACTGTCACATCAAAGGCCTAGGTCACTCCCTCCACTGCACAGGGTGTGGCAGGGGAGTCAGTCAGTACCACCTCCCCAAGAGAAACTAACCAGCCCAGCTCCATCTCTCCTGCCAGGGGGCGACAGCTACAAGGCCCCAGTGCTAGGGTGGGAGGTGGATGGCAGAGAGTTTCCATAGCCCTCATCTCGGGGTGGTTCCACATACCTGCTGAGCTCCTGGAAGTGGTCAAGGGAGCAGGTAGTGTCCTCCACTTTCTGGGGGCCGTGGGCGATAGCCACCCCCTGGCTCCGGGCTGCTGCCTCCAGCCTGGGTGAAAGATCTAGTTTCAGGACCAAGTTTCAGCGTCACTGCCGCTGAACTGGAAGCCAAAATTGGCAGCGGAAAGGCCAGGCTGGTGGCCACCACGGTGCAAAAGTGGCGGGAGGGAGCCAGGGGAGGGTGGCCAGCGACAGGGGACTGCTGCTGGATCTACCCCTCTACCACTTCGCGGGCGGGGCTGAGGAGCCGGTTCTACCAAAAGCAAACCGAAAATAGGTAAGGGAGAAACCAGGGCAGCGCCAAATGGGTTCTGGCTCGGTGGGTGTGGAGCACAAACCCCTGCCCCGGCTTCCAGAAATTCCAGCCGATTGGTGGCTTTTTCTCTTTTTAAAAAACGTGCTGTGCCGTGCCAGCGCTGCTTAAACACTAGGGCCAGCTTTGGCAAGGGAACCCTCTCTCCAGCACCTTCAGTTTTGAGAATGCCAGGCTCCTCCCCTGAGCCCAACTTCCCTAGGCCTAGGTGCTGGCCAGAGATGTCTCTGGAGTCCAGAGGACTCAGATATACAAAGGGATGGGCAGGCAACTCTTGGTGGCCTTGGGAGAGGTAACAGAGAGTGCTGACCTGAAAGGTCAGTGAAATGACTTGGAGATTTAGGGGTGCTGGTGGTGAGGTAGGTGGGTATATAAAGGGATATTGAGTCAACCTAAATTATTACAACAGTCAAGATGAGTCAAATACTTTAAAACGATTTTAAAGCTGTGAACTTCAACTTCTCAGAAACAGAGAGATGGAGGGAGAGAAGCTTGACTCCAATGTCCAGGATTGATCGATTATCCTTCCTACTTTTTTTGTTATTTAACTCTCTTGGCATCATGGAACAAGCTTTCCTTGGTCTCAACTTGTAGCCCTGTTGACCTCTGGGGGTGGATGAGGGAGAGTCTAGCCACCCTGTAAAGCCTTTCTGCACTGGTGAAGCCACCATTATGAAGCAGTAATCTGATATGCTCCTTTGGGAACTTCCTCTTCTGTGATTAGGGAGCCCAGTCAGGAGCAGTGAAAGATACCCCAATACTGTGATGACTTGATTTTGTAAGGACTTTCTCAGTGACCATCAAAATGCTGGCTCTTCTCTATCAAACTATCAAATGAAATCCCTTCCCCACCCCAACTCTGTTACTCCCCTCAAATGAGATGATCTGAGTGGGGGTGGGGAGACAGAATTGAATGAATGCAGGTATTATTGTACAGTCTTTCAAATCATCTAGGCTCACTCGATTTGTTTCTTTCTGTCCATCACCAAATGCCTACCTATTGACTGTGCTAGAAACCACGCAGACTCAGAACAGTGAGAACTAACCCTTCAGAGAACACAAATGAGAGATTCAGAGACAGGGTCAGCCAACACACAGCAAACAGAAGTCTAAGCAAAGGGGGGTTTTCTGGTTTTGTTTGTTTGTTTTTATTCTAAAGTTGGATGCTTACATGTATGCAGATTTAGGAACTTTCTAAAACATAACAAAATATGCTGAGTCAGAAAGATGCCAAGGAACCCAGTACACAAGGACAACATTGTTACCATTTTTAATCTATTTCTTATCATTTCTACCCACTTGTAACCATAAAGAATTCCCATAGCAAAAAGTGACTGCAGAGCCTCTTAAAACTTAAGCCATCGAGTTTTTATTTAAGGAGGAGCAACAATAATCCCAACTAACCAAGACAAGTGTTTGATTAAAAACTCATCAAAGACAACTGAAGATTCTCTTGTAAAAGACTGTTGGAAAGGCATTTGTTCTTAACATGTTTTTAAAGGGCCAATTTCTGCAATTCAGAAGTAAATTAATTTTAAAAAATTGTTATGGATTAATACAATAACTTTTGATCCTTCTCTTCCTTGGTATGTAGTTCTTAAAACATATAAGGTAAGACACAATCCAAATATATTTATTTCAATTTGTGGAAACCTAGTATCATAGGGCTTGGGGATAAAAGGCATCTAAGTTTTGAATCAGTTTTTGAATTTGAAGGTATGGAGAATTATTTCACTATTGCTCTTTCAGGAGTGCTTAAAATATCAGCTGTACTGGATTCAGAAGATAGAGTCTCATTGAGAATTGTCTCTTTAGGAAAATTATTCCAGCAAAGCACATTGCTTTTAGCACAATATATAAAGTTTTCATATTCTCCAAAACAGGAGTAGCAGAAGCCAACTTATGGAGTATAATGTATTCCAGACACTTGCTGGAATAAACAATGCTCTTGAGACCCTCAGATGCACAGCCAATAAGGAGCTGCTGACTACTTGAGGTTTTTACACATCTTTCAGCCAAATCAGAAATCCAAATCCCAAATCAATCACAGGCACACAGTGTTCACGTAGAGTCCTCCCTGGGTGGGAGGTCACATTGAGCAAAGGCATTCTACCACCCAAGACAGGTTCGTTTTTGACATTAAAATTCTTCATGTTTTTTAATGTGAGACAAATAAAATATTTCCAATGGAGATGTAAATTTTGCAACCCTATGCCAAGAACAAGAATATTTGTAATTATCCAGTTGAGAATATAATTCATATACTGAGGTGTGCATAAATATATTTATCCCTAAATTTCTGTATGACTAGTAAATCTCATAAGGACACAATTATACATCTGTAAATTTACATTGCATTTAAGACATCCATCTGTTTACATGTCATAAAAGTTAATCCCAATGGCTATCCAAGTTGCATTATATACAATAAAGAAATGCCAACATTTTTCACATGTCTGTAGGCACAAAAAACCACTGAAGTGCAATGTTATTCTCTAGTTCACAACATAAACACAGAACACATAGGACATAGATGCACAGCTAAGTTTGGGTCCCTTTCAGTTTCCTAAATGCAGAGCTGTAGAAGGCAGAGAACAAAAATCAAGAGTTAGAGTCCCATGAGCATCTGGCAGGCTGTTTTGTGATTGGTCCTGGTTTAAAGGACACTCCTCTATTATTTAGTGGGCAGTGTAACTTCATTTGGAGAAAGCTTTCCAAATGCACCCAACCATAAGAGTTTTCTATAAGAAGGGAGGAGAGGATCTGGGGAGGTGACTTAGAGCTTATGGGCTTCTGGTGCTGTGGCAGAGGAGCCAGGTGCAGTTTCTAGCTACCACAACCACCTGTAGCTCTAGAACCAAGGATCCAGTGCCCTTTTCTGGCCTGCCCAGGCACGAGACACACATGTTGTATATATCCGTATGTGCAGGAGAAACACTCATACATATATAACAAAGATAAATCTTCAAAAGAGAAAACAGATACTCCCTATTTTAACCTTGGTCACAATGTGTTCCTGAGCATCATCAGAGAAAGACTGGGTCCTACAAGTCTCCAGGTGTGCTAAGGAATAATTACAGGGACATTGAACAAATCATTCTCTTCCAATGCCAAAATTTCTTCTTTGATGTAGTTTGGAATCATATTAACCCATACTGCGCACACTTGGATACTGAGCACACTTGGCTAAGGAACAGTAATTGAAGGTGCGGGGAAAATGTCAATGAAGGTTACACATAAGACTAAAGACAGCCTCTAAATTTCAAGACCTTTATAATATAAACAAGCATATGTGCTCTTTAGTCTACTCTCATATCTTGTCATGGCAAAACTCATTCGGCATCTATTGATCCCATAAAACACTGTGACAAGAACTAAGAGGCTTAATCAGTAAACAAGTGTTTATGGCAGGACCCAAAATGTTGATGTTCTTATTCAATGTTTCTTGATACATTATGTCACGTTAGGAAATAGTTTCTTTTTTAACAAGACTACAAAGGACACCAGCAAGTTCTTAAGTCATCCCCCAGGGTCTGGAGTAGTCAGGGAAAGGACCTGGGCTGAATAGAGACAAGGGATTATTTTCCTCTTGCCATTCTGCACTAAGATCTAGGGAGTGATGAGGATTCCTGACCCGATTTACACCCAGGCAAAGAATTGAGGTCAATTTACTCTTAGCCGATGTCTCAGAAATAATTGTCATGGGAAATTTTATTATACATTTGGTTAATTTTTTAACAAAATATTGAACTTTCATTTTTAGGTAAAATTTCCAGTAATTGAAATATAACATTTCTGCATTTTAAACCTAATTTGCTAATTTCCCTTTATCATTTTCTCTCTTGGCAGGTACATACACACACACACACACACACACAGGCACAAACACACAAATCATCTCTCTGACTTGCTAGTGTATGTGTGTACATATGTGTTTGTTTGTGTATATATGTGCATGTATGTGTGTGAATGCATGTATGTATGGGTGTGTGTTTGTGTGTATGTGTATGTATGTGTGTGAATGCATGTATGTGTGTATATGTGTGTATATATATGTTTGTGTGTGTATGTATGTATATATATATATATATATAATGTTTGTGTGTATGTGTGTGGATGCATGTATGTGTGTATGTATGTATGTTTGTATGTGAATACTTGTCACTGTCAATAATTGATAAAGGAAGAACTTTCTAGAACTTCCAATTTGCTTTTCCCTAAGTAGTGTAACTTAATAATATTCCCATGTTTGGAATGAAGACTCTATCTAACATGAGGTTTGGGGGACTCTGATTCCTCAATATATCAACCATCTGTTTCCCCTTTCCTACCATAAAGCAATGGCATGATTGTTCAATTCAAGTTTCTATGATATTCTGTAACCAACACAATAAGTATTAAAAATAGCACCTCTATAAAATAAAGTTGTAAGCAAACTTAAAAAAAATATCCAATATACTGCTCTGTCAGTGTGATTTGGAAAGAATTATGTATTATGCAAACATACCCCAGTGGCCCGCAGACAACGAAGTTGGAGTTTTAATTCATAAAAAAATGTAAACTAGACCTCAAGTTTATGCTGTCTAGATAGTGTGTTTTCCTGGGTATACTCCTTGAATTTACTTAGATTTAATTTTGCTTGCAATTTCCTTACCCTGTTGTTTGACTGACAACTGATAATACATTTTCTTACTTTGGATTAAAGTTGTAAATTATCATGAAACTTAAAACCAAACAACAACATCAACAAAAACCCAACCCTGTCCCATTCTGAGTTCTTCACTATACAAAATAAAACTAAATACACTTGGGCTCTCTTAAAGTGGTAATAAGCAGGACTTTTCCTACAGAGGCATGCCTTGTGGACAGAGGCCCATTTGAGGAAAAGAAGCAATTGTCCATTGACCTACACCGATCCTGAAGACCAGTATCAGAGGGGGCAGTAAAGATCATTCCCAAACGTTCTTGTGTTGCATGTCAAACCAGAAACCACCAAAGTGCCACAATTAGTGCCAAAGGAGTGGTGGTAAGCAGAAAGCAAAATGTCTATTGTTGTTTGATAAGCATAAAATATTTAGAGTAAGGAAAATGATGTTTCCAACATAGTAATTGTCTTCATTTCTGAACACGGAACAGGAGGCACTCTGAAAAGCTATTTTCGGTAATGAAAACCTAATGTGCCTGGGAGTATTAGTGGATCTTCAGAGGTCTGACTTGCTGATTGGGGCTGACTGCATTCCTTTTGTTGTCTGCTTGTTTTCTGGCTTGTACGTTTTTTACTCTTTGCCATCATGCGGTTGTTTTTCGAACAGTGGATATTTTGTGTTGTTTGGTGAACTATTTTGTTTACTAAAGCAAATATACAATTCCTAAGCTGCCCTTTAAGGAGCAGAACTGAAAATTGTTTTATGGAATCACTTACACCAAGCATTTACATGACATTAAATCTGTGTATTATCTGAGTTACATTAACATGCTTACAGTGAGTTTGAACAGAGGAACTCCTACTCTACTTTTATTTTCAACACACCACATACCATGTTGAATACCACTGGCCGTTTTATCTTGAAATCTTTGTCCCAGAATTCTGTCAATTTGCTGAAGATTCCAAAGCAAATAACCAGACCAATAACTGGTCTAAATAAATTCAATGCAATATAGATATTTCCCTCTTAAATATCAGAATCTATAATTTCAAAACGAAACCTCAAATCATTTGACAAACCTCTAAAAGAATCACTGGTTAATCCAGTGGGATAAAATGTTGGAATAAAAACAAGTTATTCACATGCATATGGAAACAAGAAAACATGCAATTGCTGCTCATGCCATTAAAAAAAATCTTTGAAGTTATGTATGATTCCTTAAAGTCTGAAGGCATTAATTTAATAAGTCTGCCTTGCGACCCAAGCAGCATTCGCTTTCTTACAAGCAATCAGACTAGCTGACATGGTGAGGCAAAACCCAAGTGTTGCCTTTACCTGTGATGGCTCTGTGTTGTTGAACGTGGATTCCCAGTGAGTCCAGACAGAGGGGGATGTGAATATGTGTTGACAACTAACTACCAGTTAAAAATGCTGATTAAACCGTTTGCTCCAGAAAAAGAAAGGTGTGTAAAGCAAGAAATACTGGGAACACAGCTTGCAAGATCAACAATAGTTGATCCATTTGAAAAGGAGAGAGAGGAGAGAGAGAGGAGAAAGAGGGAGAGAGAGAGAGAGAGAGAGAGAGAGAGAGAGAGAGAGAGAGAGAGAGAGAGAGAGAGAGAGAGAGCATAAGCTGGTTTGTAGCTACAAGGGACTGATTTTGGACCAAAGAACAGGGAAGGACTGAGCCCGCTGAAAATAGTTAAGTGAAATTCACCTCAAACAGGAGGGTTTCCTTTGTTGATTTGGAGTCCACTCTATGAAAACCTAGCTTCTTGCTCAGAGCTTCTGTTCCCTCCAGCCTAGGAAGCTGGGACTTTCTCAGGTAGTCAGCAGCAGGTCCCAGGGGATTCTGAGCAGCTAGTTCAGGCGTCCTGATTTACACGTCCTGTAGCTTTTTCTGGTAGCTCTGCAATCCGAAGGCAGACCCTTTCTCCACTCCTCATTAGATTTCTTACTACTGAGATAGAAAACAAAACAAAACAAAAAAACCAAACCCAAATTGTATAAGAAACTGGAGAACGAACTGAGACGCAGAACCCCACACGTGGTTCTGTAAATTGGATGGGAGGGGAGGGGGAGGCGGGGAGAGAAGTGAAAGTAGAAATTCGGATACAACCCAAGCCTCCCTTATTTTTCTTTTCTAGTATGTATTGTTTTAACTCTGCCCGGCCCTGCTTATCCGAGGAAGTGGAAGCTAGACGAAGGTGGTTTTCAACAGCACAGTGTTAAACTTAGCAGCCAAAGCACACTGGGAATTTTTGTGGGGCACTTCGGAGCCGCTTAGGAGAGAGATGCTGTTGGCTAGGCTGCTTCGATGAAGGAGATAGTTCCCCCAAAGATATGAACGGTGTCTTTGTCTAAACTCAAGATAAAAAGATGTGTCAACTTCCTCAAACAGGATCTTCGAATTTCATTCATTAATAATGACCCCCGCCTCTCAAAAATTAGAGGAAATCAAGACACTTTTTGTGGGTTTGTGTCTTTAAAAACAGGTAGGCAGGAGAGTGACTGATTTCTGGAAGTTGTGTTTCAGTAAAATAAATTTTAACGAAAAAAACATTTTTGTAAATGAGTCAAAAAGACAAACCTTGTCAACGAAGCTGCATCACCGGGTAAGTTAAAATTAAACCCACCTTTCTTGCAAAGGTGAAGCACTAGTACTCTTTCAATAACGTTGGGATTGTAGAAAACAAAACAAAACAAAAACAAAAACAAAACCGAAAACGATTCTCCAGCAAAAACAAGAGTTTTGTTTTTCTTTTCTAGCATGGCTTGAATTAAACAAAACATGTTACAAGACTGCAGTGAAACCTCTAGACGATGTAAACACCCAGAGAAAGAAATTCTAGGTTGATTCTATTTAGGGGTCTCTAAGATTTCATTACTAAGAATCCATGAAGTAGTGGAACCAGAGGCCCTGGAATCAAATAGACAGTGCACTCCGTGTGTGTGTGTGTGTGTGTGTGTGTGTGTGTGTGTGTGTGTGTGTGTGTGTGTGTGTGTGTGTGAGAGAGAGAGAGAGAGAGAGAGAGAGAGAGAGAGAGAGAGAGAGAGGTTGTTTACGAACTTTCTTCCAGTTAGAAAAAAATACATGAAATATAAATGCAGAAAGCAAATTCTAGTTTCATCTTTCTAGGGTATGTATTTAGTATTTCTAGTATTATTTAGTAGATTTTGAAGGCCAATTCATGAATGTACGGGAATAAAACGCTAGCACAAATGCCAAATACTTGTGGTTTATGCAAACTACAGAAAATCCCAGGTTTTGAATTTAGGTAGATAAATGGAGAGATAAAATTATAGAAATCAGTCCTTATGGTTTGTTATTTCTCTCTGCGATAGTGTTTTCCCTACGTTTCCAAAATGTTAATTTACAAACACTTGCTAATTTTTTAAGCGTCTGGGACCAGCTATTTCCTTCCTTTGCCTGTGTAAAGTATTTGGGGAGAAGCACCCTAAGAGATGTTTGAAGGTAAAGCGATTCCTCTCAGCGAAAGCTAAAGACCAAAAGAAACACCCTTCCAGGATGCTGGGTGTGAAGAAAAGAGGTGGCCAGGACACCCAGGACTCCACCTCCTTATAAAGCTTTGAACTGAGCCCTTTACGCGGGTTCAAGGAGGGGAAAAGGAGGGGGCTCCTTTAGGTGGAAGAAGTGGGGGTGGGTAGGATACTTCGTCTGGTGAAGTCTTTGGGGGGGGGGGCTTGGGACTTTGAGACTGATCTGCAGTGAGCACTGCGCACCGAGCAGCTGCCTGCTCCGCGGGTCGCTGCCACCCCGGTGGCCCTCCCGCGCGCCCTCCGTAGCCGCGAGCGTCCGAGACCGGGACACCGGCTCGCTCCCGGCAGCGTCTATTACCAGCAGCTGCTTCTGCTTAGCCCTGGGAGGATCGGTTGGCCCCAGCCTACGGCCTCTCCTCGGCTTCGGCTCCTCCCTCCTCTCCCTCCCTTCCCCGCCTCTACCCCGCAGATCGGCAGTGGCTGCCGCGGGTCACGGCGGTTTCGCAGCCACCCGCTTGGGTTCACAGACCCTGGGCGGGGGGCGTCGGGGGAGGGAGCAGGGGGAAGGAGCGGGAATGGGGAGGCTACAGACAGGAGGGATTCCGAGGCCTCAGGAGGGAGGGAAGGCTGGAGCAGACGTCTGATCCTGAAGAGGAGCCCAAGGCCAAGGGACTTCGGACTCTGCAGGTCACCTGCAGCGCCCGGGATCCTAGAGAGGCCCGCGGGTGGTGTGAGAGCGTTGGGGAGGCTTCCCCGCGAGCGCTCGGGCAGGTCGAGGCGCTCCATGACCTCCTTGGGCACCGTTGCCTAGAGGTTCTCTCCAGGGTCTTCGCACACTGCTGGAAGCTGTGGCTAGGAAAGGAAACAGTAGCTGGCGGTCCCAAAGGTTCAGATGGAAGTTAGGCAGTAAAGTCCAATCTTCGGGGCCTGGCGGTGCCCGACAGAGGATTGGACTCCGGGGTTGTTCCTGCTGCAGCTGTCTGAAGTTCACTCCCATAGCAATGGAGAGAGAGAGAGAGAGAGAGAGAGAGAGAGAGAGAGAGAGAGAGAGAGAGAGAGAGAGAGAGAGAGAGAGAGAGAGAGAGAGAGAGAGAGAGAGAGAGAGAGAGAGAGAGAGAGAGAGAGAGAGAGAGAGAGAGAGAGAGAGAGAGAGAGAGAGAGAGAGAGAGAGAGAGAGAGAGAGAGAGAGAGAGAGAGAGAGAGAGAGAGAGAGAGAGAGAGAGAGAGAGAGAGAGAGAGAGAGAGAGAGAGAGAGAGAGAGAGAGAGAGAGAGAGAGAGAGAGAGAGAGAGAGAGAGAGAGAGAGAGAGAGAGAGAGAAACTTTTGAGAGTCCTTTATTGAGGACGCCCAAGTCCCTGAGTCCCTTGCTTGGTTCAGAGAGCGGTTTTGAAAGCTAGGATGCACACACACACACACACACACACACACACACACACACACACACACACACACACACACGTAGTGCTTTCATTCAGACTGCAATAGCATTTGATGGTTGGCGAAAGGTTGTCTTCATGCAAGCTCTCAAGGTTTTGTTTGGCCTTCTTAGCAGGAAAAACAATAGCATCTGGCCTGCTCAGAAGTGACCAAAGGGCCTGTGGGAGTCTGAGCTGAGCATTGGGGCTCCTCTCCGCAGAGGGCACACCCACCACGCTTGCCAAATCTCATAGCTGGAAGGGGTCATAACAGCCAACCCTGCAGTTCTGACGAACAAATGGACTTGATAAAGATAAAGTTTTTATTCTTATGACTTTTGCCTAGGAATAATTCTGGCGCAGGGAGAGCCACGAGGAATTTATTGTTTAAAGAGAGAGCAGACAGCCAGGTGATCCCAAACTCAGGATCATACCCAAATCTGAATCCTAGAACACCCCCTTTAATGCTACCAGAAGCAAAACTTGGGGTACTTTTCCATTAAGCCCTGCAAGCACCAAGCCTAGAAGGCAGCACTTGCTAACTTGTGGCCATATTGGTGTCAGATTCCAATGAACGAGAGGGACATTAACACCTTTGTCTCTCTTCTGGCTTTGAAGAAGTTAGTGTTCCTAAGCTCATTCCGGTTAGGTTTCCACTCCGAAATTCTGAGAACGGTGTTGTGATCCATATCATTTCCTTATTGTCAAAAACACAGCAGAAAATCATAACGAATGAAGTTGATTCCTTATGCTCTTTGTTGCTTTTTCCTTTTTTTACTTCTATTATTGTTATTATTTGACAACCTTACCTTAAACCTTTACTTCTTGACAGGAGTGAAGCCATTAAAGGCACACAGCAGGAAGCTTTTCATACCCCTCCCATATCCCCATCCCCAGCCAACTCGCATTGATAGCCATAGTCTCAGTCCTAGTAAAAGCTATGAATATATGTCATTGTACCTTGAAGGTGATAGCCCCCACAATGTCCCCAGACATAGGACAAACCGATTGTTTCCCCTAGTAAGTCCTGGGAATTTCTAGAGCCTTCTCTTCTTTGGGGAACTGGGGAACACAATTTCTGGAAGCGCACAGGCAAGGCTGGGAAAGTCCAGACTTCCCTGGTCTGGACAGCTTAGTCCTGGGGTCCTGGTCTTCTCAGGCTCTTTCTGAACAACAATGAAGTAACTGTGCAAGCCAAGGTGCAGTTTGTGCCTTTACCATTGCTGCAAACCCCTTCGCTAATGTTTTTAGAGCTGTGATCTTCTGTCACAGACTGCAGGAAGACAACGAGGCCATTTCCGGGAAAAGATGTCTTCCTTCCAGAGTGCTGACATCAGTTTTCAGGAGACAGAGACTCTAGGAATTATGGAAGTTTAGATTAACAGGTTTAAACAATAATGCAACAGAGGCTGTTTGTGAAACCAGCTCTCATTAATGGGTACTTCTTGAAAGAGAGCCATCTTCTGCCCTAGCCTAGGGGCTTGGCACATGGATGTGCAATCATCACTGAGGTGACCTTTGTCCTAATACTGGCAATCATCTTTCTGCCTAGATCCTTCAGTAACTGCTATCTTTCCTGCTTCCAAGCTTGCTAGGGAACCTAAGCAAATACTTTTGATTTCATGCCTGTCTGCCTAGAAAGCTGGTGAAAGCGCCCATTCCTCTATTGAGTTAGCATACCCCCGTAGTGGGACCCCCACAAACACTACTGATTATTTCCTGTGATAAGAGAGTCACAGATCTGTGTTTGCATTCACAATTAAGGAATGGAAAGTAGCACAAATATAGCTTTTTTTTTGATACATCAAAGGAAAGATTTCTTTGGGAGGAATAAAGCTAAGTAACTCATTCCCAGATACCTACCCTGGCAATGAGTTGGGACAGAATGAAATGTCTAAGGAAAGAGTTACTAAGGCAGAGATCTTAGCAGTAGAAACTAGGCTGCTGTCTTAATTCTCCTTTCCAAAAATCTGGGCAGGTACTTTAGAAGAAGGTCATACTTCCCTCTTTTATTTTTTACATTAGCAAAACTTTAAAAATCATAAGGGGCAGAAAAAAGTGACTGGAATTTCATTTTAAAAATAGAATTGTAAACACCTGCATTTCTCTCATTTTCTAGATGAATGCCCTGATTTTCCCTTTTTTGCAGCAAGTGTTGAACTTGAAACAACACTTACAAGGCAATACTGAATTCCTGGACTTGCATCTCTTAACAAACATTTTGTGATAGGCTTTTTTTATTTCCATATTTCATGCTATAAATTCTGAATTCTTTAGTGCATACATTAAAATCTTGGTATAATATGCTTTAAGCAGATTTTCTCAATGTAGCTGTTAGACAGAAAGAAAAATCTCCCTCTGGCTAAGCAGTGCTTGTGAAGTCTGAGGGAAGACACAGTGCTGCGAATTACTCCGAGTTCCATCTGTGGTCTGATGAAGGCTTGCCATTATAGAAGATTGGGAGGTTAAATTAATTAGCTTCTCCCATTATACTGCTGGCTTCTGGAGATGGTTGCCATTTTCCCTTTAAATGTCATTATTTCTAGATGTAGTTAGCTGCTGATACAATTAAAGAGGAGATAATGCAAATTTAACAACACAAATAACACTTCTTTCATGAAAGTTGAAAAAAAAGCACGAAGTGGACCAACCAAGTTGTACCTGCCTGCTATAAACAACCCATGTAACTCGACATTAAATGAAAAAAGTAAAATTGGCCAGTGTACATTTGGAGTATTTTCTTCAGTGAGTTCTTGAATCAATACTTTTGCTTCATGTTTTCATGTTCTCAGTAATGTTAACATATCCAGTTACAAACTCTTGCCAGTAAGAATGAGAATATGCCCTGCTGTGCTCCCTTCTAAACATTTCTAAAGAATCTTCCTTTCTTTCCATTTGGAATTATGATTTTGATTGTCTGCTGTGGCATTGTGATCTCCAATGGGTAATGAATGGATACACTTAATTCCATATACTAATCACCTGTGGTACAAAACAGGCTCACACCAGCGGGCTCAGTATCATCTCTGATCTTGCACAAAAAAGGAAGTGTGAAGGTGTAAAAGTTGCATCAATTCTGGTCTTCATTCTGCCACTGCAGAAATGGGTCAAGAGAACTAGTAGCTCAATCCTGCAAATATTAAAAACAGATGTATTTCTGTTCTGCTATGAAGCAAGAATGTAATATTAATAGGTGATAAACTTACATTCTAATAAAAATAGTGCAATATTATATTTTTGATTTTTGCAATATTTGGGGAATTACTTTATTAGTCATATAACTCATAAAATTTTTGGTAACTCAACATCAAATATTTCAGGACCAATATTTAAATAGATCGCAGATCATAAATAAAAATCCCCTATCCCACAAATAATTGTTAAATCTTGTTTGCTCCAGATTTTTCTTCTGTCCTATGAAATGCCTAAATAGTTTTAATTGCCTATTATGGTGACTGCTTATGAAATTTAGTTTATAAAAAAACACAGCTCCTTTGGTTCTGGAGAGGCAGGGCTGATCTTCTAAATGTATTTTAGAGATTTTGTTTGTTGTTTTGACTTTTGAATTGGGCTTAAAGGGTAGGTGTTATGTCCTTCCTTCATTGCTGCCCCTTCTTCAGCCACTCTGGGGTTTGTGTGTTTGGAAGGGAGAAGAGAAGGACACATTAATCCTGAGTTGTTTTCAGGTAGATAGAGCCGGAATTTGGAGATCTTGGTGCATAGAGAAAAGTACAAGCTCTGCTGAATACAGGATCCAGATAATAGCAACAGCCCAGACAATGACAAAGTCCTCAGATGCCTCTGATTGAGTGTAAACCATTGTCCTAAATTCACGTACAAGGCTTCAGGTGATCTCAGCAGTTTGAGAATCTAAAAGTACTAATGTACTTTTAACTTGGAACATCTCTGTTTATGGAAATTCACAGTTTAGTAAATGTTAATTGAGTTGAGGATACAGGGTGGAACAATTAAGTCTAAAGATAGAACTCTGTAAAATAAACATTGCATTATGGGATAGCTCAAAGTATGTCACCAGCATACAAAATATCATGACTTTAGCCCCATTCTTTGTCCACCTTATCTCTCTCATATGCCACACCCCAAATCAAACTCATATTTAATGTTAAAACGAAAGGTATAAGCTTTGAAATTTGAGAAATGTATCCTTTCATAGGCTAGGAAAGGAAGAGGGAGAGAGAGGGGGAGAAGGAGAGGGAGAGAAACAAACAGAGAGGAAGAGACAGAGAGACAGAGAGGGGGGAGGAGGAGTTAGAAAGGAGAGGATGTAAATGAGAAGAGCTTTATTTTATTTTCTGTATGTGTGCATGTCTTTGTGAGTGTGTGTGTGAGAGAGAGAGTATGTATGAAGGTGAGTGTGTATATGCATGTGTAAGGAAGAGAGATTGTGTGTGTATGTAAGTGTGTCTGTGTGTGTGTGTGTGTGTGTGTGTGTGTGTCTAGAACCCTGAAAAATTCTACCTCATTATGAACTGCATTTTGCTGAAAGGTTTAATATACTTTAAAGTCAAAGGACATTTTTCTGACTACTTTAGTTTTTGTCATTCATCTGAGAGAAATGACAGGTGGCAAATTGAATGTTATTCAACAAATTTTCCAGGATAGTCTAGTTTAGCACAACCATCTCTGCATGGGTAGGTACTTTTAGATGCAAGTGACAATCTACTTTCCTTAACAAAGGCTATTGTCATCTATTTATACATTTATTAGTTCAGACCTCTCAAGGAAGAGAGGGAAATGGATAGCTAATTAAGAGCAGGGCTCCCTGGTAGTGAGGTTCTTCGGGATATCTTTTCATAGTCTTAGCCCTGAAGTAGGCTTTAAAGTTGGTTAAGAGCTCAACTCTTGATTTTTCAGTATCATAAAATACAGCTAAGAATTAAGCTGACGCTCTGGGAAAAGGAAAATCCAGTTAACAAAGAGTGAATCAAACACTCCTGGAAGAGAACACTTCTTTTAAATGCTAGATTCTAATATTTAAAGGAATTAATTAATCATTTTCAATTAGCCTAAAAGGAAAATGTGCTGATACATTCTGAGGAAGTTCTTAGGCTTTTCTTACATGTCAACTGGTAGGAAATACTCTTAATAATTGCATTGACCACTTTCTGATTCAACCTGGGGGCATTTTTAAAGACTTTCTGCACAAGGCACACAGACTTCACCTAAAAAACATCCCAGAAACAAAATCATCCTAACGCAGTTAATATTTTTTTTCCACAGGAGATGTACTGAGACCAAAGCCTCAGAACATTTTTTAATGTTGATAGAGCAGGCTTGAAAAAACTTGTCATATAAATCAAACTGTTCTGGGGGCAAACCCGTGTTGTTTTTAAGCCACAGAGTGGGTCAGTGGGTGTGGTTATTGTGCAGAGGGTTCAATGTGAATGTATAGGTTAAAATGCATTTTGCCACACGGGTTTCCAGAGGGTTGTTTTGGCCTGGTGTTCAAAACCATGAGCCAAAACTTCGGTCAGTATTTTGACAACAGAGCCAGGAAAAACAAAAAAAGGCTTAGCCTGTGAAAAAAGCAATGAAGATATAGTGAAGGAAAACAGTAGTCCCCCTGCCACTGCCTTACTCGATCCATATGTGAGCTTAAACACAGGAAATAGCCACCATTCACCGCAATCAAGCCAGAGGCTTGTGCATCAGAAAGTGCCTTGTGGAACTAATTGGACTCTATTAAGATTGTCATTGACATGGGAAAGCATTTCAAAATTTTAAATCAGAACATGTAATGTACATAGAACAAGATAACAACCACATTGTTGATTCAGGACTACAAATATAGGCAAAACACACATTCGGACATGCAAGAGTTTTATGCTGGATTCCTTATACACTGTATTAATTATCATTCAGGACATGTTTATCTTCCTTTGCTTTTAATGTTTGCTTTCAACCGACAGTATTTCCAGAGCAAGCAGATTTCACCCAGTCCATTCTGGCGCCAACTCCCAGGCAGAGAAAATCTAAGCACTGCCAGTTTAAAATGATAATCAACAAAGGTCATGGAACTTGCCATAAAATCAAAGTTAAAAAAAAAATAGATTGGAATGCTTATGGATCTTACACAGTTTTTCATGATTTTAGACAGAATCATAATCAGTGTAAGTATTAATGCATGCACACATTGAACTTTGCCAACAAAGCTTTGGGAAAGGGTGTGCTTCCCAACATCCATTGCAGATACCTTTAAAAAATTAGCTAAATATGGCTTGTGCTAGACGTATATCCTCCCCTTGTGACAACGTTTGGAGATTGCATTGGGTTGTATGTGCTTAGTTCTGACAACTACCTAGATGTTATGGTTGTCAGTCACATTTGTTTTATAGATAAGATTAAACTTGTTGCTAATATTCTTGAGCCTAAAGCCTGTATTTGGTTTGCTTTTCTCCAAACGTGATTTCCCCTGATTACAGGGAACATGCCATATTCCATCTACCTTTCTTGGAAGACATTAGATCTTGTAGTCATTTGATTCAGGGTTTTTTTTTTTTTTTTCTTTTCTTTTTTGAAATGGAACAATGAACATCCTTTCAATGTACAGCAGGAGATAATTGATGATGAATATGTACAGGATGAAAACCCACTGAGGCCAGGAGTTGGTGATGCACGTATTTAATCCCAGCACTTGGGAGGGAGAGGCAGGTGGATCTCTGTGAGTTCGAGACCAGCCTGGTCTACAGGAGCTAGTTGCAGGACAGCCTCCAAAAGACACAGAGAAATCCTGTCTCAAAAAAAAAAAAAAAGGAAACCCACTGTTTTTCTCGTCTGAAGTTTACAGCCAGTTTTTAGCAGCAGTAGTCTGTCTTGTTGGTTTCAATTGTGTGTGTGTGTGTGTGTGTGTGTGTGTGTGTGTGAGAGAGAGAGAGAGAGAGAGAGAGAGAGAGAGAGAGAGAGAGAGAGGTCACTTCTAGTGCAGTTCATTATGGCTCCAATATACAAAACAAAATGATTCAAAATGATTGCAACTTGGGGGTGGGGGAGGGTGGGTGTGTAATCTGTGTCTGTGAAACTTAGATTTACTCTGAAGATATTGCCAAAATGAAAAGTTAGGTAAGCAATAAATCATTCAAAGCTTTGATGTGTATGTTTGTATGCTTAAATATTCATAATTTTAGCACTATGAAACTTCATTGTATGGCCAGTGTGATGGCTCATTGGGTAAAGGTACTTGCTGCCAAGCCTGGTGACCTGAGTTCAATTCCTGAGATGCACATCATGGATGGAGAGAATCAAGTACTACAAATTGTCCTCTGACCTCCACATGAGGGCCATGGCACATTAGTGTGCACATATACAAATTAAATAAACAAAAATTTATAAAAATTTAAAAAATTTTTCTAACTCTTTATCTGATTATGGAGTTCTTTATATGGATTCTGAGGGCAAAATTTGTCATAGGAATAAAATAATTTAACCCTCAAAAACAAAACAAAAAACCTCTCTTGCTTAGGTGTTATGCCAACTTTTCTGAAGAAACTTCATCTTAGAGAAATGACTAGAATCACATAGCTACAAATCATCGGCAAATGGTAAGATGCTAGGGTAACTGGACTCCCACACTAATTTTGAAAATTACATAGAAAATAAAATATGCCTCTCTTAAAGTGATTTCAGTGTCTAAAAATCCCCACTCATTTATATTTCCCAGCACTGAAGAGATGAAAAGCAAACACAAATGGAAAATAGCCACTGGAGACAGAGCAGGTAAAGATAGTGCCATTTCCCTGATGACTACGTTTTCTTTCAGGTATACATCCTGTGTATGTATATCCAGCCTGATGTCTACTGATGACAACTATCAAAGAGTCTCATTGAGGCATGGAGGAGCAGCTGCTTCATCATCATTCAGGGTCTCTGCATCCTTGGCTGGCCTAGAAGTTACTTGTAGATCAGGCTGACCTCAACTTAGAGCTCATTCTGCCTCTGTTTCTCCAGTGCTTGGATTAAAAGTTTATACCACCATGCCTGATCTTATTTTGGCATAAATACCTTACAAAGATTTTGACTTTGAATGATATGAAAATTTTTCTTTCAGTGGGAAGAAACATATGAGAGGTAATATAAAGGGAGAGATGAATCATATTAGTTATTAAAATGGATTGCTGTAAGGAGGGATAGAATTAAAGTAGAGGAAGCATAGTTGGGGGTAAAAGAGCTTTGTTTTGAACCTAAAGACCTGACCTTGTTGGAGGCTATCATTTTTCCATCTGGAAAATGGAGGTAGTGTAAATGTAGGACCTTAAACACCAATGATTGCTTTGGCACTTAAATTGTTTAGCACCTGTTATAGGTAGATAGACTGAAATTAGTTTGATTGAGTCCGAGTCTTGTCTCTTTAAGACAAGGTAAATCACTCATCCCTGACCCAAGTACCCTCATCTGTCCAGTGGCTGAAGACCATAACTCATAATGGTGTGTACATTAAATTAGATAATATAAATAAGTACCTGATGGAAATCTCTTCAGAGAGTAATTCCTCAAGAAGTGGGCATTTGAGAAAGATTAAAACAAGAACAGTAAAATTTTAATTTCTCTGCTCTCCCGATCCCTTAAAAATAGCACCAAATAACAAATTTGCACATGATAGAAGCTTGGGTCTACATTTCTTATCTCCCCTCAAGAGGTTTTAAATTTACATTTATTTATTATGCAGTTCAAGCTGGCCTTGACCTCTTGATCCTGATCCAACTGCTTCTATATTTCTGAGGTCTGGAATTATGAGTAAATATCACCAAACCCTACTTATGTATTTTCATTTAATCTTAATTTTCTTTATAAGGCAAGTTGGAGCATATATCTATGCCTAACTCTATACTGACTATATATATATATATATATATAGTTTTCAAGACAGGGTATCTCTATGTATCCCCCGCTGTCCCAGAAGTCACTCTGTAAACCAGACTGGTGTTGAACTCACAGAGATCCAATTGTCTCTGCCTCCTGAATGCAGGGACTAAAGGCATGCACCAACATGCCCAGCTAATATACTGGTAAATTTTAAAGATAGTTTTAAAGTATCTTTACATGGAATTAAATTCCTCAAAAATAACAGCTTTATGGTGTGGAATACAAGAATTACTAATGAGGAAACATTTAGTGATATACTAACTATCATTTTGTTAGATCTTAATGTCAGAAATTTAAGGAGTAATCCTTAACCCCAGAAACAGAGGAAAATTCTTCTTTGCCTTGAATAGGATGACAGTATTTGAACAGATTTAATTCCTAAAAGTAATTTTGAGACAAGCCTTTCATTTAAAACCAATTGTGCATGTATATAATGCATATAAATTTCATGCAACAACTTATAAATGCCAGAGTGTAAAACAAGTGAAAGATAACATAAAACAATATGAAAGAGAAGTCTGTCAGTTGGTGATTTTCTGGATGACAGTCACACTGTAAGGCATCAAGAAAAGATCAAGGCACTTTAGACAGTACCTCTGTGTTCCTTATATCTTGACCTCTGTGATGGCATAGTTGGGGTGATCATGACTAAAAATCACCCCTGAGGGTACAATGAAATTTGCTTGTTAAACCATGTGTTTTTTTTTCTTCAGGAGAGCATGTATCATGTGTGGCTGTCTGTTGTGGAACCAAAACTTTTACTGATTCTGCAGATAAATATCATATGTCACATGTCAGTGTTCATGAAAAAGCCTGCTCAAAACCCAAGCTCCCATTAATCAATGCTGTCTTTGTTTTCAAATAATTAATGAAAAGACAACACAAGAGAACTTACAGAGAATCCATAGTTGAGTTAAGGAAAGATATGTAAAACTCAAATATTAGAGTGTTTTTTCTTAATGTGCTTTATTTCTTTTGTACTATAAATGGTGTTCTGTTTTGAAGTTCACTTATCTCTAAAATCTCACCATATATTTTGTTTTCTAAGCAAAAAAATACTTTGAACCTGTTGCACCAAATAATAGGAGGTGTGCTGGAAGGAAGGAAGGAAGGAAGGAAGGAAGGAAGGAAGGAAGGAAGGAAGGAAGGGGATAAGGGAGAAAGGAAGGAAGAAGAAAGGAAGGAGGAAGGAAGAGAGGAAGAAGGAAGAAATATTTGTTTGTTCCCCTTTCTAGAAGCATGTGTGTTGAGCAGCCCAAAGACAATTCTGTAGACTGTGGAATAAAGGAGTAGCTTCATTAAAAATAACATAGTTTTTGTCCATAAATATTAATCCCTATTAAAAGAGCATATCAAAAGCCAATGTGCAAGGGGCTTTAATTGCAATAATGTTTCCATTTAGTAACTTGTCCAAAATCCATGTTATTTAAGACTATTTGATGTTCTCTGGGTTACATTGCATGGACTGTTTTTCTCTTTCATTAAATGACCTCAGATCATCTTCAGACGATCTAAAGAACTTATTTGGAAATCAATGTAGTTATTATCATTGTATCTTAAGCACTAAACATGCCTGTACCTTCTTCTAATTAATAAATATCTATTGAATGAAATACAATTGAACCAAGTTATTTCAGAGTGATGTGGGCTCTCTGGTAGTCAGTATAAGCAAATAAGATGGTTTTTTGACTCAGGATACTTATTTTTAAAAGATCACATTCAGCTGGACATGCCTTTAGTCCCAGCACTCAGTAGGCAAAGGCAGAAGGATCTCTGTGAGTTTTCTGTGGTCTACAGAGTGAATTCTAGGATGGTAAGGGTTTTATACAGATAAAACCTGTCTCAAAAAACCATTTTTTTATTTTAAAATTGAAATAAATAAGTTAAAAGGTTATATTCTATTTGGAAGATATGCATTTATTAATATTACACAATGCTATTTACTAAAAGTTCACACCATTATTGACACACTGCTGAAAGAAATCACAACATCCATCCTTATAGGCACAAAATACCCACCATCCCCTTAACAAAATGTCTTTGAAGGAAACCATTTAATTATAACTTTTTCTTTCAAATTCTGTAGAAATAAACTCTAAGAATGTCCAAATCAGTTATTTAACACTGATGAATATATGTGTGTGTTAAATATGTTTATGGTAAGCACACACACACACACAGAGAGAAAGAGAGAGAGAGAGAGAGAGAGAGAGAGAGAGGAGAGAGAGAGAAAGGAGAGAGAGAGAGAGAGAGAGAGAGAGAGAGAGAGAGAGAGAGAGAGAGAGAGAGAGAGAGATTCCATTTAATACCACAAACTAAAAGCTAAATTCTCACCTTTGAGAAAACCAGTAATATTTTCAGTATATCTCATGTTTGTACAATACAGATTTCATACTATCTCATTTTCCTAGGGTCTCAGTGTTATAGGGATAGTTAAAGGTTATCTGTTACAAAACTTCACTAACAGTCTTCCAGTTTTCTGTCATTACTTGGACCAGCTTGAAACTTGGAAGCTAAGAAGCTACTTTCATGGACTCTGGCATGTCATAGTTGTCCAATTTCCTTCATAACAAGACATGTAGGAACTGGGGATGTTTTTCGTCCCATGTTGTTCTTAGACTAGTCTTTCCTTGGGGCCACTGGCATTCAGCTCTAAGGCACCCTTCTCCCAGCTCCTTAGCTGGGGACAGACATTGGCCTGAAGTCCTTCTCTCCACTGCATTTCCTGAATCACAGAGTGGCTGCAGAGATCACTGTTGTGACAAGAAGGCACTTAGGGTGGTTTGTTTCTACTTGTGAATTGATGTGATACAGCACTTTAAGGTAGAGAAGGCATGGTGGCAGTACAGAGAGGAGACTGGTCACATTGCATCCAAGTGAGGGACAGAGAGGGAAAGGTCGCAGAACTTTGAGTCTCTCCTCCAGGGGATTGCTTCCACCAACCAAACTCTGCCTTCTAGAGGCTGAGACCTTCCCACACATTGCCACTAGCTTGAGGCCAATTATTCAAAACATGAGTAATGAGGGACATTTGACATTCAAATCTCTAGTGCCCAGTTTTGCTCACCTTCACTGAATTCTTCCAGCATCTCTTTTCTTCATCTGCTTGCTCCACATCTGTCACCTAGACATGGTTTCTCAATGTCACCGCCTGTAGCTGGCCTCTCTCTGACCACACTGCCCTCATCTTTAGTGTTTCTAGTGAACGTCCCCCTTTGTACTGCTGCTTTCACCTCACTAGGAGCCTCTGCATCACAGATCTTTTTAGTTTATTTGAGTGCAGCAAACTTCACTCTATTAAACTCTCATCCAAATCCAATTTTCAGGCCGCCATTCTGTGGGAAATAAGGTGCAATCCCGCCACTCTGTCTTTTTGCTGTATTCATTTACAAATCCTGAAGGCTGGTGAGCCCAAGTATCTACTTCCTCAGTGTCTTTGTGACTTGGTTTTATTTGATTCCTGGCCAGCCTCAAATGAGGCCTCAACACTTCATTGCTTTTTCTTAAAACTTCCCCACAGTTCTTAAGTCTCCAATTTTTGTCCCTCTCCCTTCCCTGGGAGTTTGCTTCATTTGCTAAGTTATGGAGGAAATGAAGATCTAAGAGGTCTCAGATTTAGCCTTAATATACAAATGTGCAGTGAGCATCTATCTGTATTCATTGTGTGTTCCTTCATTATTATTTCCAAAGTTACCCTGTATCCTCACAGAGAGCTATCTTCTCTGCACATAGGAAGAAGCAATTGGAAGATTACATTTCAAATACATTAAAGGGAAACACACAGGTCTTTCAGGTAGTCCACACATGGGTGTGATATCAAATATACAAAGTGAAAATAAAGATTCATTTCTAATAATTTTGCTCTAGCTATGGTATAACAGCTTTTATGATACTATGCACTGGGAAATAGAGAAAATATAGATGAAATATTTTCAAAATGTAGCATAGGACTGGGGAGGTGCTTCAGTGTGGTGATATATTATTTATGATTTATTAAAGCTTGCCTGAAGATTCAGAAAGCAAAGTCAGCCACAAGCCATAGAGCCAGGCACACATCTTTAATCCCAGAAGCCAGAAGCTAGGAGGTCATGGTACACACCTTTAATCCTAGGACTCAGTATTAAGAGATACACAGATCTCTGTAAGTCCAAGGTCACCCAGATCTATACAAGAGTCAGTCCTAAAGAGAAACAGCTCACACAAAGATGATCTCAGCACCTGGGACCACACTCCTTAATCCCAGCACTAGAGGGGTATGAAAGATAGGAGCAGGTCTTCAGTAGTCAGTATCAGGCATTCATTCTCCAGCCACATTGAGGCTAGGAGGGATTCATTCTCCAGCCACACTGAGGACAGGAAGACATCCAGTCTCAGGATTCTCCAGCCGCACTGAGGAGAGGCAACAGGACCAGCCCTTACAGCCCAAGGTAGCAGTAAGAGCTAGTGGCTGCTACTTTGCTTTTGTGAACTTCAGCTTGAAGTTGGAACCTCAATATCAGTCTCTGGGTCTTTTATTTTTTCATGCTGCACTTCATTATGTTAAAACACTTTCCACACTCAGTGTGGGAGTGTGAGTTCAAATCTCAAGAACCCAGGCAAAACTGGTGGCATGTGCCTGAAATCTAAGCACTTCTGTCACTGAGGTCTTATTTTTAGACTATTAGTCTCTTTAATAAAAGAGGTTAAAAATGGATTTAGAAGGAAGCTTGGGGACAATAATTTGAATTTGAGAGCAAAACAACAGGGCAGGTAAGCTGTGACTCTTCTGCAGCTTCCAGGAGGTGGGAGATGGAGAAAAGGAGACCAGAAAGCCACACCTTTTCTCACAGAAGTCACCAAGCAACTTCATGAAGGAAGAAGAGGCTGCAGAGAAGTGAGAACGCAAGGCAGGGGAAGACAAAGAGATGGAGAGAAAGACATGCTATATGCTCTTTCGAGTTAAAACTCTGGAACTTGGGCAGGCTCTGCAGAAGCTATCCAAGTGGCTACACAGAGGAGGGGCTTCTGGAAAGGGCAAGTATATATTTAGCTAAGGGGATAATTAGCTCCTGGATCTCCTCAGGATGTTTTCAGGTGAATCAGGGGAATTTCCTAGGGGAAGGGGAGGCTGGGTGAACTGGTCCTGTGATTGACAGGTTCTAGCCAGATTAACCCTTAAAAGAAGAAGATAATAGTATGTGATGTTTTGGGTAGTTTAGAATGTCAGCTCTCCACTCATGTCTACAGGTAGGATTTAGATTCTATTCTTTTCACCAGGAGGAAGTAGTGTCATCTTAATGAGTCTCAGCAAAACCCAGAGACATCCACTTTATTACATGGCACTGGAATCTGAAAAGAGTAATTGTGACACTTCCACTCCTCCTGTTATCAGGGATTTCAACCAGAGTGAGAAGTCCACCATCATTGCTTTCCATGTCTCCTAATGTTAGTCCAGCTACTTAATATTTCTGTGTGAAAATGGAGGATGGAGAGAAGAGAATTCCCGGAAACTCATAGGGACAATAGACAGCTGTCTGGTGTCTGTTGTGCAGAAGCAAGGAAACAAACATAAAAAGACCTTGTCTCAAACAAGATGGATGGCAACCACCAACACCTGAGGATTTCTTCTAATTTTCACACATGCATTCTAGCACATGTTTGAAATGTGTGTACATTCAAAATGTGCACTAGTGCACACATGCGCACGTGTGAGCAGGCACACACACACACACACACACACACACACACACACACACACACACACACACACACTCACACACCATAGTAAGTAAAACATCCTAGAGCCAAGATAGCCACACATGGAGTTTCCATAACTCTTCTCTTCCAACACAAGGATAAGTTCAGAGAACTAGCCCAATATTGTTGGGTCACAGATCCACAAGCAGCAACAGAGAGACTTAGAAATGGAGCATAACTAAAAGCAGCCTCATGAGACAAAACTTGTCATTAGGGACCAGCCAAGAATACAAGGGCCTGGTGATTCCTGTATCCTATATCTCTAGGAAGAGAGAGGTGTAGGCAAAGCAGACTTTCTAAAGACTTGAACTAAACAGAATCAGCTCAGACCCTGATTTTATTATGATTTTCTATTCTTGGTAGTTTCTGAAATGTGTTCCATGGAAGAAAACATTATCTGGAGTTTCTAATGCCTTATAGCCAATCAAAATAAACACACATTACTGAACACAGCTACATGACCAAAAACCAGGAGCAAAATAGAGGACAAACAGAATTGCCAGGCAAGTAGTGATCAGAGGATTAGACAAAATCTTTAAAAAAGCCAACTGTGGCTAATATGCTTAAAAAACAAAGAAGAGTTTAGTTAGGTAAAATAAATATTATATAATGTAGATATGAAACAGAAATTCTAATACTAGAAATAAGCTACTCAAACTAAGGACAATACAGTGGCAGCTTAGAACATCAAACAGGGAGAAAGGAAGAATTAGTTCTGTAGATGAAAACAGAAAGTATGAAGGAACAAAAAGGGGCGAGCAATTTAGATGTGTGGAGCAAGGGGAAAGAAAGGCTTCATGTCTTGAATTTGAGCCTTAGAAAGGGAAGAAGTAGACAGGGAGATGGCTCAGCAGTTGATATCACATACTGCTTTAGTAGAGAACCTGAGTTTGGCTCTTAGCACTCATTCCAGTGGTACACATCACCTATAACTCCAGCTCCAAGGGATGTCCTCTTCCGACTTCTGTGGGCACTGAACTCAAGTTGACAAATACATGCACAGACATGCGCATACACATAACTCAAAATAAAATCAGTCCATAAACTAAGAAAGAAGGAGGAAGAAAAGATAGTGGAACAGGAAACTAAAGGAAGATAAAGAAGCCAAAAATTTCACAAAACTGATCAAAGCCATAGACTTATAAATTGCATAATTACATGTGGGTCTGGGATCTCAAAGTCTGGGTAAATGGCATTATTAACTAAAGGGGGATCATATTAAGGAGAAAGGTTACAGCGAGGGAGTAGGGAAGTCAAAAATTCAGCCTTGCACATGTTAATTTCAGGAGACATTAGGTACTCTAGGAAAAATGCTGCATGGGTAACTTGGTCCACAACGGAGAGGTGGAAAAACTAGAGTGCATGGTAAGTATTCGCCTTTACTGTCTCTAAGTTGATTTCTTGTTTACTTTCTTAAGTGACAAGATTGTTCAAGTAATTAATTGTATTTTGTATGTGTACATAAAACTATTTGGAACATTTTACTACATTTATTTTTTAGGTGTGAGTGTGTGTGAGTGTGTGTGTGTGTGTGTGTGTGTGTGTGTGTGTGTGTGTGTGTGTGTGTGTGTATGTGTGTAGATGTACACATGTGAAAGTAAGGAACTTAGGTGGCCAGCAATTAAGCCATATCATCAGCTTCATTTTACTCTTTGATGTTAAATCATCCAAAATACAAGGATTAGATAATCAAAAAAATATGGAAAGTAAATGTCTCCATAGTTTCAGATTTAGGATTTGACATAATACTTGATACGGAAAGATGTGGGTACATAAACTTTGAACCAGGGGAAGATTATGTAAGAAGTAAGAATAAAAGAGATTTACAAAGATTTAACTATCCTCAGACAAATATACAAGATGTAGTTCAGGAATGGTTTGAGCACAGGACTTGGGAGGCAGCAGCAAGCTGAAGGAGGTGAAAACCCAGGTGACTGACATATCTCTGAAGCTATATAATAAAGGAAGGTTTGACCATCAGTACTAGATGTTTCTGAAAGGTCAAGAAGAGAACTAGCAATTGACCATTGGAACAGCCAGTCTGGAGGTCAGCAATGACCTTGAGAAGGGATGTTTGAGTGGAATGATAGGTGTGAAATTGTGATTGAGGGCTTTCATGAAATGATGAGCGATTTCTAGAAGCAATAATAGCTACTGAAATACTGGGTGATTTTGGAGATATGATACAGGAGATGCTGCAAGCCCAGAGAAGGACTTTTTAAATTTTCCACTTGTGATTCCTTTTATTGGAGAAAATTTTATATAACCCCAGCACATTCATGTATAAAAATTTACAGATAATAAGTTAAAAATGATTATTTTAAAACAACATTTTTACTAAATATATAAACATACATATGTATACATATATTCTTTTGGTACATGGTCTCACTATGTAGCCCTGTTGACCTGGAACTCACTATGTAGATGAGGCTAGCCGTGAACTCACAGCAATCCATCTGCCTCCACCTTCTGAGTGCTGGGACTCAAGAAGTGTACCACCATGCCCTGCGAAATAGCTTATTTTTTTTAACATTTATTAAAGATAAAAGACATTTTTCCTATTATTATTGAGGTAGATGTGTGTATTTGTCTGGCACAATATAATCCAAATGTATATATATTTAATTCTTGTATGCTGAGGAATGATGGTAGAAGACTATTAAAAATCTTTGTTTTCTGCAATTAAAGTATTTTGCTTCTGAAAAAACAGAAAATGTAGCATGCACAGTAAAAACACTACAGTTCATAAGACATGATAGTCTCAAATCAGAGCTCAAATCAGGCAATGTTTGTTGGTGTCCCATAGCAATGGAGCATGCACAGTGCTGAGTGTGCATAGTGTGTGTTCAGTACCAAAGCTGCAGTGAAGTCATGCAGTACAACACAGTCAAGCCCTGACAGAAACAGCTCAGATTTGTTTTTTCATTTATTTTTGTCTCTATGTATTCAGAAAGCTTTCACTTGTTGCCTAATTGTTTTGTGACTCCATATTTATTTACAGTGTCCAACAACTAAGAATCTTTGGGATAGCAAAGGCAGAATTGTGGTCCTAGGTGTATTTGTTAATAGGAGAGGTGTGTCTAGAAAGACCACCTAGCAGACTCACAGATCTTGGAAGCCAACTTGGGTAAGCATTGTGAAGGTTTGCACACAAGAAAGGAAAAAGGGGTGGGGTGGGGAGATAGCCAAGTCAATAAAGTGCTTACTAAACAAACCTGGTGACTTGAGCTTAATCCCCAACATCTACATAAAATAATTCGGCATAACATTTAATGCGTGTAATTCTAGCAATGGTTGGTAAGACAGGATGATGCCCAGGGTCTAAACAAATTGGTGAGTTTCAGGTCCAGTGATAGGTACTATCTAAAAAAGAAAGGTGGAAAGCCCCTTTAAAAAGATTAGATTGAAATAATCTGGGTTTGTTACTTTCCCTGTGTTTTTGACACTAGGGAAAAAAAAAAACTTTCAGTTGTATAGATGGTAGATTTGATAAAATAAAGGAAATTATATAACATATTTTATTTTGACCACAGTAGAGTAGGGGGAAATGTCCAAAGAACACTCAATTAGCATTCCACAGAAATGTTTGCACATATATGACTTTTAGTATTTTGAAATTTATAATTTTTATCACATGATGCTGTTCTTATCCTGGTAAAAGTTTCAAGTGTACGTGAAAAGAATTAGTGTGCTGAGGGCAGGTGGGGTGCTCTACAGACAATATTTAAGTTGTCTCAATGTTGTTTAAGTCATCTATACCCTTACTAGTTCTATCTACTGCTACTTCTATCAATTATCCCTGACCAAAATATGATTAAAAATTCTTTCTTCTCATCACATGTTTTCAGCCTTGGCTTTTTATATTTTGAAGATCTCTTATTAAGTTCATTCGAGTTTAGAAATGTTATTAACACTGACAAGGTTTATCATTAGAAAATTATACAAAATTATTTGAAAAAGTTTTTTTTTTGAATCTCTGGTAATACTGCTCTTGGAAATCACATGTCTGTCAGTACATATAACCTAAACTTCTATTCTTCCATATTGCTTTGTTCATTTTTTTCATATTTTTGTGTTATTACATATTGTGGTGATATCTTGCTTGTACAAATAAAGATTTTTCTGAAGATCAGAGGATGGAACTTGCCATTAGCTAACCATAGAGGTCAGGAGGTCTGTACAGACATATAAGAAGTTAGATGGCTGGGCAGAAACAGGAAGTGAAATGGTTGGGTGGAGAGAGGATATAGGCAGGAAGAAACAGGAACTTGCTTTCTTTTCTGCTGGGAAGCTAATGAGGTAAAGGTAGCTTTGGCTTGCTCCTTCTTCTCTCTGATCTCTCTATATTTGACTCTGGGTTTTTACTATTTAGACCAATTAAGAACTCCATTTGCTGTGATTAGCTTTTGAGCTCAGTGATGCATACTTTTCAATTATATATATCATTTACATTTATTATTACTAATAATGTGGTTGGGTCTAAACCTACCATATTCTTATTTTATTTATTTATTTTGGCTTATCTTGAGTGGGACAAAGAAAATGAGATCATTCATATAATTTTCAGGACCCAGTTAAATATAAAAATGTAGGGTTCTTATTTACAAATTATTAGTATTTTTTTCTGTCCTCAGAGCATTAAACAGATGATGGTCCCTTCACAATCACTATACATGCAAACTCACTGCTCAAAGGCCTATGAATTTGTTTCTGTACCATCTGCTTTTACTTTCCTCTTTTCTCTTTTTCCATACTTCTGAATGCAAAGAAAATTATTTTCATCTTTTTTTGGTGTTGATTTATTAACTTTAGCTCTTTGTCATGTTATTTCATTGATTATTAGAATATTTACATCTATACATATATGTGTGTTTGTACATATTCTACAGCAATGTATATATGTGCCTTTAAGCATCTTTAGTATTGTTTGGCTTCTGTTGTTCATTTTGTTTAAGACATTCTCTCTATTAATCAAATCTCAAACTGATTGTGAAGAGTCTTAACATACTTTGTTCATATTACTGTACTTATTTTTCTGCTGAGTTTCAAGAATCGGTAGGTAAATAGTTTTCATGAAGTCAAAAATATTGCTCATTATTGTCCTGGTATTTTTCTCTTTCCTTCTCCTTTTTCTCTTATTCAGTGATTCATATTGCATGAGTATTTAATGCCATAAGTTTTTCCAATGCTCACTCTATATTGATCATTGGCTGGTTTTGTTTGTTTGTTTTTGTCATTTTCCCTTTTGCTCTAGTTTCATTTCAAAGGTTTTCAATTTTTAGGTCTTTACATTGGCCAGTGTTTTCTCTGTGATGCTCAACCTGCCATTAGCCTCACATAGTATGTATTTGTCTCAATATAACTCTGATTTTCACTTCTAGGAATTTAATATATGTCATATTTGTTTTTCTTAATTATTTTGAACTGCAAATGACTGAACCCAGGACATTGTGAATGTTAGTCAATTGCTCTACTAATAAGCTACTATGCTCCAGCCAAAGCACCATTTCTCAAATATAATATTTTTATTAAATTTTTGATAATTTCACACGGGCACACAAGCCCTCCTAGATCTGTCACCTCTCCCCACTGACTTCCAACTTCATAGCCTTTTATTTCATTTTGTTTATGTGTAGTCTCATTATGTAGACCAGGCTGGCCTCAGAGATCCACCTGCCTTCCAATGCTGGGATTAAAGTTGTGTGTCACTATATCAAGCTATTATTTTTTTATAATAACTCACTGAGTCCAATTTGTGCTGCCCATATATGCACAGAGGTGGAGCCATCAACTGGGGCATGGTTGACCCACAAGGGGCCATCCCCATAAAGACAACTGACTCTCCCCTTAGCAGCCATGGAGTGTCAATAGCTCCCCCATATTCTTAAACTTCATATTGTAAACACAATCATTCCTCTAACCCAACAAATGTTCACTGTAAGATAATTTTCTATCAATTCTCTGATTTATGCTGCATCAGCATTTTGGGTTACATTAACCAGGTTGAATTGTCTCTTTATGATAGGTTCAGCCTTCTTGCTACATTGCAGTCAAACAGCTTTATATTGGATACTAACCATTGACTGTCTTTCCTTTTCAGTTGCTTGATATTTTGCATTTCTATACATCTTCCCAGCTTTATTCCAGGATTTAGCTAAGTTCCTTGGAACAAGTTGGATCTGCCTGGGCCTTCTTTCATGTTCTCATGGCTAACTCAGTCAATGGTGCTTTTGTCAAGAAAATTTTTTTTGGCTGTTGGGAATAGGTGTTCTGAAACTACTGTCCCTGGAGTTTCAGAAGGGCCATTCTTTCTAATATTTTGGGTAGTTCTTCCTATGGTCAGAGCACGTTCCTCATGTGAACACACAGACCCATACTCAGTTGAGTACTGTAGGGAACCCATTTGAACATCCATGGAACTCTTGTAAGTAACCCTGTGTTTTAGTATTCTCTTTATATAGAATCAGCTATTTGTGATTTGGCAGCCTTAAAACTTAGGAATACATCTGACTTTCCCTGAGGTCACCTTCCCAGAACCATAGCCTACAAACCTTTCCTATTCAGTGGAAGAGGAAAACATGATTGACTTCATTGGGTTTTTGCCTCTCAGGTATCATTGTGTTCTGTTTCTTTATGTCTGAGTTCTTCAGAGCTGTTTTTTTTTTTCCAATATATGTTGTCTATTTTCTTTTCAAACTTTTTTTCAGGTGAGAGATTAAATCTGGTTTCTGTTACTTAATTTTTTCTATGGGCAGAATTAACATTAGTTTTAATGAGTCAAGAGTACACATTATAACCTCTGGGATACTAAGTAACAAAATACTATTTCACTTCAAAACCAATAAAGACACGGAAGAAAAGAAACAGCCTGAAATATGACAAGCATGAAGTGAAAAACTAATAAAGAGCAGGTACACAGAAAGTCATAGTAAATTGGTGATTTAAACTCTAATATACTTGTAATTAAAAATTAAGAACACTTAATTATGTAATCAAAAGGCAAATATAATTCTGGATTAAGCATAAACTAAGCCATATGCTGTTTTTCAGAGTAATAATGAATACATAAAAATACAAAATAGTTGAAAGTCAAACAACAGAATAAAGATATGCTCTTACTATGGTTAGTCTTCATATTGACTAGTTTTTAAATTCCCCAGGAAAGCCACCTCTGTGCATGTCTGCAAGCACATTTTTAGAAAGGTTTAAATTAAGGAGAGAAAACTGACCATGAATGTGAGTTGTATCACCCCATGGCTTGGGGTCTTAGGTTCTAGACAAAACAAAATAAGCTGATCATATTCCTATTCTCCATCAGGCTGTTGATGCCATGGGACCAGATGCTTCATGATCCTTATGCCTTGCCTAAGGTCCCTCTTACCAGCATGTCTTTCTTGCTGTTATGGACCGTTTCTTCAACACATGAGCAAAAATAAGGTTCCATCCAGCTGCTTTGGTAAGAGTAATTAAACGGTGAATGAAGAAAAGAGTCACTGTAATTATAAATCTTTCTGCCAAACCCGCCAGAGCCCTGCTGCCATGTGGGCTTCTTCCACCAGCCACCCGAGTTCTGCCTGATGTGTTAGGGTCCCAAATAATACACAGAGACTTATATTCAGTACAAATCCTGCTTGGCCAATTGACTAGGATTTCTTACTTGCTAGCTCAGTCTTAAGTATCAACCATAAAGACTTATCGGCTGCCAGCTGCAGGCATCTTCTCTTGCTGGGATCACATGGTGGCTCCAGAGCAGATAGCAGGAGGAAAAGAGAGAACAGTTGCTTATATATGAGTCTGCCTGTTGTGTCACTTCCTGCCTGTATCACAAGACTTCTTTTCACTACATTTCCCAGAATCCTCCTTAACTCCTAATCGCTCCTAACTTGCTGCCTCATTGGCCAAACAGTACTTTATTCAACAATCAATAAGATAAACACACACAGAAGGACATCCCCCATCAAGTCACTACTGGGATAAACCAGACCACTTGGGCATAGGCTACTGTAACTAGTTTGTGGAAGAAATGTGAACAATTTTGGAGACAAGGGCTAGAAAAGCTGAAATGTTGTAAGTAAAGCTTAAAAGGGTCATTCTGGTGGGAGTTGGGGGATCACAGTGCCAACAGACCAGAAAAACAGACAATAAAAAATGTACTCATGAGGTTGAAGAGAATAGCGTGGACTCTCTGTCTCTCTCTCTCTCTCTCTCTCTCTCTCTCTCTCTCTCTCTCTCTCTCTCTCCCTCTCTTTGTTTTTTTTTTTTTTTTGAGACATGGTTTCTCTGTGTAGCCCTGTCTGTTATGGAACACACTCTGTGGACCAGGCTGGCCTTGAACTCAGAGAGTCACCTGCCTCTGTCTCCCTAGTGCTAGGACTAAAGGCATGCACCACCACCACCCAGCTCTCATGGAACAAGCACTGCACTAGAAGCAGTACATGTTTTATCCTGGCAAAGGATCTGACTTTGTTATGTTTATGTCTTAAGAACTTAAGAGAGGCTGAATTCAATAGCCCCATAGCATTCAGGTTGTGTCATAGTAACTGCTAACTACCTTACATGTTTACAGTGACATGAACACATACAGATATGAACATGTACAGATATGAACATTTACAGATATGAACACATACAGCAAGAACATATGTACATATCCATATATGGACTTGTACAGATATGAACATGTAAAGATATGAACTTGTACAGCAGAAATATATGAACATGTACAGATATGAACATGTGTAGATATGAACAAGTCTGGCAAAGAAAGGAAAATGGGGAGTTCATACCTATAGACAAAAAGGCTACAGACAATATATCTGTAAAGTTAAAGAGATAAGTGTGATTAAAGGGAAATCTTTCACTTTACACTAAGAAAAATATGAAAAGTTCCTCAGAGGAAACTTTGGACACTTGAAAAGTGTTGAAACTATTAAGACTATGGGGGCTTTGGAAGCTGACTGGATCCTTTTGTTTATTATGAGATTTCCAGGCGTAAACAGAGTGGAATATAATGATTTTGGAGTGATGTGTTTGGGTGTCAAGGTGACAAGGTATTATCTTGTGATAGTGAATCTTCCCTGATAACTTGACTAGATTTTAGAGTCACTGGGGAGACATAGCTCCAAGAAGATTGTGAAGCTGTTCTTGGAGAGGTCTGGTTGAGAAGGGAAGAGCAACTCTAATTATGGCATCACATTGCTTAGGGTCCTGGATTCAATAAAACCAAGAAAGCAAGATGAGTAGCAACAGTCCATTCTTGCTGATTCCAGACACAGTTTGAACAATTGCTTCATGCTTTCTTGCCCAGACAACTACCACAGTTACCATGTTTTATCCACTATCATGTACTATACCCTCAAACTAGGAGCCTAAGTAAACTTGCATTCCTCAAGTTGCTTTTGTTGAGTATTTTGTTTGTCACAGCAGTAGCAGTATGGAAGGTAGATAATCCATCTCCGTTAACAACTGAAAACTACAGAAACTATATTAATGTCATACATAATAGAATCAAGGCAAAATATATTTCTAGAAGATTTGGGATAAGATGTAGTTCAGTGGGTTGACTGCTTACCTAACATTCACAAGCCTTGGACTCAATCCCCAGCATTGCAAAATCTGTGTATAGTAACATATATATGAATTCTAGCACTGATAGCTGGGATACCAGCATGGGATTGGTCCAGACCCCAGGAACATGGGTTTCAGTGAGGAGACCTCGGAAATCTAGGGGACCTCCTGTAGTAGATCAGTAATTATCCCTAGCATAGGTGTGGACTTTGGGAGCCTAATCCACATACAGGGATACTCCCTGAGCCAAGCCACACAGGGGTGGTCGTAGGCCCTATCCCAAAGGATATGATAGACTCTGATGACACCCTATGGAAGGCCTCACCCTCCCTGGGGAGCAGAAAGGATATGTGACAGGTAGGGTTTTAGTTGTGGCGGGGGGGGGGGGGCATGGTAAGGGAGGAGAGGGGGAAGTGGGAACTGGGATTAACATGTAAAACAATCTTGTTTCTAATTCAAAAAAATCAAAAAAAGAAAAATAGGTATAGAGGAAGGCAACGAAATACAGCTCAAGGGTACAGAAAGCATATTCAACAAATCATAGAAGAAAACTTCCCCAACCTAAAGAAGGATATGGCTATGAAAAAGCAAGAAGCTTACAGAACACCAAATAGACTGAACCACAAAAAGAAGTCCCCTTGCCACATAATAATCAAAACACCAAACTTATATAATAAAGAAAAATTATTAAGAGGAGCAAAGGAAAAAGGCCAAGTAACATATAGACACAGACCTATCCAAATTATACCCGACTTCTCAATGGAAACTCTGAAAGCCTAAAGGTACTGGATAGGTGTTCTACAAACGCTAAGGGAACATGGATGCCAGCACAGACTACTATAGCCAGAAAAGCTTTCAATCACTATAGATGGAGAACAGATAAGCAATTTAAATAGACCTATAAACCTCAACGAAATAGAAGCAATTATCAAAAGTCTCCCAACCAAATAAAGCCCAGAGCCAGATAGTTTCAGTGCAGTATTCTAACAGAAATTCAAAGAAGAGCTAATACTCCTTAAATTGTTCTACACAAAAGAAGCAGAGGAGACATTACCAAACCGTTTTTACGAGGCTTCAAAGACACAACTAAGAAAGATAACTGCAGACCAATATCCCTCATAAACATTGATGCAAAAATACTCAATAAAATACTGGCAAAATGAATCCAAGAACACATCAGAAAAATCATCTACCATGACCAAGTAGGCTTCATCCCAGGGATGCAGGGATGGTTCAACATATGGAAATCCATCAACATAATCCACCATATAAAAAAACTGCAAAAGAAAAACCACATGATCATCTCATTAGACTCTGAAAAAGCCTTTGACAAAATCCAACACCCCCTCATGATAAAGGTCCTAGAGAGATCATGAATAACAGGAGCATACATAAATATAATAAAAGCAATATACAGCAAAACAACAGCCAACATCAAACTAAATGGAGAGAAACTCAATGTGATTCTTTTAAAATCAGGAACAATAAAAGGCTGTCCACTCTCTCCATATCTCTTCAATATTGTACTTGAAGAACAATAAGAAAACAAAAGGAGATCAAGGGGATACAAATTGGAAAGAAAGAAGTCAAACTTTCACTATTTGCAGATAATATAATAGTTTACATAAATGACCCAAAAAACTCTACTAGGGAACTCCTACAGATGTTAAACACCTTCAGCAAAGTGGCAGCATACAAGATTAACTCAAAAACATCAGTAGCCCTACTATATTATAGGTAAATTGGCTGAGAAAGAAATCAGAGAAACATCACCCTTTACAATAGCCACAAACAACATAAAATATCTTGGGGTAATCCTAACCAAAGAAGTGAAAGACCTGTATAGCATAGACCTGAACTTTGAGTCTTTTTTTTAAATTAATTGCTTTATTTATTATGAACTTTGAGTCTTTAAAGAAAGAAATTAAAGAAGATACCAGAAAATAGAAAGATCTCCCATGTTCTTGGATTGGTAGGATCAACATAGTAAAAATGGCAACCTTGCCAAAAGCAATCTACAGATTCAATGTAATCCCCATCAAAATCCCAACACAATTATTCACATAACTTGAAAGAACAATACTCAACTTTATATAAAAAAAACAAAAAACCCAAGATAGCCAAAATAACCATGTACAATAAAGCAACTTCTGACTTCAAGCTCTATTATAGAGTCATAGTCCTGAAAATAGCTTAGTATTGGCATAAAAATAGGTTGAACAATGGAATCAAATTGAAACCCTGATATTAATCCATATATCTATGAACTCATGATTTTTGATAAAGAAGCTAAAGTGACACATTGGAAAAAAGGAAGTATCTTTAACAAATGGTACTGCCATAACTGGATGTTGACATGTAGAAGATTACAGATAGATCTATATCTATTGCCATGCACAAAAATTAAGTCCAAATGGATCAAAGACCTCAACATAAATCCAACCACACTGAACCTCTTAGAAGGGAAAGTGAGAGGTAACCTCAAAAGAATTCATACAGGGGACTGCTTCCTGAACATAACACCAATAGCACAGACATTGAGATCAACAATTAATAAATGGGGCCTCCTGAAACTGAGAAGCTTCTGTAAGACAAAGGACACAGTCAGCAAGACAAAACAGCAGCCCACAGAATGGGAAAAAAATTCTTCACCAACCCGACATCTGACAGAGGTCTCATTTCCAAAATATACAAAGAACTCAAGAAGCTAGCCACCAAAACAACAAACTATCCAATTAAAAAGTGGTGTGTAGACCTAAATAGAGAATTCTCAATAGAAGAATCTAAAATGGCTGAAAGACACATAAGAAAGTGCTCAAAGCTGGGCATTGGTGGCGCACGCCTTTAATCCCAGCACTCGGGAGGCAGAGGCAGACGGATCTCTGTGAGTTCGAGGCCAGCCTGGTCTCCTGAGTGAGTGCCAGGATAGGCTCCAAAGCTACAAAGAGAAACCCTGTCTCGAACCCCCCCCCCAAAAAAAAGTGCTCAATATCCTTAGCCATCAGGGAAATACAGCTCAAAACAACTCTGAGATACCATCTCACACTGGCCAGAATGACTAAAATTAAAAAACACCAATGAATGTCTATTCTGGAGAGGATTCGAAGAAAGAGGAACACTCCTCCATTGCTGGTGGGAATGCAAACTTGTATGACCACTTTGGAAATCAGTATGGTGGTTTCTCAGGAAAACGGGTATCAGTCTACTTCAAGACCCACCAATTCCTCTCTTGGGCATATACCCAAAGAATGCACATTCATTCAACAAGGACATACGTTCAACTATGTTCATAGCACAGTTGTTTGTAATAGCCAGAACCTGGAAGCAACCTAGTTTCCCCTCAACTGAATAATGGATGCAGAAAATGTGGTACATTTACACATTGGAGTATTACTCAGTGGCAAAAACAAAATACAAAACAAAACAAAAAAACAATGAAATCTTGAAATTTGCAGGCAAATGAATGGAACTGGAAGAAAATATCCTGAGTGAGGTAACCCAGTCACAAAAAGACAAGACTCATATATGGATTTTAGACATAGAGCAAAGAACTACCAGCCTACAATCCATACCACCAGAGAAACTAGGAAACAAAGAGGACCCCAAGAGAAGAATGCATGGTCCTCCGAAAAGGTGAAGGGGGACAAGAACCCCTGAGCAAATTGGAAGCGTGGTGGGAGAGAGGAGGGAAGTGAGAAGGGGGAGGGTGAGAAGGGGAGGGGAGAGAACAGGAGAATCAGGAGGACTAAGACAGGGGAGGAATAGAGGAGAGCCAGAAATGAAATGTCTTGATAGAGGGAGCCAGTATAGGTTTGGAGAGAGGTCTGGCTCTCTCCAAATGTTCGGCGAAATGTCGGGAAATGTTCGGCGATCCACAGCGATGACCCCAACTAAGAATCTAGGCAGTGGTGGAGAGACTGCCTTTGATGCCCTTCCCCCTATAATGAGATTGATGACTACTTTAGTTGCCATTCCTAGGGCCTTCATCCAGTAGCTGATCAAAGAAGAAGCAGGCACCCACAGCTAAACACTGAGCCCTACTCCTGGAATCCAGTTGCGGAGAGGGAGGAGAGACGAGCAAAGTAGCCAAGACTGTGCTGGAGAAACCCATAGAAACAGTTGACCTGACCTACTGGGAGCAAGAATACCCTAGTCGTAAAGCTGAATGTGGGTGCCAGCTAGGAGACCTGGGCAGTTAGTCTATAGGACCTCTAACAGGGGAGCCAGTATTTATCCCTAGTTCACAAATGGATATTGGGAGCCCACTCCCTATAGAGAGATACTATTGCAGCCCAGATACACGAAAGAGGGCCTAGGTCTTCCACCAAATGATGTGAAGCACTTTAAGGGTCCCCTGTGGAGGGCCTCACTATCCTTGGGGAGTGGGTGTGGGTTGGGTTGGGGGATCGCTGGGGAGCATGGGAGGATGGGAGTGTAAGGGATTGATATGTGAAATAAGAGTGCTTCTAAAATAAAAAAGAAAAGAAAAAATTTTAAACTACAACAACAAAAAAGAAGGCACTGGATTCCCTGGAGCTAGATTATAGGTGAGTTACCCAACACAGGTGCTGAGAACCAACATCAGGTCCTCTGGAAGAGGAGCACGTGCTTTTAACCATTGAAAAATCTCTCCAACCTCTTTTAAGGGGATTTTAATAGCAATATGTAGTTCTAATTCATGTGAGAGATAGTCATTATGTCTCAAATAATTCATGCAAGAGGAAGGACCTATAAAAACAAGTGAACAAATCAGGCAGAAAATTTGAAGATGGTTCTCAGTGATTAGTATAATCTTCTAACAATATATACACTCTGAATAGCATAATTACCAATTGTGACCTACTAGTAGATGCCAATTGTACAGAAGTCTTTTATGCATGCACACATAGAAAATTCCCAAGTATTGGTTGAGGTATGAAGCAACTGACCCACAAGTAAAGAAGGAAAAGTTTCATGATTATAATATAACTAAAATAGAAATTAATAATAAAACAATATTGAGAAAGTCTCTGAATGTTTGCAAAGTAGATGACATATGTTTAATTAAACAACTCATGTGGATAAGCACATTATGTGGATGGTGAGGTAATTCATCAATTATCTCATCAGATAAAGGCACTTGTCAACAAGCCTGATGACCTAAGTTCAAACTTTAGTACCTACATGGAGGAAGGAGAGCATCTTCTAATATCTACATTTATGCTATAGGCAAAATCAATAAGCAATTAAATATAATGAAAGGACAGTACAAAGGAAACTAGAAATATTTTAATAGAATAGTAATGAATACATAACATACATAGATGGGGCATTTTATAGTCCTAAATATATATGTAAGGCAAAAACAAAAGTTGAAAATTATTGTTATGCATTTATCTAAAAGTAGCTAGAAAAACAGTTCTAATTCAACAAAAAGGATGAAATATCAAGTCCAAACATTATTGTTTCAGTTCTTTTGTTCCAGGTCTACAGTGTCGGTTTAACATTTGGAAAATGCATCATTGAGCAAGATTTGCCTCATTGATAGAATAAAGACAAAGCATCATATGATGACTTAACAACAGAAAAGCATTTAATAAACAGCATTAGTTTTTGATAATTGGTCTAAATAATAGACTATTGAGAATAGAACGGAACCAACTTAGCTATAAAATATCTGTAGTTAATAGCTCATTGTGGGCAGTATGAGTTGACCAAGTGATATGGTTGCCAAAGAAGGTGAGCCATGAGAAGAAAGCATGGAGCCTGGCTCGAGGAAGGCAATGTCATGTTATATTTAGATCAGACAGTACCAGGGGTGTTTATTCAGGGGGTGTCTCTTATCATAAGAACATTGAATAATTGGATAGGCCTCTCAAAATGTGGTGATTAAAACAGCCAAGGCGAAAAGAAGGCACAAGTAGACAAAGTGTATTGGGAAAAAGAGTCTACAGTTCCTTTGGGTGAGCATCTAACTTGAGTGAGAGGAAGGTGCCTTCTCCATCTAACATAAAGAACTTATTTACAATTTAAACTCTTTGAAAATGAGGAGCAGGTGGATCTCTGAGTTCAAGGCCAGCCTGATCTACAGAGCTAGTTCCAGGATGGCAAGCCATGTTACACAGAGAAACCCTGTCTCGTAAAACCAAAAAGAAAGAAAGAAAATGAGGAGCATTGTAGTGAGAGTTCTTACTAGCTACCTGTGGTGCTGACCACACTTGTTTGGGTATGGTCACAGGTACCTACTTGAGATCTCTCACTACAGAGCATCTGCTTTGAAATTCTCTGATGCTGTTACTACATTTAAGAGGCTGGATAAGCACTGAGCAGGGCTATTGCAGAAAAGACTGGATATAAATTAAGAGCACTTCAAATGACCTACAGTCTTAAGACTGTAGACTTGAATAATCACAGATGGGAACTTTGATGCTTTTTTTTTCTTATAATGAGATATTGCTGGTCTATACTGAAATACTTAGAGGAGCAAATAGTGTCTCATGGCAGAGCAGTTCAGAGTGCTAAGTGCCTCAATATCTCTCTTCTCATTGTTATTACAAGTTACTGAGCACTGAAGTCATTTTTATAGGCCACTAGGTTACTCATCCTAACATTGCTTATAGTCCTTCACTTAGTTCCCATTTCAGGAGCTGGGATTTGTAATAAAAGGGCAACTCCAGGAGTTGGACTGTTTTCTCAACATCCCTGATTTGGTCGTGACTCTTTGAACTTTCTTCATCTGTTATACTCAGTTTGCATATTGTGTTTCTTCTCTTGAGACTGGCTAGATTGCCTTTTCTACTTCTTCCCACCTAAAACATGTTTTACATTCAGTAACTGCAAAAATGTAGTACTGAAACGAAATTTCACACCTAAAATTCTTGGCATCATTACCTTGTTAAAATGCACTTCTAACTCATTTCTGTGGCTTTATGGGAATAGGAGTATCACATACTATTATTAATCTGTTTGTGTTAATTCCATTAGAAGATTGTCCCAGTTTAATTTCTGTTGCTATGATAAAGTATCCTGACCAATAGCAAATTAGGGAAGAATATGTTTATTTTAGTTCACAATTCCAGGTTACAGACCAATGGCAAAAAGCCACAGTGGCAAAAACTTGAGGCAGCTAGTTCAGCAACCTTCCTTCTGCTGCTACCCTTTAATATAGTTCCTCTTATTGTGGTGACCCTCAAACACAGAATTGTTTTGTTGCTACTGCATAACTGTAATTTTGCTAATATTATGAATGGTAATGTAGATATCTATGTTTTCCCATGGTCTTGGTGACCCCTGTGAAAATATCATTCAACCCCAAAGGGGTCATGATCCACAGGATGAGAACCACTGGGTTAGTTTATACCACTTACAATCAAGAACAAAGAGATGTAAATGTATCCTTGCTTAGTTGTCTGCTTTCCCACTATGCTCTTACACACCTAAGGTCCCAACTCAGCAACTGTGCCACTTACTTTAATTTCTGTCTCTAGTCTGTATCTGTCTCAGCAGATTTCCACATCTCTGATAGACACTGTCTAAGAATCATCTGTGGTCGTTTGTGAGCCCTGGGTTTGCTGAAAGCTGATGTGAACCAGGCCAGCCAATGCAATTGCTCCCTGTCTCTCCAGCTGGTTCAGCAAACCAGAGCTTCTGATGAATGTCCCATTGCCTGAATCCCTTCCCAGACTTTGAATAGAATCCTAGCCTTCCTTGCCCCTGACAATCACTTCCTAATTTCAGCAGGAAGTAGGTACAGAAGACAAATGGCTAGCCATAGTGGGTATTGACATACGAGGAAAGGTATCTGTTAATACCAAACACACCCAAATCTATCAACAGGTAGATTCAATAGCTTAAATAATTCCACAATATAGTAGGACCCTGAACCTGCCTTATGCTGGAGAAGAAGACTATTGTATAGCTTCCAGAAAAATCTCTTCTTTCTGTGCAAACCACTTCAAAACCATTAGAGAAAACTGGCAAGGAGTATATCTACTAACAGTGAAGAAAGGTGGCTTTTGCTTCTTTCTCAGGGAAAAATGTTTCTGTGTCAACCAATCAGGTATAGTAAAAGACAAGACCTGACAACTCCAAACAGATCTCCATAAAAGGTAAAGAGTTGCTTTTGGCCAGTGGATGGTTGACAGTCTAATGTGGAAGGGATACTGCCTTCCTTAACTCCCTTTCTCCTCCTTTTCCTAATCCTACTAATTGCACCCTGTCTTATAAACTTCTTGTCTAGATTTCTTCAACAACAAATTCAAAAGATTTCTAACCAGCCCTTTAATTAGCATGATTATCAGCATGTGATGCCCTGATGGTGAATATCCAGCTTGCCCCAAGGACTTTGATGCCCCCATACAGCAAGAAGTAATTTAATGATAATGTCACCCTCTTTCCTGACCCCTGATTAGCTATCAATAGTAAACAAAAAAAGGGGAAAATGTAGGGTAACAGGCCAATGGAAAATTACCCTGCCCCTGGCTTGACCCTGAGCTCCAAGACTTGGAAATCCCTGCCCCCATGACTCAGCCTTAAGGTCAAGACAATGTTCCATGACTAAAGTATTGGTGAGCAATACTTCTGGACTTGCTATACTTTTCCACTATCTCACTGCACATTTTCCAAATACCCTATAAAAGCCATCCCCTCCATCCATTCCTCTACTGTCTCTCTTCCTGTTCAGAGGGAGCTGCCATTCTGGGTTTATCTCCAATAAATCTCTTGCATGAGGTTTGTTGCATGATATGACTTTGTAGTAGTCCTTGTTTCCCTGCTGCCAGGATGCCCTTGTGCTGGAAAAACCTTTAGACTTTCCCTCACTTTCAATTTTCATTTAACTAGAGAATCTGTATCTTCCAAAACATCATTCTCTGGTCTTTTGGGGAGGAATATGTTTCTGTTAAAAGGAAACATTCTGGCAAGGCACTACTAAACGATAGTCTGTGAGAGTAGCAGAAATAAGATTGACTCTGTGACTTTCTAGAACAGTAAAAAAAAAAAAAAGAATCCATTTAATCAATGCTTGTGAGAAGTGAGCTGAGGTGGGTAGCTTGGTTTCTGGGGACAGATCACTGTCCCTGTGGAATGAATTTAGTTCTTACTGCAATCTTTAGGAAGTGTTCAATATGGGTATCTGGGAAGAGCTAGATTCCTCCTAGGCTCTAGACTCAGTCAAAGGAGAGGATTTGGGGTGGAGGAGTGTTGAAAAGTCTCTTTAAGGTAGAAAACAGAAATTAAGCTGCACCAATATTAGCCTTGAGAATGCACGAAGCTCCAGCAAAAGCCCAGTGAGTCAGCAGGAAAATTCTATTGGAAATGAAGACTCCAACTCTGCATTTCATTAAACCCACTTCAGAAGAAAACATGCTTATTTTGTGTTGGTCTATTATCTTTAAGTGATTAAAATGATATCATTACTGCTTATAAATTTTATATCTCTCTTAAAGATTACATTTAAAAACCCACTTAAATGATACCATGCCACCATAAAAGGCAGTTTCTTCTCTCACTGAAACAATACTCCCTCTGGGGTCAGATTTACATCTAATGCAATGCCATGGGAGAATTAGATGCCGAGAAGCAAAGAGAATCCTCATAGAGTTACATAGGATGAAAATTTGGCACAGACATTATTTTTTAGATGGAAACTGATAAACGGAATGAAAGTTAAAATATACAGAAATGTGGATCCAAAGTAACAATGTGGAAAGAAAGGGGTCTTTTGTTGTTGTTTCTAGATTTTCTTGTCTCCCTTCCATGTGCTATTTTGGCCAGGTCCCCCCTTGCTTCTTTTCCCCTTATGGTGCTTCTAGGGCCTATTAAAACAAGAGGTAGGAATTCAAGTCAACAGTAGAATGGCTCGTTGTTCTGTTTCACTTTCATGACACTTGGCTATGAGTTCCATACTCCCTGTATCTCAAATGCAGAAATCAAATGCCAGACTGGCCTGAAATGATTTTGTGGAACATTCTGGCCATAGGGAACAAATGCATCCAATACCTCCACTGCCTTCTCAAGCCATCACCCATCCACCCCAGGCTGGAGCCCTTTTACTTAGAGAAGCCCAATGCTTCTGGCTTGTGAAAAATTTACAAATGTAAACACCAAGATGTATATGCTACAAGTCAGAAAGGACACATTTCTTTCTCTCTGGAGGACTTTCATGGTGCTGTTTGTTTCGCTGGCTATATTTTTGTTTTATTGCTATGACAAAATACACTAGCACATTTTGGTGCTAATTGCAAGACTGGGTTAATTGCTGTACACATTACTTATTATTATCATTAAAACAGCCATTTGTAACTGCCATTTAAAAGATCCAAATGATAGATGTCTTTCTCACTCTGTACCGAACATAATTTGCTTTTCAGTTCCAAGTGATGTTTTCCTATTTCCTATTTTAGCTTGTTCTTTTTCTTTTTATTGGTGTTATTTGGATGAAATTCAATCCCACAACTTTAAGCCATCTTACAGAATGTGGAAAACGTTATTTTATACCTGTATTTGGCATATTTTCAGATAGTCCTAAAAGGCTAATTACTAATTTTAGAGACGGAGAGCTAACTAATCCCATGAAGTCCATAAGGAAGCATGTGTGGCTCAAAACATGGCTTTATTTCTGCTACTGTGCTATCTTTGGATGATTTCTGGTATGAGAGCTACGGTGGGTGTATTTAAAATTCCAGGTACTTTTAAATGAAGAATTTGTAAGAAAGCCAAAGCTATTTCAGCTGCCTACCTGAGCAAACCACAGCAGTACTGAGACTACACACATATGCATAGACACAGCTCTGAGCCTTGAAGAATACTGGTGCTTTCTTAAGTATCCAAACAAATCTCGTTTTGTAGACCAAAACCTAGAACCCAGGAATAGTTACTTTTCTTGTCCTGGGCTCATAGATAGGACATGGTAGAATTAGTGTTTGATCTCTAGGAAAGTATGACCTCAGAGAGTCTGCCCCAGGACAGGAATGTGCCACTGGATATTTAGAACATCCTAGAAGATAGTAAACAAAAGTTTTGTGTTTCAGTGCTTAGTTCTCTTGAAGTCTCATGGACATTGGCACCGTCATCACAGATTTATTACTAGAAGGAATGGATCAGCACTATGCCATTTCATGCAGTTAGCAAGAATGTGGAAAGTGTTGCATTTCCTGTTGTGCCAAAGGACACAGTAGCTGTTTTGTTTAGGTTTCTTAAACTGTGTTGAAATTGATATGAGGTGCTAAAGGATCAGTAAGTCTGGAAACAGATGAGCACATAAAAGATGAGCTGCTCATCTTCAACATGTGTTAGAATGTGGAGAACTTTGATTTTTATATATATATATATATATATATATATATATATATATATTATGTATATATATTATGGATATACTATTATTTATACTGTATAAATAGTGTAGTAAAATTATAAGTTAAGGGTTAGAGAGAGGGCTTAGCAGGTCAAAGCTGTAGCCACAAAAGCATGACTACCCAAGTTCAGTGCCCAGCCTAAAAAGCAGGATGCTGTTATGGACATCAGTAATCCCAGTTGACCCCTACCGTCCACACATGGACAGGACTTATTTGTACCTCTTCATGTGCATGCGCACACATGCACACACAAACAACAAGCAAAAATGAATCTAAAAGAAGATTTAACTCTATTGTCTATCATCTACCTGTCTACAGATGCATCTATCCATGCTTCCATATATCTATTTTATATTCCAGCATGTGATTTATTATATGTGTGTGTTCACATATTCATGTTGCTATGTACGCATGGCTCTGCATGCATTTCTATCTGTGTGCTAGTATAGGTCAGAGGCTATTATCAGATGTCTTCCACTGTGGCTCTCCACATTGTCTTTTGAGATGGGGGTCTTTCACTGAACCCAGTACTCATTGAGCCAGCTATGACTGTCCAGAAATCTCTGAAGGTTCACTTGTTTCTGTCCCACTTGAACTAAAGTTAAAACTACACAACAGCATGCCAGAATTTTGCATGAGTGCTGGGGGTCTGGAACTCAGGACCCCATGTGTGTCAGCAGGCACTTTTCTGACTGAGATGTCTCCACAGTCCCCGATTTTGTTTTCATACATACATTCTTTGTAGAAAATCATTATTTTTGTCACTGTACTCACAGGTATTTAATATCTGTGTAGTTTATTTTACTGATAAAAGAGGTTGTTCCAATAGCTATGTGGCTTCATTGAACTGTTCTTCCTTTGCTCCGTGGCTACCTCAGGGAAATGATGATAGAAGGGGCAATTGTTCTGTCTTGGAGGAGAGTGTCCTTATTTCTTCATTTCTGCTTCTCAGAGTTTCCCCTTATCATTCCTTTAGTGGGCTTTTTCTTTCTTTCTACTCCAGTATAACTTCTGGTAAATTTTAGAACCGCCATGAACAATCAGAGGAGCAAATGTGCATATGTTCATGGTACAGGAAAACAGTGTAGAAAAGGTTTGGGTTCAAGTAAAAAAGCTTCTGTTCAGGGTTTGAAGAAAATAAAAGACAGGATTGCAATGTAGCATGTGCAGGAACCCGGGTCTGAAAGGCAGATGAGTAGTGAGTAGCCATCCTAACTTCTTTGCTATGGAGAACTATAAGATACATGTCCCATTGCTTTTTTTTTTTTTTTTTTTTTTTTGCAAAATGGAAAAGGTTCAGACTTTCTTCCCTCTCTAAAATGCAGTCTTCAAAGCATAAGGGATGATTAAATAATCTTGTTAGCATTTGCAAGACTACCACACTATTTAGCACCTTGTTGATGCTGGCTATGGCATTGTATAATAATAATGTATCTCTATATTGTATCATAAGTAAAACATTGAAAGAGATTGCAGATTAGTTTGGCAGATGAGTGATGATGGGGTGCATAAACACCTAGTGAATCTTCCTGTACTCACCAATTCTTCTATTTTATCATCCTTCCCAGGTGTAGAGGACCAAAAATGACAATCCACAGATCATTAGGGCAAAAGCACTCCAGAAGGAGTGGAGACTTAGATGTGTTTTAATGTACACACTCGATATTTACCTCACTCACTCATGCAATCAGGAGTCTATATAGACCTTTACTGAAGCCCTATCATGTGTTTCTGTAACTATTCTGGGAATGATGGGTATAGCGGAATGAGAGTCTATCATCGTCTTAAGAAATTCATAGATGAATGGGAGAAATAATTGTAAGGACCAAAACAAACAAACAAGGATGGAAGGAGCAACATATGTTGTGGAATCATAGGATAGAGCCACCAAATGTAACCTCTAGATTTGTAGGAAGCTTCCTGAAGGAAGAAATAGCTGAGTTAAACACCTTAGTCAACCATATGTATAAGAAGTAATAAAGGGGAAGAAAAGTAGAATAATATAGAGTTGTGATTCAGAAGACATGTTTATAAAAGTAAAATCATGTTGTAAGAATGGGACAGGTAAGCATTGGGAATAGCTTAGCAATCCAGGACTGCACTTGGTTTGGGCTATACAGTCTAGCAATGGTCTTGGCAGCCTGAGACACTCACTTACATGTACTGTGCATACACATCCCTCTCTGAACAATGCATCCAGAAGCCTGTTAGCAACCTAGGATACTCATCTGCACAGAGCTGCATGATACTTCTTTCAGAAAAAGGAAATAAGTTTATGCTTCACTTAATGACATCAAACATAGGTTCTATTCAATTGTATCACAGTTATGCTTGGGATCAGGATAGGAAGACCACTCTAGCTTAAACTGGTTTTTTAGGACATGCTCAATAAGACAAGCTGTGTCTTATAAGCATACTTTTAAGGGAGGACTTCCTATTTACCATTTTATGTCTATTTATAATCTGACATGCATATGATTAAAACCAGAAACATTATGGAAAGGGAAATTTTCAGTAAGCAAAGGCTTACATAATCTAAGCCTGATAGTCAAAACAGAGAACTTTATGTGTTGTGGCCCCTTTGTAACTAACTCTTTATTCTCTTGAACTCCACAAAAGGAACCCCAAACAGAGTCAGAGCCCTTGAAATCTCTTTTACTCAGTTCAGCTCTCACCCCTGACAACATGACTGACCTGTGGATTGCTTTGATTTGCATAAAATTATGGTGTTACTTGTATATCCTGTGTGCACCCTAATTTCATTGTTGACTAAGAACCCAAGAACCCAAGAAGCAGCTAACCCTGATACTGACCTCTGGAACAAGGGCTCTAAGATTGAGGTAGGAAATAAAAAGTGATGAGGCTAAAGTTAGGTGCTCCATTCAAGTAAACTTGGCATCGTTGTCAAATTTCAATTTATGAAGTCTGTGAGACTGGTTAAGAAGGCCTTTCCAGAAACAGTAATGAAAGATGAGAAAGGTTTGGCCTGGACATGGCCAGCAGGGGTCAAGCGAAGAGGAGTTTGCATGGAGAGTCTCAGTTGAACTGACCAAGATGTCTCAGTTGAACTGACCGAAGAAGGGGGAGATGCTGATGATATCCAGTGACAGATTCTAGAAATAGTTTCTAGAAAAAGGTGATGAGCTCTTATATGACTATACTAAAGGATGTACTCATTATTTAAACGTCTTGGTAGCAAAATACCTGAGAGAAACAACTTAAAGGAGGAACAGTTTGCTTTGCCTCACAGTTTTAGAGGATTCAGTTCTTGGTTAGTTGGCACCATGCACTTGAACAGAACATCATAATGGCAGATGTGACAGAGGAGTGTTTTTCTAGTGGGAGGGGCACAGGAGCAGAGAAAAATTGCCTATCAAGAATAGCCTTCAGAATCACATTCTCAGAAGTCTACTTCCTCATACTAGGCTCAACCCCATAAAATGTCCAGAAACCCTCCCCACCCCCCAAAACAGCCCAAGCAGCTGGGAACCAAACATTCAACACTGGAGTCTGTGAGCCATATTTCATATTCAAACCATACTATGACACTTGAGAGAAATGCAGTTGAAGTGCATGCATTTGGTGTCATTGTTTGAATGTTCTGTCTTCAACTTAGTCCCCAAGCCTATAGAAGAGTTTCCTCCAATAACATGCACACTATTATGTGTTGAATGTTGATATCCTTTTGCATTTTTCCCACAAGACTCTGGGCTACTGACAAACTCTTAGCACTGTGCCTCCAGTACTAGTCCATGAGATATAGTCAACATACTATGTTAGCATACACACCTGACCCATAAGGCATATGTAAGTGATGAGTAACAACACCCTTGGGTCTAGGCATAACAGGAAATCAGGGAAGAATTCTCTCTTCATATAGATTTTTTCCAGCTTCTTGGAAAATGTTTCCATAGATAGTGCCTGCATTTTTCATTCATACCTTCAATTGCTAGAGAGAAATTGGTGTGAGACTTTTCCTTGATGCAATCCGTAAGTTCTGGAGCAGAAATTCACTAGTCTAGAGAAGATAAAGAGACCATACCTAGGTCACCAAACTGCACCCAAGGAGCCCAGTAAAATTTTTAAAAAATAGTTGTACTCAATGAAAATGCAAAAGTATGGGAACATTTTACTCAGAAAGGGTAGTCTACACAGAAGATTATAATTCTACTCAATAATCAAGGAGCATGGACCTGGAGATACACTTTACCTGGAAAGTTGGGAGAAGTGGGCATGTAAAAGTGATCAATTGTAAGATGTGCGGTACTGGCAAGGACTTGAGCTCAAGCTGTGATTTTTACTCTCCCACCCCCCAAAAGTGTTTTCTAAGATAGAATATGTAAGTAGTATTGTGTTGTTTTGATAAGAAAAAAGATAATAGTAACTGATATTTATGCATATTTTAAGGGCCAAATCTTGCTCTAAATGCATGTATGTGTCTATAGTAGGTAATGTTTTTACTTTCCTTTGCTTTTCCCCCCTAGAGATGATAATTAGATATATTTCCTAGGGTCTCACAGCCAGTAAGGGGCTTTGCTCCTATGAGTAGATTCACACACTAAACAACTTTCCTCATAAACTATTACTATAATAACATTTCTAGGGCTTATAGTCCCTGGTTTCTAGTTAGAGAACACAGTCATCTGTTTAACTAATGTACATTGGTTGCCCTTTATGTCAAAAACACTATGGTAGGTATTAGATTTAGAAAACTACAGGAAAATAAAACTTAAACACATTCCCCCCCAAAAAAAAACAACCCTCCAAACAAAGTCCAAACCCAGGGAAGCTTACTGTGGAAAGAAGCACTATGTATATGGATAATTTTATGCGTGAAGGAAATAAAAAGTCAATCCCAGAATGTGTGAGTTGTGTGAGGCCATTTCAGCTCAGGTTGTTAGGAGCAGAGTCCTCCCACCCCCCAAAAGGAGAGAGTTGGCCTAGGATATAAACAGAAGGCACAACAGCTGTGCAGCTCAAGGGAATAACTTTTAGGAGGTGGGTGATCATTGATGAGACCCAGAAGGGCAGGGGTGGAGGTGGAGGTGCACAAAGGAAATGGGTTTGGTTAGAGGCAGACAGGACCCAGGAGTAGGGGAGAAGTTACAAGCTTGACTGATTCCATAGTTAGGAACTTTGGGCATGGCAGTATTTTAGAGTTTCACTTCATATAAAATAGACTGCTCTAGAGTTTAATGCAGGGCAATAACTTAGACTTTGAGAATACACTAAATGTTAAAAGTAAACAGAGGTTAGGCATTAGAGAGACCAATTAGACACGTCAAGAGATGCTGATGGCTCAGACTAGTATTTTGGGTGTCAAGAAAAGGTCACATTACAAATACACCTTGGAGGTAGAGGTGACAATATTTGCTTATCCACTAAGAGAGCAAATGGAAGAAAGAGATGAGACATCAGTTTAAGCACAGATTCTTGGAAGATGTAGGTAGGGATGAGGAAGTGACTGGATAGAAGAAGGAGAGATTCTGTGTTTGTTGTGTTTAACACTAACATAAACAAAAATGTAGAAAGTAGCAACAGTCTCCCTCTCAAGGAAATTGTACGGGGCGGGGGCGGGGTTAGAAATTACATGCAGTTTTGGATGGACATTGATTTAAGTTCAAAATGAAATTTGATTGGGATTTGAAGTTTTACCAGTTTTAGTTTATGAATTGTCATATGCTTGAAAATACTGTTATGTGTCTTTTTATTTATCATATTTAAGTTACTAGATGTCACATGTAACAGCCCATCAAGTAGCAAATTGAACTATAAATCCCCTTAATTTTAGCTCCGTCTTGTCAACCTACTTTTACTGCTGCTGACAGCTGGGATGAAGGGGAGGCTTTTTCTGAAATTTGAGAAATGTGGGACTCACTGGCCTGAGCCACTGTAACAATGGGGCCATCAATTCCCTCCATCTCTTCTTCTGTCTTTAGTATAAAGATTGATCTTACTAAAGAGCAACCAAATACAGGACCCAGGATTGTTTAAGGACACCAATTTTGTTTTGTTGCTATTCATAGGGATGGGATGTATGTCAATGACTTCCTTTCTGAAAATTTTCAGATGTGTCTGGCTTACAAACAAAGGCAGCTATGAATATGACCCAACATAACTCATAGTATATTTAAAATATCATGAGTGGTGTGTGTGTGTGTGTGTGTGTATGTGTGTGTGTGTGTGTGTGTGTGTGTGTGTGTGTGTGTGTGATTATTTCTTTGTAACTTGATTACACAGTTCTAAAGTATAAACTTTATTTTTTTCTTTCAAAAACAAACTATTAAGAAAACATCAATGCTATACTAAAGTGGCAAAAGGTGGAACACACTTGAAGCTAAATTCAACCACACAGGAAATATGCCATCCTACTTTTGAGGTGACCCACTTCCCATTTCCAAGCTTCCATCCTGTGCCTTCAGCCCTGGATCCTTTATGACTGTATGACCTACTAGATACTATAATTACAAGGCCAGGCATGACCAGCAGCAATCCTGGGGAAAAGTCCCAGATCTACTTTTCTCCATATGGAAGTTAACTGTTATATAAAACTGACTCCTGCACTAAAATTAAGAGTGATTTATCTAGGTATGTCTCAAAAGACTTTTTGTGGATTGCTAAGGGAAAAAAGTCAGACATTGGGAACACTCGGTCTGAGCCTCCCTTTCAGCCTTAGCTGCTCCCCAATGCTATGACTCAAATCTTGGGTCCTAAGAGTGGTCATATGTGCAACTGTGGGGAATGGGAAGGCAATTTCCACAAAGCATGGTTTAGACAAGGAAGACTATAAAAACCAGCCTAACTGATTGAACTTGAACCCCTTTCCTCGCCTTAGTTGACCACAGATATATTCTGCAGACATAGAAGAGCAAGGCACTCAGGTGAGCAAGAGTCATAGTGCTCTCTTATTGAGAGGGCACTGAGTACCAGCAAAGGTGGCTGACCAGAAGGGGGAGCAGGAGAATGACACCTTCCTCTTCAGGCTCTGTACATTGCTCTGCATTTCATTCGTGTCAAATCAAACAAATCACCAAGTTTGTTCATACTTGATGAAAAACTTCAGGGTGATTCCTTTGTAGTTCTTCAGTGTCCCCATCACCCTTGCTCACTGATAGTCATGCAGTGGTGATGCACAGATACCCCGATTTTACCTTCTCTTTCTGAATCACCATCAAGTATCCAGGACCGAGGCTCTGAACTGACCAAAATAAAAATCTTCTCTCTGGCCATCATCATTAGATCAAGACAATGTGGATTAGCTTGTGAGGTTACCAAGACAACATGCTTTTCCATGGAAACTAGAGAGTTCTGTTTGACCAGTAGCTTCCCACACCCTGCCACAATCTCCAGCATTCTAGCCTAGTCACTATATAATTGAGCTTACAAAACAATGACAGCAGTCAAACAAACAAAATAAAATCTCAGAACATGGAAAAGTTTTTCATCTGCAGTATGAATAACCCTAGGAAGCTTGCATTGCATCAAGAAACTCAGCAACGCTTTTGGGGTCCTGGCAGGCTGATTCTGACATCAGCAAAGAACCATGCTCCAAGATCAAGCTAGCAGTCTACAAACAATGGAGCTGTCCCAAGGCTCTGAGGTCTGATTCCTGGACCTGCTATGGATAGTGCTTTCAACTCCTGGGCGAGGTCCTATCATTGGATCTTTAAGTGTTATTTCACAAGCTTGCCATTAAGGAGCTACTTTTTCCTTCAGGTTAGTTTCACTCTGCTGTACATCTTAGGACCATTATGTGGTATCTAAGTTGCTAATGGAATGAACTAAAGTGACCCTGAAGATAAATAACTGCAGTAGCAAACTCAGTAAAATTGTTTAGACTTCAATGAAATTAAAGAAAAATCACCTCCCAGTGCCTTTACTACAAAATCAATGCTCAATGACCTTTGTCATTTTTCTCCTGGGGCTTGTTCTCATCAGTTCACATGGCTACCACAAGGGGTTCCAAAGTCCCTGTATAAGCCCTCACTGCTGGTCAGACACAGAAGGCAAGAACACAGCTGAGCCCATTGAGTAGCCATAGTCAGTCAAAGAAAAGACAGCAGATTTAGCCTGTTCTCTGTGCTATATGTACTTGGGATTGTCAGAAATAAGGAGCAGATTCTTCTCTCTGGTTGGGATTGTCATGTAACTCAATCTTGTTTGTAATTCAAATAAAAAAATGCAATACTGATAACAACTGTTGGCATGACTTGCGATATTGCAGGAGCCATTTTATAATAAGAGAAAAACAAACTGATGTGCAGAGAACAGCTCTCTGAATTCATCCTGCAATCTTACCCACTTTTGCTCTGGCCCCAGCCCCGCCTTTGTCTCAGATGCTCTTCATTCTGACTCTATCCCCAAGAACATTTGCTTCTCCTCCAAGTTTTGGCCCAGCAATAATTTAGTGTGAAGAATTCTTCTGGTGCTTTCACCCTTTGTATAACAAATATCTTTAAAATCTCTATGTCCCAATGACCTCAACAAATAGGAAAGCTTTGATGTCCCAAACTATGCCTTTGTTCCCTTCATTATTTTTCAGACAGAGTCTTGTGTTTAATCCAGACTGACCTTGAATTTATCCCCATTTTGGAGTCTCCTGAATGCTGGGGTTACAATCATGTAGCACCAAACATGATTGCTTAGTGCTTTTGATAATGCTCATGGACTCACATCACAGGATCTAGGATGTCATTGGTTTATTGAGTAGGAATATGCCATGCAACTTAATAAGCTGTCATTATGTCACATCTTCATCTGAGTGGCTAGGAAACAGAGGTCTCAGTCAGGATTTGCTTCAGCAGGTCACTTGGCAGCATTGGCGAAGAAACTCATGACTGTTCACAGTGTCAACATCTCATATGGTTAGATGATAGCATTGCTTGGGGTGCCTTAGTTTCAGTTAATTGTTGGAATGAGTTTCTATTCCCTTGCCTTTATTAAAACAGTCATTAAACCTTTTAGACAATAGTTTCCAACTCCTGAGCCTCACCTTCATCTAAAGTGTGTGTAGCACAAAAAGCCGGGCGTTGGTGGTGCGCACCTTTAATCCCAGCACTCGGGAGGCAGAGGCAGGCAGATCTCTGTGAGTTTGAGGCCAGCCTGGTCTCCAGAGTGAGTGCCAGGATAGGCTCCAAAGCTACACAGAGAAACCCTGTCTCAAAAAAACAAAAAAAAAAAACAAAACAAAAAAACAAAAAAAGGTGTGTAGCACAAAGGAAACATTTTGTCTAATTAGCTAAAGATAGAGCATGTCAATTTATAAAGATTTCTTCTTTTCATTTAGATGTGAATACAAGAGCTGTGTTTGCATTTGAAAACTGTAGTGTCTACACCTTCAGGAAGCCTGTGTGATGAGCAATGGGATGCATTTCTGAAAAAACTGAGAAAAACACTTATCTTCCGTGTGCCACACAAACAGAGCATTTATGTGCTTGCTTTACCATCTGTTGAGAATACCTCAGAGAATATGACGTTGAAAGACAAGAGCTGATCTGACATTGCTGGTAAGAGTTGTCACCAAGCATCATTTAGATCACTGGGGATTTACCTTAAGTATATTGAAATGTGGAGACTAAGAGAGATGGCTCAGTGATTGAAAGCACATACTGCTTTTTCAGAGGACCCTAGTTCTATTCCCAGCACACACAGAAAGCATCAACACAATCATCTCCTCCAGGGGATTCAATACCTCTGGCCTTGGCAGGTGTCAGCACACACACATATGTGCCACTGGAAATAATAACATAAATTTGAAAAAAAATATACCAAAATTTAGCACATAGTTTTATACATTAATTAATTCAATCAGTAAATATTTGTTGAGTGCCCACTAGGGAAGCAAGATAGTAAGCAAGACCCAAAGTGCTCTTGGCAGAGTCTCTTGAATTTAACTCTGGTAGAGAAGAGAAGCACATTAATTAATATTAGGTTGCTGTCTATGATGGTTCATGTTTATTATTGACTTGATTGGACTGAGAAGTGCCTAGGAGATTATAAGAGCACATCTGTGACTGTATCTGTAAGAGTGTTTACAGGACGATTAGCTAAATGATGGAAGACCTTCCCTGAATGATGCTGGGTACCTGGGCATAGCAAAAGGTCAAAGTATAAACTTGAGTGGCAGCATTCATATATATCTGCATCAGAGTCATGCCAGGAGCTGCTGTCCACCACTCTCTCCCCACCATGATGGACTGAAGCCCTGAAACCAGGAGTTAAATAAATCCTTTGTGCTTTGAACTTGCTTTGTTGGGTATTTTTTCACAGTTACAAAAAAAAAAAATCTAATACCATCATTGCTATTAGTAAATGTGACCATGGGATCCTTAATCCCTTAGGAGCAATTTACAGGAGAAACTTGGATAATTTTGGAGAAGTGGGCCACAAAAGCTACAGAATGCTATAAACAGAGCTTAATGGGTAATTTACCAGACTTTTGCTTTTGGACCACGAACCAGCTCCAAAATCAAGATGTGGAGACTTATTACTAGTTATGAATGCTTGGCTTTAGCTTACCTCATTTCTAGCGAGTTCTTTTTACTTAACCTGTTTTTCTTTATCTACATTAACCTCAGGGCTTTTTTTTCTTTTACCCTTCCTTCTCCCACTTCTTCCTGTATGTCTTGCTATGTGTCTCCTGGCTGGTGGCCCCTGGCTTCTCATATCAGGCATCTCCCTCATTCTCTACTCCTCCTTTTTCTCTTGTTTTTCCCTCTCTCTCTTGAGACCAGATTCCTCCTCCTACTTATTCTCTCTACCTGCCAGCCTTGCCTATCCCTCCTCTGCCTAGGTATTGGCCTTTCAGCTTTTTATTAGACCAATTAGGTGCCTTAGGCAGGCAAGGTGAAAGAAATGCAAAACATCTTTACATAATTAAACAAATGCAGCATGAACAAATGTAATACAACTTTGTCTGGTTAAACAAATATTCCACAAGAGGTGATTCTGGTGAGAACTCAGAAAAACAGAAAGCATATAGGAATGCAGACTGGAAATCTCTGTGTTCATGAGATTTCAAAAGAAAATAAAGTTTTTGTTAGGGTTCAGACTAGAGGCCACTCATATCATATACTGGCAAAGAACTTGGCTACACCTTGTCTGAGTCCTGAAACTGAAGAACGCTAAGTTTAAAGGTGATGGACTAATTATTATGACAGAAATTTTCAAGGCAGTCCAACATTCTGACTATGGCATGGTAATTGCTGGTGGCTTTTAGTCAGCTTCACACTTAAAATATGGAGCAAAAGGCACAGAAGAAAGGTTTGAAAAGCTTGAAATCCTCCCTCCCTGAAAGTAAACACAACTGTGTAAAGTTGGGACTAATGAGGACTCATTTTCCAGAAAGATCATTACTATTAAAAATAAGTCAACTACTTTGCATTAGAAGAATATAAAACATGACTTGAAAGAATTTGCAGAACTGGTCTTTCCCTACCCATCAAAGGCTTGAGGGTATGAAACAGTGAACTTTGAAAGCCTTTTCCCTGGAAAGAGAGTGGTCTGGGGCAATCTATTATAAAAGGGCTGCTTAAGTTTTATCTCTTGGTATTTGTTTGTTTATGCTCAACTATGAAGACACTCAGTCTATTGAGGTCATGGTCCAAGGTTCTCAGCTACAACTTATGATGATGTTGTACCTTCACAGCATCCATGTAATACTGGGTTTTAAGGCATGAAAAATACAAGTGTCATAGAGCCTTCACCCAGCTTTCAAAGAAAAGATGGGAAGTCAGGCATGAAGTCAAAACATGAAAGGTTCAGAGGTCCCATAGACAGTCTTGGAAAAGGAAATGGCTAAAGCTATGAGACTTTAACTTAAGGCAAAATGGAGTCCATGGGATGGTGAAGATTCTAGGACCATGGAACATTCATTGAAAGCTACAGTTGACAAATAGTCAGCCTAAGATAGAGGGCATATGTGCCACAAATGATAATGCCATACGAATAAGGTTGACTAAGCTCTGTGGAGCTCATTTCATGACACTCTGTCACAGATTCCATGTATAAAGTTATGGAGGTTAGGTGTTTGCCATGCTGAATTTTGGTCTTGCTTAATTCTGATACTGCCTTGCTAGTCTCCTATTCCTCCTTTTCAGCATGGGAATGCCTGTTCTATGCCATTGTGCCCTGGAAGTTTTTTTTTTTTTTTTTTTTTCTACATATGCTTGCAGCTAATAGTTTTCTTTCAGTCTCAGAATCTTGAGCCCATTATTAAGGCCATGGGAAGACCTGGAAATGGACTGAATTAATTTTGTTTCATGGGGAAAGCATGAGCTTTTGGGAGGCTTCGAGGTAGAACACTATGCTTAAAGGAGATATGTTTGGATGTCAGTTTGATAACAGGTACATTCATGATGTTTAATCTTGATTTTAAACTTGAGTGGTTTAAGAAATACCTAAATTAATAAACCACATATCTGGGTTTTCTATGAAGGAATTTCTAGAAAGGATTAATGAAAGGAGGAAGACATGCTTCATTATGATGGCACTATTCTAGAGGTTAGGTGTCCAGATAAACTAGAAAGAGAAACAATAAAAAGTGCAAGCTTAGGTACTCTGTTTCTCTCTGCTTCTGAATTCCATGATGTGAACTGCTTTACCAAGCCTTCTTCATCATGATGGACTGAGCCTCTGAAATTGTTAGTTTAGTTAAACTATTCTTATTTTTAAGTCATTTGCTAGGAACTTTATCAGAGGAATTACAAGTTCAATATGCCTTGGGTAGTCAGCTATATCACTGCATGGAGGTAAAATTAAGTATTCCCATCCTAGGCATTCAGAATGATGAAATCCAAGTTCTCAGTCTCTATGAGAAGCACAAGGACATCAAAATTGTTGCTGGTGCTCTTGGTGATTAATGGAAGAGTTCTGTAGTCCCAGTCAGTATTGCAAATGACAAAATACGGTTTTTCCATGAAGCAAGAGTGTCTTGATCCATGATAGGGTGTTCCTACTACTGAATCATGAGCACTTCTTCTCTAAACCAATGAAAATCAGAGAGAGAAAATGTGAGTGTGAACCTGTTTGAGGATGCATGGTTCAGGTCAATCTGTATGTTCTCAACTTAGTTCCAGCAGAGAGTGGATGGAAGAGAATTTCTGCACATATAGATACTACTTTGCCATAAGTATGAGGCCAAAGAGATCAAGCACAATAAGCAATCTGTCCGTCTCACCAAAGAACATGGTGTTCTGCAATATGTTGTAAGCCAGCCCTTCAACAAAGAAGGCAGGAAGTTAAGATCTTAAGATTCAAAGTCTGTCTTTTCATGTGTCCTGTAACACAAATGCCACTTTTTTTGCTCTGAAGAAATAAAATACTTGGAAAAATAAGGAAGAGGATACAGAGTATAATAAAATTTGGCCAAGAAAATAAAAGAAGCCAAGTAAAAACACCAGCAATGGATTGCCAATAGATATAGTCTACTCTCACTGGGATTATCTACTTCAGAGTCCAGTAAAGATTTAATCCTAGCACTTGGGAGGCAGAGGCAGGCAGATCTCTGTGAGTTCAAGGCCAGTCTGGTCTACAGCGTGTCAGGACAGGCTCCAACGCTACACAGAGAAACCCTGTCTCAAAAAAACAAACCAAAACAAAATAATCTTTAAGAGTAACAAGTTAAAAATGTGTTTGGCTTTGTTTCATATATTATTATCATTTAGTAGCCTGTTTGTTTTCCAATAAGAGACAGAAATGGGTGGATCTGAATGGGAAAAGCAGTAGGAAGGCATTGGGAAGATTAAGGGGAGAAGGAGAGGAAATTGTAATCAGGATATATTATGTGAGAAAAAATATATTTTCAATTAAAGAAAAAAAAGTAACAAATAAATGTACAGACCTTGAAAAAAGTCTAATGTGCTGCCAATAGGCATCAGAGGAGAGAGTCCAGACCATCAACATTCCTAAGACAAGTCAAGGCAGTGAATGGAAACTTCCAGGAAGAAGGAAACAAGCAGAAGGAAGTGCATTCCAGACTGATGAACAGGATATGCAGATTTTGTGCAACAAAACAAAGCATACTAAATTCTCGAAGCTGAGAGAAGGTTGGTGTTTTTCAGTGTGGGCTAGGGGTAGGAGGGTGGACTGAGAAGGGGCCAAAGGGTGGGGGTAGGGGTGGGGTGGGGGTGGGGGTGGGGGCTCCCATCAGGTTATACAAGTTTGATTTCATTCTGAGAACCACAGGAAAACTTTAAGGGCTTTAAGTAAAGAGGTATAATCAGTTTCTCACTTTTAGAATACTTATGCTAGAAGAAGATAGATGTGGAAAAAACAGGTTATGCTGTCACTGTGGGCCCAGTGAAGATGAATTAGACATGGGTGATACTGGATTTGATAAGCCAAATAGATGGGATTGACTTGAGAAATTCTATGCAGATGGTAAATTCCCTAGGGCGAGCTGCAGAGAATATTTGTATGTTACAACTCACTCTTGATCCATGAGTCAGAGAAATAAAAGTATTAATGCTGAAGAAAACCACATTTTATTCATGAAAACAAAAGACAGAAGGAAGGAGAGAAATAAAAGATCTAAGGAAGGAAAGGAGAGAAAGACTGAAAAAGAAAGGAAGGAGAGAGAATGACCATATGTATTTCGTGTAAACTATATTAGAGTCATTAGAACCTTTGAGCAAAACAAAACCCCTTTATCTCATGTGGCTTGTACTTAATCCTAAAACTGGGTAGCAGAAGTATACACACTGGACAGACTAATTTAACTAAGACCTTCCAAATGGTGTGTACTAGCAGTTTAATATGGTTATTGATGTTGACTTTTTTCATGTGGGATTCCACATTATTAAGGTATTTGGAGAAATAAATGAGTATTTCTTCTACTCTTGAAAACAAAATAATTCCAGTTGAAGCCAATAATTGTAGTCAAGGAGAAATAAGCTATTTGGGAGTCGCCAGTTGCTAGTGAAAACATTCCAAGCCCAACAACCCACTTCAGTCCTGTGTTTATCCCTGGGACTGCATCAGTATACCACAGAGACAAGGTCTTCTGTGTGTCTCTGCAAAAACCTAATTAACCATGAAGGTGCGTGATGGTGGGGAATCCTGCTTATTCATGGTGTTTTAACATCAACAAAAAGGAAATACCACGGATTTTAGGTCTGGTCACGCAATCGTATGTTTCCATTGAGAAGTGTAATTGGAAAGGGGCATATTACTTAAATAAATAAATTGAAAATATGTGCTGTTAGACATGAGATTACCAAAGACTGACGGTTACTGTTTTTGGCTTTATCAAAAATCTATCAAATTAGAAAACTACAGATACTGCATTATATCTGTATATATGTTAGAAGGATATTCTGGCATTACCCTGAAAATACTATTTCATTTAAAAAAACATCTTACAAAGCACAAGTAAGACTTGAAGCCACAAGCTTGCTAGAAATGCCTTGACAATAGTTTCAAATTATGCAATATAGAAACATTCCCCAGTAAGAAGTTATTTCTTGAAAGAACAGCCATCATTGTGATTTCTAGTGTCTGAAAAAGACAGGATGTCAGCACATGTGCCTTGCCCAACTGTAACAAAGCCCATAAAGGTGAAGACTGAGTTTCCAGGGCTTTTAACTTTTAAAGCCTGTTGGAAGAAGGCACGATGCTGTATTTTATGTGGTGTAGGCCCCCATGTGTTACCTGGTGGTAATTTCCCCAGCCCTGAGTCCATGTTTGGTGGCATAACCCAGTAACTTTTGTTTGCAGCCCATCTAGACAGACAAGTCTTTTGAGATCTGGTCTTGTTTGATGGGTTTATCAGATTTCTACCCCCAGTTTTCCTTTATGGCTTTCCAGACCTTCCTGTCACTCCTGCTTGCATGGAAGATGCAAAAGTCACTAAACAGTCTACAGTCCCCTGTAGCCTCAGAACAACACGAGAGGGGAGCCATATGTAGTGTTTTCAATTGAAGATCTGAGTCTCCTTCCAGGGACAACTCTTCCTAATCCACTTCCATGAAAATAATCACCCCTGCTTCAATTTTAGCTTCTTTAAATAGTGGCTATAAAGGGAAGTCCTGACCATTTGATCAGCAATGAAATGAAGTGACAAACTCCCTTTGTGATCTCTTAAACTACTATGTCTAATTTCTTTTTGTCACTGACAGATATGCACCTGGACAATAAACCTTCATTCTATACTTCTGAGGGTCATGGGATTATTGTGAAGACATATACACACAACATAGAACAAACACACATATACACATGCCTCAAAAGGTTCTTGTGCCAATACCTGATACATTATAACCAGTCATGAAATGTTAGTTGTTCTAATGATAGATCAAAGATACAATAACTTGAACTCTAGCAGGGAAGTCTACGTGAGAATATGGCATGTAGAATTCTATAAGTACATTGTACAGATATACATTTTCTCAGGCAAGCATATTTTGTATTAGAACAAAAAAAAGAGTTCTTTCAATGGAGAAGATTTAAAACACACACACACACACACACACACACACACACACACACACACAGAGAGAGAGAGAGAGAGAGAGAGAGAGAGAGAGAGAGAGAGAGAGAGAGAGAGAGCAAATATTTGGAAAGATGCGATTCCCTATTAAGGTTTAAGATTTAGCCTGGGCTACCTAGTGAGTTCCAGGTCCTGCCTGATCTACATAACAAGATCTCATCACAAAAAAGAAAAGCCAGCCAATCAGCAACAAAGAGTTGGTATTTTTAACCAAGTTGTAGTCAACCCCTGGGAAATGTTTTGTTTACATTCCTAGTAGGGGACCTACTGCTGATAGCCCTGTCCTGCTGTATGTGTGATTTTAAAAATCAATGCCAAGAGTCAAAGAAAACTGTATAAGTTGCATCAAGAGTTAGCTTTGAGATGCGTAGTCAATATATATCAGCTAAAGACTCAAGACATACTTTACAAGCTATTGAAAAAATTAAAGCAGTAGGAAGACACCAGCATTTCTGTGGACATACCACTCAGCCCTCAATATACACACACATACCTATACGATGGCTACAGATGACCTTACAACTTTCCTCAGAAAGTATTTGAGCAGGAAATAAAACGTTTTCCCAGTGGATGAAATAACAATCACGTCTGCCAACCTAAGCAAGGCAGTTTTAAATTTTATGCATGTCCAACTGCTTGTTCCCCGTTAGCTAATAACCTGTATGCTGGAAACATTTCAATAGAAAGGAGTTCACAGGCCCACAGGCCAGCTCTGAATATATCTATCATGCATGTAAACAAGCAAACCATTATGTTTCTTATTGAGATAAAAAAAGACAACGATAAGTGGGGACTTTTCCCAGAACAAAGAGCTTCCTATTGGAGTGTGGATAATCTTCTAGAAAACCCAGTGTTTTGGCAAATCACACCAGATTAATCTATTAGGCATCTCCTTTCATTATCAAATTTCCGCTGCCTATCACAGTGGCTGTCTTATCAAGCACCCCCTGTTCAATAGTAGCCCATTCCTAGGATTTCAGATGACGGTCTGCCCTGCTCAGAAAACAGGTGTCCCCTCTGTTTGAGGCAGAAAGATCTCTGCATGGAAGCCTGGGAAAGGGCAGGGCTATCAGCCCTGGTTCTACCTGAAGGGACAGGTAACAGAAAACTGTTGATTCGATGAATAGAACTTAATTGGCAGGCATTAGCCAGCAGTAAATGTTTTTTGGAATTAAAATTCCTTAAAAATGTCCCACTGACAAGAAAAGCTTAAAGAAGAAACCACACACAATGGTTTTGTAATAATGAAATGGAGGACACCAAATAGGAGTGTTATTCTCCAGGGAGTGTCCAGGCAAGCATAATATTCACTCAAATACATTGCTGAAAATTCGGTATGCCCTTTCCAACAACTTTTCAGACTTGCCTATGGGCCTTGTGTTGTTGGGCTCCTCACCTGCACTGAAGAGGAAATGCGTTTACTATGACTCTACAAGCAGCTATTATTGCAAGTCAATTAGTAGGATGTATCGGGTTTGCTGGTTCTTGGGATCTCCACTGCCAGCCTGTCTTCTCTTTCTTACTTAATAAAACTGGGCATGTGGTTTCTGACTAGGTCTTTTGTGTGCAAGGCTAGGGTCACCCACCCACATGCAGCAATGAAACCTGCAGCTAATATAAAGCTCAACTTTAGTAGTGATGTGCTAAGGAATGTATGCCTAACTACCCAGCTGTTTGTTCCCATTATAGATGGTCTTTGTAGTCTAGATATATTTCATGTTTATATTGAAATGTATTTTCATGCAGTGGTCCTAGAGAAGATAGTCATTTTGCTTTGTTGAGTCAATGCCAAGATTTCCTTAGGTGCTCTTTTCTGTATTCAATACCATGTGGGTAGGTTCTCTACTTGCTATGTATCTGCATCCATCTGCATTCTCCAGAAGAAGAAAGACTCCATTCTCTACTCTGAACTCAGCCCTCACAAACTTGGCTGTTGTGTGTTGTACTGTAATAAAATAAAGACATTTGCAAGACCACCATGCTGATGACCAGAAGATCAGGCTGTCTGTGGCTTCCCTGACTCATGGCAGGATGGCTCAGGGGTGGGTGCTGAATCTGCAGGGTAGGTAGAAAGCAATTGATGAGTGCATGCCTTTTGCTCCTGGCCTTCTACAGCACCAGCCTTGTTTCATCTACAGATAATTAAATGGTTTTCAGGGCAATTAGGAACTGAAGGAAGGAACAGCCAATTCTCTCCAGGTTTCCTCAATCAGTGTGATTAAATTTCTCAAAGGCAGGCTGCAAGTAGCTGAAGCTGCTGCAATGACTTTTCCTGGAAAACTGTTGGGCAGCTCAGAATTGAGCTTTTCATTTAACTACTTGCTGTTTCTTTTTATTATGTGCAAATTGTGGCTTAATAGATTTACAGTCTCTATAAAGTCACAACTGTTAGGGTAACCCAAGTGGCCAGTATATACTACAATGACTGGTATGAACCCAAACAGATTATAACCAACCGTAGAATACACTTTTTAAAAATATTAACACCACCCTATACTATATTTAGTCAAGAAGCAATATTTTGTTGGCTTTTGCACATTTATAGAGTAAAATATAAAGTATTCATCTTGGGTGAGAAAAAATGGAAAGTGCATTTGGGAATAGCTGATGTAACTATCATGTTACAATGGAAAGATTCAGAGCTCCTAGTTAAGGGCCACTGACTTAGAAGTATATACAACAGCCATACAAATATATATTTTTAAGTAGATATTGAAATTGATTTCTTTCTTCTTTCATACATATTAAATATCAAAAAAACAAGGACTGAAAAGATGACTCAGTGGTTAAGAGCACATACACATTTTTTGGTGTGTTTTTTAAAATATATTTCTTTTCTGAGACAGGGTTTCTCTGTGTAACAGCCATGGCTGTCCTGAGCTGTCTTTGTAGACCAGCCAGTCCTTGAACTCACAGAGATCTGCCTGCCTCTGCCTCCCAAGTGCTGAGATTAAAAGCCTGTGACACCACTGTCCAGCAGCACATACATGTTTTTAAGGAGGATCTGAGTTGGTTCCCAGCACCTACATCAAGCAGCTCACAACTACCTATAACTCCAGCCCCAAGTGACCCAATAACCTCCTTGGATTCTGAAGTTACCTACATTCACATGTGCATGTACCATACACAGACACACATGTATACCCATAGTCAAAAATTGAAACATTAATAAAAAGTCACTAAAACTAAGTAAGTTATTCATTGTTGAATCCAACACACTAATTTATGATTCTGTGCCCATATCTTCATCACAAATTTCTATCTAAAATGACCATAACCAAATTAGAATCTTAATGTTTATATTACTTACCTAATACAATATATATGGATACGTTGGAATAATCTGCAACCCAAACAGGGGCTCTCCTCCCAAGGCAGTATCATTTAAGCAGTGAAACTCTACTGAGCACCTGATTTATAATAAGAGTCCTGCTCTCTTACAATGCTCTCTTACAGCTCTCCAAACACAGTGACTCGATGTTAATGGAGGACACCAAGGCTTAGCCTTGACTTTTGAATCTGGGATTTGGCTTTCTCATTTGTTAAATGGAGGTTCTACCTTCTCAGATTGGTTCATGCCAGTCTGAGACTCAAAACAAATGAACAAAGAAACAAAAATATGAAATAGCTTGACAAACGTAAGATGTATATTAGCAGTGCAATGATGATGATGATGATGATGATGATAATATCATTTTATCAAAGCATATCACCAAATGTATTAGACTGGTAGCTTAATTTGATTCATTGTTTGCCAAAACTCAAAAGCATCTATCGAGATTTCAACGATGACAAAGAAATTATGGCCTGCAAGAGAAAAGTGGTAAAACAACCAAGTACAACAAATTCTCTTTCATTATGATTTGAGTTTCTGTGAGAATCAATGAGAAATGGCATGTAGTCATGATTCTGCAATGGTATGCAGACATTTTGAACATGAGCAGATGGCTCTTTAGAGACTACTGTTTGAATTCTGAGATGAAGGGCTGGGCAGATCTGGACAAACTCATGACAGTATACTACTAAGTGAGTTCTAATGTTACAAGACTTGTCAGAAACAAATGCAAATCAGTAAACACTGAACTATAAAAATGGCATGTGAACCTTTCACTGGTATGATATAATTTCTTTCAGAATCATTAGAGTATGAAACAATTCCCCCCTAAGTTACATAATAAAATCTATAGTCAAATGCTAATTCTAGGAAACTGAGGACAGCCATTGATTTTTAAATTAAATACTTTTAAATATCCAAATAGTACATTTTTACTTTCAAGTAATTGACTAATTTATTTTCCAAAGGAAAACCCCCTTAGTATATAAGAAATTGGATTAAGTAATTAAAAGTATTTCAAAATTTGGCAAAATCTAACCATGAGACAAGATGCTGTGAAATACAAGAAAAGTAGATTCCCACCTTTTTGAAATTAGTGGAAGACTTGAAATACTAGTGAAGTTAAAGGAAAAGTTATTTAGGTAATTCAGATTAGAGGATGCAATGCTGAATTTATTTTATTAAAACATTTATTTATTTATTTATTTATTTATTCAATGTGTATAAGGTTATGCATGTGTGTCCACATATGCCATGATTCTTGGAGGTCAAAGAACAACTGAGAGGAATTGGTTCTCTTCTTCTACCAGTGGGTTCTGGAGCAGGTAATCAAGCTTGGTAGCAAGCAACAATACACAGCAGCCACCTCTCTGGACTTGATTTCTAATACATTAAAATTAACTTAAGCTTATCTGGTGAGTTGACAATTTGAAATTCACTTGAAAAGAGTAAAATGAATCTCTGACATAATTAAAATGCAGAAATGGAGTAAAAAATTTGAGTAAGAACATATTAAAGCAAAAACCAACACTATAGGAAAAGGAATGCAAACGTTTTTGCTGCAGAATTAAACAAAAAAAATCCCAAGATATGCTTAAAAATGTGTAATAAAGACACTAAAGTATAATTGATGCCTACAGTTTCCTTTTGTTTAAAAATGGCCAGTTTCCTTAAAACAATAGAATATGCAATTAGTTGGTGAAAAACATCAATTGTGGAAAAGAATTCTCTTTCTGATATTCTGCTGAAATAACATCTGTTTCGTGTACCACGGATAGGAGAGCAGTGTTTAATCCATCCATTCTCACAGCTGCTTGCAGTGTAAGAATGTATAAAATATAATGTGATTTACTGTGTTTTGTTGTGAAACTCAATAGTAAAATGGTTCAGATGCTCCTGAACATAATCTCGGAACTTCGTAGACGTGTACACTTCATTAACACACTGCAGATGTCTAGATATCAGGGCTCTCCATTGGAGAACATGCCGTGATGCAGCTGTTCACCCAGCTCGGTGAAGGGGCCATTTGCAAATCTCTTTAATAGCTTTGCCGTTTTCTACCACTTGAATGAAAAGTGATAATGTGTGGATCTCACAGTCATTAAGAACTTTCCGTTACTCCTTAAGGATTAATTTTCGCTGACCCAGAATTTTGTATTTGTTTAACACAAACCGTGGGTTACTTTGATGTTATCTACTTCTATAAACAGTAATATACAGTCCTCTCTTGGGCTAAAACAGCTTTTATTCCAGTGAGAATTGATGGTATTAATCACTCTGAAGTCCAAGAGTGCTGATCATAAATTGTATGGGGACCTGGCTTAGTACCTCCCAGGGCTCCCATTCATCAACAAGTGCTCATTTCCACCTGGATAGGAGATATATGAAGGGTAATTTATCTCCGAACTCAGGTTCTGTGACCCCCTCCCTGATTAGTTGTCATAAGAGACATTCGGTAACAAATAAATATTTGTTCTACCCTTTGACATAAAGACCTAAATTAGCTGCCATTTCTAAAGTCTGATTCCCTCCAGTGGCCAGAATGGAAAATGCACACCACACATACCCTCACGTACAGAAGGAAAAAATGAATTGACAGCAAATACGGGGCTTCACATCCAAACACTGTCAAATTCATGATCACAATCTCAATCCAGACTTATTTTTTGCCATATATTAAAGCTAAAAATGTTAGCCCATTCATTTAGGAACTGCCAGATTTGGAGAGGGTTTAGAAAGCATCACTTTAAAAATGAAAATCAGCACTGAGTTGCAGAAATACTCATCTCAAATAAAAACACAACAAACTCCAGATCAATATATATCAAGAGAAAAAGTGGAAATCAACTACTTTATGGCAACATCACAGCAAGGACTACCTTCTATCCACTGTCAAATCCCACAAAGGGATGAATTTGCTAATTAAATTTTCAGGGGGAAAACACACCCCGATAAAAGAAGAGGAGACGACTGAGTCCCCAGGACAATAACCAGAAGGGTTGCCTGGAAACTGGATGGCAATCTTGAATTTCAGAATTCTTTTTCTGTATGACCTTATTTTGTAGCTTCTGGGTTTTTTCCCCCTTCTCAAATTATTAAGTGAAAGAAGGCAGGCTCTCATGTATAGACTCAAACCCTTGACTAGGGCGACATTTTTTGTATTATTTCTGGTTTTAACCTAAACATGATTTGGATTTTGTAAATTTCAAAGTGCCCCCTGTTTCATTGCAGTGTGTGGTTTTAAAACAGTGTGGGGCTTCAAACTGATCATTGTGTGAGTTTACTTTATGCCAAACACCCCCAAAATGCAATCCTTGAAAGCAATAGAAACTTAAGGAAAGCCCCACCCCAAATCCAATTTCAGTAATAAACCTGTAAGCCTTTTTGCCCAAGTGTAAACTGAAGAGATTAAAAGTTTTGCAAATATGATCCTTTTACAATTGCAACTGTAAATTTCACATTTGTTTTGGCTTTTTTAATCATGCAACTGAAACCAATGTAGAAATGTTATTCTCCAGACTTGCATTTCACAGGATTTTTGCTTGTTTGTTTGTTTGTTGTGTTTTGTTTCTGGAGAATCCATTCAGTTTGTGCCAAGCTCTGTTCTGTGAGCTCAACTTTCCTGGTATAACAGTAATTCCTAACGAGATGACTGATGACTGAAGGACACTTGTTCCTGTGTTTGAGAAAGAATGCCTGAATTTGACCTTTGTAAATGGCACTGTTCACCAAAAGCACTCTGAACCAGCAGGGGGTGAAAAATGGTACAGATGCTCTTGTCCTCAGTGAGGACTTTAGGCTGCTTCCTAGAGGTTACAGCCTGAATGATGTAGAAAAAAATATTCATGACCCATATATCTGGTGATACGGGTTCAAAATATAAGAAAAATTCTTATAACAACCATAGATGAACAATCCAATTAAAAATTAGGCAAAATACGGCATTTATTCATTAAGAGGTATGATGTCAATAAACAGAGAACATGCTAAACCTAGTTCTAAAGCAAACTGAAGCCATGGTGAGTGACCAGTTCATATGGAGAAGACACACAAACAATAGCATGTATGGGCAAAGATGCAGAGAAACTGAAACTTTCACAGTGGGAATGTAAGATTGTAGACGTACTTTGGGAGGGGACTGTCATCTAACCCAGTGGCTGCATTTCCCAGGATCTATACAACTCTACACAAAGATCTGCACATGAGTATAGCATTTTCATAATATGTCTTCATAGAAACAACTGAGATGTCCTTATGTTGACGAATGTGAAAACAGAGTATGTTAAGATTATATAGCATAACATACAATTGCCACATAGAAGAACCTCAAAAGCATGAACAATCCAGTAGAGAACATATTTTCTGTGCTCAGCCAAAGAAGCCAGTCTTGTAAGACCCCATAATACATTAGCATGTGTGTGTATGAAATGTCTGGAAAAATTAAATATAGAGATAAAGAAAGCATCAGCTTTCTTTGGGTTGAGGGTGTACATGGAGAATGCACAATAGACACAGTTCATCTTCAGGATGTCGCAGTCATTCTAATGTTGCCTGTGGTGATGGCTGAATAACCCTGTAAGTGCATTAAGGTGTTTTGAGTTGTCCTTAAATCAGGTGAAAAGCAACTCTTGGGCATGCAAATTGTATCTCAATAACGCAGTTTTCTTTTAAAAGGAGAGAATGAGTGGGGTCACGGGGTAGCTCTACAAGGTAGCCACACTACACAACTATGTTGTTTCCTTTAGAGAAAGCCATGAAAGGGTTTTACCAAGGGATGGGTGGTAGGTGGAGTGATGGAAAACATGGGGTTCCCATTGTGAAGAAAGCTGTGGCTAGCTTATGCAGACAGCTTGGCTTTAGAGGTGGGTCAGGTGGATATTTGTTTCTATGCTCACCAAGTCTCATGTTCCCAGCTCCAGAGTTTTAGCTCATGTGTCATCTCTTCATATACTCCACAATGAATTCTGAAGTGGAGGTGATGCCTCATGTAGCCTTGCATCTTTAGTATCTCATACGTGGTCTGGCACTCACCTAGCTCTCAACTAATGCTTCTTTGACAAATGGTGAACAGGATCACTGGAGACATTCAATCAGAAGTCTACCATTTCTGGTGGTTTGACAAACTGTCTTTTGTTTCAACTGGTTGTCTTGCCAATGGAAACATAGTTTGGTCTTTTGTTGGAAGACCCCCTCTTATCCTTATTCTAGTTGCTTTGACTTAAGTTCTTTGGGACACCCTATGTCAGGGAAAAATCAATCAATCAAAAATTATTCGCAATGAGAACATATTCTCTGTGTGCCTGCTACAGTGGATAAATCTTGGGAATATGATTATAATTTAAGTATTACTATAATTTTATATGTTTTTGCCCTAAAGTCTTAACAGACTGGTTCAGTAGGTTCTACTGAGCTAAATAGAAGGTTATTGAAACTGATTATGCTATTAAACTGATGTACACTATAGATAGACTAAAAGAGTAAAGTACTTTGGGGGACAAGCTCCTGTAAGTACTTTCTCACTTGCTTCCTTTGTTAAGAGAAAAAAAGGAATACTCTTCAACCATCAAGTATGTGGAAACAAAGCCAAACCCAGACAGCTCCCAGCTTCTATCTCAGAGAAGAGTCTTCATTCAGCTCAAGCACATGGAAAACATCCACAGGATATTTTAAAAGAGAACTCAAATCCAGAACAATGACCATAAGCCTCCCAATGATCTCCAACAGGAAGTAAAGATTGTGCTCTGTTGTGTAAAGGGTCAGTAATGATGCTTAAAAGCAAAATATGTCTTTGAAAATTAATTGAGCAGAATAATTTCCTATAGTTTTATTTATTTGGAAACCTATTATGCCACAGGGAGAAAAACTGCCATCAATTAAATTCCAAACACATTTCTCTGCACTCTTTTTAGCAAACAGCACTCCTCAGCTGAAGCCATGGAACTCAGTGAGTTACTAACTGTCTCGTAGGCATTCTCTGTGCATGATTTCTGACCTGTTAGACCCAGACAAAGCTAAGTAGACATTGAGAAAATTTGTCCAACAACCATTTCAATCAACTGTACCGTTTAATTTTTTTCAAGTTCAAATTGACCAGTTACCTAAATTGATGGATTGTTTTTGCAGTTGAGTCTTGGGGGTAATGGTTGGCACACATCTTGATGTGCTGTAGTGAACTTGGCCAAGAGCTTCATTGTTTTAGCCAATGCAATCTTCTAGTTCATGCAAGGAGCCTGGCATTTTAAAGTCACCTCATTAAAGCCTGGATAACTTTTCACAATTTGCTTTTCTCATTGAGCTCTTCCTAAAATGACTATCTGATGCCCTGAGGTTTGGATGTATTTGAGTAATTTAAAAGAAGAAAAAGAAAAGGCACCAGAGGTAAAAGTATGTTTCTTTCATGTTGCTATCACTCAAAAATAAAAGCAGATTTCTCTCAGTCTAGACCCTTACCCACAAATCAACTTTGGGAAGCATCAAACAGTAATTTAATTTCAAAAGAAAAATATCAGAAAATGACATAAGCCATTCTGATTGTATTGCTAAACAATTTGGAATTCATCTCTGGCACAGAGACTTTATAGAATCCATGTGCCGGTTCAACGTTTTGACTTTAATAATTTAGATTATAGGTATGATACAAACCAGCTGCATCTTTCTGGCTGTAAGCAGTAAGTTTTCATTCCCCAGCTGGCCTGGACTTCAGTTTTGTGAGCCAGAGGGCCAGTGACCTTCTTCTGTATGGTAGCTATCTACTGTAACAGAATCTGAGATAGGAAGATGCCCTGAAAAGTTGTGTGGTGTGGTCCTAAACTTCTGCAAACTGGCTTTGTATGCTGTTGAAGCACAGTCTCTACTGAATATTTTAAGCCCAAGGTGTTATTTAAAACTCAGGAAAGATGTTGTGAAGAGCCCAAAGTTTGGATTGTAGAAACTCAAGCTTTTTCCAGTAGTTATAAAACTTTATAGCTTAGCCCTCCATGTGAGGAAGAAATCCATTAACAGGTGTTGAGACCAGTCTGCCATGCTTTAGCAAATCCCAGACTTTGAAAGAATGTGCATATGCCCATTCTTGAATGGCTAGAGATATCACTAAATATGATGTGACAAAAGCCATCATGTAATGCTCTCTTGGTTATGATCTGAAAGCCAAGCTAAAAAAACAGGCAGCATCATCAGACATCTCTTTAGGATCCAGGAGGAGAGCTAAAGGAAAACTGAGTGGTACTCACCTCTGCAGCCAGATACTCCTGGAGTCAGGAGGAGAGGCGGTGTATGGAGCAGGACAAGGTTATCTGGATATGAAGAATAGGAGCAATTGTGTCAGTAGACGGAGCAGCAGGTGCTGTCACAGCATGTAGAATCAGTGGTTAGGCCAAAGTCGCTAAGAATGGGACAGTGTCTACGGGAGAGCCAGCAGCACCCTCAGTGTACTCTGTAGTCTCCTACCCCAATTATGGGTCAACTCTATCTCATCCAAATCCTTTCAATGGGTTCTGCAGGTACATTACAGTTTTGTCCTTTGAGTGAACAGGGAAAATGGCCAGAAATCCACTCTGTTACCTTGAAACTTGTGTACTCATGTAGCTCAGTACCCAGCTTGCACCTCTATATGCCAGACTGCAATGCTCAGGCAGATAAAAATGAGACTGTTAAGTAAAAGATAACGTCTACTGGAAATAACAATTCAGCGACTTTAGGCAATGATGAGTTCTGGGTTAATTTTAATGTGTCAGGGAAAAAAAGTGATGTAGCCATGCATGATAAAAACAACTTTGGCAGCAGGATGGAAGCTGAATGCTTGAAGGCTGGCAGCATCCCCAGTGCATCCAGCTTTAAGGAGATAGCAGGGCATCCTGGGACTTAGGGAGGTCCCAATGACAAGTAGCCTCAGTGCACCCTAGATGATAATGTGTTTGCCAAAGCCACACTGTTTCCTGCAGTGTGTTTTTCCTGCAGCGTTTCTACACAGATATGTTTTGTCCCATACATGTGGTGGTGTGTCTACATACCTACAAGATTTTGCCTCAAGGAAGTACAGGATAGAAAGAAAAGATCAATAATACTATTTTAGCTCTGAAACTGTTGCAGAGTGGGGAATATTTTACCCTTATTAAAAATAATGATGTATTGTTAGATTAAAAAGAAATAACACACTTTAGTAAACCTCTACTGGGGACCTCTTATGTACAAGGTCAAAGCTAAAAAAAGATGAACGAGATGAAGGGCCTTACCACATCTAGCCAAGGAGGAAATCCTGCAGCTGTTGGTCAGTGCAGCACAGGAAGGGAGACGGTACTGGGGGATGTTGGTGTGATGAGTGCCTATAGAGCACCCACCTGCCCACCTTTCCATGTGCCACCATTGTAGGTGATGATTAATGTCATTTGAATGCCTGGAGCTCTCCTGTATAGCAAACTCAGGCACTGGTGGAGTGGAGATAATTCAGAGCTCAGACCAAGAGAGGTCACACTCTACACTGAACAGGATTCCCTTCTACTTGAAGCCTCTGAGGATGACAGGGATGGAGAAGTTGTCTGCACATCTGAGTGAGTGCTGTCCTGGCTCCTCTTTGGTGAGATGTCTCTGGTGCTGACCACTGCAGCACTGTAGCACATGTCTCCAGGCAGATGTCTGGAGTCTGAGCATGCTTGATGCACCCAGCACTGCCACAAAACTGCCCCCACATGTGGAGATATTCACCAATGGCATCTCCTCTAGGAAAGGCCTATGACAATGACAATTAAATTTCCCTGCATTCTTTAATACTCCTAAATATTCCTATCCAATGTGGGAAATACTGAGGGCTTGTCCACCAGAATTGCAGATGAGGAGCTGGTCTACATTGGTTCTACTTTCGAAATTCTGGTCTGAAATACCACTGTTTACCCTCTATAAGGTGAAAACACCAGAGGGAGACTCCAGGAAATACATTCAGTAGCTATCTGGGATACCTTTCTCTTTATCAGTACTTTCTACTGGTCAGATATGGGAAGACCAAGAAGATTATATTTCACCTAGTGTCTCCCTTCTGATTTTGGAGAGATTATTTTCTGATATTTAAAAGGGGGAGTTACTGAGCCCAATGTAGTAGCTCATGTCTTTCATCAGCAGAAGAGATCATTAGGCAGAAGAATGACCATGAGTTTAGGGTCAACCTGGGATATACAGGGAGTTCCAGGACAGCCTGTGTGAGATTTTGCCTCAAAATACAGGTAGACAGACAGATAGGAATAGAATGTTTGAAACTCAGGAAAAGCTTGTACTCTCAATACTCAAGCTCTTGCAGATCCAGACTTTTGGATTCAACTTATTAACTGATTGCTATCTACAATTGTCTTTATATTTTCAATTGCATCCATCTCCCCTTATATCCGAGTGCCAGAGGAGGACAGCCATGGCAACCTGGAACATGATGTGAGTGATATACATCCCTATTGGAAGTTATTTCACATCTCTACAGGTTGGCCATTATTAGCAAGAAGTCAAATAAGTTTCACCTAACATAGATTTAAGAGATTTAATCACTTATAGCCAGTAGGAAATAGCCCTGAAGGTCCAGCACAGAGCTAAAGCTTTATTGCATCTGTATGGATAGAGCCTTAGCAGCTGAGATGGTTATCCTTCCCATGCTGGGATTTTGGTTTCCTCTCAGGCCACACTACCTAGCATACAGACATCTGACTATCAGATGTATCTCCAGATAGAGGTGTTTTCCTATAGCAATTGTTGTTGGGAATTTTTAAATTTTATTTTACATCCAATGTGGACAAAATTGCCAACATTAAGACTGCCAGTAAAACCTTAATTTCTCAAAACTGTTCACCTGTCTCTCAGCCCTCCTGAGTTAACCTACCAACAATGGGTTAATCCACCAGGGTTGAACTTCACGCTCCTTCCTCTTCAGTATGGTCACAGTGCTCTTCTGAAAAGCCTGTCACAAGAGAACACTAACCTGTTGTGTGTATCTGTCTCTGGTGCCGGTTACCCTGCCTCCTTGGAGGAGGTGGTGAGAAGACAGCACCAACAACCCAGGCAGTGGGAGTCAGTGTCTTCCAGAGGGTGCTGCAGTTTATTAAGGAAGTTAGACCTGCCTTTATCCCCCCACCCAAGGTCCTATTGGCTCAGGTTGTCGACTCTGCTGGATTCCTTTTCCTCATTAGTGTCTCTGGGTCAGGTGTCTCTTTGTCAACAGCCTCTGGGCAGAGGCAGGCTTGGCTCAGGGAGGAAGTACCTGACATGCATGCTTATGCAGGCTGGCCTGGGCACTTGCAGCTTGGAGTTCACACCCCAACCAAAAGGACTGTGGGACTTGTGTGGGGTTCTGATAGATGCTTTCTTGGCCCTTGGCTTTGAGATTCTGTTGCCATCTTGAAACAATGTGATCATTTCATGAAGGTCATGAGAGGAAAGCGAACTCATTTGAAGGTGGGCATAAATCAGCCTCCAGGGAAGAGAAGGCAGTAAGTCATCAAAAGGAAACATGATATTTCCAGGAATTTTGGAAAGTAACTTTTATATTTGATGTATCACTTATATGAGCCCTCCATCCTCAGTGTCAAACCCGCTGGGCAGCTTTCCTTATCATTAGCCAATAAAAGTCTGCTATCCTAGGTTTTCCTGCTCTATTCTCAGGGTTATAGAGTTTCTCTGAGTTTTTTTCCCCATCCTAAAGATTATCCTGCCTAACAAAGGAAGGAGTTAGTGTCCTTGACTGTCAGCAAAAAAGTCACAAGCAGGGATAAAATACATGATTGAAGAACTGAACATTTAATTCCACACAGAGGTATTAAAGGAAAGATCTCTTGAGTTAGCAGACCACGACAATGGGTCAGCAATTTCTCATCTATTTCTGACACTGTCATTGACTCAGGGTACTGGGGAAGTCAAAAGTTCCTGTGTTTCAAAACTTCATTGAACTATCATAGCAGTTATTAATTATTAGGTTAAAAAATGTTCACGGCTGCATCCTGTGTCTGTGTCACCCATACCAGACCATGCGGCTGTTTGCCCAACGCTGCTCATGGTGCACTAGCGGTCCCAAAATGTTCAAAGTCCAAGATGGCAACCCTCAAGGACCAGCTGATTGTGAATCTACCTAAGGAAGAACAAACACCCCCAGAACAAGATTATGGTTGTTGTGGTTGGTGCTGTTGGCATGGCTTGTGCCATCAGTATCCTGTCTGTGGCTGACTTGGCTGAAGGACTTAGCAGATGAGCTTGCCCTTGTGGATGTCATGGAAGACAAGCTGAAGGAGGAGATGATGGCTCTCTGGCATGGCAGCCTTTTCCTTAAAACACCAAAAATTGTCTCTGGCAAAGACTATAGTGTGACTGCAAACTCCAAGCTGGTCATTGTCACAGCAGGGGCCCATCAGCAAGAAGTAGAGAGCCGACTCAATCTGGTCCAGTGAAATGTGAGCATCTTCAAGTTCATCATTCCCAATGTTGTGAAGTCCAGTCCAAACTGCAAGCTGCTTATTGTTTCAAACCCAGTGGCTATCTTGACCTACGTGGCTTGGAAAATAAGTGTCTTTCCCAAAAACCAAATTTTCGGAAGTGGCTGCAATCTGGATTCTGCTCAGTTCCATTATCCGATGGGAGAAAGCTTGGGTGTTCACTCACTAAGCTGTCATGGATGGGTCCTAAGGAAGCATGGAGACTCCAGTGTTCCTGGGTGGAGTGGTGTCAATGTTGCTGGTGTCTCCTGAAGAATCTGAATCCAGAGCTGGACACTGATGCCGACAAGGAGCAGTGGAAGGAGATTCACAAGCAGGTGGTTGACAGTGCCTATGAGGTGATCAAACTGAAGGGTTATACATCCTGGGCCATTGGTCTGTCTGTGGCTGACTTGGCTGAAATGCATCCCATTTCTACCATGATTAAGGGTCTCTATGGAATCAAAGATGATGTCTTCCTCAGTGTTCCTTATGTCCTGGGACAAAATGGAATCTCAAATGTTGTGAAGGTGACTCTCACTTCTGAAGAGGAGGCCTGCTTGAAGAAGAGTGCAGATATGCTCTGGGGGATCCAGAAAGAGCTGCAGTTCTGAAGTCCTCAGATACCCTAGTGCTTCACTGTCCAGGCTGCAGCAGAGTTTCTATGGAGACCACACACATCTATCTACTTGTCTGAGCTGTGGTTAGTGTGGTTGTGTTAAGGTAGCCTGGAGATAAACTCACTTCCGACAGCTCTACCCTGATGCTAAGTGGTACTTGTGTAGAGGTGACCTGGTTGGTGTGACAGTCCCACTGTCTCCATGACACATTGCCAATTGTGTTCAGGCTTCAATTAGACATGAGCCTGTGTCTGTACTATGCACCCTCACCAAACATGCGTAGGCCAATGAGTTCCCAGTTAGTCACAGCCTGGCTCCAGTGTGTAAGTCCATCATGCATATCTTGTGCATAACTGTTCTAAAGGATATCATTTTGTGTATTATGTTTCTGTAGTATAATTTGAAATATTGTATAAGAAGTAAGATCTGCATATGGATGATGCAACCAACTACCCAAGTGTCGTGCCAATGAAAACACCAAATAAATCTTGATCAGTGAAAAAAAAAAGATATTCATTGAGCACTCAAGATCCAGAGGCCTTTTACCAGAGCAGAAAGAAGAGGAGTTCCAGTCTTTAAGAAAAACAGAGTATCATCCTCCAGCAAAAAGTGAGTGAAGACATATACCAGAGGCAAGGACTAGGTTGGGAAATTGGAAATCTTCATTTTAGGACCCTCAGAAGGTCCTCTTTTCTTTTTTTTTTCTTCCTCTTTATACACATGTGCAAATGTGTATTTGTGGAGGCCCAAAGACAACCTCAGGTGTTAATCTCGGGTGTTACCATGCCCCTTTCTTGCTATTTCAGAGATCACATCTCTTCCTTCTTTTACATTTTTTTTAAACTGGCACTAAAGAAACTGTAGAGCAGATTAATTTGTCCATTTGCACCCCTTCCTTAGTCAATGCCTACCCATATCTGCATTATCCTCTGCCCTTTCCTAACTCCTTTTCCTATCAAAATTTAACTCTTCCTATTCCTTTTCCATAGATTACTATTAACTGCTCTGTAAAATGGCATTATATATATATAAAAAAACCACTTCAAAAATAGATCCAATCATACAAAACTACGTAAAATTACTAATATGGGGTTTTGGGACTATAAAAGCAATTCCTTATGGTTTGACATGTAAGATAAGGTCTTACTGTCCTTGTCTCTTCACAAAGTTGCAATTTCACCTCTGCTGTTGAGCAGGGGAGACAACTGGTGAAGACACTTCGACCACACAACTCAAATAAGATCCAGGAGACATTTGCCAATGACCTGTTAAGGCCTCTCTGTCTGGAAACACACTTCAGGGTTAGTAGGACTTGACTTCTTTCTGTCTTCACTATCCCTCCCATCAGTAATACAAAGCTGAAGCCTTGCAGTCAAAGAGGATGGACAGAGTCATAAAGGGAGCTAAACTTTCTATGTTACCAAACGCCACTCCTGCACACAAAGTTCCAATGGGCAAATCGCTATTAAGGGAAATGGAGAGAAGATTGGGAATGAATTCTTTGAACAGATTTGAGTCCATGAGTAATCCACCTGTTACTGCTTGCCAAGTTATCTGAAGTGACCCTCTCCTTAGGACTCAGCCCACGAGTGTGTCCCCCAGTGTGGTGACTAAAAAGGTCACAGTGTGCTCACATGCCTTCCCTATAAAGCTTGTTGTAAGGACTCCTGCATAACAGTCCTGAAAACACTGGAAAGTAAAACTTGAGTGAATTAAAACCAAATAATGCCCACCTCCTGTAATTATTGCCCCACGTTTTCAATTCTTAACCTTCCTTAGTCTAAATTATTGAAGTCTTACTCTATTATGTCAAGGTAAGTCTCATTAGTATTTACAGGAATCTTATTTTTATTGGCTTTATTATAATGAGTGTGGAATTAAAAAAAATCTGTTCATACCTCCTGGAGTACAATTGAAGTAAGGGAGGAGTGATGATATGATCAAAGGAGTCAAGACCATGATGGGGAAACCCACAGAATCAGCTGACCCAAGCTAGTGAGAGGTCACTGACTCTGCACTACACTGTCAACTGGGGAATGGTACAGGACTGAACTAGGACCCCTGGATATAGGTGACAATGGTGTGGCTTAATGAAGCCACTGGCAGTGGACCAAGATCTAACTATAACTCATAAACTGACTTTGTGGAGCCCATTCCCAGTGGAGTGATACCTTGCTCAGCCCAAATTTGGGGGAGGGGTGTTGGTCCTGCCTCAACAAGATGATGGGACAGACTTAGTTGATGTCCTAGGGGAAGCTTTACCTTCTCTGAGGAGCACATGGGAGGTGGGATGGGGAAAGGAGGGGAAAACAGGAGGAGATGAGAGAGAGGGAACTTGGATTGAAATGTAAAAACATTAAAATGAAAAAATAAAAGTTTAAAATTCCACATAAAAAATCGGTTCATATTTTAAAGAACTACATGACGCAAGAGTTTAATAGAGATAGAAAGTCAAAGCTAGGGCCTTGGGTGGATTTTCCTCAGAAGCCGCTTTAATTTCCGCCTTGGTTGTCTATATGTTATCTGTCCATCGGCATGTCCTGTCAGCTTAGAATCTTCCCCAGGTAGAGCTCATATAGTCCTCAGTCTTGAACTTCCTGAAGCAAACAGCACAACGCTTTGCACACAGTGGAAACTGGGTTAACAGTAGTTGAACATTCTTGAACTGTAATACTATAGACTTTCCCAGACAGAGGAGAATCTCCATTTTGCAACTAGGAAACCTGAAGCGCAGAGGGTTTTCCAGCATTGGTTCAGGTGTTATTGATGCGAATAAGCACTGGAATCCAGCCAACCCTGCTTAATGACTCAGGAACAGGAGAACTGGCTGAATAGTCCCTATTTCTTCACAACTCAAACCCAGATGTGGCTTATTTGCAAGTCTAAGGAAGCACTTAAATCTTAAAATTATTTGTGTGTGTGTGTGTGTGAAAGAGAGAGAGAGAGAGAGAGAGAGAGAGAGAGAGAGAGAGAGAGAGAGAGAGAGAGAGGGTCATATTGGAGTCAGTTTTTCCCTTCCATCTTTACACGGGTTCCAAGAACGGAATTTAGGTCATGAGACCTGTATCCTCTGGAGGTATTAATTGCTTTTACCAGCTGGACCATGTCTCTGGTCCAGGAAATGTTATTTTCCTTCATTCTCCTTGTGTGTGTGTGCCTGGGGTTGGGGCACTTGATTCATGATGTAGCATTAACCTGCTTTCCTTTTGCTGTGATCGCTCTTCGGCTCTCTCAATAAAGAGGCTGTGTTGCATATCCGTACATCTCCTAAGAAACAGTGTTTCTGAAAGAGATTGATGGGCTCTTGAAAAGGAAGGTTGCTGATAAACCCAAGGTTACAGCAGCTGATAGACCCCAACAGACCATTAAGTATGTGTTGGTGTAACCCCTCTGGACCCCAGCATCACAAGACATGCCAAACCTATGTGTCATGCCACATACTAGCCTTTGTGGAGGAAGCAGAGAAATGCTTTAAAACCAGTTCCCTGTGGCTTTGAAATGATACTGTTTACTGTTATCTGCTATAAAGAGCAGAGCATTAAGATATTTTCAGATGTTTCACACTAATTTCTTACCTTACTCCAAGAACATTAATATATTATAGGTCAAAAAAAGAAAATATGAAAGACCAAAACCACATCGGTAAGAATCTTACCACATAGCTAGTGTTTTAGGGTCTTTGTGTACAGTCTGTGTATTTGTATATAATTGTAACTTAAATATCTTCCTGAGAATATACATGTAGTTCCAGTCTCTGTTATTACTCAGACTATGTTCTTGATCTACTTTGCTAAATGCCTTCTTATTGCATGAGGTTTAAATTTGTATAGTAGTTACATAAGCACGCTCAGTAAGTCATTATATTATTATTATTTCTGCTTTTCATTCTTCTCAATTATCTTTAATGGTGATATGTCATCATTTTTATAAGTTAAAAATAGACATAGTTCTATGGAAATCATTTTGTTAGTAAATGCCACATGTGTATACATGTAGTTTATTTTTCTGTCACACATTCCTTGGCAATCAATGAGAGCTCATTCTGAAGCAGTGGAAATATAATGAGGATTTTTCATGCAGTGTTGGGGACCAAACCCAGGACTTTGTGAGCCTACACAATCACTTTGTCACTGAACTACATCCTCATCTCTCTAGTAGGTAATATTTGACACCATCAAGTAACACAAACTCCATGAGTCTATGGAATGCAAGCTGCAGGGACATTCAGTCCTAGGTGGGGAACCTTGCATACCACAGTTTCTCTTGCAGTTCAGTGTTGGTCATGTTGGTCTGTCTTAGAAGTCCTTGTCATGATGCCTTTCTCAGAGACTATTTTTAGTTCTTCTGGCAGCAGGGTGGTGGAGACAGTAGGGCTCACTGGACAATCAGCATCTGCGTGGCTGAGTGTGGCCACATGCATGTGGTGGTGCAGTGAAGGTCTGTCTGATGGTTAGAATGTGCCAGTTGAACCCCATCAGCAGATAGGGAAAGGCATTACTGGGAGATGTGGCTTTCTTGAAGCAGGTATGACCTTATACTTATTGGAGGAAGTATGTCACTGTGGGGTGGGCTTTGAGGTCTCATATATTAAGCCACACCTACTCAGTGTCTCAGACCACTTCCTGTTGTCTGAGGGTCAAGATGTAGAACTCTCAGCTACCTCTCCAGTACTATGTCTGGCTGCACACTGCCATATCCTGCCATGATGATAATGGACTAAACCCCTGAATCTAAGCCACCCCGATTAAATGTTTCCCTTCATAAGACTTTCTGTAGTAACTCCAGTTTCAGGGGATCCATACCATCTTTTGGTGACCAAGGGCACCAGGGATGCAATGGTTGCATATACAGAGAGGCAAAGTATTTATAGACATAAAATAAAGTAAATCTTTGAAAACGTGTATGCTTTGTAAACACATTTTTGCTGTGGAATAAAGCTCTTGTAAAGATTTGTCACTTGTATTGGTTTAATAAAAACACTGATTGTCCAATAACCAGGCAGTGAGTATAGGTGGGGCTAGCAGACTAGGAGAATTCTGGGAAGAGGAAAGGAAGTCACCAGCCAGACACAGAGGAAGCAAGATAAAAATGCCTTACTGAGAAAAAGTACCAAACAATGTGACTAAATGTAGGTAAGAATTATGGGTTAATTTAAGTTTTAAGATTTAGTTAGTAATAAGCCTTGAGCAATAGGCCAAACAGTCTATAATTAAATTAGTTTATTTGTGATTGAACAAGTACAGGGCCAAGGGGGACAGAAACTTCCATCTACACATTTTATTCAATTATTTTATCTATGTACCTCTTCTTACTGGTCTTTCACTCTTCCATGCATACATGAGCTTCTCATTATTTTGGATGAGGAGATATGGCTCTTCCTGCATTCCCTCCCATCCCAGTGGGGTCCAGGCCATTCTGTTTTTTTGAACCTAGTGGGTTCTTATGTTCTCAGCAGAGAAGAATTCACACAGGGCACAGGCAAAGCAACAGCGTGATTCATTTATTTCAGCAAGCAATTAAGGGGAAGTAAAGCACACCTTCTGATACTAGTCCTGACTAGTAGGACTGACTAAACTTAAGGGCACAGGACTGAGGCAAATCTTGGTGAGTCCCTTCTGTTCCCCATGGAGAGTGCTGTGTGATGGTTCCTTTCCTGAGCTGTCTTACCCATAATTTATTCTGTTAAATAGGATATGAAGGAATATGTCTAAAGGTGTAAAACCCCTCCCCATGAAGTTGAGAGGTTTGCTAGGGAAGGGACAATGGTGCCTTACATATGTTCCTGAGGGAGAAGAGGGAAGAGCTTCAAGAGAGCAGGCCACAGATGCCTGGGATGCTTTTCTCTGATCCCTACAGTCCCTCTGACTTGGTGTGCTTGGTCACCTCAGACTTAACTTCAAGCTGTACAAATGTGAGCCAAAATAAATCCTCCTCTAAAAAGTTTTTCCCCTTCAAATATTTTAATCAGAGCAAGGAGCAAAGCAATGAATTGAATAGTGTACAATCTCTGCAAGCAGAAGGCCTGGGAGGTTTTGCTTTTTTTTTTTTTTTTTTTGTATTGATTGACATAAAGAAATAGTTTCTTGCTGCCTTGACATGAATTTTTTCCTCAAAAGGGCTTTCCAACATTACTATAAGGACAAAACACACAGAAGCCTCTTTAGCCTCGGGGACATGAAAGGTGTTACATTAATCTAAACAACCATTCAGAGTAATCCTGAAGACCTAATCCTGCAGGCATGAATGAAAAAGCATCTCATCCACAAAAGGGAAAAAGATGAGAAATGACACGGTGACAGATCCCAGCTCCTTCCTCAGGTGAGTGAATCAGAGGCCAGCTTGATTTTCACAATTTAAACCAACAGACCATTTTTTTTAAGCTGTGGCAAAGCCCTTTCTCCAGTGTATTTATTTTCCATTGTGGAGTTAATATAAAATTCTATCTTGAATTAGGATCATTGATTATTTTTTAACTCAAATAATTTTTTTTCACATGAAGTTTGGATTTCCTGTTACTGGCTTCCTCCAGCTCCTCCTCTTTGTTGCTATTCACTATGAGCTCTGTTTATCAAATGCATTCACGGGTGGAAAGTCAACAAAGCCAGCAGATGCAGGTGTGGAGGTGATGAGATCCGATAGAGCCCACAGGCCCAAAGGAAAATAAACAGGGGCCATTGATTTAAATGAACTTAAATGTTGTCCCTAACCTTAAGGTCATTGTCCTTCCTCCTCCCTCCCTTAGTCTCCCACACATAGCATTTAGGTGACACATAAACACTGGCATCTAAAGATGGACCTGAGATCATTCCACAGAAACTTCACAAGTCTTTTTCATCACAGCAGCAAATTCATGATTAATAATGGGAAGGACAGCGTCTCGTTAACAGTATCAACACAGTAAGATTTATTAGAACCTGCCACCTTTGGTGGGATACTGACTCAGAACTAATTAACACTGCCGTTAATTGTTACTGAAAGAAATAAAGCAAACCTGATGGTGGCATGTAGGGCTATTATAAGAGAATCATAGATAACCTAATATAAATTTCTTTCAGTGCGAGGAAAATAAACTTGTCTCCATTTACAAAAGTTTGGCCCCATTTGATATTCCTTAGTACCTTAGTTGTTTGGAAACATCTCAAATTCATTTTTATCCCAACTGATGGGACATCTTTAATTTGAGTTAACCATTTTGGAGCCATAGCTTTGAGGGGGGGATGCATTATTCCAAAACAAAACAAAACAAAACAAAACAAAACAAAAAAACCCTTGATTTAGAATATCCAGATAGCAGCCTCTGTTTTAGGGACTTTTAATTTTCACTAATATGTCTATTACCTTTCCTGACTTTCCCTACAGGGATGGTAACATGGTAGAGTTTCTTCATTTGGACATTTGGGCTCTTTCTTTTCTATGCTGAGAACAGAGGTCTTTGAAAAGGGCTGGCCTCAAGCTTCCCTGAGATCACTTAACCATGGCTTGTCTTTCTTGTCAGACTCAAGCCCACAGAAACAAGTTCTTATGTAACTGCATTTCAGAAAGACTGACCAACAAAGGCAACAAAGAACATCAAAAAGGAATGCCACCAATATTTCTAGATCTCCTGTCTCCTCTCTTAAGATGTGGCTTGCCCTAGAGTCACATTCCCAGACACATCCTGCTCTTTAACACCTTTCCCTGATGTTTTCTTCTCCCTTGAATTCCTCTTAATGAGATTCAGGTTGGAGGACACAGGGCATGGCAATTTTCTGAGCAGCCAGCTCAGAGTCTCCCTCTTTACCATATTTCTATACCTCATCATTTGATATAAATCTCTCTCCTATGTTACCAACTTCAGCTATATAGTGAGTTTGAAACCAGCCTGAACTACATGAAGCTCTGTCAAAAAAAAAAAAATAAATAAAGGAGCCATCTCTGAATTCATTTATTTTGTTTTAAAGATCAGGGAGAGACTGAATGAAAATAATGAAAAGCAGGGGATTCCCTAGTGTAGGCAGTGGGTTAACTTGGGTCCTGGTACTGCTTTCCTTATTCTATATGCACCTAGGAAGAATGAAAGTGAAATTATTTATTTTCCCCACTCCCCTGATCCTTGCCAGTGGGTAGCATCCAGGTTTCCAGGCAAGGGTTAGTCATGTTCAAGGCCAGGTGAAAGCACAACAGCTCCAGGAGCTCTGGCTTAGTCTAAGGCCCTGGCTTAGTCTAAGGCCCTGGAAAAGGACTTAGTATGTTCAGTCTATATGGGTGCAAGGGAGGAGCCAAGTTGTTAGCGTGTTGGGGTGGCTGCAGGTCAGAGGCAGCTTGTAGAAAAGTCTGGGCCCTGCAGGCCCTGCCACCTACACTAGTTCCCACTGAAAACTAATGAACCCTGAGGAAGGAGCATGCTATTTAGGCTGGTTGTGGTGGCATATGCCTGTGATCCTAACATTTGCAAGACAGAAGAAGAAAGCTAGAGTCAAAGTCATCCTTGGCTCCTTATATAGGAACTGGAGGGCAGCATAGGTTACACGAGACCCTGTCTTTGAACAAACAAGCAAACAATCACACAAAACTCAAATCAAACACACAAATCCAACACATTTCACTGGCACCCACTGAAAACACATGACACACATGGTTATCTCTGATATCAACCTGGTTATGATGCTGTGGGCCACACAGTCTCCAACCTGTGCATGTATCCATGGGGACCCAGTTCTGGTCTTGGAAGCTGTAGGAAGGTGCCCAATGCTGTGCTCTTTTCACAGGCTATCATCACAGCTGGGCTGACAAAGGAGCCTGTGCTTGGGATGACTTCATTCAGCAGAAACAGCAGCACTGTTTGGAGACCACTAGGAGGAAAAGGGAGGCTCTCCAGTTTTCTAGAGCAGAGTCTGGGATCCTATTCCTCAGCATCCAACAGGAGCCTACAGAGGTTTCCTCCAGTGGTAAGAGAAGGCTCCATAGAAGACAGAAGCACACAGGAAGATGTCACCCAGCTCCTGACCCTGGGGGCTTCGGCTTCTGGATGGAGACCACAGTGCAGCCAGCAGTCATAGCTCAGTCTTGAGTGCAGCTGTGTCCTGCCTAGACACTGGCTAGTGTGGCCTGAGGGTGCCCAAATGTCCAGCCTTCTTGCTCCCACAAAAGGTTAACCACAAGTGCCTTAGCTTCCTCCTCAGTAAAGGATGATAATAATGAAGATACTATATAGCATTGGTGTGGGGGGATTAGAGATGTTTGGGGGAATACACAAACCACTTGGTGAATGACCCGATTAATAGGTGGCTCTTACTGAGACCCTTGCTGGCCACTTCCATGTATGTGAGAAGACTCCTGTTCTCTGGAAGCAGAAGGCATGGGTTGGAAGAAAAGTAGATATGGGAGGATTCACCATCTGACTGTGTGGACACCATTGTGAAGGACTGCAGGCAAAGACAGAAGACAGCTGGTACTCTGTCTGCCTTCACTTAGGTTCTTTCAAATATTTGGATTCGAATTTGCAGTGACTAGAGAGTAAGGGAGTGAACATAGGATCTCGGGATGGCAGAGCCTTCTGTGTCAGCTCAGGAGAGGCAGTGAACACGCATCAGGAGCTGAACCCTGTCTATAAATCTGGAAGGGCATTTGCCTACAAGTTAAACAATAGATTATGCCAAGAGAAAGCATACACCTTAGTCTGAACTGTTATAAAACTATCCCCAATAGGGTACTTAAAGGAATTTCTTTGTCACAGATCTGGAGGCTGAACTGCAATCTCAAGGTGTCACAGTTGTTGTTGGTGAGGGCTCCCTTCCCATTGGGAAGGTGGCTGTCTGTTCTCTGTGTCTTTATACAGTACAAAGAGAGGAAGCCCTGGTCTCTCCTCCTCATCTCAAAGGGCACTGACACCACTATGGGGGCCACACCTTTGTGACCAAATCTAAAGTCAGTGACTTCGTAAAGGCCACACCTTCACACAGAATCACACTAGAAGCCAGCCCTTCAGCATAGGAACTGGAGAAGGGGGTCACAAACATTCTGCCCATTACAGGTGTCTTTCGGCAAAGATGAACTCATATGTCTGAGCTACAGGACTGGAACAGTCCTCATTCATGGAAGCTCTTCAGACACCATGCTAGACCTTGTCTATGGGTTGTGACAATGCTCAACACTGGAGCTTGAGGTTCTCACACAGTGCACACGGTGTACACAATAGGAGATGCAGGTCTCCAATGAGGCTGAAAGTGATTAGGGTGAGCAGCATCGGTCAAATGTTCACATGCCAATGACCACATGTATCTCACAAACAAGGTGAGATAGTTCATAACTACCACAGCTTACGGCCACTTTCCCCTTTCTGTGTCTATGAGTTGTCTCTCTCAAGACCATTTCTTCAACCCGTGTCTTACACTGGCTCTTGCCAGGGTTCCCCACCCCTACACGTTAATTTCTTATAAAGCTTGAAATACTAGGAACCATAGAAAAATATGTACAACTTTATTTTTGCTTTAAAAAGCCCTGGAGGTGGTTAAAGCTTCATTTAAAAGCTTTCTTCCCTAATTATGTTCAAATGTTTATGCTTTGCCCCTTTGCCTATATAACCTCATTAGAAAGGGGCAATGAAGAGACATCAAATCTCTTCTCACCTTCTCACATAAATGAACTATCTTTTGCAATTAAAGATAAAATAGAATTTATGATATAAATACCCGTATATTGTGCTTACTGATACTTTTTTTAAAGTCAGTAGGACTCATTCCCAACTCCATATAATTGATTTCCTGTAAATGTATTTCAAGGCTAATTTTCCATTTTCCACCCTGTTGCTCCTACATGAAAACTCCTATACAAGTATTAATGCTATAAAAGCCCATGCAGAATTGTTTTGGTCCCTAAAGAAGGCATCCTGTTTTATCCCTTCTCTTGTTGAATTCAGTCATGATAAAGCCTCACTGTCTCCTCTGCTGGGTGTTGTTGGCACACATCTGTTGTGATAGCTGTTATCGTAAGACTCCATCCCTGTGTCACATACAATCTCCTATGGGTGTACCTACTGAAGATGGAATTTCTGTCCCACCCAGTCCCACAGTTGTTTAGTCCCAAATAAACACACAAAGGCGTATATTAATTATAAACTGTTTGGCCGATGGCTCAGGCTTCTTACTGGCTAACTCTCTTAATTATTTCTATTCATCTAAGTATCTCCATGTAGTCTTAGCTTACTGGAGAATGCTCACAGTCCTATCTTCCCAGTAGCTACATGGCATCCCCCTCTGATGACTGCTTCCCTGCCTTTCCTCTTCCCAGAATTCTCATAGCCTGATAGGCCCGCCTATACTTCTTGCCTGGCTACTGGTCAATCAGCATTTATTCATCAACCAAAATAAGAAACATATTTACAGCATACAGAAGGACAGCCCCCATTAACCTGCACCTACTCTGGCGCCAAATACTGTTCACTCAGCTCCAGTTGACCATGCTGGAACTTTCCAGTAGACATGCCATAATTAGAATTTATCTAAAGGGAAAATGTGTGCTTTTTAAATGTTGACGCAGGTTTTTAGCTTATTGGTGTACATGATAACCACTAGACCTGAGGCAGTGAGGGACTGGAGTCACGGATTATCCTCCAAGTTTTCTGAATAAACAAAGGTCTAGGGATACCTGCAGAGAGTCAGGAGGGTCCTGGTAGAACAACCAGACAGAGAGAGCCAGGGAAGGGAGGTGGAGGATAAGGTTGGGACCTATTTGCCTTTCCAACTCTTTCCCCTTTCTTATGTAGCTTCTTTTTCTTGCCCTCCTCTTCAGTTCCCCTTTCCATCTTTTCTATTTTTTTTTCTTTCTGATGTCACTTTCATTTTCCTGCTTTTTTTCTCTCCTCAAAAAACTGCATGAACTCAGTCTCCCTGGTCCTAATAAACCAGGATGTTTAGGCTGTACAGCAGTTCAACTCCTCTAGATGGGAATAGTGCACAGCCTGATATCTGGGAATGCAGTATGTTTCAACCTCGAGGTTGCATGATGCTGTTGTTTATGTGGGCACACACTCACTGTCAACATTGGCAGGACTGGGGATTTTGGGAATAAGTAAACTCATTCTTGCAATATAAGGCCCTGTCTGCATGTGAACTGTGTCTCCAGGCTCATGGGTTTGACCACTTGATCTCTAGCTGGTTTCCCTTATTGGGAAGCCTTCAGGAGGTTGATTGGGAGTTAAAGGATGTAGGGGTCTGTCCCAGAAGTGACCACACAACCCACTTCTAGCACCACATCCTCGGCTTTCTGGTCCACAGAGAAGTGAAAAAGTGGCCTCATACTTCTATTGTCCTGGCCAGGAGCTGCTGCAATTACACCATGCCCTCCCACTACCATCTCACCAGGAGCCAAAAGAAATTCTTACCCCTGTAAATTGTTTCTTCTAGGATTATTGTCACAATGAGAAAAGTAACTAATACAAACACCTATAGGCTTCATGACTGGGACACAATAATGAACGAAACAAAAATTCATAAGACAGCAAGTAAATAAATCACGCAGAATGTTGCAGCTCAAGCCAAGAATCCCAGCATTTGGGAGTTTGAAACAGGAGGATTACTGTGAGTTTGAGTACAGTCTGGGCTACATAGAGTTACAGGCCAGCCTGAGCTACAATGTCAGGTGCTGTCACATAAAAATAAGATAATGAACAAGAGATCCTTTAAACAAGTACTATGGGAGAATTAAGTATGGAAGGGAGGGAGGAGAAAGTGAAAGGATGGCAATTCCAAGGCCCATCAGGAGGAGATGAAATTTAAATGTACTGTAAGACAGTCAGGAGGGGCCTCACTGGAGAGGTGAAAGAGGTGGCACGGGTGGCTGAGGGACAAACCCAGAAGGAAAAATAGCCAAGTGGAAAGGCCCCTCTCAGGAGCAACCCAAACACCATCTTTGATGATGCCATGGTCCCCACTTGCGACTGTACAAGTGGTTGCAATAGATGTCTGCCCATCTTATTTTAAAAATATTGATCCAAGAGAGGGAAATAGTCCTGTCAGCAACTTTGCTGCAATCTGGCTTTTGTGACTGCTTTTCTTGAGCCATCCCTGATGTGTTGTTAAATGCTTCAGTGGTAAATAGGTTTTAACTATGTTGCCAAGGGGATAATAGCTAATCAAGTGTCTCAAAATGTCCTGCTGCACAAAAAGATCAACAGTACCTTTACAGCAAATATGTATTAGGATTCAACTATGTGCCAGAGCAAATACTATGTTTGATCGGCAGAGTGGGGAATCTGCTTTGCTTTGGGATACAATAAAATAATAAGGAGGGTAATGATGAGGATGAGGAGGAAGAGGAAGAAGAGGGGGAGGAAGATAAACTTAGTAGCCCTAGGAAGAAAGTAAACAGGGTTTGCCTCGAACACATACTAATGGGACCTACTAAAGGGAGAGAATATGATTAAAGAAGGCCACCCAGTGATGTCTACAGGGTATCACCAAAGGAGGTTTGAGGTGTATTTTTTTTTTCTTGTTACTGTAGCAAAATGCTGGAAGCAGTCAACTTCAGAAGAAGAAAAGTTTAGATTGTAATTTTTTAGGAACTGGAAAACCCCACTGCTGTGGGACACCATGACCTGGGACAAGTAGCCGAGGACTAAAATTATTTCCCAGTCACCATGAAGTACAAGAGAGAGAGGAAACGAAAAGAATCACATGATCCCGTCTGTCAGCGTCTATATGAATATGGACTAGGGGGCTCTCTGTTGTCTGGTGGGAAACGGCTGAGATGCAGAAAGCAGACTAGATGAAGTATTGTGGGAGCAGGGCCAGTACCTGAACTGAATGTGGTGGAAAGGGGGCAAAGGAGAGGAACACAGAAGACTGCCCCGCTTTCTAAATCAAACATGTATGATGATGGCAGTGAATCCAAGGAGGTTAGATATAAGCACCCCCTACTGTGCATTTTTCCTGTGGATATCACCACAAAGCTAAGCTGTACTCTGGACTCCTAAGGAAAATCTCCATGCCAGAAAGGGGAGTCACTGCTTCACTTCCCTCAACATGGTTATGAGGATCTGCCAGGAAGCCTGGCACACTTGATGCCTGCACCTCAATGTCAAGGCTCCAGGCAGAAGAAACTGTGTGGGTAGTACTGGGGAGAATAGAGGGGGGCTTGACCCAGGCATGCCAGTGTGTGGGCTGCAGGAGAGAGCTCTGCTTCCTGCTTTGAAGACAAAATCACTTTGATTTGTGAGTCTCCTAGTTCTGTGTCACCATGATAGAGCAACTTTTCCCAATGGAAAATCAGAAGTAGATATGACAGGGTCATTTCAGTGTCATGTATGTGAAATGGTGATCTCAGCTGTCATCTTGCTGAGGTCTGGAGTTACCAGCATTTGTCACACTCTGCTGCTGGACGGTAGGCTCAGGTGACCACTGCCTTATGCTCCTGCTGCGATAGAGGTCTCACCAGGATGGACTGTACCCTAAGACTATTAGCCAAAGTAAACCCAACCACCCTCCCTTAAATTGCATTTGCTGGGTATTTTGTCACAGCAGCAGTAACAGTAACTAAGAAAGCACCTGTACAAGCTGAGGACTCTGTAAACTGCTCATAGGTTTGGAGTAGCACAGGGTCATCCACAGTATTAAGCCACACTGTCATCCCACCATTTTTCACACCAAAATCTATGCTGTAAAGCCCACTTCACAAATAGCCAGGGAAACTGAGAGAACATAGAGCCCACACATCTGTGGGTGAATGAGAACACTTAAGAAAGCAGCATTCCTTTAGTTTGGATAGTGACGATTTAGGAACATTCACAGCGCTAAATACCCAAATGAAGAAACAGGAGAGTAATCACACTAGAGAATAACAGCACAACTGAAAGCTTTAGAAAACAAAGAAGCCAATACGCCCTGGAGGAGCAGACACCAGGAAATAATCAAATTGAGGGCTGAAATCAATAGAATGGAAACTAGGAGAACAATACAAAGAATCAATATAACAAAAAGTTGGTTCTTTGAGAAAATCAACAAGATAGACAAACCTTTATCCAAACTTACCAAACAACAGAGAGTGAACATGCAAATTAATAAAATCAGGAGTGAAAAGGGAGATATGACAACAGACACAGAGGAAATCCAGAGAATCATCAGGTCATACTTTGAAAACCTATATTCCTCAAAATTTGAAAATCTAAAGGAAATGGACAATTTTCCGGACAGATTTCACTTACCAAAATTAAATCAAGAGCAGATAAGCAACTTAAGTAGACCTATAACCCCTAATGAAATTGAAGCAGTCATTAGAAGTCTCCCAACCAAAAAAAGCCCAGGGCCAGATGACTTCAGTACAAAATTCTACCAGAAATTCAAAGTACAGCTAATACCAATTCTCCTCAAAGTATTCCACACAATAGAAGCAGAAGGGTCATTACCAAACTCTTTTTGTGAGGCTTCAATAACCTTGATACCCAAGCCACACAAAGACACAACTAAGAAAGAGAGCTACAGACCAATATCCCTCATGAACATTGACGTAAAAATTCTCAATAAAATATTGGCAAATCGAATCCAAGAACACATCAGAGAAATCATCCATCCAGATCAAATAGGCTTCATCCCAGGGATGCAAGGATGGTTCAACATATGAAAATCCATTACTATAATCCACCATAAAAACAGACTGAGGAAAAAAATCACCTGATCATCTCACTAGATGCCGAAAAAGCCTTTGACAAAATCCAACACTCCTACATGATAAAGGTCCTGGAGAAATAAGGGATAACAGGAACATACCTCAACATAATAAAAGCAATATACAGCAAGCCAACAGCCAACATCAAATTAAATGGAGAGAAACTCAATGCAATTCCTCTAAAATCAGGAACAAGACAAGGCTGTCCACTCTCTCCATACTTCTTCAATATTGTTCTTGAAGTTCTAGCTAGAGCAATAAGACAACAAAAGGAGATCGAGGGCATATAAATCAGAAAGGAAGAAGTCAAACTCTCACTATTTGCAGATGATATGATAGTCTACATAAGTAACCTGAAAAATTCTACCAGGGAACTCCTTCAGCAAAGGGGCAGGATACAAGATTAACTCAAAAAAATCTGTAGCCCTACTATATACAGATGACACATTGGTGGAGAAAGAAATCAGAGAATCATTACCCTTTACAATTGCTACAAACAACATAAAATACCTTGGAGTAATACTAACCAAAAAAGTGAAAGACCTGTACCCTAAGAATTTTGAGTCTTTAAAGAAAGAAATTAAAGAAGATACCAGAAAATGGAAAGATTTCCCATGCTCTTGGATAGGCAGGATCAACACAGTAAAAATGGCAATCTTACCAAAAGCAATCTACAGATTCAATGCAATCCCCATAAAATTCCAACACAATTCTTCACTGACCTTGAAAGAACAATTCTCAACTTTATATGGAGAAACAAAAGACCCAGGATAGCCAAAACAACCCTGTACAATAGAGGAACTTCTGGAGGCATCACCATCCATGACTTCAAGCTCTAGTACAGAGCTATAGTCCCAAAAACAGCTTGGTATTGGCGCAAAAATAGACAGGAAGACCAATGGAATAGAGTTGAAAACCCTGATATTAACCCACATACCTACGAACACCTGACTTTTGACAAACAATCCAAATATATACGCTGGAACAAAGAGAACATCTTCAACAAATGGTGCTGGCATAACTGCATGCAAACATGCACAAAACTTAAGTCAAAATGGATTAAAGACCTCAACATAAATCCAGCTACACTGAACCTATTTGAAGATAAGGTGGGAAATATCCTTGAATTAATTGGTACAGGAGACCACTTCCTGAACATAACACCAGTAGCACAGACACTGAGATCAACAATTAATAAATGGGACCTCCCGAAACTGAGAAGCTTCTGTAAGGCAAAGGACACAGTCAGCAAGATAAAACGACAGCCCACAGACTGGGAAAAGATATCCACCAACCCCACATTTGACAGAGGGCTGATCTCCAAAATGCACAAAGAACGCAAGAAGCTAGTCTCCAAAACACCAAACAATCCAATTAAAAAATGGGGTACAGAACTAAATAGACAATTCTCAATAGAGGAATCTAAAATGACTGAAAAACACATAAGAAAGTTCTACATCTTTAGCCATCATGGAAATGCAAATCAAAACAACTCTGAGATACCATCTTACTCCTGTCAGATCAAAAACGCCAATGACAGTTTATGCTGGAGAGGATGTGGAGAAAGAGGAAAACTCCTCCACAGCTGGTGGAAGTGCCAACTTGTACAGCCACTTTGGGAATCAGTATGGTGACTCCTTAAGAAAATGGGAATGAGTCTACCACAAGATCCAGCAATTCCACTCCTAGGCATATACCCAAAAGAAGCACATTCATACAACAAAGACATCTGTTCAACGATGTTCATAGCAGCACTATTTGTAATAACCAGAAACTGGAAGCAGCCTAGATGCCCCTCAGCCAAAGAATGGATACAGAAAATGTGGTACATTTACACAATGGAGTACTACTCAGCAGAAAAAAAACAATGGAATCTTGAAATTTTCAGGAAAATGGATGGAACTCGAAAAAACCATTCTGAACGAGGTAACCCAATCACAAAAAGACAAATATGATATGTACTCACTCATATGTGGATGTTAGACATAGAGTAAGGGATTACCATCCTACAATCCACACTGCCAGAGAAACTAGTAAACAAGGAGGACCCTAAAAAGAGATAAGCTTTGTCCCCTGGAGAAGGGGAAAGGGTCACAATCCCCTGAGCAAATTGAGAACATGGGAAGAGGGGGGAGGAAGCTATGAGAATGAGAAGGGAAGAAAAGGAAGGATGCAGAGGTCATGAGGAAGCAGAAAGGTTGAGTCAGGTGTATATTAGTAGAAAGGACATATAGTAGGTAGGATTTTAGTTGTGGGGTGGTAGGGGAGGAAGGGAGGGAGAAGGGATCTGGCATTGTCATGTAATTCAATCTTGTTTGTAATTCATATATATATATATGACCAGCCTGACCAGTACTGGGAGGAGTTTCATTTTATTTTATTTGTCTTTTCTCCCTTTTATTGAGAATAGGTTCTTTTCTCATGTAATATATCCTGATTACAGTTTTCCCCCATCCCTCTTCTCCTGGTTCCTCCCCACCTCCCTTCCCATGCAGATCCACACCCTTCTGTTTCTTATTAGAAAAGAACAGCCTTCTAAGAGATAACAATCAAATACAACAAAATAAAATACAAGTTAAAACAAAAACCATCTCATCAAAGTTGGGCAAATCAAACTAACACAGGGAAAGAGCCTAGAGAGAAGCCAAGAAGAATCAGAGACCCAATTGTTTACACACTCGGGGAGAACCATAAAAGTACTAAACCGAAAGCTATGATATATATGAAGAGGACCTGGTCCAGACCTGTGCAGGCCCTGTGCATGCTGCCCCAGTCTGAGTTCATATGAGCTTTGCTCAGTTGATTTAGAGGAACATATTTCTTGGTGTTCTTCATCCCCTCTGGCTCTTATACTCTTTCTGCCTCCTCTTCTGCACTTGTTTGCATGTTGGTTAGGGAGGGCTTGGAATAAAAACTGGCTTCCCACCACAGCATTAGACAATGTTCCCACTACAGCATTAGATAGGGTTCCCACTACAGCATTAGATAGGGTTCCCACTACAGCATTAGATAAAGTTCCCATTACAAGTCTAGATAGTTACTGTTTGAAGGAGCTGAAGTTAACTGTGGAGAAATATTTGCTTTCATGAACAACAGGATTCTGTTTGTAAGGTTTGCTGGCCATCCAATCCAGCCAACTGGAGGGTACAGGGGGAGTGAGATAGCCTGTCTCAAAACAAACAAACAACTAAATAAAATAAAGGTGGAGAGCAACTGAGAAAGATATTAGTTATCTACCACAGCTCTCCATAAGCACACACACACACACACACACACACACACACACACACACACACACACACACACTAATATTTTAAAAAATAAAATAATATGTGGGTTGTAGAGATTTTTACTTGTGTTGATTCATTTTAAAAAATTAACAAACTTCTAGATAGCTTATAATCTTTAGTTATTCCAAATCTGTAATTCTGTGATTCTGTAAGAACTCTTCTTCTTCTTCTTCTTCTTCTTCTTCTTCTTCTTCTTCTTCTTCTTCTTCTTCTTCTTCTTCTTCTCCTCCTCCTCCTCCTCCTCCTCCTCCTCCCTCCTCCTCCTCCTTCTTCTGCTTCTTCTTCTGCTTCTTCTTCTTTCTCCTCCTCCTCTTTCTTATTCTCCTTTTCCTTCTCTCCTTCTTCTCTCCTCCTGCTCTTCTTCTCTCCTTCTATTCTTCCCTCCTCTTCCCCTTCCTCCTCCTCTTCTTCCTCCTTCTCCTCCTTCCAGACAGAGTCTACCTATGTACCCTTGAATGGTCTGAAATCTGCTATGTAGACTAGGCTAGCCCCAAAACTAACAGAGATCATCTTTCTCTGTCTCCCAAGTACTGGGATTAAAGGCATGCACCACCATGCCCAAGAAGTTATTCCTCCCTTTAAAACCCCTTGATTCACACCTTTGAATAATACACTTGCAAGATAAATTCCTGAAAGCCAAAGTGCTAAGCAAAAGAGCAGTTTTGTATTTTCTGTGTCTTCGCCTCAAGGATACTTTTTATTTATCCTGTGGCAATGGTGTTTTCTTTCTTTGTTTGTTTTTTAGTTGTTGTTCATTTGCTGCATTCCAGACTATCCTGTACTACAGAGTGTGAGTAGGTTTCAAAGCTGCATATCAACCTTTCTAACAAAGTCAGTTTATCAAATCTGTTGATTTACATTGATACCTTAATGATACCAATAAATACAATTAATAATAATCCAAGTTAAAAAATAGATTTAAAGCAACAAGAAAGTGGGTTTGAGTTCAAAGAGCACCATAGACATGTTTTCTGGGACATCCAGGCATATAGTGATGCATGTGGGTGGGTGTGCCACAATAGAACATAGTCAGATGTGAGCAACTTAAATTATTTTCAGTTCATGGCTGTTAAAGCCATTATGAATAAGCAAAGTATCCAACAATTTTGTATCTATAAGTCTTTCACCTATAATTGTACTAGAATTAGGTATCCTGTTTAGTCTCTCAGATGTTTGATTCATTGAGAAAAACTTTCAATGGCAAAGAATTACAGTTAGTTTGCTTTCTGTTACTGTGATAAATACCATAATCAAAAGCAATTTGGGGAATAAATGCTTTATTTGGTTTACATGTCTTCATTACAGTCCAACACTGAAGGAAGTTGAGGCAGAAACTAAAATAGAACAGAGGCAGGAACTATGGAGGAAGGCTCTTACTGGCTTACTCCTCATAAATTTCTCAGTTTGCTTATTTCTACAACCCAGGACCATCTTCCCAGAGGTGTTATCATCTAAAGTAGTCTGACCCCCTACCCATCAATCACTATCAAGAAAATGCTCCACAGACTTACTTATAGGGCAATCTGATGGGAACATTTTCTCAATGAGGCTCCTTCTTCCCAGATGACTTAGACTTGTATCAAGTTGACAGATAATCATTGAGAAGGAAAGTATTAGTTTTTTTGAAAAATATTTTTAACTCCCCTCACCCTGTTATGCCTGAGATGGCTGGGAAAGCTGGCCTGAAGGCAGAGTTTAAATGAGTTCACCAGACCCAAGACAAATGATAAATAGGTGTTTTATTGGGTAACAATTTACACAGATAAGAGTAAATAACCACCACAGCCTTTCTGCTTCAAAAGATGCAGTCTCTGCCTTTCTGATTCTCTCTGCTACTCAAGAGAACATGCACCTGCTGCTCCTCTACCTTATAGGGGTCATGTCCACACCTGAAATCATGCCCAAAGGGTGTGGCCACTATTCCCTGGTAAGGCAAGATGCCACTACACTGGTCCAGGTGTCATAAGAGCAGGAGAGCTGTCTCTGCCCATAACCAGCTGCAACACTCAAGAGAGCAGGCCCTGAACCTTGCCTGGGTAACACAACAGAGCCAACCCTGTGGTGGAGGTGTGGCTGAGCCAGCCCTGAAGTAGTGAACATGAGATAGCTGTTCCCATTCCTCATCTGTCATGCAACAGTGTGGGCAGAGGGGTTGCTCCCCAATACCACTGTTCCTCCCTGTCTGTGACAGACTAGGGAGCTGACCTCCCCCCCTTACCAGCTGCAGCACTCAGGAAAGCAGGCCCTACTCCTTGCTGTGGCAGCATACTCGAGCTGACCCTGTTGCCAGAGGCATGGGTGAGCTGCTGAGGAGAGTGTGAGAGTAGGAGAGCTAGTCACATCCCCCTCATCTACCATGTGGTAGTGTGGGAGAGGGAAAGGTGCCCTCCCCCTTGCCCCTGCGACCTGTGTGGGCAAAAGAGCCATGCTTCCCCTTACCAGCTGTAGCACTTGGGAAAGTGAACCCTGCATCTTACCTGGGCAGCACAAGAGAGCTGACCCTATTGACAGGAATGTGGGTGAACTGACCAGAGAGGGTGTACATGGAAGATCTGGCCGAGTCTCTAAACTGTATTATGGCAGTGTGGATGGGGAAGAGATGCCCTTCTCCAGTGTCCCTCCCCACCTTGTGGCAGGTGGGAGATGGTCCTGAGGTCATAAGAGTGGGAGAAGTGTCCCTGCCCCTTACCAGCTGCAGCACTAGGGAGAATGGTCCTACACTTCACCTGGGCAACACAGTAGAGCTAGCCCTGAAAATGTAGGTGTGGGAGAGCAGACCCTGAGGTCATGAAACTAGAACTGGCCCTGCCCCTTGCTCTTCACTGCAAGGGGTGAACTAGACAAGGCAAGGCTGGAGAGCTCACCCTGCTGGCAAAGATTGGGGGAGAGCTTCAGGGCTGACCAACCCTGCAACTTCCCTGGGGCCCAGAACCAGGGTTTTAAGTTGGCCTGCCCCAAAATATACCCATCTGTGATCTGCTAGAGCACACGAAAGGGCCAGTCCTGCAGACCAAAAGCTGCAAGATCTCCACAACACAGAGAAACAACAGAATATTCATAAGGAGTCCTAGAGAGGACACAACATCATTGATAGTGTAGCAGAAATCAGAGGCCTCCAAATAGACCCATGATTCTTTGCAATAAATATGCGCAAGTAAAGATAAATGGATACAAGGTTTTTCTGTGTGATTCACTGTGTCACACTACAGCTTGCATGATGAGGGTTTCTCCCCCCCTTTTTTTCTATTAAATTTTGTTTTGGGGAGTTGTAAATGTAGAGCTTGGATATGAAGGGATGGGAAATGAATGTGATTGAAATGCATGACATGGAAGACAAAGGATAAAAAGAAAGTTTAAAAAATAAAAAAGTATTTTTAATTTCATACATGTATACAATGTATTCTGATTCTGTCTACTTTCTAATCCCTCCAAAATGCCCTGGGTCTTCCCTCCAGTCCATCTTTCTCCCTATTTCATATTCTATATTTTTAAACAACCGAGTCCAATTCAATAGCCCCTGAGCTAAGGGTGAGCCTTGGAGATGCTGCTTTTATCCATGCTAAATTTTGACTAGTTTAATGTTATGCAGGTCTTGTGCAAGTAATCTTCAGGGCTTTAATTCATATATGCAATGGACATGTCTTATTGCTAAAAGTGCTGAGAATAAGTCATGTTAGGTGATCAGATGCTCATGGTCTCTATCTGAATGAAGGTAAAAAATATTGTTTCTTATCAAACAGTGTTGAACTTTGGGGACTTCCACCAGACAGCATACAACTATTCTTAAATTCTGTTACAAAGTTAATTCTCACAGTGGGTTCCAAAAAGTGAGAGTAATGTATTCACTGGAATGGTAGCAAAATTCTTCTCCTTACCATGCTCAGATATCAATAAGGGGGAGGGGTAAGTGCCAAATTAAAAAAGTAAAAACAAAAACAAAAATCCCTGCCAACCAGCCAGTGGTGGTTCATCCCTTCAATCTCAGCAATCAAGAGGCAGAGGCAAGAAGATCTTTGAGTTTGAGGCCAGCCTGGTCTACAGAGCAAGTTTCAGGACAGCCAGGGCTACACAGAGAAACCCTGTCTCCAAAAACAAAACAGATAAAAATGACATGTTCTTACAGCATATTTCCACTTTATGTATAGCTATGTTCCTTTGAGTAAGTATATTTTTAGCCCAGGTAATGCATGGAGCCTGAGAGCTACTTGACAGGAACAGTGAGCATTTATCTGAAGTCTACCCATCTTTACTCCTTGCTATTCCACAAATAAATGTATCATCTAAGGAAAATTAGGGTATTTCCCAGACAATTCCTCTTCCGTGCCCTCCAATCCAGTGATAGCTGTTAACTCTTTATATGGAGGACGATGCTGCGTTGTCATTGTGTTTAGTGATACCTGCTGCCATGAGGACTGTTAGGGTTAGGCTAATCCACCATCTTTAGATATGAGATTTTCCCAGCATACTATACATCACATATTTATCATCAATTTTAGAATCAGAAAAGAGCCATAAAGAAGACAAACACTGATATTTTGGCTTATAATGCACAGGTGGGAACGATCAAAATGTGCGTAAACAAACGTGTCCCCAAGTGTAAAAATGTCAGGAGTCTCTTGCTATTCACACCTCTCGTAAATCAGGGTCTGTTACTTGTAGTTTGCTGTATTACCCTTCTCAAATAGTGTGCTATCATTATTCCTAGAAAGGGATAAGAAACAGTGACATCCATGCATGGTCATCTGTGCAGGAAGCTTGCAGTAGCTGAAACTGTGGACTTCCAAGGGGGATGCTTCCATTGCAACCTAACTGGGTGTGTATCTTACCGTTGAGTTGAGAATAAGGCAAGAGGCGGTGGTGCACACAGCACAATGGGACCTCCCAGAAAAATGACAGATCTGTATGTGGAAAATATAATTTCTTCTCATCCAAATTGCCTTCTGTTCTTTTTCTGCCTGCATTTTTTGCGTCTGAAGACTTATGAGATGCTCAGTATTAAAAGACAGTTTTAGTGAAATTATGATTAAATTACCCAAAATGATTTAGACCTTGGGGGCATATATAAATTATCAATGAGTGGTTAGGTAAGCAAAGCTTTCAAATGCTCAGGGGAAATCTAATGAGGCTGGGATTTCACAGAGGACCCACATTTCTGGAAGAATGGCAAAGAGACTAATTGAGTCACATAAACTGTTTGATGATGCACTTAGCTTAAAGACAAAAGACTTGTGACTGAAGAAAGGATAGGAAACTGAGACAAACAGAGATGTCAACAGATGACACAGCACTAGAGTTACAGGCATCCCAAGAAGAGGGGTCATACCTCATAGTAATGATAATGGCTGATGACTGTGTCCCGGAAGGATTACATGGAGCCAGTGGCCCTTTTGTTTTGAGGCTACAGTGTTTTTCTTTATCTTTAAGAGTACAGTGGAAGCTTTGATGTAAAAAAGTCAAGGCGAACCACACTTGTCCAGACTCAGTGCACAAAACCCTGGGTTTGAGTTTCCAGGGAACATGAAGAAGTCATTTTGGCCAAGCCTTTACCACCCAGAAAGTCCTTTTAAAAAGCTTTCTGAAGCATCCCAAATTTGCACTTTACCTCCTTGACCTGAAAAGCAGGGGGTCAGAGCCTGTGCACGTGGTTTCAATTGTGTTCTAAGATACATGGCTTCAGTCTTGGCTAGAGATTAAGACAGCTGGTTTCTGTCTCTTCTCTAATCATTATACTTTAAGCAAGCCACGAAAATGTTATCACAGCATTTTATTCCAGTTGCTACTAAGTTGTATGATAAATGGGAGAGTCAAAGTCAAAACAAACTATACCAGGGGACTCCCAAAATTTCAACCTCATGGTGTTCAATGGTAAGGAAATCTCCTCTAAAGTAAATAGTTTTTTATTTCCTCTTGGAATAGCAAGCAAATATTCTTTTATTAAAGATGGAACTTCTTAAAATCCTTTTGACTTTCTTTAGTTCTTGGTTTCCAAAAAGCTTTTGTAGGGTTACAATGGGATAGCCCCAATATTACATTTCCTAAATAATCAACTCTCTCTACATAGTTTTCTAGTTTTGAATTTTTGAGTTAACTATCATTTGATACCATTTAAAGTGTGTTATTATATTAACTTTAGTAACTTTAACATATCTTATTTATAGAAACAAAAGCAAGGAAACAAATAGCCAACCACAAGCTATGACTGTAGCCCTAAAACATGAAATAATTTATCAATGACATAGAAATATATATCATCTTGTACACCATTGTATATGTTGTTTTTCTGATCGGTCTGTGGGCTGTATGGAAAACAGCCTGAAGCGGTTAGAAAATGGACTTGATATCATCTGAAACTTAAATTCTTCAGAACACAATGGAACCTGATGCTTTTATAAGGTAATAGGTATTTTATTGGGACATTTAAAAATGTGTGTGATGGAAATTCAACTAAAATTGGCTTGAAATAAGAAGAAAATATATGGTCTTATGCAATTAAAAAACAGTAGGGAGAGCTTCGCTGTCTAGTTGGTTCCTAGTGATCGATGTATTCACCTCCAAACACGCCCTGCGCCAGGCATGCACAATAATTTACTTCCATCATGAACAAGCTGCATGCCCACTAAGGAAGACAGTTCAATGCGAAACACACAGACCAAGAACACAGCAGGAAATCTCCACAGAGCCGCCACCAGAAGCAAACCTGCAAAAGTCATAGATGTCTCAGTCTACAAAATCTCACTCAGCTAGATCATTTGTGGTGGGGGCAGGTGGGGAGCGAAGGGACAAGACAGGACACAGGGACAAGGATGGGGGACACACAGTATGAAGAGGTTGTTTTTCCAGGAAATTGGATTGCTGATTAAAAGTTAAGATTGATAGTGAACAACATGGGAAAGGAAATCCCGGTCTTGGTTGTTCACTCAAGATGCCCATAAAACCTTGATGAATTTTATCAATGAAAACAGTATAGTGATGGTAATGAGTGACGCAAAGCAAGTTTCACTTCTTAACACTATTACTGGGCCAGTTCATTAGTTTATTCAAACACTCAATGTTACATTCTTTACAAGCTTGGTCAAATATTTCTTATTATATTTATTTATAAAATCTCTAGGTTATGGTTACTATATTTAATACATTTTTCTATTCTTTCTAGCTATGGTATTTTGAGGGGTAAGATGGGAATTAGTACCTGTTAACTGAATTCCTTCACATTCTTAATCATCCTATCATCCTAAATATTACAAATAAAATATATGTTTATTATGGTTTCTCTTAAACTATATAAATCTTTTGCTTTCTATTTAATATTATAAATAATGTTTAAAAAGAAATTACACTGGACTAGAGGGATGGCTTAGTAGTTAAGAGCAAATGCTACTCTTGATTAGCACATGGGCTCAGTTGCCAATGCCCACATATAGTGGCTATATCTGCCTGTAACACCTGTAACTCCAGTTCTGGGAGATCAGACACCCTCTTCTGACTACCATGGGCACCATATTCCTGTAATATACATACAGACAAGTAGGCACTCACTCCACCCCACCCTATCCCCTACATGTAAATGTGCATAAATACAAACAATTACAAATAAATGTCTATTGTTGAATTAAAATACTAAATGGAATATAAATACAGATTTATGGGGGAAAGTAAGATCAATGTAGTTACAGCATACTCTTGACATCTTTCATTGGCAGTGAAATTACAGAAATGTTTGAGCCTCTTCTAACGTTATTGAATGGTTTTATAGATATGAGATCTGAGTGCAATGTACAATGCTTCACCTTTGTAGGAATTAGAACAAAAACAGGATAAGACAAGGATAAACCAATTAGGTCTGGTAGTATCAGAGTAGGTTTCTATCAGCAACTTTAGCAGGCTCTTATTAGGTAGCCAATACTTGCTGGGACTACTCAATGCTAGGGATAATGTCAAGTTTGGGGAGATAAAAAGACCTAAATTCTATCATCTACATCAATGTTCAGATGCAGCAAAACATACAGAAAATTGTATGTTTTGACAATACAAAACCATAATGATGATCTCTAAGTGACAATAACTCCATGTTTGAAATCTGATCCTGTCCTATTCTATCTGGGTAATCTTAGGCAAATGGTTGCCCCCTTTAACTTACTGGCTTGCTGATTTACAGAATAGAAATAAAGGTCCACGTGCTTCATTGGGTCAACGAGAACATGAAATACAGAAATGAGTATGATACTAGAAAATACTGATCAATAATTTTGGCTTAAGCCAGTGTTCTAAGTTCTATACATGTGTAGGTTGAACATACACAATCTGAAAACCTGACATCCTAAATTATTAACAAACAAATATAAGTGTTTTGATTGGAGCTGTGATTCAACAGTGCAGGTTTGCCCACTGACCCCACTATAACTATTACATGGGTCTGCTGAAAATAATGTATGAAATTACCCCAGGTTATGCAAATAAGGTACATTGGAAGCATAAATGAATTCTGAGTTGAGGCATGCACCCCATCCCAAAGATATTTCATTATGGATATGTAAATAACCCAAGAATTAAAAATATTCAAAAGTTCCAAATATTTCTAACCACAAGCATTTTGGAAAGGAATGTTCCTATGTATATGATGTCATTCAACCTTCATAGGACTCATAAGGTAGGTGCAATTAGTTCCTACTCCATTAAATCTATGGGATAGCCTCAATACAGAGAGGATAATGACCTCACTTAAAGGAACAGAATTGGATTTTGAACACAGGAACACAGAGGTCTATTTCTGAACCCCATACTTCTTTCAGAAGACACAGAAATGTGTGTCTAAGGAAGAAGGATGAGATAGATATGTTGAGGTGTTGCCTTAGGGCACTGGGAGAAGGGTTGGAAGTTAAGATAACAAAGATAAATTGTTTATATGTATGAAGCCGTCAAAGAATAAATAGTTATAGCTGTGAGTTAAAGAAAAATAGTTCCAGATGATGTTTTAAGGAAATCTAGTGCAAAGCAATGATTGTAGGGCATAGATTTCTTCCAGGTCTTTGCTTGGTGAAGGTCTTATCAGCTTAGGATATCTTCCCAGAAGGCCTGGAACTGGTAACTGCACAATGAGCAATTAGAAAGCCCAGCCACTTCAGTCTGACCTAGAACTTCCTGATGGAGATGTTCACTCATGACTTCCTGGTAGACTGAGCAAGGCTTGCTTGAGTCTACTCCACCACTAGACTTTGGACTCTAGTCTCTGCTGTTTGTTGCTGCCTTTCATGGGAGAGAAGGAGCCATCCACTCTCGTGTCTATTTGAAGTTGTCTCATAGCTCCATGATTTTCTTTTCAAGATGAATACTTTTTTTCTATGTATATTTCATTTTATTCTTTTTTTCTATAGTGTCTAAACTGCTTTTCTCAGTCAACATGTTTCTCATTTTGCACATTATAGTTTTTAATCTTTGGAAGATAGTTTTGAGTATGATAATTTTTCCACATTCTTAACTTTTGATTATATTGAAAAAATTATAGTAACCATGTTAACATACTTATCAGACATTTTTTAGAAACTTTTTGTCTAGTTTGGTTTAAATTGCTTTCCCTTCCCATTATGAGTCATAGTTCTTGCTTCAAGTCATGCATGTCAATTTTTGTATTTTTTGGACAGTGTCTCATGCAGTGCAATATGGCTTAAACTTATTTATGTAGTTGAGAGTAACATTAAATTCCTGCTCCTTCTGCTATTACTTCCTAAGTGCTGGGACTATAGATGCACATCATTATCCATGTTTCACACCTGATAGTTGCTGAGTAGATAATATAAATTGTGAATTTTACCATATAGGAAGCCAAAGATTTTATCTGTCTCTAAATATTCTTGGGTTTTAAGATGCAATAATTAAACTGAGGACAACTGAATCTTTTCAGTTCTTTCATTTAGTTTTCATGTTTAATTCCCTTTGACAAATTAGAAGCTTATCTGGGTGGGATCTTGCCCTGAGGTCACCACTCCTTTTATTCCATTTAACATCAGGATTTTCTTTAATCTGTTTATGTCCTTGAACACAGGATTTAGCACCATTTCACATCCCAGTGCCCCCTTTCTCCTCAAATTGTACATTTTGCAACTTTCCTTGCTCATTTTGCTCCTTTTCCTTATAGATCTTCATAAGAATGAGCACCAATAACCATAGGACAGAGTCAATACTAGGCTGTTTTGAGATTTCCTCTGCCAATAGAAATAATCCAAAACTCTTCACATTAGCTTCAGGCAGACTTTCAGACAAGGACAAAAAGCAGCCATATTCTTTGCCAAAATATCAGAGGAGCAGTCTCTAGGTTACTGTCTTCATTAGGGTTTTTCTTTTACTGTGAAGAGACACCATAGCCAGGGAAATTATGATAAATAAAAACATTTAATTGAGGAGGCTCACTTACAGTTTCAGAGGTTCAGTCTATTATCATCAGTATGGGGAGCATGGCAGCATGCAGGCAGATGTGGTGCTGGAGCTGAGAGTACTACATCTTGACTAAGAGGCAACAGGAAGTCAACTGACTGTCACACTGAGTGAAGCTTGAGAAAAGAGACCTCAAAGTCTGCCCCCACAGTGACACACACTTCCTCCAACAAGAAGTGGTACCTCCTAAAAGTGCCACTCCCTTTGGGGGCCATTTTATTTGCAACCACCACAGCCACATACTAAAATTCTTCTCTGAAACATCTTGAGCTAGGCTCCCACAGTTCAAATCACCCTGAGCACCACTGTCTTCCATGTCCCTATTAAGAACATCTTTAATCCTAGCACTCGGGAGGCAGAGGCAGGTGGATTTCTGTGAGTCTGAGACCAGCCTTGTCCTGGAACTATCCAGGACAGCCTCCAAAGCCCAGAGAAACCCTGTCTCGGAAAAAAAAAAAAAAAAGAAAGAAAGAAAGAAAGAAAGCCCATTAAGCCCCACTTGAAGTGTTCAACTACTTTTCTAATCCAAAGTCCCAAAGTCTACATTCCATCAAACAAAAGCATGGTCAGTCCTACCTGGTACCAACTTTATTTTTAGTTCTACATCCTAATCAACAGGAAGCAGAGGAAAATGAAACATGCTTCCTTCAACAAGGCCACCCTTCCTAATAGTGCCACTCTCTATGAGCCTATGGGGGGGGTTCTTTCATATCACTAAAATCAATACAAATTAGTCAAGTAAAAGCCTCAGATGCTGTGTAAAGTGTAATATGGTTTCTATACCGGGAATGGATCTAAATAGCATCAGCAATGGACTCCTTAACTGATAGAATTGTAAATGTATTAGTGCACAAGTATCCTTCTTGAATACTAGTATACTATGTCCAAGCTGGGAATAGTGGATACTATTTCCCTGAAGGTGGGTGTATTAGTTTTGTGCCTTATTACTTTGTTTAAACATCTAAGAGGAGCAACCTAAAAAGGGAATAGTTTATTTTGGTTCCCAGTCTCTGAATAAACAGTTCTTCATGGCAGAGAAATGGGCAACAAGAGGAGGTCATCACTGGTTAAGTTGAATCCACAGTCAGGAAGCAAAGAACACAAATGCTCGTGTTCAGACATCTTTCTCCTTCTATTTGGTCCAGGACTCCTGACCATGAAGGAGTACTACCCACATTTAGCCTGGGTCTTTCCATGTGTCTATACAATCTCTCACAGACATGCCCACAGTTTTTACGTGGTGATTTCAAATCCCATTAACTTGAGAATCAAGATTAACTATCATATCAGGTTTGACCTTTGGCCACTGGAAAGCTGTCTGTGTAAGGCATGGACTTTTTCAGAGGCTGGCCCACAATCAGTGACTGGATGGTATGAAAACACAACAAACGGCCAGCTTCTTTTTGGTCTCTCAATCATAGCCTTCCTTCAACACCTTCCACAAGAAATGAATATGGAATATGAATATAAAATTAGGTATGAAATTGAGCCATTTATACACAGAGAGAAAATAAATAAAACAAGTTATAAGTAACATAAAAGCTGAAGAGTAGCTTGCACAGCAGTTTTGACATGTGAGCACACTGCCAACCAATACTGTTGCAAAGGTTAGTGGAAAGAGTAACACTGAGATTTCAGCTCTGTCAGCCTCCTGGTACACACATCCACACTCAGCTCAAGGGAATGATTGGATGAAAGGAAAGTGGTGTATGTTCAGCATAGAGCCCAACACGAAGCACTGAAACTCTCAAGGATGCAGACTGAATTTCTTTTTTCTGTTCATTTTTTCCCTCCCATAATGTTTCAGACAAATTGATCCTCAAGCCATTCAGTTATCCATATGTTCATCTCTCAGACTTCATTGTTCCTCTAGCCTGTTTGAAGGCCTGACTGCAAAATTATTACAGAGAGTGACAAAGGATTAAAGTAGATAAAATGTGTGGATGGGACTTACATAGTGCCTGATCCTTATTAAATTACTGCAAGATTCTTAAATTGGATTAATTTCCTCCAAGGAGTCTCACTGGGGGGAAAATATTCTTTTTTGTTTGTTTATTTTTGTTTTGTTTTGTTTTTCGAGATAGCATTTCTCTGTGTAACCCTGGCTGTCCTGAAACTCACCCTGAGGACCAGAATGTCCTGGAACTCACCCTGTAGACCAGACTAGCCTGGAACTCACAGAGATCTGCCTGTTTCTGCCTCCTCAATGCTGGAATTAAAGGCATGTGCCACCACTGCCCAACCAATAAATTACTCTTGTGTTTTTTCCAGACAGGGTTTCTCTGTGTAGCTCTGGTTACCCTAGGACTCATTCTGGAGACCATGCTGGCCTTGAACTCACAGAGAACCACTTGCCTCTGCTTCCTGAGTGCTGAGATTAAAGGTGTGTGCCACCACTACCTGGCACAGCAAACTACTCTGAAGTGTAGGTTACATGCCCAGCAGTATAGATGGCCAAAAGAAAATTAATTCATTGTCATCTTTGGAGGTTCCTCGTCTCATAATACCTCAAAAACATTTCAGGGATCTTCCTGTTTTTTAAATTTTAATTTTATCTTATTCTTTATTTTTATTTTTTCTTCTATCTTCTTATCTTACTGGTCCTTTGTATGTATGTATGTATATTATGGCTTCTAGTTTAGTGTTTTTATGGCTTCTTGGGTGTGCAAATGAGTGTGTCTCTGATTCTCGTGCTTTTTCTTGGGCTCTGTTCCTACTATTTGTTTGTTTTGTCCAATTCAGATGTGTTACCTTTTGTTTTCTCTTATTATATTTTATAATAATAAGATACATTATATAATTTATAATATTTTATAAAAAGAAAGAAGCCTTCTGTTGCGTGGCTCCTCCATGAATCAAGCTCCATTCTGCCCTTCCTGCTGCCTGTGTTGATTTCTCCTCAGATAACCTCTTGTCTGTTAGTTAGTGGGGACAGACAAAATAAGTGAAGCATTTTGATTGTGAATTTTGTGGATGCTCTTATGGGAATGCTCATTGTCTGTACTACTCAATTGATGTCATCATAAATTTGCATATTTGTGAAATTAGACCAATCTAGAATTTTGTTGATTTGTGTCCTATATTTCAGCCAGAATTTCTTCCTTTCCCATCTTTCCTAGAAGTGATATTGAAGTTGCCTCCTTAATTGCTGGGCTGCTTTGTTTCCTGAAGAAGCTCAGTATGCATAAAATGTCTATAGGAACTGAAACAAAGAGGAGAGGCCTCGCACCAGCCATGCCCAAAAAACACATAGCCCTTGACTAGACAATGAGCAATTAAAGTAGTCAGAAAGAATTTTGACTCAAACAACAAATCCAGTACAGACCTGTGTCATAATCCCTCTTATTTCTACAAGTGGATCTCCCGTGAAAGAAGAAAACCCACACAGATTTTTCCTTCCTCTGTGGCAGACTAAGAGCCTTCCTCATGAAAGCTCTTTAATCCAGCCTGTGGACTCAGTGGCCACAGCCAGACAAGAACAGACGGGAAGCATTTGGTAAGTAGGAATCGGCAATCTGATTCCACACTAACAACACATCAAAATGCCTACATAACAGACTCTTTGATAACATTAGTTTTTTAAATATCTAAATTTGTTTCACTAAATAATTAATAATCTAGCTAGTTCATTAACTCATTAATAATATTTTATTTAACTAAAAATTTGATTTAATAATTGCAAATAGAAAATCTTAAATTTTAATATTTAAATGATAGAAAATTAATAGTAATATGGAATTGTTATTTAAATGACAGCAGTTAATTTTAAAATAATGACATTATCTCTGTGTATAGACATATAGACACAGACACAGCAATGTATTGTGCCTTCCTTTTTTCTGGATTATTTGATACCAGCCAAATTCAAGAGAAACCAAAGTTTTCATCTAGAAAATCTGACTGATAAAGATCTAAATTAAATCTGACTTTTTTTCTGCTTTAAAAACTTTCTAAAGATTTACTTTGTTTTCATTTAGGTGTAAGTGTGTCTATCTATTTGAGTGTATGGCACATGTGTGAGTGCTGGAGGAGGTCAGAAAAGGCCTGGATCCCTGGAGCTGGAGTTGCCTATGGTTGTGAGCCATCTGATATGGGTGTTCAGAGATGAACTCTTATCCTCTGAAAGAGCAGAAGTTTCTCTTAACTCCCGAGTCATCTCCTAAAATAAGTACAATAATCAGACTTAACAGAGTGAAGCCATCATTACAGAGGACTCAGAGAGCTGAACAACTGGAAGAAAACATGCATATAAGTCAAAGACAGACAAAAAAAAAATCATTTTAATTACACCAGATGCCTGGCAGTAACTATTGCTGGCCCTGTGCTTAGGGAAAGACCTGCCTGAGTTGCCCCAGGCTAGTATATTTAGGGATGTATCAGAAGGGCTCTAGAAGTCAAATAGCTTAGTGGTTTGCTGTTATTTAAGTGTAACTGAGATGTTAATCTAAGTGACTAACTAATCTTGCCTCATCAATGTAATTAAGAATGATCTTATCATTTGATCATAAAATTACTTCTGTTCTGGTATTTCTCTATATACAGGCAATTCAGCGGGTTGATATGAGACATTTATCACCTGTGGAACCATCTCTGCTTGTGAATATTACAAAAACAATTAGGTAAGCTCCCAGACATGGGTTCATCTGTTAAAACTCTTTACTGACTACAACCCAATGACCTGGGATTAGCAAAAATCAGGCTATTTACCCAGGTTTCCTCAACTGTCATGCCCATAGATGCTCAATAAATACCTGTTGCATTATTGCCCAACTGTTGCCCTCAACTATAACCCTTCTTCATCTAAATATCATCTAGCTTTAAGCACTGCAAGCCTAGATGTCTCTTTCCTGGCTTATGGAAGTATTCCAAGACTTGCACCAAGAACTGAAAGAACTAAAATTGACTCAATAATTCCAGGGAAATCTCACCAAGTATTTTCTTCCAGTGTGCACTATAGTGCTTAACCCAAAAGAGACTTTTACCTTCTTTCTGTTCACAACTCCATGAGAAATGATATCCTGGGCTTTCCCACTGTCACTGAAAAGCAAGAGCCCACCCAGTACTTCCAGAGAAGAGAGGTAAATGTGAGAGGGGTGGAGCAACACAGGCTGTATTTTCTCTCAAGTCCAGGATTCATGGTGAGGGATGGTGATTTTCATCTGCCGAGAGGAAGAGACAACCAGTGAGATATGGGAAATAAAGAAAAAAAGAAATTTTATTTCCGTTTTACCAACACGCACACACACACCTAACATAACAAACAAATGCAAAGACAAAACAAAAACAAGCAACAACAACAAAACCCTGGCATTTGATGGTCTGTATACTGCATGCACACTCAGAAATGGAAAATGGGCAGGATACAGTAAGCTAAGGATTCCTGATTTAAAAGTTGATGAAAGTCCTTTGTTATGTTGATACATGTAACCCCTGCAGTCACTCTTAAGATAAGAGGTGGTTTTGTTAGTCAGACTTCTGTCACTATAACAAAAAACTGGAGATAAACATCTCAAAAGGAGGAAATGCTTATTTTGTCTTTCAGAGATCTCCATCCCTGCTGCTTACCCAGTTGGCTTTGAACCTATGGCAAAGTTGCACAGTGCAGCAGAAACATGTAGCAGAGCAAAGTTGCCTGCCTAATGACAGCTGGGAAGTGGGGGTGGGGGGAGCACATTCCAATTTCTGCCTTAAGGCCCACTCAGTGGCTTAACTTCCTCGGGCTATGCTCTGCCTCTTAGAAGTGTCCTCACTCCTCAATGCCACAAGATGATGGTCAAACCTTTACACATGAGACCTGGGGACATTCCAGATCTGAACCACACAGTGAGTTTGCTTATGAAGTACTCCCCAAGATGCTGAATGTTTGTCTCCTTGCTGGTAGGTTAACCAGTGGAAGGTCCTTGGCTCATGGGGGCTGCCTTGTAATCACAGTTTCATGTACTGATGGATTCATAACTTGGTGGCATCCTTAGGGCATGGTGGCGATATGAAGCAGGACCAGATTGGAGGAAGTGAGTCACTGTAGGACATGCCTTTGAAGGCTATGCCCTCTCTTGTTCCCACCTCTGTTTCTTAACCACCACATGATAAGCTCTCTTCTCTGCCTCTGTTCCTACTGCCATGATGCACTCACTGGCTTACTTCAAGTCCAGAGATATGGACCAAGCCAAGAATAAACTGAAACGGTGAGATGAAATAGTCAATTCTTCTTTTAGGCTGCCTATGTCTAGTATTTTGTCTCAGTGATGACTAAGTGTTATCTTGTGTATTTGCGTTAGTTGTAACAAGGTCTGTATCTGCCATAAAAAGATACAAGGGAAGTAACATTGTGATGGAGAGTGAGAAGCTGTCATAAGCAACTAGCTCCAAATTAAGCCTGGCATGCTAATTCATGCCGCTAATCCCAGAAGCAGGCTCTTGAGAAGCTTTAGCAGTCAAGAAGCAGAAAGCAGTAACTGATTGTTTCAGTTTTTCCTTTGTATATGGCCCAGGATCCCAGCCCAGAGAAAGGTGCCACCCACATGGGGGTAAGTTTTCCCACCTAAGTTAACCCATCAAGATAATCCTCAAGCATGCCTAGATGATTCTAGATCTCATTGAATTAACAATTGAAATGGTCACAGATGTTTTCTGTTTTCCTTATTTTTTTTTAAAAAAAACATTCATTATGAGAAAGCCTAATGTATCTGAGCTTCTTTTGTGAGTAAAATGGGTTTTTATAACTATTTTGGATATAGTACTATATCTCCTTCGGTTGCAGACAACTTTATTATATTCCCAGTATAAAATGATACCACTCACTGTGTTGGATTCCCTGATCAACTTCAAATGATCTAGTGGAGAGGGCTGGCTCATGTTTTCCAATGTCATCTGAAGCAGGCACACCAGCAGAGAAGGGTTGTTGGCCTGATCAGTTCTTTCAACTTAAAAAGACTGCTTCAGCTTCTTCAGCTCCCAGTCTCACACATATGTACCAGGAGATGACCACACACAATCTTCCATGTTCCATCTACCCATGTTCTTTTTTCCCCATATTTAATCCCTATTATGTTGAGTGGTATCCTTGAAATATAGTGAGAGTTTTGCAATCTGCTGAATTCCTAAATTCTAGATAAAATGTCAAGGACATAAAGGAATCAAATAAGTGATGGCAACAGAAATACTAATGGCAGTGATATACAGAGTTCCATGCAGTGGAGCAAAACATATTGATATCCCAAAACATTACATTTCTATTCAAACTTACTTAGTAGTTATTAATACAGCTTTTACAATGCCAACATTACTTTAAGGCTGCTATTCTGATTAACAATCAGCAAATGGTGATGATAACACAGTTGGCTACTATAGAGTGGGAAGGATTTCTATTGAGACTTCAAACTTGGAATACAGCTGCAAAGTGTAGCAAAGTCCAGAACTGAGACCATAGGAATAACTAGATGTGCATATGATTGCAAAAACAGGAATCCAGTGGAGGATCAAGATTGCTCTTGGGATGAATTTATCTATGATCAACAGACTGGTGTTTTGTCAATGAGAAGAGGCAAGAGACAAAATCAAGGTTATTGTGTCTCAAGGGTATTTGTGGATGAAAGGAAAGGCCATAATCTTTGAGGGTGCTGTGCGTGGTCTCATGAAATTTCATAGTCAACAGGCACTGCTACAGGAAGATTTAGAAGTACTTAAGGTCCCAGTTATTTTTCCAGTGTACCACAGAGATAAGGTCGAATGACTTCACTGTGTGATGTAAAGTGTGGATAGGTATTTCCATCTAGAATATATACCAGTAACCATTTCAGCAGTCTGAGTGAAACACATACTCTCTTATTATTGACTGGTATAGTAGTTCTGGGGAGAAAAGTCCTTCATAGACTCAAGTATTTGAACACTCAGTCCCCAGTTGTACTGTTTGAGGAGACTATGGACCATTAGGAGGTAGAGCCTTGCTGGAGGAGGCAAACACTGGGAGAGGACTTTGAAGGTTTATAGCCTCTTGCCATGCATGTCCTGTTTACTTTCTCTGCTTCCTGTGTGGTGGGTGGTAAAGCCATCTCCCTGCTCTTGCTGCCACACCAGGCCTTCTGTGTCATGACTACTTCATAATTTTGGAACCATTTGCTAAAAAACAGCCTTTCTTAATTAAGTTTGTCCTTTTTGGTCTTTCTTCCTTTCTTTTTGTCATGTCATTTTATTACAGTAACAGAAAAGTAGCCAACACACCATGGATGAGCCTCACACCCCATCCAAACTCATTTGAAGAATACCTTTTTCACCGAAGCAGTCTCTGGCATCATCTGTCTCTGCTACTCCATTGCTACACTTGCTTGTGACCCACCCCCTGTCACCCTAGTGTATAAGCATAAGGTACTCTATTCCATTGCCTTTGCTTCAGAACACTTATTATCTTTATAATTATTTTTGTACTAGACACTTTAAGTTCTGGGGAAACAAAGACAATATCCATTGACTATGGAGACTAAGGCTTAAATTAATTATTATAGTGAAGAAAAAAGTGAATGAGCAGTGGACGTAGTGGTGCATGCCTATAATCTCAGCACTAGGAGGTAAAGGCAGGAGGGTCACATGTTCTGGGTCAGTCTAGGGTACCTAGTGGGATCCTGTCTCAAAATGAAAACAAGCAAGCAAATAGAAAAAGATAATTAATGAGCAACTGTTCATGATTTGTATCATCAGAATCCCCAAAACTATGAAGCAGTTGTATGTTGCTCTTTGAAGAAGTCTCTTGGGAGCTGGTAGTGTTCAGGCAGAGGACCTCAAAGCATATTGCTGGATGCTTTCTTGTTTCTGGGTTCTTATAGAAAATATATGTCTGTGTTTGGTGATACAAAATTTCAAATTTGAAAATAGTGACCTTAATGAGTACTTGACAGAATGAGAGTATGAATAGCAACCAGCACATGCAAAGCATTCAGTATCATTGTTTATCGGGGAAATTCATTTGAAAAACACAGGAGGAAATATTACCCCTGTAGTGGTTGGTTTTATAAGTCTCATAGCAACAGGTATTGGTCAAAACTTTGAAACTTCACTAGTGGAAATAAGAAACTGGTAGAACCATTTTGCACAATAGTTTATCAATTTTAGTAAAGACAGCCATATGTTTATTCTATGACTCAACAATTCTTCTTTTAGGCATTTATCCATTATAAGAAATGACTACCATAGACCTTCTACATAAGTGTCCATAAAACTTCATTAACAATAGTTTAGAAAAAAAAAAAGCAGTTCAGTCATCCATTCAAAATTGAGGAACCCAACCAATGTGTTCACACGGTGAAATAAAATTCAGCAAAGCAAAACAAAAAGAAATCAATAAAATCCCCACATATTACTGATAGATAGAAATAGAGATAGATCAATGGCAAAAGCACCATTCTGAGGAAAACACAGTCAAGGGAATACAGTCTGTGGGGCACCATTCATGTACACACAGAGATATCAGGCTGGAGTCACCCAAGCTAGCCTTGTTTTTTGTTTCCAACTCAGTGCATCAACAAATGGAAATTGACATTTTTCTGCTAGTGTGACCCCAACAGTGTTTGATTAACATGATTGAAAGTCAGAAGTCCCTAAGTCCCAAGGCTGTGTGTTCATTGAAAAATTACCCAGGACAGCTACAGAATAGCAGAAATATTTTATATCTTGTATCAGATGACAATATAGTATGAAATACAAACTTAAGACGTGTGTTTTTGGGCTGATGAGTGGATAAAGGTACTTGCTGTTAGACCTGACAGTGCAAGTTTCATCCCCGCAGGAGCCCACAGGCTAGCAAAAGATACTACAGACAATACCTGGCTCCAGACACACAGTTTGGGACATGTGCCTTGGGACACACCCGCCTGCTCGGGCACACACACACACACACACACACACACACACACACACACACACACACACACACACACACCTTTAAAAAATCTGTTTATTTTGCTACATACAAACTAACATTAAAATAAAGTAACAATAATTTGCAAATAATCAGCTAAGCTTCCAGGGCTTTCCTAGCTCATGAGACACAGTGGTTGAAGTTCCTTACCTCTGAATTACACAAACCTTAAAATTTATGTGGTACTCTTCAAAGCAAATAATTAAAACTTGCTTTGGACAAGTTGAAGTCTGCTGGGACCACCCTATCTTAAAAGTGTAGATGTCCTGAGATGGAAACAAACATTTTCGCCAGGCCAACTTAGACTATAGTTAGCCCATACTAAATGAAGCTATAGAAATTCTATGTGGCCTCTAGAAACAACAACAAATTGGGTTGTTGTTTTGTTTTGTGTTTTTATTCCTTTCAAGCAAAATGTCATCAGGCCCCAGAATAAACACCAGTAATGTATGGGAACTCTGGAGTCTGACTACTGAGTAAGGATTATGCTGCATGCATTAATCTTCAGCAGAGAATATATGGAAAAAAAACAATTTAATGAGGAAGGCTGGCAGTAGGGACTTGAAAAAGATGGAGATTAAAAAAGAAGTTTGGGGTCCAGGGAGGAAACTGCCTGAATCATAGTGGAGGGGTGTCAAGAGCCCCTGCAGGCTGGCTTGTGACTGAGACACACATTCAAGGATGTTGTGTGTTACTTGAACATGGCAGGAAGTCATTATATGTTGGCAGAATGTTCTCTTTTTAAACCTGTGATTGCATTATACAGATAGAGCCACCGTCTGTGATTTGTGCACACTTCAAAGTAATATTTTAAAGGGGGAAAAATTAGAAATGCTAGAAATCTGGAATCTCTCTTTGAAAAGTAAGTTAAAAGTAATTTAAGTGAAAATACGCTGATTAAAATAGCCCTGTTTCAGATTGTTGAAGCATGCTGATTCTTACTGATTAAATCTCTCCGTTATTTAATATAAACCACCCCAAGATCAAGAGAACCAAGCAGAAGTTGTGTGATAAAACTCAGGAACTATTTACAGACAGCCTCAAACAGCTTCCCTGATAGCCTCCTGAAGATACTTAATAAGGTCTGTAATGATCAGTACATGATCCCCCAAGAAATGACAATAAGAAGCAGCTGCTCTGTAGCAAATCCCAGCCTCAGTAGGAATTCATTCTAAACTCATGTCACATTTAGTCAGTTTGCATTTGGGACAACAAGAAAAACGCTTGCCAGGCTCTGGAGCAATTACGTATTTGTCAAAACAGATGAAACATAAAATGTTCATTTTATTTTCCTCGCAGATAAATATTTCTGGGGGATGTGGGCTCTTTAATGCTGGAGTAATCCACGAAGAAGGTTGGCTTGTGCTTTTGTGCCTCATCTTCCTGTTTCTCTTTCCTGTCTCTGCTTTGGAAATTCCTGGCTGCTGCTGAGTCTCTTCCCCACTCTCCTCTCCAGAGTCCAATTTTCAGGGTCACAGATCATGCAGCCAATAATGTTGTTGCTTGTAGGTATAGCAAGTTCTGAGAATTTAATTATGCTGCATCTGAGGAGGAGATAGCTCAGTTGGTAGGATGGTGACAACAGTGATTGTCCCAAATGTTCACGTGTTAAATGATGGTGACTAACAGGCAAAAGCGGTCTAGTGAATGCCACCTCTGAAGTTCTGGCCATCAGCTTGAACATCTACATGTCCAGAAATTTCCTATTGATGCCCAGGTTGCTAGTCCACAACCAAAGTTAGGAGAGCAAAGGTTACATTTGCTCTCTGGGCAATCTGATCTGATGGCTGACTGTCAGTGTGTTATTGCCACTCAATTCTTGACTGTGCAATTGCAGAGCTTGTAGCTTTAAGTAGACTTGAAACAGCCAAGTTAGATGTACACTTTCAAATTAGATAGTTTTGTATACAATGTGCCAAACATTTGTATGGCATAGAGAGAAGATAACTTGAAAGAGTTACTTGTTACTGAAATTTTGTAACATATATTTGGGGTCTTTTATAGTGACTAGGTACTTAGGCATCTTTATCCTATTGATCTAGATGTCAGTGACTATTCACAAGTTTAGGGTCAACACTTATCACTCCTGTACTCTAACCATGAGCTCGGTTTGCACAAAGGCTTCTGATGTTGGAAGCGCCCCTAGGCAAATCCGGCTTCCCTTTCTCTCCATCAACCCTGACCTTCTCCCTATTGTTTTTCTATTATCCTAAACCTTTGTGCTCCATGTCCTGCTAAGTACAGCTATCCTGAATATGCAGAAAAGGGCTGATAACCTTCTGTTAATGGATCAGGCTCTCGATCTCTGGGCTTCTATGCCTAGATTATTCTGTTGGCTGCCTTGACCATAGCATCTCTGACTCGATAACTTAAATGGAGTGGTTTATCAGTGCAGACCATAATACAATCTCAAATCTGAAGTGTAGTGTTTCAGACAGCATTTGCTGGCATTTTGAGGTATGACAGTGTGCCCAAGGCAAAGTGCTCAGATGGTATGTTCAGACCAAGACTGTAGTGGACTGTAGTGATGTTGCAAGATTCCTCACAGGTAAGTGCTGCTTGGAATAGCTCAGGCTCATTATTCATTTTATTCTGAATTAGATTTTGGTGGAGGAGTGCTAGAAACTTTTTAGGGTTGCCATTTCTCATGATCTCTGCACTCATTTACATGATCTCATATGGGGTAGTGACCCACAGGTTAGAAAGCCGTAACTTAAACGTTTAAGGTCCTTAATTTAATTACAGATAAAAAGCTCCTTTGTTGTGGAATACAGCATCTTTCATATTCCAGGATGAACCAATGTTCTCATGATACAAATATATCTGTTTATAAATATGTCTTTTACAAGAAGGATTTCTTTGAAGAAACAATTAACTTTTATATCTGAGGTCCCATTGTGATGGGGGATGTCCTTCTGTATATATGGTTCTTTTGTTGGTTAATGAATAAGATATCCAGTAGACGCAGGAAGATAGGCAGGAATAGGAGAGGAAGAGAAGGCTGGGAAAGAGGTGCCTCAAGGAGATACCATGTAGCCACCAAAGGAATAATAGTTCCGGGCATTCTCTGGTAAGCCATGACCACGTGGAAATACATAGATTTATAGAAATGAGTTAATAATTACAACAGAGCTAGCCAATAAGAAGCCCTAGCCATTGACCAACAGTTTTATAATTAATATAGCATCTGTGTGTCTATATGGGGATAAAGAGGGCAGCAGGACCTGGTGGGATAAGAAAAACTCGTTACATCAGTGGTCAAAATTATTAGGAGATTCCACTTCCTTATTTGTTCACACTTGATAACTTACGCCTTCCACTTTGCACTGTAATCAGATTTTAGCATTTAAACAATTTAAAGTGTAGAAGAAAGGCCTCTGCCTGCCAGTCCTGCCCATCACACTATACATACACTGTCTAAATCTGCAAGCCTATTACAGGACTAGCAACTCTTTCCACATCACATTTAGCCAGGATATTCAATGAGGCCTTTAAGCATGGATCTAGGCTTCATATATACTTGTGCTTGCAGCCCATGGAGAGTCCACTCTGTCTGAAATACTACCCTGAATGTTTTGGAAACATGACCTAACTTCCACAGTGCATCTTTTGCCTCTGAATCTTTGTTTCTAGGAAGTCCTCCCTGGTGTGCTTGCATGCCTGCGTGCATGGATAGCCTCGATTTGCCCATTTTTTGAATACTCAATCAATAAACATCTTATGGGGCAGAGTCCCATTCTCAGCTACACCAGGTCTAGCTGCCCATTTTTCAAGAATAGAATATTTTGGGGAGAGTTTATCCCATTTAAGATTCACATATAATGCATAAAACCAAGTGACCTAACTTTTTATACTTGGTTATTATATGTGACACTTCAATATCCCTAATCTGTCTTTTATTTCAAGAAAGTAAAAAATGCAATTAAGCTTCAGCATAGGGCCTTTATCTTTAGAATTCTTATTCAGTGTTTGTGGTGATTTGGTGGTGGTGTTAATTCTTTAATATCTAGTTTCATCTCTGCTTTTCCATTCTTACTTTTCTTTGCAAACAAAACCTCATTTAGTCTTCTTGATAAGTTATTAGCAATCCTTAAGGAAACATAATGGTGTTAACCCAAAGGGTGGTCTAGAATTTGCAGATATGCTAGAGTTTGCACATATGCTGACAGCAATGACAATGTCCCAAGGAGAGTGTTAGTCAGCTTTTTATTATTTGAATAAATACCTACTCAATGAAACCACTAGGAAGAGGTTTCTGTTGTGTGCTGTTTTGTGAGGTTTAATCTATGCTAGTCTGATGCTTTCTCATCTAGGCTTGTAGAAAGGTATCAGAAGCACATGATGGCAAAAACGTGCTTACCCTGGAGTCCAGGAACAAAAGAGAAAAAGAGGAAGGGCTTGAGGTGGGGTGCCACAGTCACATTTAAGATTTATTATTATTACTGTTATTATTATTATTATATTATTATTATTATCATTATTATTATTGTTATTATGTGGGGGGGGAGTTGGTGTGCACCCATGTGTGAAACAGTGCATGGAGGTTAGAGGACAATACATGAAAACTAATTCTCTCCTTCCACTGTGGATCATCACTCTTAGTGACAAATGCCCCCTTCAGTTTGGCTATCATGCTGGTCTATGGTCATGTATGAATTAGGCACCCCATCCCCATTTACGCCGCTCCCTTCATGACCTAAAGACTTCCCACTAGGTTCTCAATCAGAAAGGTCCACTATCTCCGATTAGTGCTTCACTGGGAAGCATGCCTTAAGACATAGGCCGTGGGGAGGGGACATTTAAGACCCATATCTAGCCAGATGTGGTGGCTCATGCCTTTAATCCCAGCATTGGGAGGCAAAGGCAGGTGAAACTCTGAATTTGAGGCCAGCGTGGTCTACAAAGTGAATTCTAGGACAGTCAGGGCTGTTACACAGAGAAACCCTGTCTCAAGAAAACAAACAAACAAAAGACCCAAATCTATCAGACAGTAATGGTGAGACACCATCATGGGAAAGATACATTGGACTTCAAGGATGTCACCATGAAAAAAAAAACGTGTTCATTGTCGAATCAAGGGGCGGCAGTATAACATCCTTTTCTACTGGCACACAATCCCCTGCTATTCCATACATATTTCACCCATGCTCTACACTTTGTACTCTGTGGCATAGCCATACCAAATTGCTAATTCTCGGTGTATGTAAGGTATTTGAGGTCTTTGTGTCTATCTGTGATGCGTCCCCTCTCCAGAAGTCCTTGTTACTCAGGACAGCTATATCTGTGTAGCTAAGAGACTTTGTCACACAGACCAGTCCCACTTCCATTCAATGCCACCTTGTTGCTTGTGGAGAAGCAGAGGTGCCCAATTGCATACACCTTTTGTTTTTGTCTTTTGCATCTACTCTGTGCACTGTGCATGCAGTACATACTTAGGGCCTATGTTGTTGTTTTAGGTCCCATTATCCTTTTATGGTATCATCTCTTTTGAATAACTAGCAATAACACTGGTTAAAATAGTCCAGAGCTGAGACTGAGGCTCAGACTTGTAATCTAGCAGTAGTAACCGCTTGTCTAGAATATGAGAGGATCTGGGTTCAGTCTCCAGCACCAAACACAGAAAAACAAAGTTTGTAGAACAGATTGTTTTGACAGTTAAGGGAAGTATTCTCCAAGTTGAAACTTGAGGGCAAGCAGTAATAAGAACAGACCAACTACAGAAGCAAAATAGAAACTTCACAGTCTCCTGGATCTTCATGCTGACAAACATTCTAATGTGGGATGACATCAAGTGGATTCTGTGAGGTCCATCTGTCTGTCTGTGCAGTGATTTTGAAAGAATCCCTTGGGCTTCCTATGTCCACACTTTGAGGAAAAGATGGCTTCTTTTGGAGATACATTCTAGTGTCCTACACCTCATAACAAGATTCCCAAACCAGTGACTCTCAAGGAAAAAAGTCTCTGACTTCTACGTCTGATTTGTGTAAACATCATTTTTTTCTAGCATAACATATGTCCATAACAGTACCCATTGCACAACATTTGGAGAGGTATGTTTTGTTTAATCTCATTTTTAATAATTTTTTGCATAATATATTCTGATCATGATTTGCTTCTCCCTATTCCTCTCAGATTCTCTACCTCTCCACCCACTCAACTCCATACCCTTTCTTTCTCTCTCTCTTTAGAAAAAGAAAAGCCAAGAAAGCAAACAAACTAAAATCCTCAAAAATTTTTAAATCAAAAAAGACACAATACACACACACACACACACACACACACACACACACACACACACACACAAGCAAAACCCACAAAATCAGAAACTATATTCAGGCAAGAGCAGTAAGGCAAAACATGTCTAAACAAAGCAATGTAAGACAAAAAGTCTCCACGAATACCATTTGAGTTGTTCATTTTGTGTTGGTCATCTACTGCTGGCCATGGGGACTGTCCTGAAGTGTGGCTAATATAACCAGTGAGATTGTATTGGAGAAAACTAATTTTTTTTTTCCTTTGCAAGCAGTTGCCTATTGCAGATAACTTCTTGGCTAGGGGTGGGAACCTGTGTCCACTTCTACCTTTCAGCACTGAAACCCTTCTAACGTGAACTTGTGTGGATCCTGTGCATGCTGACATGGTCTCCATCAGGTCATCTGTTCTTCAGTCCATTGCATATGAAATACACAGTTTCCTTGAAGTCATTCAATCTTTCTAGCTCTTATATTTTTTTCTGCCTCTTCTTCCACAAAGCTCCCTGAGCCCCCAAAGGGAGGGCTTTGATGGAGACATCCCATTTAGGACTGATTGTTACAAAATCTCTCACTTTCTGAAAACTGTCCAGTTATGAGCCTCTGTGTTAGTTTACATCTACTACAAAAGGAAGCTTCTCTGATGGTGGCTGAGAAAGGAATTGACCTATGGGTATAGCAGAATATTAATAGGAGTCATTTTATTGCTGTGTTCCTTCAATAGTATTTGATTTCCCCCTGGAACTATGACCTATCCAGTCTCAGGTTCTTGCCCCCTGGAATAGTGTCAACCATGAGTTTCATCTTGAGGAGTTGCCTTACATCCAATTAGAGTGAAGTCGGTTGCTCCCACAGTATTTGTGCTTCTTTGTTCCAGCATTTCTTTCAGGCATATCATCACTGTAGATCCCAGCGTTTGTATCTGGGTTGATGGCTACGCTTCTCCTCTGGTAGTGTGCAGGCTATCTTGCATTCTAGTGACATGACACTAGTGGCAGGAGTGAAGGCTCTAGTGAGGCACCAAGTAGAGGTCTCTGTGTTCAATGAGATTTGTAACTGTTGTCTTGAGCAATTTGGCCTTACAATCAATGGCGGTAGGGTTTTAAATAGGGCTCAGGGAGAGCTCTCAGTAAAATACCTCCTCAGTTGGTTTTCACAGATGATATTCCCATCACTGACTTTCTAGAGAAAGCAGTGTTCTTAAACTTAAGAAATGCTGAGATGCATCTTATTTGCATTAATTACTATTATTATGGATTTTCCAGACAGGATCTTGTTCTATAGCCCAGGCTGATTTGGCACTTGACTCTCTATGGTTCTTCTGGCTCATCCTCTCAAATTCTGGGATTCCTGGCAGGTACCATTATACACATTCTGAAACAAGTTGTGAAGAAGAACACCTCTGAAGCTGGGGAGATGACTTGATTGTCAAAGATGCTTACTACCAAGCCTGTGGACACATACGTTAGAAGGAGAGAACTGGGGGACTCCCAAAATTGTCCTCTGGTGTCTACAAATGCACTATAGTATTCTCATTTGCCTCTCACACCCCCAGGCATACTGCAAACAAATAAAATGCACCTTTTTTTAAATCAAGAAAGAAGACATAGAGAAAGACACCTAACTTTGTATGTGCACATATCCACATGTATATACACCCCCCCCACACACTTATGCTCAAATGTACACACATACACACACTATAAATGATACAATTCTGATGACCTCCAAATTTTCATTGATGTTATTTTAATTTTTGTCTTAAATATGGCTTGTTATGTGTATAATATAATACATGCGTGTATGTGCATACGAAAATTTAACTTCTTTGACTTGATATAATGAGTAATTTTGTGTGCTCAAGTGCAATAACATTATTTTCTCCCTTAGACCTGTCTGCAACCCTGATATTTCCTTTCTACTTTAAACATCTTTTTATTGGCACATGATATCTATGCTGATCTTTCTACTTCTCAAGTAAGGGCAGAAATAAAAGGTATCTATAGGAATTGTATGCCTGTAAACAAAAATGTATTTGCAAATTAAATACAAAGCCAGTAAAATTCAGATAGGTGACATTAATTACTGTTATTCTGTTGGAAATGAAATTGGGCACCGTAGTCAAATTCTTTTGACATCTTTTGACTTTGGCACACCTTAATTACTGTGTGTTATGTGATACTTCACATCTCTAATTATTCAGAATCAGACTGAATTAACTTGAAAGCAGATGTCATTAGCACACAGCATTGACCTCAAGCTTTTCTCAGCTTGCTCAGCTATGATATAATGGGTGCTGATGCTAGCTTCCAGGAGAAGGCAAATATGAACACACGCCCTGGGACAAGTGTTCAGTGGCAAGGATCTCCAGGTGAGCCCCACTATTTTAGCTTTTAAGATAGTCATCACAATACATGAAAATAGAATTAAAACACATCCATAAAAAGCTTCCAAATCTCCCCAGAGAGCTACAGGGGTCTCAGTTAAGAAGCCCTAATATTTCTTTCTTGAAATTGGCTAATTATTTGTTACCATGCAAGGGGACTCATGTAAGACAATAGTTCGACAGTTTTCCTGATAAATTCCCTGGGATCTACCAAGTGGAAAACATCGCTTTCTGTTCTGAGCCTTTTCCCTTAGGGTGAAAAATATTTCCTTCCCAGGGCAATAATGGTGTTTCCTGGCACACACATTAATCTGAGAATTCAGAAACTCTGACTTGGAATTCTGAATGCCAACAGTCGTGGGCGTAAGATGAAGTAATTTATGTGTCATAGCTAATTAAGATTATAGTATTTCAAGGCACTTTAAATTCAAGTTCAAAGGCATTTTAGTGCTTTTCTCTGATGGGTGGTGTCAAGGAGCCCTTGAGAGGGCTTCCTGCCTACAGCAATAGGCAGGCAGTAGCTCATTCACCACATCCTATAATTAAAACAGCACTTCACTTATACTTCTTTTGAGTATTGATTCTTTTCAGAGAAAATGGGTTATTATTTACTGCAGTTTTATTTAAAAGTGGAAAGCTTTTGTGGGCTTTGTTTCTGGTCTTTTCATTCGAAGATGGATTTTGAACTGCTTTTTTGTGATAGAAGCAAAGTACAAAATCCTGAACAGAAAGAGAGGAGCAGCACACAGAGACACAGTTCAGCTTTACCTTTTTATTGTTAGAGAATTCCACACATGCATATAATCTGTTCTGATCAAATCTACCCTCATTGTCTCCCCTCCACCTTTCTTCCCATGACCCACAACCACTTATTCATCCCAACATCATGTGCTTTTTAGAAATATCCCATCAAATAGACCCACTAATGCCGGTATGTGTGTAGGTATAGGAATATGTCCTGGAGCATGGGAAGACTTTCACATGAAGTACTCCTGAGGAAAACTGACTCCCAATGCAACAGAGCCATCCATTGCCAATAGCTTCCCAGACAGTGGTGGGGCTTTGTGAGCCCCTCCCTATAGATGGATTTTTCTTTCTTGCCAGCCAACTCCCAAATTACCATCTGGAGGTATTATTAATTATAAAATCTGGGCTGATAGCTTAGGCTTGTTTCTAACTAGCTTGTATAACTTAAATTAACCCATTTCTACTAATTTATTTTCTGCCTCGTGACTTCATTACCTTTATGTTGCTTTCCTGCTTCCTCTGTGTCTGGCTGGTAACTCCACCCATCTTCCCAACATTCTTTCTGTCCATAAAATCCTGCCTAGCTATTGGCAGTTCAGCTTTTTATTGTACCAATCAGAGTGGCACATATCCACAATGTACAAAAAGAATATTCCACAATACCCCCATCTGCGCTGGGGTAGTAGCTGGTTTGTTCTTGTGAACATCTTGTTTATGCACTCACAGCTGCTGTGCATTCATGTGTGCAATGGTGCTGCTGTGTCACAAATACTGTTTTCCTGCAGATGTTCACTACCTCTGGTTTGGCCCTAACACTCTTTCCATGCATTCTGGTCCCAGGGAAGAAGGAGACATATAGATATCCCATTTAGAGCTGAACACTTCACACTCTCTCTCTCTCTCTCTCTCTCTCTCTCTCTCTCTCTCTCTGTGTGTGTGTGTGTGTGTGTGTGTGTGTGTGTGTGTGTGTGTGTGTGTGTGTGGTTCTGGGGTTTTAACCTGGAAATTTGGGTATTGTAGGTAAGTGCTGCACACCCTTCCACATCCCAAACTCGCACACACATTCTTGTACTAGACCTAAAGTTATTGTGTTGTAACAACAGATCTTTTCCTCTGAAGAACTGATTTGGTTTATTGTCTTATCCTACTTAGCCATGGCATTCATACCACCACAGTATGTACACAAATGCATCTAGAGCTAGCTGTGAGAATACTCATAGCAACAATATATATAATAGTGAAAATATAGAAACAATAATCAGGTTCACTGACTATATGATGGTCAGACTGAAAACTGAACAACATGAAAACCAGCAAATTACAAATCTACACAAGAACATGGATAGATTACATAAACAATATCGAAGGAAAGACACCAGACAGAAAACAATAAATTCTGTGTTATTTAATTTATAGTAGATCTGAGCTGGTCAGACTCATCCATCATGCTAGATGTCTGTGTGGTGGCTACTTTGATGGTGAGGAGATAGATTGATCTGGCACCAGGGCATTAGCACAGAGATGCGAACTTCAGTTCTTGACCAACATTTACTGAGCTGTCTTTGCTAAGATCCTCCAAAGGCTGAAATGTCATTTGTGAAACTCAATTAAGTCTACCTCAAGGGATCACTGAAAGGAGTAAATAAGAATGCCCATAAAAGGATGCACATTGGATCTGGAACACAACAAACACATCACTGTCATGGCTACCACTTATTATTATCAGCATTAAACTGTAAATTTACTAAATTTGGGGAACTTGTGTCATTAACAACTGTGTTCTTACTAACTCTCCAATAGCTATTGTACAGTTCTCAAACTCTAAGGTACATTTTTTTTTTTGGAAATTGTCCTATGAAAGCAGTTGTTATGTCACTGTAAAGATGTTGCCAAGAGCATTTTTATTAGAGTGCACAGGTCTCTACAGAAGGACCCATCAAAGGGAAATCTTGCTCACTCCAACATGGAAATAATTATACTTTGTTTAAACAACTGATTTTGATTATTGTCAAACTTACACATTTTAGGAAACCTATAAATACACAAATATATCTTTTCTTTTGACTATCAGAATAATGAAATTTGGCAGTCTTTTTAAAAAATGTGGTGTGTGTGTGTATGTGTGTGTGTGTGTGTGTATGTGAATGTGTGCCAAGGGAAATGTGTGTAGATGAAAAGATAACAAGTTACCTGGCAAGTGCAAAAATGAGAAAAAAGAAATCCATAGTCAAACAATTCATTAGACCCATTTAGAAATTTAGGAAAATAATTCATTTCTTTATTACCAATCAGTTATAGATTGAGAACACCAGAATTATGATGATTTAGGCTTTGCACTTCACATATGAAATTGTCCAGCATAATATTTTATGTTCTTTTAGATTATATATAAGTAAAGACCATTTAGGAGTGACCAATGGCCAAAAGAGAAAATGAAAACACAAAGCAAAATATAAAATCATAATTTGTATTAGACAAATCTATAACACCACTGTTAAAATAATCTTCATTCATATACTTATTAAGGCACTGATACAAAACTATTAGTAAAAACAAATCATGTTCAGGCACAGTAGTAGGAAAACTTAGTAAGTCATAGTGTATATTTTGAGAGCTCAGCCCTGAGTAAATGGATAAATGCTAAACATTGGAAATACAATTCATATTTCTGGTAAAGGGTGTGGCTACTGATAAAAGGTATCCCTCTCCTACTGATGCCACAGGAAAATGTCTATGAAATATAAGTCACTGTCTCTGTGGGATGTCTTTTTAAAATCAGGTCATTCTTCATGATGCAGTGTTACTAAAATAATGATTATGTCTTCATCATTGATTTCTTCTGAAAAGTTGCCTTCTTTATTTCATTCACACTTCATCTATAATTGAGAAATGGAAACTGCTAAATTGATCAGTTCTACAAGAGGGGAATATATCTTGATATGAAGTGTTATTGCTGTTGACAGTCCAATAAGCAAGGCACAATGGGAGAATTTATGGGAGCACTTGAAATTTGCTGAAGCAATTTTCAACACACTGTATTTCATTCTCAGACAGAACTAAAGCCATATTTCTTGTACTTTTTTTTTTAGAAGTCAGCACATAAAGGGCAGCAGAGACTTCTCCAAATAACTTGACACTATTCAATTTCATCAACATTTTAAAATCTGGCTATGTGGGTACTGGGACTTCTAATTGGGATGTCTAGCCACTTAATAATTGTAAGAAGTTTATTTTACACAGCATATGTTTGGCAATAACATTCCATAGTTGCATAAATGCCCTAGTTTTCAAATTGCTTATGGGAATATGGACAGTCACACCTTCTTTGGGAACTGTGGGCTTGTTGGCACAGAGACAAACCTTAACTGGTTGAAAGACCTTGAGACTACATAAGCCCTTGCACTAGATTTGTTTGTCCATCTTTAATGGTTTTTTTCCACCTTTCTCCCCCACCAGTCCGAGTTTTGAGACATTTTTTTCTGTAGTGTAACTGGAGCCACTTCTTTTTTGTTTGTTTGTTTTTGTTTTGTTTTGTTTTGTTTTGAGACAGGGTTTCTCTGTGACTTTGGAGGCTGTCCTGGAACTTGCTCTTGTAGACCAGGCTAGTCTTGAACTCACAGAGATCTGCCTGCCTCTGCCTCCTGAGTGCTGGTATTAAAGGTGCACCACCACTGCCCGGCTTGGAGTCACTTCTTTCCTCATCTTCTCACCTCTAAAACGTTTTCTTCATTGTTTGTTTAAAATATGTACATTGACGAAGACGTAGACTAAGTAATTCTGAGAGGCTGCGTCAGAACTGCAGCTTGAGACAGAGACTGAAGGCTATGCCTTTCAGCAATGACCCTCACTTTGTTGATGAAAAGGTGAACAGCAGTGAACCCCTCCAAGCTTGAACAGTTCAAAGCAGAGGGATCTTATATAAGGTCTGCAGCCTGACTCTTATCCTCCTAACTTTTACATGTGTGAAAATTATTATTTCTACCTTAGTTTTCTGTGTCCATCATTACTGTGGTATGCATGCCCACAGAGCTTGTTTTCAGGGACTATCTGGGAGGCACGGTAGCATCTCATTGGAATGATGACTGTTACTTAAGGACCTGCTCGCCTGCTTCCCAAAGTGAATTGCTGGCACTGTTTCATTTCAGAGGTGAAGAGATGCTAAACCCTGTATCTAAAGACACACCTCAAATTAGTGCTGGAAATGGTTGTAGAGATCCTTACCTTGCAAGGGACGCAGTAAAACAGCCCCACATGTCTTTGGTTTTTTTATCTTAAGCTTCATTGATGACTTCCTATCAGTACACAGGTTGCTATCTTTATATACATATGTACACACAAAACAGCGCATGTGTGTATGCACACATACATTTTTAAAAGTCAAGGTTCTGTCACTCTTAGGAGATCGGAATCTGTTTTATCTTGTCGGTTGTTTGGTGCCTTAGAAGTAAAATTGACTCTTAAGCACTGGAGGTGGGGACAGAACCAGCCAGGCAACCATACATAGGATTATATGGAGGCCCATCTCCTTAACACTCTTCCTTATGGCTTTCAGGTCCCTTACAACCCCGCTTGGCTCTGCTCTACTGCTCAAGTTTCCACTGTCTAACACTTTCCTGAATTATATTTACCTGACCCTGCTTCCTCTTCATAGGACCACAGGACAGTTTCAACAATGAGAGTGTGTAGCTTGTGCTTTCTCCTTCTAAGGGAGAGAGGAGACTTTTTTGCATTGGAAATTTTCGTCACATAGACAGAGCACTCTGAGGGAGACTCTGCAACCAGCTACATTCTGCATCCAGCCATTTTGATTCCATGCCATATCCTGAATTCAAGTTAGAAAGTATGTTTGTTAGCCATGGTTACCATGACAAAGTACCACAGACCACGAGTGTTTAGGAACAAAAACTTGATTTCTCATGCTTCTGAAAACCAGAAGTCCAAGATGAAGGTATGAGTTGGAGTTCTCATGTGTTTTCTCTCAGAACATCTGAAATCGAGCCTCAGGTCTCCATAGCACCATGAACTTTGGGCTTTTCTACTGTTGTACAGATAGAAAATGACTTGGGCAGGAAGATGTAAGTAAGGAGATTTGTGAGAACTCTTCATTCTGTCTCAGGGAGTGCTGACCAATGTCAAAACTGTCCATTGAATAATGCATCAAGGACCCAAAAGGGAATAGCCATGCCACTTACAGGCTAGCAGTTTTGTCCATGTACGCTCCATTACAGCCCCTCCATATTGCATGAACAATGTTCAGAGATGCATCAGGAGCAAGGGGGAGAGAGGTAGAGTTTGCAGGTGCTCATCTCCCTGTGTCATTGCATACTCTTCTCTTCATACCCTTCAGATAAGGACAACAATCATGTTGGTCAGGGTCCTCCCTAATTGTACTTTAATTATGTCATTTAAGGCCCTTTCTTAAAAAGACAAAAAAAAAAGAAAAAAAAGAAAACAGCCACATTCCGAGGAACTGGGAATTAGTTCTTAAAATGATGAATTTGTGGGCAAAGTTATTTAGCCAAAGCATGTGATTGAATACATCCTTAAGGCCTCCACTTCCATCCCATTTCATATCCGTAAGGTTTGTGATGACATAGAACTGGATCAGGGATAAGGAGAACTGTTTTGTGTCTTGCAGCCCAGGGTTCTGCCCAAATATGTCTGAGTTGTTCTTCTCCTTCTAAGCCACACTGATAAAACCCCACAGGTCTAACCTGCAGTATTCAGGAAATGAAGCATCACTTATACTAGTTTTACATCCCTCCCCAACCTTTTTGATTTGATTTGGTGGGCATTTGTAGTCTTGAGTCTGTAGACTGATGTTAGGCTTGATTGACAATCCTTCTACTGAGACTTATTGTAAAATAGGTTTTTACAATAACCTATTTTCCTAACTAGGTTGTCTGCAATGAATGTTCAACTAGTTTTCCCAAGAAGACAATATATAATCTTGGTTTTTTGTTTGTTTGACTTTTAGATAGGGTCTTGTATGGTCCTAGCTGACTTTGAAGTCACTATACTGCTGAAGATTGTCTTAAACTCTTGACCTTCCTGCCTCTGACTCCCAAGTCTGTGATGACAGGTGTGAACTACCATGTTCGACTTCAAACACTCTATGATTCCCTAGGAATCATATTTGGTACTGCTACTACCTAGTACTATTTTCCTTTATGTTCTTAATAACAGTAAACATTTAATTCACTTAAATTTCCCCTTAAGTATATCCATAAGCATGTACAAAATGTTAATTTTTACTCTCAATAATCTTATAACTAAAGAAAAAATTGATTACACTATCTGCCTACCTTTTCTTTAGTGGTTTGGTAAGATATTTATTTAGTGTCTTGGAGTCTCTAAGCCAGAGTTACTCTTGGTCTTGAGTAATAGTCCAGTGATAGGCTGACCAATAACCAAAACGATTTCTGTATTAAGAAGCATGTAAATCTAGCAAGACATAAGCAAGGGACAATTGAGGATAGTCACAACTCAATTAGATGGTGCTGACTTTTGTGAGATTAAGTAGAATTTTATACTCACAGTTTGAAAAACATAGTGAAATTCACCTGAACCCAAGTAGTACTTAGTTTGGGGTAGCAGGAATTTAGGTAATTTTAGTTTTTTAGTCTGTGTTTTACTGTATTTTTCAACAGGATGAAATATTTATTTTCATTGTCAGTAGAAGAAAACATTCAAGAAAATTTGTTGGAAAAAGAGGATAAAAACATATAAATAATCAGTCTACCACATAAATTAGTTAAATCTAATGAGCAATTTGACATGTTCTAAGTCTGTTTGTTTTCTCAAAGTGGGAAAACATTATATGACCTTAAAATACCAGAATTAAACTCTGTAGAGAGGTAGAGGTTGAAGGCTACTTAAACAAGAACATACACACACAAGGCAGTCATGGGGAAAGCCAATGCACGCACAGCAAAGCCCCACAGCATCCTGGTTGACAGGAACAGTTCCAGGCTGTGCCTTATGCTTTCTTGTGGGCACATTCTGCTTAGCAGGCTTAAAAGCAGGGGTCACAGATTCCTCATCTTTAGGACATGGACAGAATCTACTTGTTCCTCTGCATGTGCTAGAGCCAAAGCAGTGACCAGAGAGAAAAGATAGGTGGAGAGGGGAGGTTCTAGAATTTATTTCACAGAAGTAGAAAACATTTACTTGGCATTGGCTGAGCACAAGCTAAGAAATGGTTTTCCCTGTGTAAGGGGATTCTGAGAATGATAGATTCACTAATGTATCAGAAACTAGCTTTGAGGACCCTGTGTCAGACACTGTTTACCATGTGAATGTAATTGGGAATGAGACAAGGTCCCTGACTTTGTGGTGTTTAAAACCTAGTGGGCAAGATACAGCATAAATAAGAAAATAAACAGCAAGCAAACAACTTTGTCTATAGAACATAATTATCCAGTTCAATTGGATTGTTTGTAAGCATAGCAGTGCATGGTATCAATGAAGTGAAGATTGTGTTGAGCTGAAACAGTTTTCATTGTTGGCCTAATATAGGTTGGCCATTTTATATATATATCTTGCCCATTTTAAAATTTATTTATTTATTTATTTATTTATTTATTCTGTTTATTCATATACTGCTATGCTGGGGGTTGAAACAAGGGATTTAGGTATGATAGGCAAGTGATCCACCAAGGAGCCACATTGATTGCCCCTGCTCTGTCCCTTTAACTGTACCAACTGAAATCAGCAATTTAAATAATACAAACAAAAATGCATTAAGAAATTCAAATACTGCAAAACTATCCACAATAAGAAATAATCACTAACCTAAAGGGCACCTTTTAGTATTAGGGGTATTTTTTATTCCTTTAGATTTATCTCATCTTTAATCACACAAATAGACACAATGAATTTAATTTTCATCTCTACACTATCTTTGACCTTGTTGGAAATGTTAGAGCATTTCTCAGCTTTGACTCCGCCCCTATGGAGACTTTGTAAACCCATTTTCTGAAAGTAACAAGGATGGGTGGGAAAAAGAAAAACAAATTTTGTCACTGGTGAAATATGCCCAGATCCAACCTTCACTAACCCCATTGTGTAAAACATTCAGAATATTATGAAGAGAAGGCTTACAAGTGTAAATATTCTTATTCTCAATGAAATCAACACCGTCCGGCTGATGTGTAACTACTCCCTTAATACTGCTATAAAGTTTATTGCAGTGAAAACACTGGTTCCACAGATTGCTTTCCTCTTCCTCAGGATGTGTTTGACCTCCGTGGCAATGCCACTATAAATCTCATGGCCTAACAACCCCTTGTCTGCAAGTGATTTCAAGTGCTATCATAAAAATGAAACAGACAGACTTAATTTGAGTTCCAGACTTGAGGAAACTCAACTAAAATATTAGCATAATTTCACTGGGGATGGAGGAAATTGTTAAAATATGTGTATTCTTGAGGGCCTGCAATTTGATCCATCTTTTCTCTGGCTCGTGGGTGCCACCCAGTGATTAGTTTAGTGGCAAGTTTCTAAGGGGTCTGGGGAGCATAGACAATCACAGAAAAGTGGGGACAAGGATAGTAGGTAGAGCAGTGAGAAGACACTTTCCTCAATTCAACTTAGGGGTTAAAGCATCTTTCCTAACTGTTGTCCTAGGTGGAAGGAGGTGAGCAGTGATGACACAGTCCTTCTCAGCCTCCAGACTCTGCAGCTTGACCCTGTCTGTGAGTGAGCAAAGAAAGATGTTCATAACCCAGACCAGATCTTAGCCATGCAGTGGAGAGGAGTAGTCCAGGAAACCCCTGGTCCAGCCCACACTCCTTCCACATTGTCCTCTGTACCTGTCCATGCTGCCCAGTTGCTCTCCGAAGATTTTGCTTCAAAATCACAAAGACAGGAAGCTTCCTCATCCACGTTGTCATCCTCATCTCTCAAACTTCACAGCTTCTTACCCTCTTACTTCACGTATTCAGGCAAGAATAAGCAATCTCTTCAGCCTTACACATCCCACATCATTTTATGGTAATTATGTTCTCTATCAATGTTGTGACATAATTAACAGTATTTTGTTGGGAATTTGTGATGTTCGGGAGATGAAACAATAGATTAATACTCAAAAACATAATTAGAGATATGCTAGACAGACAGATAGGTAGGTGACAGACATAACATATGTAACATCAGTTACTTTACTTACGATTTGTCTTACCCTCCTTGTGCCCACTTCTTCCAGGACATCTAGGCTGTGCTTAGACTGGAATAGATGTCACATAAGTATGAAGCAGTAAATGAGCTGTGGTCCTCAAGCCAGCTATTCTCCTCTTTGCTCACCTGCTATTGCATGGTTACTGAAAGGGAAAATCTGAGAAGATGGGAAAAAACCTAGCCTAGATCCTCAAGCACCCATGGTCTTCCCATCATTTCCATTCCTCAGCACCTCCTTGCCCAATGCTTCTTCTCAGTTCCCTTTTCATCTTACTGCCTGAGATCTACAACTTCCAACTCCTCAAGAAAGCAAGACACATGGCTATTGGTGAAAGAGGCAGTGACAGTAGCTCCTGTTCCTAACCCATAGAGCCCAGAATGGCAAGCTCATCTATAGGAACTGGGAGCCACCAATGAGGCATGACTGACAGATGGGAAGACAGACACAGCACCTGGACTGGCCTGTGGTCTGTCACATGTGGCTTGAAGGGACTGGAGATCCTCTTTGCTATTATGCAAGGTCATCACTTTTCTTCTGAATGGCTTCCAAAAGTCAGGAGGTGGAGGTATTATGGTAAGGAATTCAAAGACCTACTCCATTGCAAAGCAAGTTCAATGCCAGTCTGAGATATGTGACCTATTTTTACCAAAAAGATTGGGGTTTTGATGGGATTAGCCCCTTTAGTCCAATATAGTAATTTTCTGGTGATCACTTAGATATTACAGGTTCTATACATTTGTACATTTGTGTGTCATTTAAAATTTACAATCACTAAATTATTATTATTATTATTACCTTCTCTTTTTTGATTACATAAACTGGGGCACAGTAGTGTTTTTAAGAATGAAAAAATACATTTAGTGAGAGAGAAAATTTTAGTTCTGGCAATTTCAAGCCTCTGCTTCTCTATGAAATGTCTAGTGAGCAATTTGTCCCACAAAACCTTCCTCCTGAGGTACTGGAAGAAATCCACCTTCAAATAATGACATTACCAATATGATGAATTTATAATTATTTCCTACCATCTGATTATCATAAACTATCAATGGGATTAGGACATAATTATTATTTGTTCCTCTCAAATAACTGCTCATACTGTCCTTTTACTTGTGAACCACTGACAACAATAATTATTATAGAATGAGGTGAAACATTGACTTATGGTTATATTCAAGGATGAGTTGTTTTATGTTTGTGGTAGGAAGAATGACAAATTTCTGCCTGTCTAAAAAGTATTAGAAGATTATGTATAGAAACTTTTGAAGGAAGTCTGGATAAGCCATATTATTTACAATGTAAATTAAAATGGACTGTGACCAGAAGCCTATGCTGTTGTCATAGTTCTGTGCTGAATTGCAACAGGGACTCTGCTGGAGAATGGCTCACAGTCAATTCATTTCTAAATCTTCATCTCCTTCTGCAATACTGACCAATATGGCAGTGCCTTAATGTTTATCTGTGTTGAACTTAGGGCCATCTCTGGGGGAGAGGAAGTCAGAAATTGTTACCTTTTGGGGAGGACCAAATGTTAAAGGTATGAATGGACTGTTGTAATATAGTCAATGATACTCAGGAAAAATGCATTCTATGATCCAAAATAACCTTAGAGGTGGTATCTTGTGAATCAGACAAAGCCACCGAATTACCAATCAGGCACCTTCTCCGTTGTGAAGATGGTCTTTATCTTGCTGTGCCTTCTAGATGTTACTGTGAAGATAGTCTTTATCTTGCTGTGCCTTCTAGATGTTACTCTACCAACAAAACCTTCATCTACCTCCATTCCCTTCTCCCCTCCTCTCTACTCTTTCCCCCTATTTCATTCTTCTTTATGGTACTGAAGCGATTATTTCTATAGTTCCTACCAGCTAAAATGCAAACTCTAGAGCGCGGAGCCATTTTGTACGCTGCAAAAGCATTTACTAAGTAACTGGTGTATGCATTAACTTTAGGAAGTCTTAATATTTTGCTAAACATAATTCTATTTTTTGAGATATGTAAGTTGTATTCCTTAAGCATAGTAAGAATTGCCTTCTGTTTTTTATGCTACTATAATTAAATGCTCAAGACTAGGCAACAAACAACAGATTGACTTTTTGTATTTCTGGAGCCTGGAAGCCCTGAATTCCTAGACCGAGCCAGGCACCATATGATATACCATCCTGTGGCAGAAAGGGCAAAGAGGAGAAAGCAAGAGATTAGGAACCTTGTTATACTCAACAATTTATCAGGAGCCTTGATGACTAACTCATTCCCATGGTGGTTATAACTATATCCATTCACATGGTTGGAACCTTTACAACCCTTGACGACTCACCTGTCAAAGTGCTCACCTGACAATCAATGCTGTTGTAGTGGGGATTAATTTTTTAGAACGTAAACTCTGAGAGTATGCTCAAAGCTTAGCAGTACTGTGGGAATTTCTCACTGGCTAGGCGGGGAGGGACAGCAGTGTTCCCATTGGGCCACTCTCAAACTTTCATTCTCCACTACAAATCACTAAAAGCATCAAACTAGAATCAAATTCTTTCATGTTGTATGGGTGGCTAGGGTGTCTTAGGTCAAGTGATTCATGAACTTAATAGAGACAAGTGTGATACCTTGACTACTAAACCTTTGTTTTTCCTGAGGCTGAACCGCTTCTGAGGTGAGTTCACTGCCTCATCCTGTATCCAGGATGAACCCTGAAGAGGATTTTCCTATAATAAGGGGGCTCTTCTGATTTTCACTTCCTGTACGCTTGAAGAGGAAACTATCTGTTTTTCCTGACTTTGAGAAAGCCTCCCATCTTTCTTGAGCATTTTCATCTAGACAATAATTTTCTTAAAGGAAGATTATGGTAAATACTTTTATTTTCATTATAGTAGTAGACACTCTTGTTCTGTCCCCTGATTCATATCCAAACCTCTTGTTGATGGGGGTAGAAAACAAGACAAAGCAGTTCCTAAAATACATTCTTGTCTTAAACCCTCCGGTAGCCACAAGCCTGGCTTGAGTTAGCCAGAATACCTACTGATGTGTTTGTGTTTGTGTTCCAGTCTCATAAAGAGAGATATAGCATCAACCTCTTACAGTAATTTTTCTCCCAGAATTCTTGTGTTAGTGCCAACTGGCTGGCTCATATTTGCTTCAGAGAATGAGGTACAGTGGTAAAGACCTGGCAAACTTCTTCCTAAGTTCATAAAGTTCAGCTGAGGGTTGTCAAAGTCTATGTGCCTGGATCTCTATGCTGTGAGTAACTGGCCCCCAACTTCCTCTTAGTATCCCCTCTGTCTGATTAAAAAAAAATACCTTGTGAATCACATCACCTGATAAACATACTGCAATCACAGATTTATTCTGCAGAACTCATGTGGAGCTCTGGCTAAGACATCTTCATTTCCTTTCAGAAAAAAAAAAAAAGCATTTGCCTTTGATCAAACAAGTAAGCTCCTCATCTTTGCTTTGAAGCTAAGACATCTGGATATCAAGAAAATGTAGTGGCCATCTCCAGCTAATGTAGCTTATTTGAAATAGAGTATTCAATAGAGTGTTCTACAACAAAATAATTCAGGCTATGCATTATGGGAGACCTTTCCTGTCCCTGGAAGCTTCCTTGATAAACTACTTCTCTTCTTTATGCCATAGGACCAGGGGCAGAATCTTAGAATCTTGAATTATGTGATTCCACTTTCCATATGGATGGGCCAAGGTTTATTTTAGTGGCAAAATGTCTAAGGACAGCAACACATACTGATCTTGGCATTCAGTGATGGATGGACTAAGTACAATGAGGGTGATAGACAGTTGGAAGCCTTAGCTAAAGAGTATTTGGAAAGTTCAGCTCTACCTAACTACTGATCACTATGGATTTGAAGACAAAACTGTATTTGGATGCTTTTACTCTTTTTTGGAATTATTTTGTCTCTGCTATTTATTCATGTGAATTAGGACACATTATTAGTAATTGTGAGACACCTTAACTATCATATGACCAAGTTTTAATATTTTTCTATGGATGTTCCTCCTTATATGAGTATTTTTTGTGTATTGATATATCTTATGACCTCTATCTTTCATGTTTTGATTTCATATGGCCTAATGATCATTGGGGACCACCACCCAGCTCCCAAATAATCACATAAAGTCTTATTCTTTCTTGTGAATGCCCAGACTTAGCTTGGCTTATTTCTAGCCAACTTTTCTTAACTTAAATTAAATTAAAAACCTTTTGCCTCTGGGCTTTTACCTTTCTCTATTTCTGTACATATTTTCTTTCCTTCTTATTCTGTGTATGGCTGTGTGGCTGTGTGGCTGTCCCTTGGCATCCTCCTCTCCTCCTTTTCTCACTCCTCTCTCTCTTCTTTTTCTCTTTCTATTTACTCTCTCTGCATGCCAGTCCCACCTATCCATCTCCTGCCCTGCCATTGGCTGTTCAGCTCTTTCTTAGACCAACCAGGCATTTAGGCAGGCAAAGTAGCAAAGCTTCACAGAGTTAAACAAATGGAACATAAATGAACGTTAAACATCTTAAATTAATATTCTACAACACCAAGCCTTGGTCTGAGGATTCAAGAGAAGTAAGAACTAGTGGTTGGCTGTTCTGCTTCTCTGATGTTTCAGCATTAACCCCATCTCTCACTCCAGGTTTTTGTAATTAGAATTCACTATACAATTATCCTTTGCTTTACAACTAATATATACTTATAAATGAGTCATACTGTATTTGTCTTTCTGGATCTGGGTTACCTCACTCATGATGTTTTTTCTAGTTCCATCCATTTGCCTGCAAATTTAAAGATGTCATTGTTTTGTTTTTCCACCACTGAGTAATACTCCTTCGTTTAAATGTACCACATTTTCCTTATCCATTCTTCAGTTGAGGGGCATCTAGGTTGTTTCCAGGTACTGGCTATTGCAAATTATGTTTCTATGAACAAAGTTGAGCAAATGTCCTTGTGGTATGACTGTGAATCCTTTGTTGACCATGGTTTTACTGGTCCTCTGGTATCTTGCTTCTTGCATGGCTGGCTAGCATCCCCTGACTCTGCCCTACCTTCTCCCTGTGTTTCTGTTTGTCTTTCCCACCTGGCTTTATTTTGCCTTGCTATAGGCCAAAGCAGCTTTTTAATAACCAATGAGAGCAACACATATTTACAGCCTACAGAAGGATCATACCACGGCAATATAGTCCTCTGCCTGCCTGGGGTATCCTTGGAGAAGAGGACTAAGAAGCACCATTTCATACCATAGGACCAGGCTAAGCAATCTCACCACATTCACAGACTTGGTGTTGTCATGACTTGAATCTGAACCCCCACCCCATGCTCATACTTTGAACTCCCACTTTTTATGTCAAAACTACTCTTCTGAAAGTATTTCTGTGAACCTTAGGACTTCCTACAACATTTCCAGTTCACATCATTAATGAATTCACTCAGTTGTGGAACCCTTGAATTAGAGCCCTCAACCTTTTTCTTCTAAGCTAAAGAGTCAGTGTCTTCTATAAAAGACAAATAGTGAATATTTACAGCTTTGCCAAGATGAAGTTTTCCTCATAAATATGTAACTCTGTGTTATAATAGCTGAAGACACTATTCAAATAAATGTGTCCATATTCCAATAAAATGTTATTAACAAAACAAGTGACTTCAGGTCAGGAAAATGACACAATTTTGTTAATCCCTGCTTTATCCTACCAAACCCATTTACTCCTCCATGAACACAGTTCTCCATCACCCCTCCCTCCAGTTTAGGTCATCTTTCTCCTTCATCTCTCAGCTGATGATGATTGCAGTATGTCTACCATATCCAGAGAGCTATTTCTAAAGAAAATATCTCACCTTATCTCTCTCTCCTTTTAAACTCTTTTTTGTATCTTTTGTCATTTCAGTCATATTTCTAAATCATGAGTTCCTTCACTGGGGTGTCTCAGTGTTAGAAAGCTTCTATTCTACTCCCTTTACAGAATTAGTTGAATATGATTTAATGTGTATTATATAGAATGTCATATATGTGATAACAGAGGCATATTTCTTCAGTTCACCCCTGGTTGTGCAAACAGGGCTTTCCGCATGAGGGGCTAAAATTCACTAGTAGGCTAGAAAATTCCATCTAGTGGAATCTCCCTAGTGCCAGATCTCTCCTCAGACCTATAATGGCTACCTCTGATATGGTCTCTCTCATACTGCTCTCCTCTATTTTTCCCACAACTCAACATTTCTGCGCCTCCATTTCCTCTACTCCCCTCCTCTTCTCCTCCTCTCATTCTGGAAGCTCCCTCTCCACTCCTCATGCTCCCAATTAGCTCAGGAGTTCCTGTCCCTTCCCATTCTCTGGGGTCCATGCATTTTTCCCTTAGAGTCCTTCTTGTGTCCTAGTTTCTTCGGTGAAGAGGATTGTAGGCTGGTAATCCTTTGCTCTATGTCTAAAATTCATATATGAGTGAGTACATACCATGTTTGTCTTTTTGTAACTGGGTTATGTCACTCAGGATGGTTTCTTCTAGTTCCATCCATTTGCCTGCCAATTTCAAGATTTCAATGCTTTTTTCTGCTGAGTAGTACTCCATTGTATAAATGTACCACATTTTCTCTATCCATTCTTCAGTTGAGGGGCATCTAGGTTGCTTCCAGGTTCTGGCTATTACAAACAATGCTCCGATGAACATGGTTGAACATATGGCCTTGTTGTATGAATGTGCATTATTTGGGTATATGCCCAAGAGAGGAATTGCTGTATCTTGAGGTAGACTGATGCCCATTTTTCTGAGCTACCACCATACTGATTTCGAAAATGGTCTTACAAGTTTGCACGCCCACCAGCAATGGAGGAGTGTTCCTTTTCTCCATATCCTCTCCAGGATAGATTGTCATTGGTGTTTTTGATTTTAGCCATTCTGGCCGGCGTAAGATGGTATCTCAGAGTTGTTTGAGTTGCATTTCTCAGATGGCCAAGGATTTTGAGCACTTTCTTAAGTGTCTTTTAACCATTTCAGATTCCTCTGTTGAGAATTCTCTATTTAGTTCTGCACCTCACTTTTAATTTCATTGTATGGTATTTTGGTGGCTAGCTTCTTGAGTTCATTGTATATTTTGGAAATTAGCCCTCTGTCAGATGTGGGATCAGTGAAGATCTTTTCCCGTTCTGTGGGCTGTCGTTTTGTCTTACTGACTCTGTCCTTTGCCTTACAGAAGCTTCTCAGTTTCAGGAGGTCCCATTTATTAATTGCAGATCTCAGTGTCTGTGCTAGTGGTGTAATATTCAGGAAGCAGTCTCCTGTGCCAATTCGTTCAGGGCTATATCCCACTTTCTCTTCTAGAAGACTCAGTGTGGCTGGATTTATGTTGAGATCTTTGATCCATTTGCACTTAAGTTTTGTGCATGGTGACAGATATGGATCTATCTGCAATCTTCTGCATGTCAGAATCCAGTGATGCCAGCACCATTTGTTGAAGATTCTATGTTTTTTCCATTGTATAAATTTAGCATCTTTGTCAAAAAAAAAACAAGGTGTTTATAGGTGTGTGGGTTAATATCAGGGTTTTCAATTAGATTCCATTGGTCTACCTGTCTATTTTTGTGCCAATACCAAGCTGTTTTCAGAACTATGGCTCTATAATAGAGCTTGAAGTCCAGGATAGTGATGCCTCCAGAAGATCCTTTATTGTACAGAATTGCTTTGGTTATCCTGGGTTTTTTGTTTTTCCATATAAAGCTGAGAATTGTTCTTTCAAGGTCTGTGAAGAACTGTGTTAGGATTTTGATGGGGATTGCGTTGAATTTGTAGATTACATTGGTAAGATTGCCATTTTTACTATGTTGATTCTACCTATCCAAGAGCATGGGAGATCCTTCCATTTTCTGATATCTTCTTTAATTTCTTTCTTTAAAGACTTTTTTGATTAATGTCACCCCAAGATATTTTATGTTGCTTGTGGATTTTGTGAAGGGTGATGTTTCTCTGATTTCTTTCTCATTGCATTTATCATCTGTATATAGTAGGGCAACTGATTTTTGGGGGGGTTAATTTTGTATCCTGCTACTTTGCTGAAGGTGTTTATCAGCTGTAGGAGTTCCCTGGTAGAGTTTTTCAGGTCACTTATGTAGACTATCATATCGTCTGCAAATAGTGAAAGTTTGACTTCTTCCTTTCCAATTTGTATCCCTTTGATCTGCTTTTGTTGTCTTATTGCTCTAGCTAGAACTTCAAATACAATGTTGAAGAGATATGGACAGAGTGGACAGCCTTGTCTTGTTCCTGATTTTAGAGGAATCGCTTTGAGTTTCTCTCCATTTAGTTTGATGTTGGCTATTGGTTTGGTGTGTATTACTTTTATATGTTTAGATATGTTCCTGTTATTCCTGTTCTCTCCCAAGATCTTTATCATGAAGGGATGTTGGATTTTGTCAAAGGCTTTTTCAGCATCTAGTGAGATGATCATGTGGTTTTTCTTTTTCAGTTTGTTTATATGGTGGATTACACTGATGGATTTTCATGTGTTGAACCATCCTTGAATCCCTGGGATGAAGCCTAATTGATCATAGTGGATGATTTTGCTAATGTGTTCTTGAATTCGATTCGCCAATATTTTGTTGAGTATTTTTGCATCGAAGTTCTTGAGGGATATTGGTCTATAGTTCTCTTTTTTAGTTGTATCTTTGTGTGGCTTGGGTAGCAAAGTAATTGTAGCCTTGTAAAAAGAGTTTGGCAATGTCCCTTCTGCTTCTATATTGTGTAACAATTTGAGGAGTACTGGTATTAGCTCTTGTTTGAATTTCTGGTAGAATTCTGCAGTGAAGCCATCTGGCACTTGGCTTTTTTTGGTTGGGAGGCTTTTGATGACTGCTTCTATTTCACTAGGGGTTATAGGTCGATTTAAACTGCTTATCTGTTTTTGGTCTAATTTTGGTAAGTGATATTTATCCAGGAAATTGTCCATTTCCTGTAGATTTTTGAATTTTTAGAGTACAGTTTTCAAAGTATGACCTGATGATTCTCTGGATTTCCTCATTGTCCATTGTTATATCACCCTTATTGTTTCTGATTTTGTTAATTGGCATGCTCTGTCTCTGCCTTTTGGTTAGTTTGGATATAGGTTTGTCTATCTCATTGATCTTCTCAAAGAACCAACTCTTTGTTTCATTGATTCTTTGTAATGTTTTTCTAGTTTCTACTTTATTGATTGCAGCCCTCAGTTTGCTTATTTCCTGGCATCTATACCTCTGTGGTGAGTTTGCTTCTTTTTGCTCTAAAGCTTTCAGTTGTTCTGTCAATTCTCTAATGTGACTTTTCTCCAGTTTCTTCATGTGGGCACTTGGTACTATGAACTTTCCTCTTAGCACTGCTTTCAGAGTGTCCCATAAGTTTGGGTATGTTGTGTCTACATTCTCATTAAATTCTAGGAAGTCTTTAATTTCTTCTTTTATTTCTTCCTCAACCCAAGAATGGTGCAATTGTGTGTTATTCAATTTCCACAAGTTTCCAGGTTTTCTGCAATTTGTATTGCTGTTGAATTCTACCTTTAAAGCATGGTGATCTGATAAGATACAGGGGGTTATTTCAATTCTTTTGTATCTGTGGAGGTTTGCTTTGTTGCCAACTATGTGGTCAATTTCAGAGAAGGTTCCATGTGGTCCTGAGAAGAAGGTATATTCTTTTGTGTTTGGATGGAATGTTCTATAGATATCTGTTAAACCCAGTTGGGTCTTAACTTCTGTTAGATCCTTTGTTTCTTTGTTAAGTTTCTGTCTGGTGGTCCTGTCTAGTGGTGAAAGTGGGGTGTTGAAGTCTCCCATTATAAGTGTGTGTGGTTTTATGTGTGGTTTGAGCTTTAGTGATGTTTCTTTTACAAATGTGGGTGCCTTCATATTTGGGGCATAGATGTTCAGGATTGAGACTTTATCTTGATGGACTTTTCCTCTGATGAGTATGAAGTGTCCTTCTTCATCTCTTTTGATTGATTTTAGTTTGAAGTCTAATTTGTTAGATAATAGGATTGCTACACCAGGTTGTTTCTTGGGCCCATTTGATTGGAAAATCTTTTCCCAACCCTTTACTCTGAGGTAATGCCTGTCTTTGAAGTTGAGGTTTGTTTCTTGTAAACAGCAGAAGGATGGAATCTGTGTTTGTATCCATTCTGTTAGCCTGTATCTTTTTATGGGCAGATTAAGACCATTGACATTGAGGGATATTAATGTCCACTGATTGTTGGTTGTTGTTTGTTTTGGATTTATTGTTGGTGGTGTCATTGTGTGTGTATTTCACCCTCCTGTTTCCTTTAGTGTTTGGTAAAGTTGGATTATCTATTGCCTATGTTCTTGTGAGTGTGGTTATCTTTGTTGGGTTGGAGTTTTCTTCCAGAACTTTCTGTACTGCTGGATTTGTGGATATGTATTGTTTAAGTCTGGTTTTGTCATGGAATATCTTGTTTTCTCCATCTAAACTGATTGAAAGTTTTGCTGGGTACAGTAGTCTGGGTTGGCATCCATGCTCTCTTAGTGTTTGTAGGATACTTATCCAGGAAGTTCTGGCTTCCAAAATTTCCATTGAGAAGTGGGGTGTGATTCTGATAGGTTTGCCTTTATATGTTACTTGGCCTTTTTCCTTTGCTGCTCTTAATATTTTCTCTTTATTCTGTAGGTTTGGTGTTTTGATTATTATATGTCGAGGGGTTTGGTGTTCTATAAGCTTTTTGTACTTTCATAGGCATATCCTTCTGTAGGTTGGGGAAGTTTTCTTCTATGATTTTGTTGAATATGTTTTCTGTACCTTTGAGCTGTATTTCTTCACCTTCTTCTATACCTATTATTTTTAGGTTCAGCCTTTTCACGGTGTCCCATATTTCCTGGATATTTTGTGGTAGGGATTTGTTGGAATTGAGATTTCCTTTGGTTGATGACTGTGTATTCTCTATCTAGTCTTCAACAACTGAGATTCTCTCTTCCATCTCTTGAATTCTATTGGTTATACTCAATACCATGTTCCCTTTTTGGCTAAGGTATACAAGAGTGATGAAAAATAAACTCAGGGAGCATTCAATATTAACTGAAGCTGCCCTCCTGACATTTATTCTGTGTCTCCCTCTTTTCTTTAAACTCCTTAAGCTAGCCTTTCCTTTGGTCCACAGTCCCCCTCTCACATATGAACTGTGTGTTGCCCAGTTGGCTTCGACTGCAGCCCCTCCTCCCAAAGACAGCTTCCCACACCCATGGGAGCCCTTACCTGTTGGGAGGAGTGGATAAGGGTAGGCTGGGGCAGAGGCAAGGAGGAGGGGTGGGAGGAAAAACTGGTTGGAATGTAAAATGAGTTTTAAAGAAAAATTTTAAAAGACTAACATATATTAAATAATCATCTCTTGTTTGGCTTCTCAACATGTATGCATTATGTCTAAGCTGTACAGTGTTCGATGATTTGGAAATATGGCACAGTAAAGGACATTTCCTCTTTAACTGTCTGCATCCCCCTTGGTAATGTTTTCTTATTCAGCATTAATAAATTTCTAAGGTAAAACATTTGTATACTCTACTTCATTCTGTGTGTGGTTAGTACACTTATCAATCGGACATGATGAAATACAGGACTTGGCAGGAGAAGGAAGAGGCAAGGGAGGGGAGAACAAGGGAAAGGAGAAAGATCAGATGAGGCTGAAGAGGAGAGGAGGGCACAGAGGAAGAAGAGGTGAGAAAGGAAAGGAGGAGGAGGAGAAGGGGCATCTGCTACAGAGCTAAATGCCCAAGAACTCCTAGAACTAAAGGAACACAAGCTGTAGACTGCCAAAGAGATTTTTTTTTACAAGCATTCAAAAGTAAATGACTCTAAAGCTATGAAATTTCTCATTATTAGTGAATACCAACACGGCAGAGTGAGTGAGAAGATATTAAAATAAGTCTTTTTGTCTCAGTGTTGCAGGAATGTGAAAGCAGCAGGTTTGGTCACATGATCTGGATTTCCCTCTGCAGGGTGGGAATGTCCACAAATCTTCCTGATTAGTCTGTTGCCATGACACGCAACCAAACTGCTATGTGCTGCTAGACATCAGTTCGGTATCAGTTTGCCAAGAACATTATAGACCACTGTGGGGAGTGCTGCAGTAAGCCATGTTCTTGTGGGTGGACGAAGTAAGGAATTTCAGAGACCAAACTCCCTCGGCTTCCCTCCTTACTTCCTGGCTTTCCTGTTCTCATAATTTCCCAACATCTCTATCCAATTTCTCCCACACTGTACCTCTTTCCTCTTGTTTCATTGTGATCTTTCCACCTAACCCTGTTGCCATCATCAAACCCAGCTGAATCAATTAGGAACTCCCCCTCACCCTCTGACGTCTGTGACTATCTTGCCCTTCACAAGCTCCTTCCCTTCTGCCTGCCAATACACCATTGTTTTTTTCATCTACCTGGCAGTGTCCTGGACCATCCATTCTCCTCAACTCCACAGATGGTCCCATGTGATGACTGCTAGACTTCTGGAAATACGATTGCACAGATCACAGTTCATGTGTGCCCATCCAGACACAGGCTTGCTCCTCCATGTATTTTGGAATGCCTCCCTCTGAGCTGTTGTCTGCCTTCCTTATATTACCCTCATCTTCCTCCTCCTCCTCCTCCTCCTCTGCCTCCTTCTTGTCCTTCTTGTCCTTCTTCTTCTTCTTCTTCTTCTTCTTCTTCTTCTTCTTCTTCTTCTTCTTTATTTTTTATTTTTTTGCTTTTTGAGGCAGGGTCTCTGTGGCTTTGGAGGCTGTCCTGGAACTAGCTCTTTTTTGTAGACCAGGCTGATCTTGAACTCACAGAGTTCCGCCCGCCTCTGCCTCCCGAGTGCTGCTATTAGATGTGCACCACCACCACCCAGCCTAAGGGACCAGCCTCTGCATGGGCCTGGAATCAAACCCAGTCCTCCAGCATGGCAGGCGAGAATTCTACCACTGAACCATCCATGCCATGTCACCTTCCTTCTTTTACCCCCTCACCTTCCTTGTAATACCTCTCATCTTTCTGGTATTACCCCTCACCTTCTTGGTTCTTACCTTTACTGCCTCACCTACCTCCCTCTACAGAAATAGATGTGTCACCTACACACACACACACACACACACACACACACACACACACACACACACAGAGAGAGAGAGAGAGAGAGAGAGAGAGAGAGAGAAACCCATGGAGTTCTTTTTGTTATCCAACTACTCTTGAGCATGAAGCCTACCTTGGAGTGTGATTGATATAACTGATGACATCCTATTGAAGAAAACAGATTTTCCTTTCTCAAGAAACTCTAAGTAGAAAATAGCTTCTTGGGTAGAACTAGGACCCCATGTCCACCTCTCCCTGCCAGTGCTGGGACAGCATCTGGCTTGAACCTGGGTAGTAGGCTTTGTATGTGCTTGGTCTGGTCTTAAACTCATTCCTTAATTTGTATATCCAGTTACCCATTCAATATGTATCATTAAAAGCCTACTACATTAGATATGATAAGTGCTAAGATATTACACAAATGCAATGGTTTTAATGTAAAAGTTTATTTATCATCTTATGTAACAAGACCACAATGTGTATATTGACTACAAAGCCATGTAGGGATCCATGGACCCATTCAGCTTGTGGCACTGACCTCCCAGGACATATCTTCATGTGAATAAGCATAGCTGTATCACTTTTCTGAGAGCATATGAAAAAGAGAAAGAGAATATGGGGCTGCACTCTCTAAGTGGTAAGAACCAGCTCATGAGTAGCTGACATCTCTCTAGCTCACAAGTTATCATGGCACCATGTCTAAAGGCTGTGGTGCAGCTTTCATAGCTGGACCACCCTGTACTGCTATACCCTGTGGCTATGTATAGTACTTTCTTTGTGCTGTAACAAAATACCCAGCAAACAAAATACCTCTTGAGGGAAGGTTATCTGACTCAGAGTTGAGAATATGACAGCTCATCACAAAGGGGAAGAGACAACAGAGTTCAGGGCAGCAAGAGCTTGCATATGCAACTTGACATTGTGGTATATTGGTATTACCATTTCTCTTTGTCCCTGGACCCTAGCCAAGGGGAGTATTAGTGACTGGTCATTTATTTAGAAAGGCATATTTGCAAAACTGATAAAAGGTGTCTTGGCCTTGCAAGTTTGGTAATAGTGATGCAGGTTGAAAAAGAATTCTCATGAAAATTGAAGGATTTTCTTCAACAATATATACTTCTCTTAGGAATATCTAAAACACTTGTGAGGTCTCAATATTTTTTTCTTAGACATTGTAGGATTTTGTGCTATATTTTCTAGTGAAGCTCATGAATACCGAAATGGATTTCATTCTAATTATTCTGCGGTATTTCCAGTCATAGTCAAGTTTCTGAAAACTTTTAGTAGAAAGACACTTTTCATAAGATTTTCCAATTGAATTTTATGGGCTAGAGATATTGCAATTCTTATGGTAATTTCCCCCTGATGTCCAACATTTTTCCACACCAGAGCTCCAGCTGTTTTGACATTCATGTATCTGAAATATTGGTCTAGTGAAACAAGCGTTCCCTTTTAGCAGATCTGCATTGGCCTTCTGGAAATAGAACAACATTTTAAAGTGGCAGGATCTCATAAATGTTTCATGGGAAATAAGAAAAACATGCCATAAAAATCACCAAGCCGTGAGATAAGAAGGAAGAGGAAGGAGTGGGTGATCAATGGAGCCCTTTGGGACAGTTCTGGGCTAAGTTCTTTCAAAGCTTGGGACAGACTTTTGCAAATCATAGCAACTTTCTGACTACAGGTCAGACAAATTTGGAAAGTGCTTTAACCCTTCCTGGGACTATCTTAGCATCAACGTAGCTAACTTCATTATCTCTATGTGTTCTGTACTGGATTCTGTAGCTCAGTGGATTGCAGTCTGAAGTAACTCCTGGCTGTAACTTGGCAAGTGAATTTACTCTCTGTTTCAGGTCCCCTGTTTGTTAAAATGACCTTAATTAGGACTTCACCTGTGCTGCACCAATAGCTATATGACCTTTTGTTTTGTTTTGAGGTTTGAAATATTTTGTTGCAAATTTTATATGGAGGAAAGCATATAGGGCTTATTGAGAATTATAAAGACATTGGACACAAGCCACCCAGTTCAGCAGATGGTTTATTGGATGATTAATTTTTATTGGTAAAAATGATGGCATTACAGGTGATAATCACTGGGTTTGTTTAACTATAGAAATGTACAGACAAATGTGTTGCTGATTGGAGTGGACAATTAAGGAAGAGTGGTAAGAAAAGTAAACCCAAGCTTAGTCTTCAATGGTCTAAGTATTTAATTCCAGGGCAAAGGATAGAATTACAGAGCCTGCTGGTCAGTGGTGGTGCATGCCTTTAATCCCAGCATTTTGGAGGAAGAGCCAGGTGGATCTCTGTGAATTGAGGCTAGCTTGTGCCTAAAAAGTGAGTTCCAGGACAGTCAGAGCTACACAGAGAAGCCCTGTCTTGAAACCCACCCCCCAAAAAAAGAAAAAGAAAAGAATTACAGAGCCCCAGCTACCAAAATAAATAACAAGCACAACACAAGGCAACCCAAGATTAAAGTCAAAATGAATAAGTACAAATGTAGAATTGCTAAAAATGAATTGCTAGTTTCATTGTTACCAATATTTCAGATACATGTATGTCAAACTATGTGTTCCAAAGACCTTCAAAGAAACATGTGTTCAAGTACGTGTGTGTAACATAGGGCTTTCTAAGCCCTATGCTATATACTGTGTGTGTGTGTGTGTGTGTGTGTGTGTGTGTGTGTGAGAGAGAGAGAGAGAGAGAGAGAGAGAGAGAGAGAGAGAGAGAGAGAGAGTATGTCATGTAAGAGGACTTCTTTCTGGGCCCATTATCAGAAACCCAGGGACCTGTGTATGACTGGCCTTTTCCCTCCTGCCTACAAATGCCACCAATGCACCATTATCCAGATGTGTATGGTAAAGAAGAAAATATGCAGAGACCAGAAAAATGATGAGTTAATAGCACACATGAGCTCCATGAAATGAACATGATGACTGGTCAGCAGTGGGAGCACAGTGACACTGTGTTCAGTGTGGATTGCCAGAATGTCTAAGGGACCCAAGGGCCAGGAAATGCTTCTACCTTGAGATGCAGATATCAGAATTGATTCACCCCAAAAAGTACCCCATGTGTTAGAAGACAGTTTTTGTGGGGATGGGATCAAACTGGTAGCTTTTTACACTGTGAACCAACACTGGCTCACACATTACACATATTTTGTTCTCAAGTTGAAAAAGAGCGGGGTGGCATCATACCTGATAGAATTTAGTCTGTTGGGAGGCAGGGTTCGATAAGTGAAATCTCATTATCTATGTAACATTCCAGCCATCATTAGTTTTTTTCTGAGTAAGTTTGGGTGAGTATCAAAACCAGTTCCCAAGGGGTAGAAGAGTCATTATGCTAAAGTCATATGCTGCTAAACACAGCTTCCTGTGAGATGGGGGTGTCATTAATGTTTGCTTAAGCTTCAGGGTGATGAACTCAATAACCCTTGTTTTGCTCAGCATAAAACTGAACCAAGTAAAAGCAGGGGAGACAAACATATGAAATGCATGTTAATAATACCATTTAGTGTTAATATCAAGGTTTGATTTAATAACATGAAATAGCTTTCAAGAATTACATTGACCATACTTCCCTCTTGCATCCCTCTTGTAACTGAGTGTGTCTTTGAGACATACATACCTGACATCCAGCATCATTTGCCATTTTTACTCTAAGGGAACCACTTTGCCTCTGACCATATCCATGTACTTGAATATAAAACTGAGTCCTATATATCAGTGTATATGATAGTTGATGGCAGGGAGGTGGATTCTGCCAGATCTTTAGGGGTGAGGAAGGAGTCTCAGAGACAACTGGAAACATTTCTTGGATCCTGACTTTTCTGGAGCTGTTTTCCTCCGGTGTCACCAAGTGAACTAAATATCATAAAAGATGAAGGTGAGTCTTTTAATAGGCACCATTGGCTACATGGTTAATAAAGCTGAGTAATTAGAACCCTGAAGCCTAAGGCGAATCTTCAGAATAAGTCTTGATCCTATACAAAAAGTCAACATATTTGAGGCAAGAAGAGGATAATCTGCCTTGAGTTACTCAATAGCCAATCAGTGAGCAATTAGTGCATTGTTTAAGTAACTAATTAACCTGAGGATTTTAGTCAGTTTGCCATGTTTCAGTTCATTGTTGTCATGTTTTCGTGCTGAGACTCAGGCTTGACCATGTAGGTGTCTGGGATAAGATACCTAAGCCTGTGACAGCTAAGAAAAACACCAACTGTATGAAGGAGTGCTTACTGCCCGGCAGTCCAGCCAACAGGCTATGTTGCAGAGAAACAGTATCTAAGTGCAATTTTAATTCCCCTTTCTGTCACCCTAGGCAAGTTTGAGCAGCTTTTCATGGAGCCAAAGTACAGTTACAATTTTTTCTACAAATTCATTGTTTTATTTATGGTTTTAGCTAATTTTTCTATAAGATCATTTAATTATCAGAGAACAGGAAGTTGGATGGATAGCAAGGTGGGGAAAGATCTGGAAGGCACTGGGAGAGGGGAAAACATGATCAGAATATATTATATGAAAAACAATTTTTAAAGAAAATTCTCTTTATTTAAAAACCGTTTATGCTAGTTATTTTGTTTGAACATAAGATGAAACTATTTTTTCCAGTTTGGCTTCCCTTCTTTACTTTGGTCTTTCAGCAAAATATTCATTTTTATATCATCAAATGTATTAATAATCATTCATATTATTCCTTTCCCATTACTGGATCCTAGAAAAATTTTCTCACATCTTCTTCTAATATGTACATCCTATCATTTTTAAGAATTTAAATCTGTGGTCTGCTCTATGTCTCTATTTTACAATTAAGTTATTTTTCTCCCAAAATGAAGTTTTCATGATTCTGATGTGTTTTCATGTCACTACATAAAAGCACAAAACAAATGCACCGAGTGTCTTTGGAGCGTCTGGTCTCATCACACCTGCAGTTAAGGGCAAAGAGAGAACATACTCATGCTCACTTGCTTTCAGCTGGTTCCCTTCACTCTCATGCTGTTCTGTGTCCAGTCCTGAAATGGTGTTGTCCACAGTGGGCTGGCTCAATTAACAGTCAAGACAATCCTCCAGGGCACCAAAAAGCACATTAGGGGAAATTTCATTTCTTCAAACTTTGGATCAAATAAATTAAAAGGCAGCCACAAAATTAGAATTACACCACTTCTTTAAAGCATTAGATAATGTAATGATCTTATCCATAATCATCAATGGCTTCAAGATCACAATATGAGACACAACTCAGAAGCACGTCCCTAAAAAGAATAGGTAGCATCACCTGTATCTATTCTTACCACAGCCAAAGCTGATCGAGCTGGAAGTCTAACAACAGAGAACAGAACCACAGTTGTAGAATCATCTGAATTCAAATGGCCATTTTCATCAACAAGCAAACCACAAGAAATGAAAAAGCAGGGAGACTTTAGTTCCCAGGGCTAGTTGTATTTTGGACAACTCTACTCACATGTAGCCAACAAACACAAATTTCATATCTTGGCCATCAAACGGATTACTGTGAGACAAGAAATGTAGGAGAGCAGACAAATTTACTCTATCTGCTGAAAGTTTCCTTGTAGTTCCATGGAGCATCAAGACTTTGAGTTTCCTCCAAGGTGCATATCCTAGCATACTGCTGCTTCATTGTCCTTCAAATGAAACGCAGTGATTAGCGGGAGGTATTACTGTGCTGTGTTTCTCTTCGCCCTTCCATCTGCTGGTTAACCCCAGTAGTGAGGGTGTGTTCATTTCATTACTTGAATCTCCCTTTAGAATGTGGGCATTGTGATACTTGTTTGGATTTAAGTTTGAGTCCTGCCAATTTTGGAATAATAAGAATAGTTTTAGTTACTAAGTTACTTTATGCTGTATATAATGTTTTTATTATATATTATATATTTCACTACATATGATGTATATATGTATAATTTTATTTTTTCTTCAAGATTGACTTTGATGGAAATCCTTTATTTCCCAGCCTAACAACAGGAGTGGAGAAGGATGATTATACTGCAAACACTGCTAATCCTTTCATGCTGGGGCAGATCCAAATTTTAACATTGACTGTGCTAGTCTGTGGTAGGGGATTAGACTGGAAAGGGTCATCTTGATGAAAGGTAGAGGGTATTGATATTTAACTTGTCTAGTTCTTTGCATTTTGCTGGCATAACATTATTTGTCATAGAAGAGTACTCTGTATGGGAATTGTGAGCAGGAAGGAAGCTTAAGGGCATATAGCTCACTGGTATGCATTCTCTAAGTACTGTATCCCTGGATGGTAAGGAGTAGCAACCTGGGCCTTTGTTTCAGTTTTGGAGGAAAATGACCTAACATTGTTGAAGGTTGTTCAGGAGGCTGTAATGAGGAAGTGGCTTGTTGCAGTAGGAGGCATTGTGGGAAAAGCAAGCACTATATAGTAGTGCATAACAATTGGTCTCTTGGGGTGGGCATCAGCAGCATGGAAGAGAAACAGAGGTCTCTAGGGACATATGAGGAATGATGGTCAAAGACCCACTTCTCGTATATAGAAAAGCTATCTGCTGATCCTAGCACCTTTTACACTTTGTCTAATCACTGATTTGGACATATCTGCAATTGGACCAGATTTTCCTGATTTTCACCATTTCTCACACTACCACTGTTACCATAAACAGTTTTAAAAGAAATCAGAATGGGCCACTCCCCATTTGGCTGCACTCTTGTCTACTTTCCTTATTCCAGTCTACCCTTCATACTCCTTTCTTTTCTCAAAGCAGACATCACTAATCAATCAGGGATCTCTTTACTGATGAGCTGGGGTACAGCTTCAGAAGCCTTTATAACCTTGTGTGACGATTAAATGTCAACTTCTCACAGTGTATCGTCATCTGAAAAGAGAATATCAACAGGGGGATTATCTAGATTTTGTTGACATTTGGACGTGTCTATATCAGTTGTCTTGACTGTTAATGATTCTAGCCTACCTTGGGCAGCCCCCTCTCATGGGCTGAGACCTAAACCTGTGGAGGTAAGAAAACTAGCTGAAAGCAGGCAAGCAAAGGCGCATACATTCTCTTTGCTCCTGACTGCAGTTGTGAGCACCTGCTTGAGCTCTGACCACTTTGACTTCCCTGCCACCACCTGGAGTTGTAAACTAAAATAAACCCTCCATCCCCTAGGTTACCTTTGGTCAGGGTGTTTCATTCAAACAAAATGAGGACAGCTCTGAAATCAACCAAGTGGAGTTGGGGCTATATAAACAAAGACTTTATCATCCATTCTTGAATTAATATTTCTGTGTCTTTTATAACAGACCTCTTCCTACTTCCCCTGGCTTTGTTTTGTTTTGGACTCAGAGCATAACATTAGCACAGTCAGTCAACAGAGACTTTCCTTGAACTTTATGAGAGATGAGGTTCTTGCTTCCCTTTGACTCAGTTCCCTTCTGGCATTGCTCCAGCATGACCCCCTCTGGCACCAAGCTCATCATCTGATCACACTTTCACAGAGAGCCTGGCACTTATTTCTCTCCCTGAGAAGATGCAGCTTGCCTACCAGGATCTACAGTAACAGGAGACCCCATATTTGCAGAATACTTTACCATGACAGGGCAGGTCTCATCAGACATGCTCACACAGGACAGGCACACATCTAATTGTGAACCTCTTTCAGATCTAATGTTCTCTTTAGTAGGTAATTAAAGAACATAGATTTTGTTTTCCAAGTCTCTTCTTGGATATTAGTGTCTTACAATCTTAGGATGGTTTTTAGTTGCTTTCTTTAGAAAATAATGTTCTATCCATAAAATCCTTTTGCCTGCACACATTTTTTTCAATTATATTGGTAATTTTGGCTTTAGAGAGTTACCCAAAGGAAGTAAAATGTTAGAAACACACAGTCATATACTTCAAGATGCCTTTTTCTTAAGAAGAGTTGTTTTAGTGCTCTTCATTTTCTAATCCCTTCCTTTTTTCCCCCTGAACAAGGGAAAGAAGTTTAATATACTACACCTGTTCCTTAATGATAAATTGGTGAAATCACATTTCCTGTGGTGTTCTAAATAGTAACTTTTTTATAAAGACAAAAAACAAAGAAACAAACAAAGCACCACATCACACTTTTAACTAGAACCTCTCATGAACTTGAAAAAAGGAGAACTTATCAGACAGATTAATGAAATCTTTCCGTTTCTCCCCTGTCTGGCCCACCAGTGTTCATATCCATCCATAGTCGGAATATAATGTGTCAGGTGGTACACAAAGGAGAGCATTTCCAGGTTGTCTCCATTTCTTCATGAAAAAGGGAATGGCAGGTTTTACATTAGCCTGCAACACCAGTAGATGTCTAATGATGCCATCACATGTGTCTTTGTCTCTGCTTCTACTCTCTATTTATTCATCCTTCTGGGTGATTTTTTTCTTCTACACAGCCCTCACAGAGTCAATGCCTGTGCTATGGACCCTACTACACAGGAAAGGGAAAAGAGTTAAAATTAGAATTTCTTTCTACCTTTTTTATTGTCCCTTTTGCTTTCAAAGACATTTGAGGGTCATGATTGGAGTGGCTTGTGCAGCTCTAGCTGTCTTCTGGCACCTTGTCATGTCTATAATTCAAGGTACTAACCTCCGGGGAATGTTGTTAAAACAGAAAGTTACTGCTCAAGAAAAGTATTATCTTTAGGAGGACAGATCTATAGACAAAATGCTGCAAAGGCCAAGTATGTGTTCTTCAGGGAGGCAAGCAGATGGAGGGTATGTCAGAGACAGGGGAGCGAAAATGGAGGCTTCCTAGCCATCACTCCTATTTCTGAGAGGACAGTGGCTGTAGTATAACCAAGAGTCAATGAAGGTGATCTGGCATGCAGTAGTTAAGTTCAATGGCTAGATTTATGTCAGTAAAGCAGTAAATGATCACAAACACACTTCATTTTCCTTCATGACTCAACCTTGCTCATGGTCCAATGGCCTGTATCATAATGCCTTTCTATGTAAATTTACCTTTTTATTTGACTCATTTGTCATTGAGAGATCCACATAGGTTGAGGGCCAGGGATCAGAAGCCAGGTAAAGAATTAAAAAATCTTGGTTAAAGGCAGCTGGTGCCTCTTAAACACACTGAAATTGAGTTCACTACAGCGTGTGAATCTTGTTTGCCATGACAAAAGCAAGGTGAATGACAAACATGTAAAGAGTCTCCATGCTAAGGTTGGGAGGAATGGAAATCTATTTTAGATTCTTTTCCAGAGTAAAATTGGAAAATTTGATCTCACAGAACCTTGAGGAAGAAAACAGTAAAATATTGGTTTATTAGGAAAAGGTTATATTGGCCATTGGACAAAGACTAGATATGACTTGTCAAGTCTATTCAAAGTGTGAAGGACTTACATGTTGACTGACACATAGAACAGAATTTCTGGAGAGCAGGACATGCCACAGATTGCACACTGCTTCATAGCCACCAATAAGGCATACCAACATACAGTAGGTATTCAAGAAATATTTGTGGGCTAGGCCTGGTGATACAGCCCTGTAGTCTAAGATATTCAAGAAACTGAGGGAGGAAGATGGCAAATTCTAGGCCTCCTTTCTCTAGAGAGTGGCTTCGAGGTCACCATGAACAACTTAGTGAGACACTATCTAAAAGCAAAAAAAAAAAAAAAATGGGGGGCTGGGGAGACATCTCAGTGATAAAGTTGTTGTCAAGCATGCTAGGGAGCCCTGGTTTCACTCCAAAGTAACTCTCTCTCTCTCTCTCTCTCTCTCTCTCTCTCTCTCTCTCTCTCTCTCTCTCTCTCTCTCTCTCTCTCTCAGAGCACTTGAGCTTGTTGACTAAACAGATGAATAACAAACTCAGATAGTATCTGATTCCCAGTAACTTTAGGTAAATAGTTACAGGAAGGAGAAGTAGAAGGTAAGACTGAATAACAGAAAGCATTCCATTCTACTGTTTCTCCAAGATCAGTGGACCAATGATACAAAGTGGAAGCCAGTTATAGGTACTCCCAGGGTTCTCCCACTTAGCTTGGCGGTACTAAGGCTTCCTTTCAAACCAAAGTATGACTCTGTGAAAACACTACATGTTTGATGTGGACGTCTTTTTTAACATCAGTTTAAAGGAGGGAGATTTTTGTTATTCAAACAGGGAAATGGTTTTAGATTTCTTTGAACATTTTTAGAATTTAAAAGAATTTCCTATGCATGAATAAAATCAGGTTTCCATCAAAAGGCTTTTGAGTAAAACTCTATACTTCTCTCCATAAAACAAAACAAATATTTTTCAGAGTAATATTCTCTTACACAAAAGATTCTCACAAATCATTAGATCATTCTGTGTGAGGGAAATAAAATTCAAAATTATTCAGTAAAATATTTTTCTTTCATTTTTTATTGCAACTGTGAATAAAAAGCATTAAAGAGGATGGATGGCTATACAGATGAAAGTCAGCCTGCCCAACATAAAGAAAAGAAAATCTTTTAATGTTTTGGTCACAAACGTTGACAATGATAAATCACTTTTCAACAGCTGCAGACAGCTGTTAAAGTCTGGAGCCTACGATGCTTAATTGGGGAAGTGTGTTAAAGTTAAGGGGCCAGCATCCTGTTAGGTTATGTGAGGCTGTTTCCCAGCAGAGTCATAACAATGCATTCCAAGAGTTAGGAAAGAACATACTACTTTTTGCACACAATGTATGCACAGAAGTACATAGATGTCTCTACACATGCACACATACGGACACATGTCTGAAACAGGGGGAAGGGTACAACTAAGGCTCCTTTAAACTGATGTTTTGTCAATAAGATTCAGGGATTTTTTATCTCATATATTTGAACCAGGTTGCTCCTGAGTGTCTCAACAAGGCTTTTATTCAACCAAATGAAGTTACCTGGGTTTATGTCATTTAACAGTGACTCACAGCCTTGTTCAAGTCAGAAGTAGAAGAAAAAAAGAACGTAGAAATGTTCATATTAAGTTGATTAAGTCAATTTAGTTTCACCCTGGAAATGTCTGGGCAGTGAAATATTCTGCTATGTTTAGGGATTGCTTGGTCCCAAGTCTGTCTTCATTAAGGTATTTCAAATTAGTTCTCAGCCATATTATTCAAGGCTCAAATTTGCTGACATAGTATTCATCTTGAACAGCCTTTGTTTGTTGAACGTGTGCCCCACCCCCACCCACAGTATTTTCTTCAGCAGCAAGCTCCTCTACATAGGAGTGTGTTTGTATTCTGCTGGGCTCTGGTGGTTCTATTTTACTTTTGCCATGAGTACTAAGTGCGGTGAAGTTAAGCATCATATGTCGGTGTGAGGAAGGGTATTTCCCATTGAGTAGCTGTCAATAGGTCATTTCTCCTGTGTAAACCTCCTGACATTCAGGAAAGGGAGTAGTTCTGTTTCACACTCCTCAGCAAAGGTGATGTCTGGGAATTGTTTTCTGAGTAATTTGCTGTTACACAATTCATCATTTTTATTGGTAATAAGGCAGATGTCACCAATGGTAGAGTTTGTCCAAGGCTGGCTCTGAAATCTCTTTTCAGACATTATGCTCCCAATCAGGCAGAAAATTGTCGTCAGTGATGGCAGATTGAAAGATCAAATTGCAGCATCCAAGGACTGTTTATGGCTTTTCCAGCTCTGCACAGAGGGGGTGGTGGAAAGCAGTCTCCCACTTAGGATGCATCTGGAAATACTGTTCCTGTTTGCTAGTGGGCACAGTGTTGGGAGAAAAGTCTAACATTATGTTGCATAAAGTGTTATTTTGTGAGGAGCATGGGTTGGGATTGCATATAGAAAAACAATAGAATTTACCTGTCACTAATAGGTCTGCATACAAATTTTCTCCCTGAAGCATTTCAGCCTAGATAGATAGATGGCCTTAAGTTAGGGCTCTCTATTGCTAATTTTGTTTGTTTGTTTGTTTGTTTTATTATTTTTTTGTTAGTTCAAATTAGGAACAAGCTTGTTTCACATGCCTCCCAGACAGCATCTGGGGTCGATGTGTTCCCCCTTGTTCAGGCCAGCTATTTCTGTGGGTTTCACCAACCTGGTACTGACCCCTTTGATCTTCATTCCTCCCTCTCTTCAACTAAGTTCCAGAGTTCAGTTCAGAATATATCTGTGGATGTCTGTCTCTGCTTCCATCAGCCACTGGATGAGGGCTCTAGGATGGCATAAAAAGTAGTCATCAATCTCATTTTAGGGGAAAGGTGTTTAGGTTATCCTCTCCACCATTGCCTGGATTGTCAGTTCATGTCATCCTTGTAGGTCTCTGGAAATCTCCCTAGTGCCAGATCTCTCCTCGGACCTATAATGGCTCCCTCTAATATGGTATCTCTCATCCTGCTCTCTCTCCTCTATTCTTCCCCCAACTCAATATTTCTGCTCCTCCATTTCCTCCCCTCCACTCCTCTTCGTCTGCTCTCATTCTGGCAGCTCCTTCTCCCCTACCCTCATGCTCCCAATTATCTCAGGGTTCCTGCCTCTTCCCATTCCTGGGTTCCATTCCTTTATCCTTTAGAGTCCTTCATGTTTGCTAGTTTCTTTGATGCAGAGGATTATACACTGATAATCCTTTGCTCTGTGTCTAAAATTCATATATGAATGAGTACATACTATGTTTGTCTTTTTGTGACTGGGTTACCTCACCCAGGATGGTTTCTTCTAGTTCCATCCATTTGCCTGCGAATTTCAAGATTCCATTGCTTTTTTTCTGCTGAGTAGTACTCCATTGTATAAATGTACCACATTTTCTCTATCCATTCTTCTATTGAGGGGCATCTAGGTTGCTTCCAGGTTCTGGCTATTATAAACAATGCTGCTATGAACATGGTCAAACATATGTCCTTGTTGTATGAATGTGCATTATTTGGGTATATACCCAAGAGAGGAATGGCTGGATTTTGAGGTAGACTGATTCCCATTTTTCTTTCTACTGCTAATTTTAATTAGAGACAGGTTTCTCATTTTGTTCAGATCTACACCACAGGTCCCTCTTAATGAGCAAAACAACAAGCACAATATTGTTTGTGTATTGCAGAAGTTGGAAATGGCTCCCCCCTCAAATTTGGAAGAAGTTGGTGTTAATCTGTTATAAACTTCAAGTTCTGATCATCTACAAATACTAAGGGACTTTTATACCATTGCTCAAATAATGAACAGCTGTGGAGAGGGGTGATAAATTTCATGGGTTTGTCACAGGAGTGGGAAAAGGTTCTCATTAAGAATATAAACAAGCCATACATTTTCTGATTGCCTTATTATTTATGGGGTGAATATGTCTTTGTAAAGTTAGTGCCAACTAACTGCTATAGAGAGAGTCACCTTAACATGGGAGACCTGACAAAATGGAAGCTATTCTCCCTCACATCACAGTCCAAGGTGGGCTATTCCTAGCTAGGTGAGTATAAACCCAAGTGGTGGCACAGGGCTCAAGTTGTGTATCAATCCTGTGCCCACATTTTTACCAATTTGTGCTTCTCAGAGCAGCCTTAGAGGATGGTATCCTTTGAAAAGGGGAGGGAAAGGTAGTGTTTGGGATGCACAATTCATTCACCCAATGCCTTTGGATAGAACCCAGTCACACATGTTGCTTTACATTCAAAGAATGTTGGGAAATATACTACCTGTCAGGGCAGCTAGTTCTCAGCAACATCATACCACAAGGGAAACCTCACACCCTGAAGGAAACTTCCATGTGAGCTAGTCATGTTGATTGTGTCTCTTCACTGCTCCCTTCCTTTCTACACAGTACTTGTTTATTTGTTTTAAGGATCACAAAGTAGCATAATATTTCTGGAAAATAAAGTGGAAGGAAAGGAAAGAAAATTTTTATGTTTAGAAGCTTGCTAGAAGTTTCCAAGAAATAGTCCTTTGGCTTCTTTGGCTTCTGAGGAAGTCAGCTTATTAGTGACCAAGATTGACTACTGAAATGAGCTCAAATAATGAACATGACCAAGCCCCTCTCTGTGGTCCTCTGCACTATGGTTCAGCAGTGATGCTGAGAGATCACAACTAGACTCACAATCCTCCTTAGTGTTCAAACACATAGCACAGAGTACGTGCCACGTAAGTCTTTGAATGGTTATCTGTGTCTGTGTGTAAGATGAGGGAGCTGTGGGACTGAGAACCGGAGCTTGGTTCCTGATAAGTCCACTTCCAAGAATAGATCATAATAAAGCCAGGCAGTGGTGGTGAACACCATTAATTACAGCCCTCAGGAGCAGAGACAGATGGATATCTGAATTCAAGGTCAGCCTGGTCTATATAGGATGGCCAGGGCTACAGTGAGAAGCTCAGACATAAAAACAAAAAAATAAAAACAATAAGAAATTAATTAAGATATTTCTTAAATATAATCATGTAAAAACTGAAGTATGTAACAATCCCAATTTAAAATTATCACAAATATACATCCATGCTAGGAGGGTCCAATAGCAAGGAGGAAAGTTTCATAAATAAAAGCAGTACATTTTAATTCCACACATGACATTGTTAGTAAGGCAAAAATAATGGAGAAGGAACAATTAGAAAGATGTTTCTAAGTGATAAACGGTGATAGCAGCAATAATTATAAGATGTCCAGTATATAATAAAGTATTCAAACTTAAATAGTTATAAGACATCCAGTATATAATAAAGCATTCAAAGTTTAAGTACACTATTCACACAACATAAAGGCAAGCAATTCAAGAAACTAAAATATAACTATGGCAGAAAGAGGAAAGGATGCCATTGATTCTAAAGTGTCCAACGTGGAAGAGGGAAGAAGTAAGATCGAGGAAATGGAAAACCGTCCAAAGAGAATAGAAGATATCAGTGCTTCTACCCCATAATATAAAAAGGAAGAGACATTTAAAATACCTTAAAAACACAAATGGGGGCTGGTTAGATGGCTCCATGTATAAAGGCACCTGCTGCCGACGGAACAATCTGAATTTAATCTCTGAGTTTCACATGGTGGAAAGAGAACCAATTTCCAAAGGTAGTGCAACTTCCACATGCTTGACATGGTCTGTGTGCCCCTGACCCTCTATATACCCATAAAGAAATGTATAAATGAATAAATAAAATAAACTTACTTAGAAAAAATTTAAAATACAAACGCAAGGTAAACACTTTTTTTAAAAAAAAAACAAGTAGAAACTATTGTATGTTGGAAATAACTTGACCAGATCAAGGTTGAAGATAATTGACTATGTCTTTGAGAAACATTCAGTCAAGTCAGGGAAGAATCAGTATTGTATAACTTGTAATGAAATGAAAATACCACTCAGAACAAGACAAGCAGAAAGAGTAAAACATGAAATCAGCTTGCACTCACCAACACTGAGGGTCTACACTAACCAAGGACAGATCTAGCTGTGTTTGTGTCTGCTTGCAAAAAAGCCAGCACTGAAGATTAGTGAAGCAAAAGGATTAGCCATTCCAGGCCAGTCTGAGCTACATAATCTGATCTATGTCTCAAAAAGGTGAACGCAAAACAAAACAGCATCACTGAAATACTGATAGCGGTGACAGTAGCAACAGTACTGTCAAGAATGGTCTTGAGTACTTACTTACTTCCTTTGGTGTGCTCATGAAGAGCACAAAAGTATTGTCATCCCCTTCTTTGGTATGTCCTTAGCAACAAATCAGAAACAAATGACTTATGTTGCTTTCTGGAGGACCACACACTTCTATCCATGATGATTATCATCTTTTGCCTAAAGCATGCATGACTGGAAGGCTTTTGAATTTCAGATACATTTGTATTTTAATGTATTTGTAGCTACATAATGAGACACTTTGGGAATGAGACCCAAGTCTAAAAATGAAATCAATTTGATTTACACTCAACTTTGTACACCACCAGAAATCATTTCATAAAACATTTTCTGTGTACCTGATTTCAACTCTAACCTCTTACATAGAGTCAGGTACAGATATGTCTACTTATGACCTCATGAAGGTGTTTGGAATCTGTCAGAGTATCTAAGATTTTAGACTTCCAGATTAGGGATGCTCTACCAGGATTTGACTTCTTAACTGCCTTGCTTTCCTGAAAGCCCTTACCTAGACTGTAATGTAGTTTGTATGGTGTGGTGATGTGGTTAGTATCTATCTATCTATCTATCTATCTATCTATCTATCTATCTATCTATCTATCTATCTATCTATCTCACTAGACTGAGTGCTGAGTAAGGATTTCTTGACTTTTCAAACATTATCTCTGGTATGTAATGACTCCTAATAACAATTAAATGTGATTGTGTATGGACATTAAGTATCTTTCTGCACTGCCTTAAGACAAGGTGTTTCTCTAGATTGGAAGCTTGTCATTTTGGCTAGACTGGCTGGCCAGCAAGCTCTCAGTATCTGCATGCCTTTGTCCTCGGTGATGGGCTTCTAGACACACACAGTCATGCCAAGCTTTCCCGTGGTGGGTGCTGGGGATTTGAACTCAAGTCTTCATGCTTGCATAGCAAATGGTCCTACCCACTGAACCATCTCTTCAGACCCCTAAGAAATGCTTCTTAGCAAAGGAGTGATGTAAGAGTTTGAAGAAGCTCTTATTTCCTCTTTAAGACCCTTCTTGTCTCTGAGATCCTGAATTCATGTGGCTTTCTGTGGGGTACACCCCTTGCTTTGCCAGATTAGGCCAATTCTGCTTTTATTTGCTCTTTTGGTTCGTGTTCTTTCATTACTCTCTACAAGTTTCAGCTTTATATTTGTTTTTGGATTTATTTGCTTACTGTTTCTTCCTGCAGGATGTCTGTAAGTTGTAGGAGTATAATTTATATTACTGTTTTCACTTGGCAGAGTGACCACTATATTTGGTTCTTAATTAATGAAGTTAATCAAGATGTACATGATTCAGAAAGTAGTCTGAAGGAACAAATGAATGGATATATGGATTAAAAGTGGTCCTTTAAAATTGGTATGGTAGGGACTGGAGAGATGGCTCAGTGGTTAAAAGCACTGACTGCTCTTCCAGAGAACCCGGGTTTAATGCCCAACACCCACATGGCAGCTCACAGCTATCCAACTGTCCAACTGTCTGTAACTCCAGTACCAGGGGCTCTGATGCCAATGTACATAAAATAAAGTTAAGTAAATTATTTTTCAAAAATTGGTATCATAGCTGGGCCATGGTGCTGCATGTCTTTAATCCCAGTACTCAGGAGGCAGGTGGATATCTGGGAGTTGAAGGCTGGCCTGGTCTACAGAGAGAGTTCCAGGACAGCCAAGGCTACACAAAGAAACTCTGTCTCAAAAAAAGTGGTATGGTAATGAAAAAATTACAAATAACAGAATGAAAACAGTATATAAAAATAATTTTCTTAGTTACAAGTTAAGTCAAGATGCCCAGAAGATTGCCAATGGTTTAAAGCCCAATGACAGCTGTGTGTTCCTACTGTAACCCCAGCACCTTGTATGGAGATAGAGGATTGCTGTGAGTTTTATGCGGGTCCTGGTAACACAAAGAGACCCTGTCTCAACAAAATTAAAAACAAAGAGAGAAAACAAGAAAAATGAAAAAGAAATCCCAATTCCGAGTCCCACAAAGATTTGTTAGAGGAGTGGCTCAAACACTGAGAAATCATTAAAGACTTAAAGCACGTTTGGAAAGAATGTGAGTCAGAAAAGGAAGTAAGCCCTTGAAGACGAATTGGTGAGGAAAATGCTCAGTGGACCAAAGTAATTGAACTTCAGAAATCTGAACAAGCAAGGGCACTCTTCACATTCCAAAAACCTTCTACTGTGAGAGGCTTGAGTAGTAGAGGCTTGGGGGGTGGTTCTGAGCCTCCCACAAGAAGAGTAATAATGAGAGAAGCAGGGCTGGGTCCTTCCATTACAGTGAGGGTAAGTATTTGACGCTAGTGTTTCCAGCCGTGGACCAGCATTGCACACTGTGTCCTTGTGAAAAATCTATGAAAGTAGATCTTTTTACTGAGGTGGAATAACTCAAGGAAGTCAAGACAGTACGTGTAGGACAAAGGCTTTTGTTTTTACGAGCACCTTCAACTTTCATGCTGAGTAACAAAGGGAACGGGACAGAGAGTGTTTTCAGTGGAAGTCTTCCATTCATTAGCTGTGGATTTTCTCTGCACTCAAGCATGAGATTTGCTTACCCTATAACACCAGTAACTTCAAACTAAAGGAGAAATAATAGCATCCAATGGAGACTTATGTTTTTCATTTGGGTTAAAGAATTATAAACCAAATATCTAACAGAAAGTTCATACTGTGAAACCAGAAACAGGAGGACTGGGGAAGCTGCTCCTTCTCATCCTGGAATCTCCAGTTATCTTTGGTGAGCTGGCTAATGATGCAATGCTGAATTGTTACTTGGTGAAGTGGCTCCCTTCTTTCATTCAGCATTGGCAGGTGTTAACTGAGAGTCTGCTGGTGAGGGTGCCACCTCAGAGGCTGGGTGCCACAAGAACTTTGAACAGGAAAGTTACTTTCACAAGGCCCATAAATGCATCTTTTATTGATTTACTAGAACAAAACTGGACCTGGCAAACTTTTGTCAATATTTATTGCATCCTAATATAATCAGTCCTTGGGACAGAACATAACTTAGCCAGAGTGAATGGCATTTGCTCACACAATACAATCATATAGGAGACTCATATAGAAGACTCATTTCCTATATGAAGCTCTGGCTCTTTATGAGAAGTGAATACCTCAGATTTATCTCAGGAGACTTATGACAAATGGTTTATATACTATTTGGCATTTAGGAGAATCTCATAAATGTTGTCAGGAAATTTTTACTTTCTTTATCTTAAACATGATAAGAAATACCAAAAGCCTGTGTCTTCTAGTCCAGTTTTCCAGACTGGTGTGACCATATGTGTTGGCTCACACAGTTTTATTAACATACCACAGGTATCTAGATGTATGTCTGTGTATATACACAATTATATTATACATATCACAAAATCTACCAATAAAGACATTAAATGAAGTCATTAAAGTAAGTATAATAGACCTCACAATAACCCCCATATCTCAATGAATCAAGGAGGGCATGCCATCTGGGCATTTTATATTAGCTCTGCCTGGGCACATTACTTCAATGTAGAGTATCATAGAATTGTTTTAAGGTCAATAAGTAAATGATTTTTTTAAGATCACATAGATTGTATCAATATCTCAATCAATGTAAGCTATCGAGTGCTGTTTGCTTCTGAGTTTTCTGTCTTTCAAAGCTGTGGTAATTAGCACACAGTACCAGGGAATGAACTAAAACATGATTTGGAATCCAGTCAACTGCTCCCACCTTCATTTGCTCTAAAACAGGAGGAGATATTCCTGAACAAATAAACTCCCCACTGAGTTTTAAACATGGGGTTAGTTTCTAGGGGTACTCCACAGGAACTCACTGTCCACTGGGAAAAGGCATCTGAGTCGATAAAACAGGAGCTTGCCTTACTAGGATCTTGTCCTGGGGAGCCTCCCCTGTCCAACCCCCCCCCCAAAAAAACCAAAACCAAACCAAAACAAAACAAAAAAACCAATTCCATCAGAAGTTAGGAAAAGTCCAAAAGTTCATGCCATGAGCTGACTGCAAGGACCTTAAAGGGATTTTGCAAGTATTTTTCATCAATTATCAACAAGTAACACACCTTTTGTACTTGATTTACTAAATAAGATCTTATCAACCTATTTGCCTTTTATTGTGAGTAAAAGTTTTGAATTTATTTTTCTGCTACAAAGATCCCTGTATGGTTGATGGAATGGTAACAACCAATTTAAAAATTGTCTATCAAAATAAAAATAAATAAATACCAAGAATTTGTCTTTCTGGTTTCTAAGTAACATTAGGACAATAAAGGAAAAGTCAAGTAGGAAGGAGTGTTAAAAGTGTGATCAGCTCATCTTTTTGACACAGGACTTTGCATAGCAGAGATCTGCCATAGAATCAGTGGGAATTTATTTTCAGAAATCTATAAATGGCTCTTATTATCAGGAGCTTAAGCCCTAGAGCCCATGGTTTAGCCATAACAGTATTGAAATAAGATTGTGCTAATGTTAGCATAAATGTCAGTATTTCACTTAGGTGTCTTGTAAGTGAAAAGTACATTTGCATAATTTCCTCCTGCGGGGGCAGGGGATAAAATGGTCTTGTATTAAATTATCAAAGTTGCCTTTTACACTCTACTTGAGTAACAGGATACTAAGATGAACTTAAAAGAAAAATAATTCTTTATCTTCTTGATTTTAGTGACAGGGGCATCCTAGGGGTCCCTATATGCAGCATATCCCCAGGTTAGATCCTGAGAACAACAGGCTTGTTCACTTCAAGCCCTCTGATTCCCACCCCTGCATTCCTCTTGAAACAACTCCAAGTGCCTTTTCACTCAACACCTCCTAGAGAAAATGATTTTCTTTTGTCTAAAACTGTCTAGACAGATCGTGTGTGTTTTTTGTGGTGGGTGTTTCCAGATCACTTTTTTTATTATTTGCATCATAGTTAAGTCTGTATTAATTGGATGCATGCCAGATCTTACTAAAGAGGTTAACAATTGCTAGTATATGTCCATGTCTTTGGATGTTTGATCATCCATTATCTGTGGTACCTGAACATCACAAGTGTCATGTGAATAAAATATTTTGTTTGGCTCCTGAAAGCTCTCTGGCTATGTGACTGTGCTAACCATTCACAGCAAACTTCTGCTACTAACTTCATAATGAAAGCTGGAAGCCTCCTTGCTGTCTTGTTTTCAACACAATCATTACACCAAGTTGTATTCACAAAGAGAGTAGCAAGGATTCCTTCAGCTCAGCTATTAGCAGATACTTCAGGTAGTCCTATAAACTCCCTGGCAATCTGAATCTATTTCTGGGTCCTGTTGATTGGGTAATGAAGAAACACAGTTCAGAGTTCAGAAGTGGTTCTGTTTGTATTCACATATGTTTGTTTACATAGGTGTTAGTGTGCTTTGGTGTGTAGGTTAATATATATATATATATGTGTGTGTGTGTGTGTGTGTGTGTGTGTGTGTGTCTTTAGTGTGTTTATTGGTGTAAGCACTAGTATTGTTGTGTGTATTTCTGTGTGTTACTATATGGACTATTCTCATTAGTGTGTGTGCTGATGTGTGCTAGAGTATATGTATTAGTATGTATATTGGTGTGTATTGGTGTATGTTGTGGTGTATATGTGGTAGTTTTGTGTTCATCAACTTATCATACTCTCTGTGTTGCTCTGTGTTTTGATGCCTCTGATAATGTGTTTGTATTACCATCGTTATTACTCTGTATGCTGAGGGCTTGTTAGCACATATGCTTACATTCATTGCTATATATTGGTATGTGTATATATTTTACTTCATGTGTTTTATATGTGTGCATATTGTTGTGTCTATATTGGTGTTTATGTCAGTGTATATATGTGTGTCCATATCACAGAACCAGGAGCCAGGATAAATTGACAAGTAGAATGGGGATTTTTTTTTCTTTTTCTTTTTAATTAACGTAATTTTTATTGATTCTTCAGGAATTTAACATCACGTACCCCAACCCCACTGATTTCCTAGTTGCTCCATATCTGCCCTTCACCCTGTAGTGTCTCCCTGCAAAGGGAAACTAAAAAGGAAATAATAAAAATAAGATAAAAATTAAAAATACAAATAAGATTAAACAAAAATCAGGCAACTTATTGAACACATTAACATAAGAAAGTTCTGTTCTGTGCTCCACCCTACCCCATAAAGGTGCTGGCTGGACCTCTAAAGACCTGGAGCAAAGAACAAGTTGGAAAAAGAACAGAAGATTGAGTGAGAGGATATGCGCACAGTGAGGAGAGCTTGAGACCTCGATAGGAAGAGGAAAGAGACGTGGGGAGTGCGAGAAGAGACAAAGGAAGAAAGGAAAGGAGAAAGGAAAGACAGGGCACTACTGAGACTCTAATGGAGGAGGGAGCAAAGCAGCAGAATCAGCTGGGACAAGCCCAGCCGCCCCACAGGAACCATTACCACAGAGTGCCATGAGGAAAAATGATATAAAGGTCAAGTTCAACCACAGAGGCTGAAATCCATCTTACCTTGGGTGTCTGTTTCACTCTTTTCTTGAGGGCCACTAATGGTCAGACTGATGAAGGACAGTGTGTAGACCAAGGCCCCTGAAAGCATCTAAGCTGTGTGGTGATTCTTAGGAGTTGACAGCATCCTCCTGTCAGCACAGCATCCCCAGGAAATAACAAGGAGAAACATCTGCCCCTGGGACTATGTATGGGCAGGTGGCAGAGTCAGAGAGGGGAATAGCATCATAACCTTCTTATGTATTGAATGTCACTGTAGCTGTGGGTAGCTTGTTGTGCTTTCACACTGAGATTGCACAGAAGGCATATTCTTGTGATACACACTGGTGAAGATCTTAGCCATGTGCTCATCTATATAGCAAGTCTGTATGAGAACCTCACCTTGCAAAATCGGATAATCATATTTAAAGATAAGGGAGACTTAGAGAGAGAAATAAGGAATGTATCTGCCAGGGTGAATATTCACTACAAACATGGGAGGTGTTTAGAATTAAGTCACAGTAGAGTAATGAACCCCCCAAATATGGAAGGATTTTCAAGAGTTGAAAAAAATGCAAAGACCTCCAAAGCATGCTGTCCCTTCAGACTCCCCCTTCCTTCTCCTCATCCCCCATGTCCATCATCTCCCCTCAGTGGTCCCTAACTGGCTATTTGTCTGTTTCCACACTACTGCATCACAGAACAGCAGCCCACTTGCCTTGAAAAGATAATATCTCACACATATGGGCCTGCCTTTGATCTCTGTGGTCGAGCTAGGGGTCAGAGGCCCTCCTTCTCCAGACCCTCACTTCAAATGATTCCTTTCATTTATTGAGAAACCAAACATTAAAAGGGCAAAGGAGGGAAAATAAAAGCCATGATTTAATAGCAGTTGATGTGTTCGACCTATTTGGGGTTGGGTTTTATTCTCTTCGGGTCACATCTAATCGTCATTCCTCACTGGTCCCCTGTCCTCCTGTCCCACCACTTGTTTGTTTTGCAGCCCTCAGACAAATTGGCACTCCAAGAGATCTTCTCCCCTGCAACTCATCACAGGCCATCTTGCCTTTCTAAAAGATAGCATTCAAGACTTAGTTCACTGTCTCTTGCAAGCAGCATGGAAGACAGAAAGCACAGTGATATGGCAAGTGCTCATCAATTTAGTTTTGAGCTGGGTACGTGGGAGAAAAAGAATTTTATAATATTGTTCTCCTTTGTGAATTAATAAAAGGACCATCCTAACCTAAGGAGAGGCTTCAGATTTAAAAATGCAAATTTTGATGTAAACTTCTGTGAGTGACCTGGCAAGGTCATTCCTGCTTCAGGCAGCCTCATGGTGTTAAACCCCACTGTGTAATCACAGGGATGCCCACATAAACTGAGGCTTTTCTATGCACTGGGCTTCGGAAAGTGTGCATATAATGTATTTTTCAGGTCATGTAAGCCCATGAGGCAGGTGTCATTATTCTTCTTAATTAAATGGGAGGCTGTTAATCAGCACCATCCACTTACATATGTGAGTCCTTTGGATGAGTTTTATTAAAAGATTTAGAAATCATCAGGAGACTCTCCCTGATACCTAGCTTTCACAGTGCCCAAAAGTGCTATGTAGGCAAGAGAAGACATCAAGGGTCTTGCCCAGTTCTGAACCCTGCGTTCTATCATACTGACCTGCCAGTATGCAATAGCCGCAATAATATTTATAGAATAACCAGTCATTTTGTGATTGGACTGAGGCCTGCTCTATAGAAGGAGTTTCATATTTGGTAACTATAAACATGGTCAAAATCATGTCTAGGGAAGTCAGCCCTAGGGAGAACTTATTTAGTTCTTACTAAGTGGTCATATTGTCAAACTGTTTCTGAATATTTATGCTTATTGTCATAGATATGTGCTTCTCTCAACCTTGATCAGAGAAGTTTCTCATTGTAGTGGAGAGTGGTTAATGCACAGACTCACAACTGTTGATTGAAAGTGCTGAAAGTTAGCAATTGTGAGTAATCTATCATAGCTGGAGCATCTCTATCAGTCTGGCCCACCTCAACCCCAGGACTCAGGGAACAATAAGGAAGAAGAGGCAGAACAATATACAAGAGCCATAGGAAGGAGAAGAACCCTTTGAAATGCTGTATTCTGCACATGATGTGGCTGTTACACACATGAACTTGCAGCAGCTGTGGTTGCCCATGCATGGCCCACACAAGACTAAGCCACTTTGAAATTTCCAGCATGGATCGGGGAGCTGCTACCAAGACTCCATTCCTAGCCAAGGGGCTATTGGTAGTCGATGGCTGCTGAGAAAGGAGTCACTTTTCTGTATGTGTGTGCTGTGGTGGTGGTCACTGTAGATAGCTTAAGCCCCAGTAGATTGTTCCATGCCATACACATATAGGCATCACTAATTAGACTCCATGGATTTAAAAGAAAGTAAAATAATGAAATGAAGTTTCAAGTGACATGTGTTAGCAAAGTCCTGACAGAATTCAAAGGGAGGTAGGGGTGGATATGATAAAGATACATTATGTGCATGTATTGTAAATTTTCAATGAATAATTGAAAAGTATCATTTTTAAAGAGAGAGGATGTTGTGCAACACTGTAAAACTTAAAATGAAAGTGCTGAAATGCTCAACTCAGGATCACAATGCTTAGATTACGGTAATTCTGCTTTCCTTACTTATTAAAAGTGGAAACAGCCTTGCCAGGCTCTCTGGATTAAGACATATGAAGTTAAACACTGACCCTAGCCATGTGTTATGGGCAACTCTTGTCATGGGAAGATAACAGAGTCTTGTACATACCAAGAGATTTCCAGGTTCTTCTATCCCACAAAAGTAACTTTGGCAGGGACATGTGGGCAGTGCTAGAAGCAGGGACAGTTCCTTAAGAAATTCATTCCAAGGAAGGAAGTGAAAGGGAGCTAGGAGAAATATCAAAAGCAATGTCTGCTGTTCCCAGACATTGTACGTCATTTGTATTGTACCTGCTAATTTTTGTGCATGCTACACATTGTCATGGAAAGTGTTTCCAGTATGTCTGTCCGATAACTGTTTTATTTTCAGATGCTGATTTTGGTCTCATTCTCTGCCCAACTCTCCTGCCACACTCTGTACTCTGTGGACATGAAGACAATACCTACCTCACAGCGACTCCATGAGGGTTAAGTGAGATGACATGTGTTGGATCCATGTTCTGTCCCTTTCTATATGTATATGTACTTTTCCAACATAGATGTTCTTTAAGTCTATAGTCTAATATACATTCAAAGTATACTTAACATTTACATATAGCTCCTTGTAATGTAATAGTAATGCAGCCCTTAATTCCTCTGCCCCTCCTTTTTGGGGTCACCACAGTTTTGAGATCACTACCTCCCACATGTCAGTGACCTAACCCAGGGCTTTCTCTTTCTAGCAAGTGCTCTACCACTGTATTAGTTTCCTTTTTGTTGTTGTGATAAAGTGCCATGGCCAAGGCAATAGATAGAAGACCGACACCCGTGTTAGGGAAGCATGGAAGAAGGCAGGCATGGCAGCTGGAGCAGGAAGTTTAGGGCTCACATCTTGAACCACAAGCACAACTCAGGGCAAGATAGCTAGAAGTAGTATGAATCTTTTAACTCTCAAAGCTCACCTCCAACTACATACTTCCTCCAGCCCATTCACAGCTCCTAAACTTCCCCAAACAGCGCCACCTACTGGGGACCAAGTGTTCAAATATCTGCTGTTATAGAGGACAGTCCCATTTAAACCACTACAATCACTAAGCTAAATTCCTAGCATCACTTGTTGCTTAATGGTGTTGAGATACATCCTGCCTCATTAAGCAATTTGGCCACATTCAAGCATCCTGGAGTACAGTAACAGAAACCTGCATGTTATTTATTCAAGCCAGTTTCTTAGGATGATCTTTGATGAAAACCAGGGACACAGTCAAAGTAACTCATGGAAGGATGATGTCTGAGTGACTTGCCATGATGTAATATAGCAAATGTCTTCCTTATAACAGAAAGAATTAGGCTAAAAGGATGATAATTGTACAGAAATAAACATGAAAATCACACCATTTACAATCACTATCAGGTGTTTCACACTGTTATATGCGCTATACATTATAAATGTGGACATATCATTTCTTTGAAGCTTTATGAGTTTAATCCCTGAGTAAAAGGAGAGGATCAGCTTCTGCCAATTGCTGCCTGATCCATCTATGGCACACATGGACACATGAACAGATACATGAATAAATGTAATTTCTATAATTACAGATGCCCAAAATATTGAAGTTAAGACTGGGAATGCTGGCAGTAAATGGGGTTTCCTTCCCTTGAATGTTTAAAATGTTCTAGAATTGATTGTGTGGAATACCACAATTATGCAAATAACCCCTGAATACTAAAACCACTGGACTACATACTTTAAATTATCTGATATGTCAACTCAATATGACATCAAAAAGAAGAAGCTTGGTTGGGACCCACTGATATTTTTCTTGGACACTTCCATGGATGTGTGAAAGTTAGTGGCTTTGATAAAGGAATTGGGACATACAGGTTACCACAGACAGAGGGAGGATGCACTCTGCCTTCACAAGCCCATTGAAAATGGGAAACAATGAATCCCACTTGACAGTAGTGTGCAGCGCCTACCTGCTTGTTCTACAGAAGCTTCAGTAGACACAACTGTGACAAGAAAGCCTTTGTGAGGGGAAAGTTACCCTTCATCCTACAGATGTGACTTTCAAGATTGGAAAACTTACTTGTTGAGCTAGGTGTGGTAGCAGGATTCTTGAACATTCAAGGCCAGCCTGGCCTACATGAAACCCTGTGAAAAGAAAGAAAGGAAGGGAAAGAAACAACAACAAAAACTCGCCAGCTATTTATTGAGCTTGATGTGGTAGCAAAATGTGTGAAAGTTTGAGGCCACCCTGGGCTACACAAAGAAATCCTGTTTCCAAAAACATAAAAAAAGTACAAAAAAAACCCCTCACTTTTTGGCACATTATAGCAGAAGGCAGTTGCAAAGTTAGCCTCCATCTAGAAGAGGTTTCCCTGGAGTTATAGAAACCACTGTACCTGGAGAAATGAATGAATTGACTTGATCTAGAACAGCAAGGCCCAAGAAGGCATGCTCGGGAAAATGGGTTTGCACCAGTGGGATTATAGGTTCCATGCTCATTCCAAGCTGGAGATACTGTGAAGAGGAGTTGGTTGTGCATGTCTGGGAAGACCTCTGCTCTCCCTGACCTGGGAGGCAAGCACACAGCTTCTCCAGGAAGGAATACTGATTTCTGTCTTGTTTGGATCACCTTCCATGCTGCCTTCCCTCCTTGATCAGCGGCCAGTGGGCTGTCTTTCTTATTTGCTGTGAAAGGGAGTATTTTGTAGTTTTACCAGGGGCCCTGAGTCTTTCACACTAACCAATTTCCCTATGGATAAGAGTTTAAGATCCCACAAACCTGGAACTCTGAGCCACTTGCTAGTCGTTAAAACAATTACATGGTTAAGAGCTCACAAACAAAGAATTAATAATGGACCTGGGTTGTGTTTCCTCCTGGTCCATATATAGGAGGATGAATTACATCCTTGTGCCATTTAGGAGCAGTGGCTTTGGAACAATGGCACACACAAAAGGAGAGAGAAAGAGGGGAGGATTCTTCTGGCTTTTTCTGTCTGGACATCTAATTCCCATAACCACTCACTGACAACGAGCTCCTTTCACCTGTTTAATTGATATAATTTACTTTAATAGTTCTGCATGTGATGATTTGCATGTTTTTTTTTTCTGGTTGGGTTTTAATTAATTTAATTAACTGACACCTGCTTACTGAGAGTATACCATTCCCTGCATTAGGCTTGTACAGGAAGGAGACAGGACTCACACCCTGTTGGAGCTGAGTCTCAGCGTATGATCTGACTGCATTGCTGCTTTGCAAGGGATGATGATTTACATGGCAACTAGCAATGTTGTCAAGTCCTCTTTCTTGCCAGTTGTATGCACGATGGCACCAAGTATCATGTGTGCCGTCTTCAGAAATTTCAAATCACCTTGGTCCTGCCTGGTGACTGTGTTCCTCTCATGAGTTAGTGTCTCTTCTGGAACTAGTGTTGCATGACAAGCAATGATCCACCTTTTACAGGGATCCTCAGACTGTTTTGTGATACTACAGACAGTGTGGTCCTTTAAATAAGAAAAAAAAAAAAAAAAAAAAAAAAACAGTTAGGCTTGGTGACTGAGACCAATCACCTTGGAAGCAGAATGTACTGGCTGGACTGCAGAGTGAGTTCAGGTCCAGATGGGGAAACAGTGAGTCCCTGTCTCAGAATAAGAAGTGAAAAGAAGGAAAGGGGTGTAGCTCAGTAGAGCAGTTACAGGGTTCAATGGTGGCGTTACTTCTTTTCAGCATTCAATTGGGCTTAAAGTGTAAGAATACTTCTGATAAAGTCAGTGTGCTCACACTAGCCTTTGAGAAATGCTCTGGTTGTATAGCAAATGCAAGCCTAGCTTTAGGGCCAGAAATTTACGTTTAAATTCCAGGCACCACTGCTTTATGCACAGGCTAGTTAACGAGTCTCTCAAAGTTTCAATTTCCTTGTGCACCATGATGGACCTACCACTTGACATCTCTTAGGATGACTAATGTAAGTGTGGTACCTGCCAGAGGGTTCTGCATTGGTATGGATACTAGTAACTAGACACACAGCAAAAGCCTGGTGCCATACACTGATCAAATACAGGAGCACATGGGGACATTTCTCCTTCAAACCACAACAGTAACAGACTGACATGCTCCATGCCTTGTCTACATGACTGAAGAAAGACTAGCTAACACCTGGAGAAGTCTTGTAGCAAGTGCTTGGGATTTTTAAAAGACTTAATCAACAGTAACGCCACAGGGTAATTAAGTACACACACCATGAGGTCAGAGCTGGGTAGTATTGAGTCTTACCTTGGCAGCTGATCTGAATGTGAACTGAGGTAACCCATGTCAACAAAAGCTCAGACTAAAGGCCAACCAAAGCCCCAGTACTTATCCTGCTACTGGGGACAGCTGAGGAAGACATCTATACAAATACTAAGTAACTATAAATAATACCAGCTCTGCATTAGATACATCAGACTATACTGTAAACCTACAATCATAGATAAATATGAGAAAAAGCAAAAATAAAATATTAATTTATGTAATAAACCCAAATTTCATTTTAAACATATAAATGCATCATGGCACATCTAACCAACCAAACATGTCTTGTTAATCACTTAAAATTTACCCATAGCCTTGGAAATAAAGCTTCAATGCCCATTTAATAACCTTGGCAGGATAAATTTGTAACTTCTATTTTAATCAAAATGAAACACATTAATAATGAAATTGGAAAATAGCATTAAATAGCTCTTAAGATAAGAGAAGTCAAAATTTACTTAAATGTATAATTTTACATATCAAAGGTTAAAATGTGTTCTAACACCTGTTTAGAAAATCTTAGCATTGTAAATTTAAGAAGCTGAAGTCTTTTAGAAGCTCCACCCTAAGCTTGAGAGATTTGGAGTGTTAACTATGGAGCCCAATGGACAGCACACGTTGCTTCTCTTTCTTTCCTGGTGGCAGCATGGAGCATAGGGAACTGTGCTGCTGAGACCTAAGTGGACCAAGAGTGAGTGGTGATCAAAGTGCCATGAGTTCTAGAGAGCCTTCCTCTCCATGGGCAATAGTGTGTGTGTGTGTGTGTGTGTGTGTGTGTGTGTGTGTGTGTGTGTGTGTGTGTGTAACAAAATAATTATAGAAGAAGAGGGGGTAAATTCAAGAGGAGATGGTTAGGGTGACACAGGAGTTCGAGGAGGAAGAAGGAAGGGCATGGACTGTATACGTTTTCAAGTACACAATGGGTCATGTCTGTAATCTCAGCATTAAGAGGCTGAGGCAGCAGGATGACTGTGATTTCAAGGGTAGCCTGGGCTACACAGTGAGCAATTCTAGGCCAGTCTGAGCTCCACATTGAGATCCTGACTCAGAAATAAAATAAAGCAAAACTTTATTAAAAGGTTAGAAAAAACATAGCATTCAATAGGTTACACTCAGTCTTCTGTTTAAACCAGCACATATGTGTACATTTTACAGACAGTTCTAACCTGCCAAGTAACACACATTTTATACTTAGTAAACAACAGCCGCTGATAACTAAAATTCTTTTTTAAAAATAGCAAAGAAAAATCTGGCTCATGAATATTTGCAACTTTTTAAATCCTCAAAATGTATTTCTAGGTTTCAGATTAATACTTTCCATTCATATGGCACCAAGAAATTCCAGGAACTGAAGGAAATAGAAGACTGTGAACCTCTTTCCATTTTTCTGAAACTCTACAACTCTGTAAACCAGGCTATTTACAATTTTTTGACAAGTGCATCTACACCAACAGTAAGAGGAACTGAGATTTTCTTGGGGATATATTTTTCTCATGCTAGCTGGCATTGAAAAAGTCAAATTGCTCCAGGTTAATCAGCCTCATCTGAAGGAGAGGAAGTTTACCCCTCATTTTCCAACAGATTCTCTTTAATTTGGAAGGAACATTGACAGGTGGCCTCAACACTCGGGGCATTACAGACCACCTTGAAAGTCTCAGTCAGTGGCCTTTGAAGTCAGAATAATCAACAAGGCATTTGATACCCCTCAGACAGACTGGCCCTCTGCAGAAGGCCATCTCTCAGGTAGACTGATTGTCTACCATGTAGGGACAACTTGATACAGTTTGCTGAGCAAATTCACAGACTTTAATGGGACTAGAAATGTGGAGAGAAATATTATTTTCAAACTACTATGCTGGGTTCTTACTTCCCATAACAATACAGAGATATTTTCTTCCAAGAATACATAGTCATCTACCTTTAAGATGACACTTCCTTAATAACAAAAAAAACACTGGTTTGTGGTTCATGGGAAGATAGCTCTCTCCATTTCTCTTTTGTGGTAAGTGGTAAATTGTTTGATCAACCCTTTTGAAAGACTAGAGGGAGAGGAAAAGGGCTTGGAGGAAGGGTTGATCACAAAGAGAGCAGCATGAGAAAAGTCTGGGGGGTGAAGGAAGGTTTCTATGTCTTGATCGTGTGTCCAGATTTTGGTCTATGTCTGAGTTCCTATCCTATACTCTTGACAGCATTGGCTAATGGTGAGAAAAGCTACGCTAGTTACCAGATGGGACTTCAGGCTCCAGACACAAACTTCTTCCCAGCGAGATAGAGTGTGGGAAATGGAAGTTACAGGGGTGGAGGATTCATACCAAAGGCAACATTGAAGAAAATAGTAAAAGAGAAAAAGATGGGCCTAACACCTTGACAGATTTGGAGACGTGAAGCAACAAAAATCAGATGGAAAGATGAGAGAAGACAATTCGATTGAGACAGCAAGGAGACGAAGGCTGTAAGAGTTTGAGATAAATCCAAAAGGCCTGTGGATTCCATTCCTGCTTCTCTCTGGCAGTGATGAATTTTTAGACACTGGAATAGATTTGCTTCATCCTTCCCATAGTTATTTCGACATGGTGGGCCGCTTTCTCCTGCTACTTGCATATGGAGGTGGTATACACATGTGTATGCATTAGATGTCTTCCTCAGTCCCTCTCCACCCTACTTTGGACTAGACTAAGCTGGCCAGCCAGCCTCAGGGATCCTCCTGTCTCCACCTCCCCAGACCTTGGAGTACAGGCTTGTGTAGCCATGCCCGGCTTTCTTATATAGGTGCTAAGGCTCTAGACGCAGATCCTAATACTATGCAGCAAGCATTTATCCTCTGGGCCACCTACCTCTCCATCCACTCTCCTGACACTTTTGATGCTTGTGTCCTTGGCTTCCTTGCCGATTATCCATGAAAGTGTCGAGCTAGCGCCCCCATGTGGGCTCAGGGATGAATGGGCTCTTTAAATATTTAAAATGCAAAATGTGAGGTTGGTGCTGCTCTGTAAAAGGTATGAGGAGGTGCTGTTCTATCTAATCACTTTTTTCTTCCTGGAGTAACCAAGGGTTAATCAAATGCTGCCTTGAACAAATATTCACGGTTAATGCAAAAGCAGAAATATTAATGAGTGGAAGCAATGTTTGAATGAGTTCTACTTCTAGAGGTGTTCCAGTCCATTTGTGTCTTTCAATCATGTACAATTTGTGCCTGTGCAAATTCTGGTTTCAGGAGAGGAGGAGGTAGAGGGGGGTCTAAGGCTGTTCTGACTATTCCTAAGCTGTCACTTAACAAATGCCATTCATAAATCCATTGCCAGGCTATTGACCACTGACAGTGAAGCTATACAAACTAATTTGCAGCACTGTTTGCAGTGGGAAGCCTAGGGACATAGAGGTTAAACATTAGCAAGTTCAAAGCTATTTTTTCATGGAAAGACCCCAGAATTGATGAAATTTGACATATGTCATACAATATTTGCCAATTAAATGAAAGCCCTGCAGAGACGCACATAGAACTGTAATAGTGAAAATAACACCTGTTGTAAGGAGTGCTGCAGCAAATCTCATGATTTCCATTATTTCTAATTGGACTTAAATGCCAAAATCCCTGGCCTCCAGACTGGGGATTCGTTTCACAGCTGACGTTTGCTTTTAACTCCATTGCTATTTTAAAATTATCACACAGGAAGAAAACTGTTTCAGGACTCTGCTCAGTTCTGTATGCTACCCTTGACACCCCCTAGCCAAGTGAAGCCCTTTCTCCAGGCTTCTTTAGAGCCATATGGCAGGGCAGAAGTATAATCAGGTAATTGTAGCTTGTCCCTCTAAGCCATCCTGTGAGTGGGAAAGTGCTGTGGCAAAGCAAAGTGTGAATTTCCACACTCCTGAGCAGTCAATAAAGCAATAAATTACTTCATGTTTTCCATCCTTAAATGGATACAAAATGGCTTCACCTTTGACTCTCAACAATGTTGTCCATTCTGTCAGCATTACTGCCACAGGCTGAGCACTTCCAGGTCTGCAATTGACTTAATGAAGCAAAAGTTAGCAGGCAGGATGTGCCCAACGGTCAGTGCTCAGATATGGCCCTAGAGGATGGTGGCCTGAAAACTGAGACTTATACCAGCTTCAAAGCTACTTATGTCTTGAATTTATGCATGGGAGATGAGTAAATTCACCGAAAGCACTCTGTTGACAAAATAGAAAAGGTAGCATAGAAGGGATGAGTCAGCCTGCTGTCACAGTGACCCCAGTAAGACAATTTTAAAAGCAAAAGAGTTTGCTCGGGTTCAAGGCTTCAATCCATTGTTGCTTGATTCCAATGCTTTGGCCTTGAGATGGGGCCAATCTTGGCATCATGTCAGAGAGGGTAACAAAATACAAAGCTTCTCACCTCATGGAGGCGTGCATGAGCATGAGAAAGATGGAGAAGAGGCAAAGGAGGAGAAAGGGGGAGAAGTAGTCAGAGAATGAAGCAGTTAGAAAATACACTTTCAAAAGCACACAGCTGGAAAGTACTTCCTCTAGTCAGTCCCCAGCTTCCCCCGTGCCCACCATCTCCCAGGGGTCCACTCACTTATGGACCCATCCATAAATGAGTTCGTTGATGATTTCAGTGCCCTCATGACTCATTCTCCCAAGGCCACACTTCTGAACACTGCACTGAGGGCCAAGATTTCAGCTTGTAGTCTTTTCAGAGAACTTTATGTTGAACCTAGAACAATGACTGATGTCTCAAATGTTATTTTGTGTTGAATAATGGCAAACATCTGAATAGACACTAAGTAGTTCAATAAATTATCTTTGCCCTTTGGCCTATCCAATATCGAATACATGGGAATACACACAACAATAGACACAAAAAGTTTCTTCTCAGGCCTCAGGATCCATTGGCATTTATCGTGGGAATAGCCCTGCAACAAGGACTAGCATAGATAAGCACTCTGGAAGGATGTAAAGTGGTGGTCAGATCAGAACAGAAAGGCATGAATCCATATAGAATTCATGGAATTTGGATGTAAATAGGAATTATGTGAAAAGTGAGTTTTCCATGTTCTGGAATATAGAAAAGGACCAGAGAGGCAAAGCTTCACACTGGCAGAAGGTAATGCTGAAAGGCAAGAACCTCACGCTTCTGATGTCTTACTCATCGCTGTCTGGATGCACTCTGAGTGCCTGTCCTCCCCACTCCATCACTATACATAGTATTCTTATAAAAGTTTGTGATTAGAAGGTGGTGGCTAGTGAGAGACCTCAGAAGGTGAAGACACTTATGGCAAATCCTGATGACTTAAGTCTGATCCCTGAAACCCAGATAGCAGAAAGAATGAACCAACTCCTCTAAGTTGCCAATACTATGGCACATGCACACCTACACAACACACAAATCACCACACTCACTAAATAAATATAATTAAAGCCTTTTAAAAGAATGGGCATTTTATTTTGTTCCCATTGGAGACACAATATTGAGACCTGGAGTGCACATTTATAGATGCTCTAGGCAAACACACATAGAAAGCACAAAGAAACACAAGTCAGGAAGAAAAATTGTAGGAAGCATCATTACAAGAAGTAGATGGCTGCTTGGTGACAAGTGAAGTCAAAGCCATAGAAGCAAAAACATCTAAAAGGGACTAAATTCCACGATGATGAATTAGAGAGAGCAACAGAGGGGGTCAGAATCTAAACAGTCTTGTCAAGAACGGTTGAGCAAGCTTCCTACCAAGACACACCTCTCTCTGGACAGCACCCACATGTCTTCTCCAAGTTAAATCAAAGCATTTGTTATGTTGAAAAGTGAACACAGAAATCATCACTGAGTAAGAAACTAACAACAGGACTGGTTTGTAGATTCTTCCTTCTGTCCATCATGTTTTTAAAGCTTTGTTTTCATTTTATGGGTATGAGTGTTCTACCAGAATGTATGTATGTGCACCACCTTCATGCAGTACTCTTGGAGGGCAGAAGAGGACATTAGAGGTTCCAGAACTGAAGCCACAGAAGGTTGTGAGCTGCCATGTGGGTGCTGAGAGTGGAACTCCAACCTTCAACAGCAGCAAGTGCTCTCAGCTCCCGATCCATCTCTCCAGCCCTCATTGTGTCTTCTCCACAATGGCAACATAAATATATAATATAACACTTGACAATATTCCTTACTGGTTATCTGGAATAGTTGAGAAATTAATGATTGATTCTGGCTGTGAGGATTGGGGTGTGCGTGTTTGCAGTATGCAATATCTTTTTTATAGAATATTGAATTCCCCTCTTGGATCAGGTTGATCATAATGTGTTCTGTCATCTGTGAATATTCATACCAAGGGCAAAAAAAATCACCTCAGAGGTTAATATGGTTCAGAGAAAGCAACTTGAAATATAATTATGTTCTGGATGCTATACATAGAACTGCCACCTAGTATTTCTAACTTATGATAATAATATGTATTATTATTTTAGGGCAACCAGCCAAAGGAGATGCATATATTGAGGAGCCAGAATGGGTTTAGGACAATTTAACTGTCTAATCAAATATTCAAAAGAATTTAATATAAAATATTGTTATTAAATTATATATATACATATATACATGTATATATATATATATATATATGATCTGAATTAGGTAACCATGGTGACATTAAAAAGTCAAGTCAAAAATAGCAAATTAATATTGTTTAAATCATCAAATAGGGAATGAGTACATTTATAAATGAGATGGAATCTACAGGCCAGAATAATAAGTCATAAGATATAGGTCTCAAAGACAACATACATACAAGAAATAGATCTGATTTGTATTTATCTGTCAAAAATAAACTGGGCAAGAGAACAAGTAAAACTTCATTTGTATTATCTAATGAAAGAGGAACAGGAAGGTCCAATCATAATTTGGCAATGACTGGATCAATAAAGAAGAATGAGGGGGAGACAAGAGAGGAGAGAGAAGGGGTTATGTTGCAAATTGTTCAGAAACAGGTCAGTTATAAATTATAGTGATCTCCAAAATAAGTATCAGTCATAGAAAAAGTCATTTTGGTATATGAATATCTAGCACAATGATTGACATAAAACTAAGACTCTTTGCAAAATGGGATCTATTAACATGAGTGCAGTGTGTGTGTGTGTGTGTGTGTGTGTGTGTGTGTGTGTGTGTGTGTGTGTGTGTGTACATATATATGAGACATATATGAGTGGTTTTATCTGCCTTTTAGAATTTATACCAAAATTGAAGTCAGTCAACCATAGCCTGCCACCATGTTGGCTGCTGAGATTTCCTGAAGTGAGCTGTGTTTTCAAAGACAGTTTATCCTACCAGTCTCAATTCATCCAGACACTGGTGGCCGATCATCTTAAGAAGGTCTCCTAAGGTCCAAGCTCATGATTAGGTGAGAATAAAGACTTGGTGAGAAGGGGTGCCCTCTGCAGAAAGGAAGCCCTCTGTCGTCTGGGACACTCTCCTTTCCATCTAGCTATTTTGCAGGAAACACCTGAAAGGACTGGCCACTCTTTGCTGATGGAGCAATCGTGCTGCCACTTAACCATATCTCCACTTCAACAAATCCCCACTAGTTCCTGGTGCCACCCACCTGTCAGCACCAGTAAGAGATGGAGATCACTAAGCACACAAGGATCAAGAGCTGAGACACAGGTGCCAGGGACACACACATTGGTCACTGGAGTCTTGATTGCAGCTTGAATGTGTGGTGGACAAATCGGAAAAAAAAAAAAAAACCCTGGGACTTAAATATATATGTGATCATGGGTATGGGAACTTGATCTGGAGAGAAAAAGACAAATGAACTGCTGGTATTGAATGAACCTGTGGTGGGGAGTTTGATGAAGCAGGTTCTGTTTGTGATGGGCAGCTGTTGTAAAATATGTGCAGGGGAGTATAGTTCAGAAGTCTTGCTCTGCAGCACGACAGAGCTAATGTAGACATAAAAACTTTTCTAAATGAGATGGATGAATGTGCTTGCCCAGAGTGTTCTCCCATGTACTCACGGGACCATGTCAAATTTGGAGAAACGTTTACTTAACTTGAAATTTGCTTCAGGAGAATCCAAAGGAAAACCCATGTAACATGATAAAAAAAAAGAAATTACTGAAAAGCCCCAAGATAAAAAAAAAATACATTCATAAAGACCAGGATGTAGAAGCCAGGATGTATGCTGAAAATGAAGTCTGTCAGGAAAGCAAAGCAATCAGTTTCTTGAGAGTGAATGCTAAGGTTGAGACAAAGCAATCAGTTTCTTGAGAGTGAATGCTAAGGTTGAGACTACCGCAGCCAGAGTTCAAACTGCAGCCTTGAGGAGATGCCTGCCTTTGTCAACACATTTGAACACTGATTTGAAACACTGAATATTCATATGCAACAAGTGGAAAGAAAGATGAGAGGTGTTACAGACCTGACAACACCACACAACCTATTGGATTTGCTGTTTCTGGAAGCAGTAGATGAAGCTGATCTCCAGACAGGTTATTTGTAACCAGTACTGCTTCCACGAAGCAGACTGAATTCTCAGAAGTTGCTCATCATGGTCAAGTGTAACAGAAAGGAACAGCTTCTGTTTCCTTCACTTGTTTTGGAAACAACCTTGTGTGTGTGTGTGTGTGTGGGGGGGTTATCATGGATGGATGAATGGATGGACAGGTAGGAGGGAAAAAAACAGACAGACAGACAGACAGAGACAGACAAAGTTGCATGGTCTTAACACAACAAACAGAATGCTTCTACATAGTTTATAATGTTTTCTCATGACTCATGTATTTTCCAATGTATTGAGATATTCCAGGGACAATCTACATAGTGTTACACACATACATGTATATGTATATGATTTAATGGGTGACAACTTTGTATTGGATAGTCAATTAGGGGAGGGGCATTCTTCCTTGAAAAAGACTGTTTCTGCAGCATTCTTTAGTTGCTGTAGTTTCTTGTTTAGGGGTGAGGTCCTCACAAGATTTCCCCCTTGCACCTTAGCATGTGTACTGGTGTCATCCATGTTCAGACCTTCTTTAGGCAGCCATATTGATGAGATTTCCTGGGTGTAGCTTCTCTGACACTTCTAGGAAATGATGTCTCGAAGCACAGTTCCTGTTCTTCTGGCTCTTACTGGTTGTATTTATCTATTTAGGAATAGATGGTGATGATTTGAAAAAGAATGCTCCCCCCCCCACAGGCTATTGTTTGAATGCTTGGTCTTCTGTTGGTGGAACTGTTTGGAATGGATTAGAAGTTTTGAGCTTATTGGAGGAAGTATGTCATTGGGGTTAGGCCTTCGAGTTTCAAAAGTGCATCCTAGTGTGTGTGTCCCTTTCTTTCTGCCTCCTACTTGCAAATCAAGAGGTAAGAACTCAGCTGTTCCTGCCATCATGATCTTTCTCCATCATCATGGACTCTAGCCTTCTGCAACCATAAAGCCAAGTCATACACTTTCTTTATAAGTTGCCTTGGTCATAGTGTATCATTACAGCACCAGAAAATTGACTAGGGCACACACACATATATTTAACATACACACACGTACGTGTGTGTGTGTGTGTGTGTGTGTGTGTGTGTGTAGACATCATTTTTGTTATTGCTTGTTTTTTGAAGACAGGGTTTCTCTGTGTAGACCTGGCTGCCCTGGAATTCATTCTGTAAATCAGGCAATCTCCAACTCTGAGATCTGCATGCCTCTGCATCCCAAATACTGGGATTAAAGGTGTGAGATACCATCCCTCCCTGCTTATACATAGGTTACACACACACACACACACACACACACACACACACACACACACACACACTCACATGCACGTTCGTCTGAAATAGAAGTCAAGAATTTGAAGGAGATCAAAAAGTAGAAGCACATGGAAGGACTTGGTGGAGGAAAGGGAATGGGAAGATGATGAAATTATATTTTAATTTTTAAAAATCAAGAAAATTTAAAAACAATATTCCAAAGAGTTTTCACATTTTCATATTATATATTTTTCCATTTCATAACACGAAAAAGTGCAAGGGACATATATTTGTAGAGATCTTTGATAAAACTAATAGTTTTCAATCCATTAAATGTCATTCTCAAATGTTAGATCAAATATATTGCATCAAAGTTCTACTGAATGAAGCACTCTTTATGGAGTGAAGCGCATAATAAAAGAATTTTCAAAGTTTTATTCACTGTGGTGAAATGTGATTTATGAAAATAAAAAACAAGGAAAGCATATATTTTAAAAGACAACTTTGCTCAATGGACCAAGACTGAGATGAGGGAGTTGGCTGTAAACTTTTCAGAGGAGAAACAGAATGTTGGAATGTTTTGATTCAGTAATCCTAAAGGCTTGTGGATTTTAACTGCACCAATAGACACCTATATAGAAGCTTGTGCAAATATAGGGGGAAATACACTCCAAGACTAGGCCAAAGCCAGCCAGCCATGAGGGCAGTAAATGTGCAGAAAGAGCTTGCACATAAGGCAAACCTGGGAGAGATGAGGAGAAGGATGGCAGGAATCATGAGAAGGAAAGAAACTCAAGCATCTTGAGTCTTCTAGTCAATTAGACTTGGCATTTTTGTTAATCATATCAACTAAGCAAATTGTCCCCCTCTGCTTGCATATGTCCCACCCCAAAAGGTTCCACATATGAGAAGGGTACACAGCCACTGTCTTTCTGCATAACAGCTTATTTTGCTTTGTATGATGATCTCTATAGTTGTCATGGCTATCTGCTGTAGCTACAGATAAAATACTTAACTTTAAAATGCTCTAGTGTTAGTGAAGTTAGGTAAACTTTTTTTAAAAATTCCTACTTGGTAAGATATAATATTATGATTCTTTGTCCTTTAAAAATGTGCAACTGGTTTATACACAGGCAGTCTGGTGAACTAATCTTTTACAAACTACAATTCAGAAGTATTCAGAAGAGAAAACCATATGTTTCTTTGTAGATGGATATCAGCTTAAGTGTCTTCAGTGACAGTCCAATCTGCTATATCTAAACCTTGGAACTTTTATGCATTGGGGGAGTGCTGGGGTTGGATCCCATTGACATTAGCTCGTATTGTTAGACCCCCCCCCCCCCGGAAAATTCAGGTATCCGGGGTCCCAGGCCACGACTTCGGTCACCCCAATCACCAGGCAGATTCGAGAGCTTGCTGCAAACTGCATGAGGCTTTATTGTTTTTTAACAAGCTAACCCCATGTTAGCTCAGGTCTTTCACCCACCCGCCATGGTGGATGGCTCGCAAACCGGCTGCAGAGAGAGATCTTGTAGGGCAGCGTAAGGGGAGTATCTAGGGGTACGCAGAGGCTCACGATTGGTGTGCCTCCAGGCTTGGAGGGCTTGCCCTGTGTTGATTGGCCAACTGGTAGTTATGGCCCATATGCCCTCCCAGGGTAGTTGCTATGCTCTTCGAGTCATTGCTATGCGCTTGTCCTTAAAGCACACCCAGAGCTGTAAAGCATAGCGCCACCAGCTAACTTCTGATTGGTTCCTTGTCACGAGGCAGGCACCTGACTTCTATTGACTAAGACAAGGTCATAGCGAGCACGTGTTACTGTCATGGCTGCTGAAATGGGGAGCTGGTCCCTTCAGTATAAGGACTGGGTGTGTACCCTGAAGGGGTTACGAGTCTTTGCATCCCGAACAATGAATCAATCCAGCAGAGACAGTTTCTTGAGAAAAGACCCTTCCAAGGGAAGACAATTCCTGGAGCAAAGACACTTTAACAGGGCAGTCTTCTTCAGAGGCTTGCAAATTTTGTGTCATACTCAGAGAACTTTGAAGTCATTTGTATACCTCAGGCTTTTTCCAATGGAGCCTGCTCATCTTGTACACATAATTCTACAAGCAGCTGCATCTGGCAAGTATCTGTCACGTGTATAATTAGCTTCTTAAGTCTCTATGCTGGGTTGTGCATTTTAGTATGATAACAAACCACCTCAGTCACCCTCGCACTGAGGACCTGGGTCAGGAGTTTTCTAGCCTTCCTCTTTGAGGGTAGGTTGTTTTTATGCTACTTTGTAACTCATTGAGTAATGCGGTTTAGACCTCCCACTGCATTGTACTCCCCTGCCTCATTATGGCTTCCAGCATGCTAGAGAGTCGTCTTCCTGAGCCAGACCCCAGGCTGGTTGTGGAACTTAGCCAATAAAGTGCTTGCTTTCACAGTTCCCCAGTGTTAGGTGTAGCCCATCTTATCCCTACCCAGCCTTTCTTTACTTTCACACCCTGAAACCCGGGCTTCCATTTACTCCCTAAGAGCATCAGGTGAAGGCACTGCTGTTGTGAGCTCTCCCCACCTTGCTTAAGAAACAACTGTGGACAAACCCCCAAGGGGAGGGTATAGGACAGCTTGGATCTCTCTCTCTCTTCTGTCTCTCTCTGTCTCTCTCTGTCTCTCTCTGTCTCTCTCTCTCTCTCTCTCGCTCGCTCTCGCTCGCTCTCGCTCTCTCGCTCTCTCTCTCACTCTCTCTGTCTCCCTCTCTCCCTCCCTCTCTCCCTCCCTCCCTCCCTCCCTCCCCCCCTCCATTTCTGTCCATCACTGATAGATCACTTATGGAAAACTCACTGTGGAGACTGAGTATTGGCCAAAGCCTGGAGATTTGGATGAATGACTAGATATCCGATCATTTTCTATGAGAATGTGTGTCTGCCCTTTATTTTAGAGAGGGAACAGCCTTATATACAGACTTACAAAAACCCCAGGATGTTGATGCTAGTGGGTGGGGTGAGGCTGGGAGAACAGGATGTACCTATTGAAAGGTTCAGGCATTAATGCTGATCTGTTCGCACTTCTTTAAGAGATGGACCCCACCCCCTGACAACGGGTGGGGCACGCAAAAGGACTCTTGAGCATTCACAAAGCCTCAGTGCACATGCTCAGCTTTCCCTTTAAAAAGCTAGTACCTTTCTTCCTCTTCTCTCTCTCCTCTCTCTGTCCTGCTCTGTTCTTCCATTTCTCTCTGTCCCCCTCTCGCTCTCCCGCCCTGTAACAAACCTTATGTTTAATGTATCCTCCACGGTTCATGTTCCATCTCCATCTCTCGACTTCTAATTTAAGCAAAATAACACCTACGGTTATGCTGGAAAACAAATCCCAGAGACTCCGTGGGGGCTGGGTCCCAATACTCATTGCTTAGGTTTTTTGTTTGTTTGTTTGTTTTTTGAGACAGGGTTTCTCTGTAGCTTCTGAAGGTGTCTGGAACTCACTCTGTAGACCAGGCTGGCCTCAAATTCACCTGTCTCTGCCTCCCGAGTGCTGGGATTAAAGTCATGCACCATCACCGGAATTTTTATGCTTAATTCAAGAGAAAAAAAATTAAACCCTGCAACCCAGGACAGTATCATGACCATTTTCTTTCCCACACACTGACACCAGAAACTAGGATCAGAGTGCCCATTTGATCTATCATGGGTGTTTACCACAAAGAGAGAGAAAGCTAACTAAGTAGCTTCAAATCACTTTGATAGTGCTTGAGAATAAGATGGCTTTTTCAATGCCCTCTCTCACTATTGCCGATATGTGCCATGTTTCATTTTTAAAAGAACCACTTTTGCCTCCTCTCCATTACCTCATCATTTTTCTTCCTCTCTGGACTGACAAGCGGTCTTGCATTCACGATGAAAGAAGATGTAATTGAGCCTAGTGAAGTTACCACAGGAAAATCAGAGTTCAAACTCTGGCACTGTCTCCTCTTCATTATCAGTCCTTGGATTTTCATAGTCCAGACAATGTATATTGTTATAATATGGCATGGAGATGCTGTAAAGATTACGGAGTACTGTTTCTTTTGGCGTCATTTATCTAAGCCAGGCAGAGAGAAATGCTTTTCCACATGCATTCCATTGTGAGGGCGAAAGGTCCGGACAGCAATTTTCCCCAAGTGCCAATCAAGCCAACAGCAAAACAAATGAGATGATCGGAAGTATGTGCCGTTCATTGGTGGGAAGTTGTAATTAACCTGATTTCTTTTGGAGCAGGCCTGACAGACCTGTCTCAGACAGAGAAGCAGAACCTGTTCTTCTTGCTGTGGTGTTGACTCCATTCTGGTGTTGGTTTCAAAGGAGGATGAACCAGCAGAGAGCACAAGGCTTTAGATCCAATACAGGGACTGGCTTTTTATTCACTGCCTGGGCAAGTGCTGGCCAATGGTTTTCAGTGCAAAGGCACTTTGATCTCTGCAGAGCCCATTATAGAAGAACTGCCCCAGTGGTGACACCCTGCTTTAGGCTGGGAGAATTCCACAGTGGCATGGTGGGGTGGGTGTGTAACAGTAACCCCAGACCCCTCCCACTAGATGTCAGTAGCATTCCCTCTCTCAAGTAGTGACAAAAAATGTCTCCAGACACTGCCTAATCTTCCTCTGGTGGCAAAAGAATCATTCATCTAGAGTCATGTGATGTTGCATCCGAAGACTTCATCTGACATAGTTCTGTTTATTGGGAGTTGTAGCTGAAATGAAGGCAGCGTTGGATGCCAGTGAATTGCATAGTAAGAAGCTCTTGGCCTTCAGTGGCCTTTCAGGCTTTCTTTTAAATCAGAAGAAAGTTTCCATGTGGCAAAAGAGCATCGTTGACACCTCCAACTATTTTCACAATGATAAGCATTGCAAGAAGTGAGGTGTCTATGGCAGACCCATCTGCAGACATCATTTAGCTATTATATGATGATATTGTTTCATTTTTATGACATTTATATTGAAGAAATGACACTAGCTATCTGCTTGGTTGATATGGAGGGTCTTTTTTTAATGAACACATTTTGTAGTCATGTTAAACAATATTTGGCTGCAGTGCAGTGATGAAGTGTATCCAAGAGAACTGTATCATAGTCACCAAAAGGCTTATTGAAATGCTCTACAGTTGACTGTTACCTAACTCCCAACCAATAAATCAACCATTAGCACCCATGCCAGACAATGTAGTCAACATTTGAGGAATGAACCACAGCAATGTGCATGAACCTCATAAATGAGACACTGAATGGAAGAAGCTAAAAAAAAAAAAATAGTACTGTCTACCGTAAGAGTTCCTGCATGAGAACTCAAAAGCAGATACAGCAGGTACATTTCATTACAAGTCCACGGCTTTTTTCTCCATGGGATAGTGATTACAAAGACACACAGGGCACAGTGTGTTCTGGGGTGCTGAAGAGGTGATGTCTTATAATTCAGTAAAAATGACCACCTGAGATGTCCAGTTCACAAAACTTTGTCCAGCATCTATTCAAGGACCTTTGTTATGCTTCTATAACTATATGGAGATATAAACACAGTTCTAGTTACGGTTTGTAAATTGGCTGGGGTTGGAGAAACCCTGGTCTTGTATAACCGCTCCCTATTAAAAATGGAGCCACCTAGCACTGAAAAGGGGAGGAATGGTGGCCAAAGCCATCAGGCAATGGGTGGCGAGCAAGTTCTGTGACTTCCATGAAAGCTCCTAAGTTCAACCAAAACACCTTATCTGATGAAGCAGACCCTATGCTCAACTCCCTTCCCACTCTAACCCCCAGCCTTTGGGATTCTCTCATCTTCACCTCTGAAGTGGACTCCCATACAGTTGGGGGCTTCCTCCTGGAACCAGATTAGGCACAATCAACACCCAGACACCTGTTTTCACAGAGAGATAATTTATTAAGTGGGGAAGAAAAATTAAAGTGGCTGCTTTCTGACTCAGGCCGAAACAGCAGCAAATGACCTTGCATGTATAATTTTTAAGAGGAAAAGGGGAGGTCTGTGTTAGAATGGGCTAGGATGTGTTGGTAAAGGAGATAGGGGACAAGGAGAAAGGGGAAGGGGATAAGAGAAAGGCAGTGGGGTTGGTCCCACAGAGACAAACGACTATCTCTGGATAGAGGGGAGACAGACGTGGCACATAGGCAAATAGTTTATAAAGGTAAAGGGGGAACCCCATGTTAGGATGAGGTGTTTGGCTTTAATTGGGCATGCTAATTAGTTGAGCCAAAGAGGGCTTTTGGTAGCTGGACCTTGGTAGTCAGCCTCAGGAGGAGGAAGTAGCCAAATATGGAAAAGGACCTTGATGGCTAGCTTTAGGAATGTAACCTAAGGGTTTTTGTTTGTTTGTTTGTTTGTTTTTGTTTTTGTTTTTGTTTTTGTTTTTGTTTGGTTTGGTTTGGTTTGGTTTTAGCAAGTCAGAGTGAATGGGAGAGAAGGGCAAGGCCTGCCAGAGCCATATGCTTGAGTGGGCTAGTGTCCCTTCAACCTCTTCTCTCAGTCACTAGCTATAGAAACACTGGAACCTTGGTGTGGACAAGTCTAAAACACAGATCTAGGGTATTTCCACTTCTTTGTTCATTTTCTCCAAAATCTTCTTTGTTGCCATGACTCTGGGACAGGTAGTGGACTTCTTGTCCCTGGGAATGTCAGCCCCAGTGTTACTTTATCAATCAGCTGAAATGAATGATTAAAGTATATGGGAATGGCACTGAGGCCCCCTCAATCTCACTATGTAGTGCAGAAAGTCTCCTTGATCATTTCTATGATAAACCATTGTTTTCAAATTATGTCAAAGCATGCCCAGGTGCCAATATCTAATAGGAAAGCACTTAATCTAGGTAAATAAAAAGAAGAAAACAAAAGAGATCTCTGGGGAGATGGGGGACATCTTACATGAAAGACCCTCCCCTGAAAGAGAGGTGTGAGGCAGGGTCCTGCCCATGGTTGGGGCTTCTGATTGCTTACATTTAGATAGCTGCTTCTGAAATCAGATGACTTGGGAAAGAAACAGAGGCACTGGATGGTGTGCAACGCTCTGGGAAGCTACTTACCCACTTTAGGTTCTTCGTCTATGAGATGAAGACAAGAAACTGATGACTTGCTTATCCCATAAGACTGTCATAAGCAAGGAGACAATGTGAGAACATCTTACAACAACGAGTCAGGTGTACAGCTCCAATGCCACGTGCACTTCAGTGGACATTAGGTTTGGCATATCTTAATATTGTGATGAAAGTTTACCTCTCTAACGAGTGTTTTAATGGCCCCAAGCTGGGCTTAAAGTTTAGTAAGAAGCTTTTTACTTCACTGGGATGAGAAATTTGGATTTGTGTAGCTCATAGCTGCTATGTAGCCAGAAGGAATTGCCTTCTACAAAAGAAATTTTGTAAAAGGGTTTATCCCCCTGATCAGCAGTGTTGCATTCTAGGAATCTGGCCAGCTCTAGTGGAGACCTGGACACTGTGGAAATTTCAATGTGTGTACCTCACAAAGCAATTCAGTATTGGTGTTAGAAGCAAACAGATGGCATACTAAATGACTGGTCTCATGCGCCCCATCTGCTACTAAATCTCTTAACATTCTAAATCGGGGTAAGAACAACATTGACCTTTGGCCTGTATTACACTGAAATTTGACTTTAGAAAGTGATTTTTTTTTTTTTTTAAAGCCTCACTGGTATGAGTTGTTTTTAATTTCACAGATGACAATTCTGTCCAGAGCAAAAGTAATCAGTATCATGTCAATGTGTTTGTGGCAATGAAAGCCCCTTGTTTTTACTCCAGTGTGACAGGTACATTGTCCCAAGTGGACAGGAAAAGCTGCTCTGATGAGAAATGAGACAGCAAAGCGACTCAATACAAGTTGTTGGATTTCTAATGGAAGGAGAGGAAGCCCCTGGGGCTACAAGCTGATGTGTCTGTGTAGTCCTTCACCTGACCTCCAAACAGCAGCTCACACACAAAAGACACAGTTGTACAAAAGACTGTGTCCCTCCCGGCTGGAAACTGTATTATCTTCTGGCTCCACCACCACTATCAAGGAGGAGGCCTTTTGAATTCTTTTGGCAAAAAGCCTGTGTTAATCCTCACAGTGACCTTGAGAGACAGATCACTTCTGCCACTCACCAACTGCAGATTCACCTTTGCTATTCAGCTCCCAGCAAACTGTCCAGGCACTATGGCTGAGCTGGAGTCCCCCCCAACAAGGCTAAGGCAATTTCAGTATTTTTGTAGAGGAGTTGGTTTGCGGTCAATGTTTTGATGGGAATTACAGAACACATGAGGTTATTTATATCTCTATTAGGAAAAAAATCATGCAAAATGTGAGTGGAAATAAATATATTTGACACCCTGTAATGACTTCAAAATTGGTAAAGAAAAAAGTAGAGATTAAGCTCTTCTGTTTTCTTAACGAAATCGAGCCAAATCCTGAATTTGAGGGTTGGCCGCAAATCGTTCCCTGTAATGGAAATTGGGATGAAAGAAACAGAAAGAAACAATCTAAAGGCAATGAAAATCAACTTTGATTTAAATAAAGCCCTTGGAAAGAGTGCTTTCCTTTCCTTGTTTGGCATTAAAAAAAAAAAAAAGTCTCCTTTGGGGGCTGTAGAGAGAGCTCTGTGATTAAGAGCACTTGCTGATTTTGCCGAAGACCCAAACTGGGTTCCCAGCTCCTATACTGGGCAACTCAAAACTGCCTGTAACTCCATCTCCAGTGACTCTATTGTTCCTTTCTAGTCTCCTTGGGTACTGCATGCACATGTATACAGTTCCTTCCTTATGTTGTGGTGACCGCCCAACCATGTAATTATTTTTGTTTCTACTTCATAACTGTAATTTTCCTACTATTATGAATAGTATTATAAATATCTGTGTTTTTCGAAGGTCTTAGGGTCAGGACCCACAGGTTGAGAACCACTACCACACACAGCTATACATGTGTACAGTATGTATAATTTAAAATTTCTAAATTTTAAAATCCTCTTGGTTTTCTCCTTCCACAATGAGACTGGTACTACTCATTCACTACCTGACTTAAGATCTGCCCACACCCTTTGGAACCTGGAAGAGGTGGCCTTCATCTCACAGGCCTGGTCAAAATCCCCTCAATGTCTCTTTGTGCAATTAAGAATTCCCCTAATAAATCCTTTCCCCAAGGTTACTACCTGCTCTAGTGTCCCTCCCAAACCCCCAATGGTAGAACTTATGATATGCATCAGCTACCCACACTATTCCATTTGTATTTGTTTATCCATTCATCCATTGAATTTGTTTATCCATTCATCCAACTCACAGGTAGTTGTTTCTACCTTTGGCCTATTGTGAAGAGAACTTCAAGAGCTTCAGTGGAGCTTTATGTGGAAGGGGTTTTGGTTGGGGTTGTTATTATTTGTTTGTTTGTTTTTCAAGACAGGGTTTCTCTGTGTAACCCTGGCTGTCCTGGAACACATTTTGTAGATCAGGCTGGCCTGGGACACACAGAGATCTGCCTGCCTCTGCCTCCTGAGTTCTGAGATCAAAGTTGTGTAGCACTACCCCCAGCTATGTGTAAGTATCTGAATATCTGTACATAAATGCAAGTTTGAGTATGTGTATACACTGAAGAGTAGAATCATTTGGGTCATATGATAATTCTATGCTTAACTATTTGAGAACCAACGACTGTTTTCACTGTTTCACATATTTATTTCTGTGCATATAACTTATCTTTCCTTTTCAAATAGGATTCAAACAAAATAGGTCAATTAGAATAAACCTTGGTCTTCTTGAATTTTTTTCTGAGTGTAGTGAAAACAACAATTGCCAGTCCCATTAGGAAATAGTTCCTGGAGGAGTCCTGGGACACAAACATTTGTTTAATTTGCTTTATGAAGCCATTCAGCTCCATATGGATGGAGGCCAGTCATGTTGAGAAATGTTTTATGTAATAAAACCTTCTGCTGTCTGGTCTGGAGAGCCCTAGATCTATGGTTCAAAATCCTCTTCCTTCCTTCTGTAGAATAGCAGGGAGACTGCATCAAAAGTCCCCAGGCCCTAAGGCCATTGCAGTCCCCAAAGTTCTTGCAGTGCCCTCTAGGGGACCCTGCACCTTTTTACCACTTTACACATTACAAACTTTTTTGATTTTTTTTTTTCATTCAAGTTAGAAACTCTCTTGCTTTGTCAAAAACAAAAACATGGACAGATACCTCCAGACTCTGCAAAGCTACCTTCCAGACATAAAACACATAAGCTCATGAGGCCTGGCATTTTGGACAGTAACCCAAGCCTTTGATTTTGTTACAGACACCATGCCTCCTAGTTCTCCAAATTTAATAAAGAGAATATTTTCACCATTTCTGAGTTCTTTATGGTAAAGGCATCTCCATGCTTCAGCCTTCCAAGTATCCCTTCATTCTGCCAATGGCTGTGGGTCAGAAGTTCTAGAATGTTCCAAGTGTACATCTTAGCTGGTGGTTCACATTAAACATGGACATAAGATGAAGCCCTGTCTAGGCTGACTTCTCAAGGAGACACATTCTCTTGGGCTCACTTCCCTGAACCTTGAACTTTCAACAGATGGACTCTTACCTGTTCCCTGTTGTTTCATGGAAGGGCCTGGTTTTCTATGTTGCTCACTCTCGTGACTGTAGAGCCCATGCCAACCTTCCAGATAGTTAATTATGACTCTAAACAAAGCTGAACACTAAGAATGTGAGTACGGAGCATGGAGGCACATGGCTGTAATCCAGGAGGCAGGAGCAGGAGATCTCCTTGCCAAGCTGAGGTCAGCATGGTCTATGGAGAGTTCTAGCCAGGGTTTTATAGTAAGATCCTATCTCAATAACAGAAAACAAAGCAAATAAGACTTAAATGTTGGAAGTCAGAATGTGATTTCTTGACCAGTACATTTAAAAATGATTTTTTTTCTCTTTGCCCGACATTGTCTGCTCTTCTATCAGGCCTGTATATAATAAAATCTATACTTGTGTATTCTGTACTGTCTGCTCCTCTATTGGGCCTTCATAATGTTGTTGAAAGTCTCACCTGCATGTTTTCTCCTGTCATTGGGCAGTGCTAACATAAGCAGTGTTTCAGGTGATACTTTATCCTATTATCCAAACCAAGGAGACTGAATGTGAGAATTCTGTCTCCAGAAGCCAGAATAAGTTGTGCTTTTGAGACAAGGATTGGGAGGAGGCAGATCTGCATGTGCCCAACGTCCTCTGGGAAAGCCATCAATAATGGCTAGTGTCCCAGACAAGTGTGAACTTGAGTGAATCCAAGCTAAAACACCAGCCACAAAACAGCCATGGTAGAGCTCCTGGGAAGTCGCTTTACTGTTGGTGGATTGCAAATGCAGTACTCCAGGACAGAAGTTGAGTGTTGAAAACCACAGCCTAGGGTAAAGTCCTGTGAAATTACATGCTTAAAAATAGTAGTCAAGACGTTAATGGTGTAAGCACTTGGGAGATGGAAGAAGGAAGGTGAGAGTTCAAAGCCAGCCTTGACTAAACAGCAAGTCAAGGGCAGCCTGGGTTCCTTTCCACCCTGTTTCCAAAACTCCAAATAAATAAATACATTCACAAAGAGAATTTAGTGACATGCATAAAGTGCCGTTCACATTAAAAGCGCAGCGGTGAGCACAGCACCTCACACTTTGGCCTGACTGCCAGGCGTTCTGGTATTGCGAGGCCAGGGTCACGGATTCTGTTTGATTTTTTTGTGCTTTTCCCAAAGGCATGCCATCTTGTTACCCTATCTTTCCTCAAGTGAGTCTGATGTGTAGTCCTTTGGAACAGCAGAGTGCCGGTTCCCATGGCAGCCAGAGCAACACAGAAACAAACAAGAAAAGACCCAGTACTGCTCACAGACCAGGCAGAGGACCACTGTCCCTCATCTGAGTCCAGCGGATCTTCAAAGGCTGCTGTGCAGTTTCCAAGAGCTGGGATTGTACCTCCTTCCTCCGAAGGTGTCTTTACGCAGCGAACATTAAGCGGGCTTGCCACGAAAGGCCTCCTAGGCACAACTCCGGCTAGAATGACGTTATGCGGTAGACTCACACACAAGACCCTTTTGTGGACTTTCAAAGTAGAGCCAGATGTGAGCTGCTGCTTGCACAGTCTAAACGAGGTTTCAGGTAAATCAGATGCATGCATGATTATAAAATCGCACGGTCCATTTCAGTGAAATCTGCAGCGGTGCAGAACAAGATCTCCGTGGTGCAACCTTAAAACATCCAGAGGAGGATTTACCTGGAAATATTTTCAACTTACACAGAATCGTATTTAGGTGAAATAACTGCCCAAACTCACCAGCTTTAGAATATTTGTCTTTGGAAGTAGGAAAAAGAAGAAACACATGTTCTTAGAACCAAAAACAAAATTAAATTCACTGTTTGTTGTTGTTGTTGTTGTGGGGAGGAAGAGAGAGAGAAGATACAATGAGCATACTAGGAGCCAAAAAGGAAAATTTCTGAACTAATATACTTTCATACACACAAGTAAGACAGTATAACTTAGGAGTTAAATGTGTTGTCCTGTTGTGCTTTTGTGTTCCTATAAAAAAAATAATACCTGGCACTGGGTGACATATAAAGAAACATGTTTATTTGGCTCTAATTCTGGAGGCTAAGGTGGTTGGCCTTTTCTGGCAGGGTCCTCCTCCTGCAGTTTGATGCTAGGGCTAGAGTAAGAAGCAATGGTGCATAGAGGAGAAATTCTGGGAGGTTCGGGAATTCCTTTCATACAACTGACTCCAAAAAACAAAACAAAAAACCTAATGAGTTCCTAGAGAATGGGCCCCCACTCCCTGGACCCTTAGTACCTCCTTCTTTACCAACTCCTCTTGTGTTGGGGACATGAGCTTTCACTAGAGAAAAATAATACTCAAACTGCAGCAAGCACACACTCTGAGGTTTGGGACTGTCTCAACTTCCAAGTGAAGTTTGTGACTTCAACAGTGCCAGGCTTTGATTGCCATCTCTAAAGAGGGGTGTTGTGGAACTGACATGGTCCTGAGCAGCATATGCTGTGTGTCAGGTATGCTAAGTTGTTTACAGTCATTCATTAACTCACTGAGTCTTCTAAATGCCTTCCTGAGGTCAATGTTGTTATACTATCTGGTTATAAGTTAATTTGGAGAGGTAGTCTAATTAAATAGCCTGTATCTGGAAGGAAAGTCCCATGGAGCATGCAGTTACAGCCCATTTAATGTCTCTATGTTAGCACTCCCTAAATAATACTGACAATTGGACTGGATGTTTTGTATGATATTTGTCACTTTAAAACTTTAAAAACAATTTTGTGAATGGGTTCTAACACATAGTCCTCTCCGTTTCAAACTTGGAAGGGTAAAGCTTAGAAACTTACCTCTGCCCCACCTAGAAGGAAAAAAAGGGTAGATCTTCCAAAACCAAAACAGTGTAGTGATGCTAACCTTTCCCCTCTATCTACAGTTAGCATTAAATGAGAAGGAACCTTTTTTGTTTTTGTTTTTGTTCCTTTTTTTCAAAAGTTGTTTCTCTATTCCTGTAAATAAAAGGCATCTCACCCAGACAGGATTTTTTGGTTATCTTTTCCTGTTTCTGCAAATGCATTTAAAAACACACCAGTTTGTAAGACTTGTTCTCTCACCTATCAGAGAGAAGACTTAGGACAAAATTTCTTTTAGGAGAATTCCAATGAAAAGAAAAGCTGAAAAATAAATCTGAGCAATCCAAACACCTAGGAGTGCTCTTAAAGAAAACACACAGACCCCACGTGCAGCCCACTCAAGATCTCCAGGTTTCCAGAGGTTGGACTTGAGCCTTGCTTCTGGCGTTTTCTTCACTGATGTGTGGGGAGCCTCACTGCAGTGAAAGCTCCCATGAGCCATGCTGTTTCATGCCAGATAAAATAAAAAACAGCAGATTGCAAAAGAATTCTTTATAGTGCAGCGTCATCAAGAAATATGTTAAAAGATCATGTCATGAAATGAGGGCCAAAACAGATAACCACAGACTCAGCACGTCGGTAACTCTGTCCCTTACATTGTGGTTGCTGGTGATTCTTGGTTCATTTTCTGGCTTTGAGAATGAATGTGTACTGACCCCTTACATGGTCTTTCTGGACCACCTTGGAGTGATGAGGGTTGGGAATTTACAGAAAAGTGGGGAAAGCAGTGAGGTCCAGAACGTGAATGGAGTCATACATAGTTTGCTGGTCCAAGTTATATCTGCTGGCATATGGATCTCTAACAAAATGAGTTATCACAGGAAGCTCATGAGGCCCATGCAACTTCACTTGCAGTTTCTAAAGATATTTGACTATTTTCATTGATCTCACCCTTTAACAACAACATCAAAAAGTCCCTGGTACAGGCTGCCAATAAGCATACTTGCAGGGCAACTCATTCCGTCTAAATATAGTGCCTGTGTGCCTATAGTAAACAGCTTCAACTTCACTCAAAGAAATTGCACACTCACTACCAAGTAACAGGACTGTTGACAACAGCGATCGGCAGTCTGAAGTTTGTGAGATCTTGGCCAGGTCAATGCAAAATTAACATTTAGAATTTCCCCTCTAAAATAGGCCTTGCTTGTTCACTTAAAAATGAAGTTTTAAAATCTGTCTTGTTTTGCTAATGATTCATCAAGAATGCCAATGAGGCTTGGTAAAAGATTCCTATTTGATTCCTATTTGAAAGCAATGGCTTCTGTTGTCAAATAAATTATTTAAATGAAACTTCTGTCACTATAGGATGTTCATACCAAAGCTGACTGCTATGTCTTGGGAGAGTTCAGGCTTCCTAATGAAAGCAAGTATACATTTAGACACCATAGTTCTGGAAAAATCTCCAATAAGTTGCCAAATGTGTTCTCCCCTCATAATATTTGAACATATTTCAAGGAAATTTAATCCATATGTTTTTGACCCATTTATGTTTGAATCATAAACTTGTTCTTTTCTAAGATGGATTGGAAATACAGCAGCTCCTTGTCACTTATTTTTTTTTCAATGTCCCCATTTAAAAACAGAAAAATCTTCTTTATGTGAACCCACATCTAAAACTAGGTACACTTCTAGTTCTGAGCTGCTGCTTCTGAATACTCATCCTCTGTTTGACAAAGGATGCTTCTTAATATTAGCTGTTTGTTAACTTCAGAAGTGTGCCAACGTCTCATTCTTCCTCTGTGTAATTATTAACTTTACTGCCATTGTGGTCTTGTTAATTCATCCCACCCATTGAGTATCCTCTAGAGACTTCTATTTTTCAAGTATCCTTAAGCTTAGGTCATTCCGGGCTTGCAAAGTATGGTGTGGGACAATTTTGCTTTTTTTGGACTGTGAATAGATTTTCAGCAAGTAATTTCTCTGCAAGCATCTGCCCTTGTGTGATCCGTGTCCAGCTCTGAATTCTTTGACTTCATTTTAGAAACAAATAAATAAAATTGCAGGCAGCACACTTATTGTAGAAAAATCTCTCAAGGGGGCAGTAGACACTTGTGAAGTCCTTGCATGTAAAGTGACTTGAATAGGAATCCGCAGTTTCTACCAGGTTCGTGCATAAAGATCAAGATGGGACCTTGGCAAGAGGAGCATTACTTGTCTGTCTCTGTACAACAGCCAAAAGCATGGGTTTTGTTTGTTTTTTGTTTTTGGATTTTCAAATACTTTTTCATTTTCTCCCAAAAGTTCCTTTTTGTTTAATGTGTTTCAGAATGGCCATCAATATGCTTCTTTTTCTCACTGAACATATTCCTATTAATTGCTTCCATGTGTTGCCAGCCAAGTGATATGAAAATTGCCTTTGCTGTGAGGCACTGGGCTGTTCACTTCAATAAGAGGTTTTACCCACTATATCCTTGTCTTATCAGACTCTTGATGTAGTACCATTGTCCAGTTTGTAAATCTATCTTAAGAAGTAAACTGTACCAAAGAGCCTCCAGAAGATTAATTACTCTTGGCCCTGTGAGCTATTTTATGATCTCTATATTATCTGGCAAGCTATCTTCCAGTGCATATTTAGCCCAGGATATAATTTACACATGGCAAGAATACCAAGACTCCATTAAGCTGTTTAACTCAATATTTTAAAATCATTTTTCCCATCAAAAAGAATCCATAAACATTCGCAGCGTCCACAAGAGTTTATTTGGGTTAGGAAGGGTATTAGAGGGTGAAGTGAAATAGCTGAGCTTGTGTCTACATGATAGACTTGTTATAGTTTTCTTACTTGTGAATCTTCAGCGATTCATGGCTGACAAAATAAATGACAAAATTGAATAACTGGCTGCTGTGGGTGGCCTCACCTTTGCAGTCCCATCCTGGGTGCTCTTGCCCCAGTCTAGGCACATGACAGATGACATTTAGAGACTTTCTCTTCTCACACTCGAGTCTGGCCCTCCCATTTTCTTTCATACATTCCAATGTCATCTCTCACTCTTCCTGTCATGCTTAAGAAACCCTATGCCTTCTGTCTTTGCTACCAATCCAGGCACTGGTGGAAATGGCTTAAGATATCTCTTTGCACTCATAGGGGAAAGTGAGCCAGTGTTTTAAAAGAACTCATGGTGACTGAGAAGAGATTGACAATTATTTTCTGTGCAGATAGAGAGCACAGGAGTCTTCAGTGATCAACACAATCCCAGAGTCAGAATACCTCAAACACCAAAGTACAGTTCAGGGCCTCAGCCCTCAGTGCTCCTTGGTGTTGTGTAATTCAGTTCTATGCACTGGTTGTTTTAGGGAGATGCATATAAAAATCTTTGTCTACCATTTGCATACACTGCTTGATGCCAAAATATGATGGTATGAGAGAGACACACTGAAGAAGAGCCATTGACTGGCAATCCTAAAACGAATAACATGCTTAAGATTTCTGCTTCTGTCTTAGAAGTGAACTTGGATGCATTGAATCCTATTGCAGGACAGTGACATTTTGAAGTATTGGACAATGGACAAGAGTCTCCAATCAGAAATTAGCTAATTTATCAACAGTTGATCTATAGTCAATGTTCAGGGAGGTTTGCTGTAGAATTCTGACTCTGTCTTTGGCTTCATATATTCTTGAATATGGCCTTTGGAAATCAACATTCATACAAAACTGTTTTTTGTGAACATAGTGTACACAAGAAAAACTAAATGAAACTTTCTTTAGCATCTATCTGAGGGAAACAACAAAAAGCCATTTTTAGTAAAGTGAATATATTTACTGAAAGAGACACTTGAAATATTAGATAACTCCATTTAAATGCAGGAAAAGTCTTAAAATGACATTACCAAAAACCAAGGAGATAAGCAAATTAATTTCCGAGAATGTGACTGAGATGTAGCTCAGCTGGTAAAGTGCTTATGTAACATTCATAACTTTTGTTTTAGGCTAAATCCATACAAAACAGGTAGGATAGCAAAAGTCTGGGTTCCCAACGCTTAGGAGTAGAGCTGGCATAGTCAAAGTTCAAGGTTAACCTCAGTTATATAGTGAGTTCAGGACAAACCTGGATCCCCCACCCCATGAAAAAAATCTCAAACAAAAAACAGATCCTGATAATGTAAATTAGCCTATTGATGATTCAGCTCCCACAAAAAGTAAATATTTGATGAGAGAGTAATAGGCACCATCTGAGAGACATGAAATGTCTCAGCTCATGAAATGGAAATGGACTATAACCCAAGCCTAGGGTAGCTGAGTGTCCTGGGTGGTCAGGAGGATCTGGTGCACACCTGTCTTGTCTTCTATGTCTACTTAAACTTTTTCATGTTGACTCTAATGGACATGACAAATACTCTTCCTGGAATTCTTTGAAAGAGGCAATAAATGCGGTTAAGCGTCCTAGGGACATGTTGGTTCCAAAAGCAGTGCAAAGAAATGGTGAAAATGGGATGGTAGTGTGTGTGTGTGGTTGTTTGGAGGTGAGAAACTCAAGGTTGTTCCTTATTGCACAGTCTTGGATCACTTATTGCAATTCCCTGAACTTTGATTTCCTTAGTTTTGGATGGAAATGACATTATTGCCTAGGAGAGAATTTAAAGTTCTCTTTAGTTAGTAAAGCACCATTCAACTGTCTGACATTACCATTTACTCAACAACTACTTAGTGAGACTCTTTAGAAGCTGACCAAATGAGTAAAACAAATGCTCTTATGCATTAACAAGATAGTGATGCAGTCTAGGGGCATTGATGCCAGTTAAAGAACGAAGAGGCAGGAAAATCTGAAGCTCAATCGGTGGCAGCAGAGAAATCACAAATGCTGCAGGCAGAATCAGCAGTTGAAGGAAGGTGTTTATTGGGGGTGAAGAAACATGTGCAGCAGACACTCAGAGAAAAGACCCTCTGCAAGGCAAATGGGAGAACTCAGCAAAAAACAAACAAAAAACAAAAAACAAACAAACAAAAAAAAAACAACAACATAAAACATCCTGTCTCTTCTCTAGGGCTAGGGAGTTTAAAGCCTCTGAACTTTCCTCCTTTAATTCAAGGTGGGTCAGCTTAGAGAAAACTAGGCTGATTAGTTGAGAATCGTTGTGCGACATGTCCTGAGCAGGCCTTGACCTCATTGAACCAGTTCATCAGCAGGAGCTGCTGGTGGGAGACAAAAGTCTACAAAAACTTGGTTTTAAGTTATGAACATGAGGAAGAAGCTGGCCATCTTGAAAATTCACCACCTTTATTACCTAGCCATAGCCCCTCTTCCTGTCTGTCTGCCTAAGAGAGTCTATCTTCCAGTCTCTCAAATGTAGGATCCCACCTCACAGATCTTAAAGGCAGAATATTAAGTGATCAAATAGTCAACCTCAACTGCGCAGAGCACTAAAGATAAAACCACCAATTCTATCAGCTAAGGCACGTGTGGCTGAAACTACCTTTGTGTGTCACAAAGACCTTATAATTAGGGCTAAAATAGATGTGCCATGTTAGCTGCCTCATCATTTATCAGGTGTTTGTTGATAGCCTACTATGTGCTAAACTCTTTCCTATGGTTATCAACAGCAAAATCTGAGATCTCTATTCATACAGCAGAGCTTATAGTCAAGAATTAATGGTGCAATGAGAGGAGGGGGACAATAAAAGGCAATTATTTAGAGGACAAGATTTTTGTGGTGTGTGTGTGAGTGTGTGTGTGTGTGTGTGTGTGTGTGTGTGTGTGTGTGTGTGCATGTGTTGTGCTTCTCTGTGTTTATGTGTTGACAATGGGCAGGGTAGGACATTCTGAGAAGAAAGCCTTTGCAAAGAGACTGATGAGGATGAACATGCTCTGTGGCTATCTGAGGAGAACCATTTCAGGCATTCCTACCAGTCAGCCTCCATAAAACAAACAAACAAACAAATAAATAAATAAAAAGCCAGAACCTGAGGACAGCAGAGGCCCCTATCAGCAAAATATAGGGTAACTGAGGTCATATCTTATTGGTCCACAAGTATTTGACCTTGACATTGAGATATCACACTTATAATAAAGCCATTATGGTTCAAGCTTGTACAGAATCAGTATGGCTGGTAAATCATCCCATTGAAACAAAAGAAAGAGCCTGAGATTGCAAAGGACAGTGGACAGTGGGGAGAAAGGGCAGGGTGAGAACAAATAGGCAGGCTCTACAAAGGTTGGAACTTAAGAGAACAGAGGGGCAGTTCACAACAGGGGTCGGAGTCAAAAGGACCTGGGTGTTTAATACCTGATTCCACAGGTTGTTTCCACATCGATTATATAGAAAATTTGACATGCTGCGAACCCCTCAACAAGTTTTCTTTTTTTCATGCATCCTCATGTGGTGATTTAGTAGGCAATAAAGAATCATGTCTTATCCAACCCTGCCCACTATCCATTCAAAGGAGAAGAGTACTGTGTTAGGAAGAATGATCTGGTTCACAGGAGATGTTCAGCAGTGTGGTTCACAGTGGAACAAAAGCATAGTCACAGATGGAGATGGCCTGTCTGGGGACAGGTGTTATTTTGACAAGTATTACAGTGACTACAGCTGACTGTGTGGCCAAGTCCTGAGGGAGTTCCTGAGGAGAATTACTGCTGCAGTCATGCCAAGAATCTGCTTAGAGGCACTGGAGAAGACTGAATGAGTAGACACAGGGTTTGAAATTGAGGCCTGTAGGTACAGGCAGAAGGGCCAACACATATACCTTGGCCTGGGCACAACTGCAAACATGGCAGGAAAGTGTAACCATGGCGCTTCACATTGTGGCTGGGGAGTGGACACTGAGCAGAAGCTGTAGGCAAGGAGACTACAAACACTTCCAGGCATGGTCTCAGGGTTTGTTCTTATGAGAAAAAGGATCGGTTTCCATGTGTAAGTGAAGCTTAACAAGCTTCTGGGAGACTCACTGTAGTTCAAAGTATTGCCTATTGTTTGCAGCCTGTGAAGGTAGCTCAACACCCTACAGACTTTATGTGAAGCCACCATTCAACTGATGCCTACACTTTAAAGATCCTCTTATGTCTCTCTTCTTTGTTGTTGCTGTTTGTTTTTTATTTTTTGTTTGGTTTGGTTTTTTGAAACAGAGTTTCTCTGGGTATTCTGGATCTCACTCTGTAGGCCAATTTTCATAGGTATAAAATGTAAGAAGGCAAAGCCAATAGTGTTATGTGCCATTTTATTGACAGAGAGGCTTAGAAACCTAAAGAGTCTTTCATTGTACTTAACTAGATCAATGTGTAATGCTACTATTAATACTTATCAAATTATACATTATTTTATCTCCTTTCAGGTTGTCACCAGGGTGAGACAAATTAACAGAATTCTCCACATTGAAGTTTACAAACACCCTAATGCAATCATAAATGAATAAATCACTGTTATGTATATATATATATGTGTGTGTGTGTGTGTGTGTGTGTGTGTGTGTGTGTGTGTGTGTGTGTGTGTGTTCAACGAGTTCTTTTTGCTCTGTGTCCATTCCCTGATCACTTAGTGGTGGCCTGATGCTATGTCACCTGGAAGAATGGACCTTGCTATGGAGGAAAGGAACAGAATGAAGAGAAAATCTGAGCCATGATCTGAGGACAAACATCAGTAAAAAAGGTACATACACAAGCTCAATATTGAAGAGATCCCAGGCAGGAGGGTTGCTGCAAATTTGAGGCCAGCCTTTACTCTAGTGAGTTCCAGACCAGCCTGGGTTAACAGGTTACATTCTTTCTCCAGAAATATGAACTCCAAAACACATAACAAGAAAAAAAGAAATTTTTCCTAACTCAGGTTAGAATCAGCCCACTCGAATGCTGTGGAGATCAGCTATGTGGTTGCTATTATTTCAGATTGAGGATTTGCCCTGTGTGAACTGCATTCAGTTTCCATTGGAAAACAATATTTGTTCCACTAACTACTCCATGGGCCATGACTAATGAACAATCAATGGGAACACCAACTCCATTTGGTACAATTTACTCTAGTTGGTCAAGGCACATTCTTATTTCTTGGCATTGAGGATATTGTGATGGGAGCATGGTGTGTCCCTATTCATTACCAAATAGGTACTGATATTGTTGGAAGAGGGAGACTAACAGAAACTAATCGATTCTACAACCAGGGTGAACCTCAGGTTCCTCAGCTGCCGGCACCCAGGCTGTGCTCAACATTCAGAGAGCTGCAGAAACCACAAGCCAATAAAGTACCTATTCCTCCTGTAGTCACACTGCCTGTGCAAGGACAGATTGCCCTGCTGTGGTGTACATTGTGACATGCAGTGGTGAGCAGGACATGGGGGAGACGCTGGCTGGCTGGCACTATGGACTGTTGTGCCAGCTGTGGAGCATCACATTACGCAGGAAAACAACCCTCCATTTTCCACTCCTGTGAAGGTGGGGGCAGTCATTCCTGGGCTCATTACCCATGTCTATAAAATATAGGAATGGGAGAATGTGCTGGAATAAATTTCAAAGCTGTCAGGATTTTGTGGTCTTGATATATCCAAGAAGAATGTGTGTGTGTGTGTGTGTGTGTGTGTGTGTGTGTGTGTGTGTGTGTGTGTGTGTGTGTTATAAAACTATACCTTGTATACTTTGTGGCCACTGTGTTGGGGAAACACTTACCTTCTGCCAGACTTCTGGGGAATGCAAGGTGACCAGTCTGTCACAATGTCTTCAGTAAGAGCTACTCACATAGAAATATTTCCAAGCTAGGTATTATTAAATTAAATAAAAAGAAAGATTGCAAAAGATAAATATATATATATATATTACATTCAGTATGTAATGTAGATGTACACACAAATATAGTCATACATGATATTCACAGGGGAAGTCTGGAAGGGTACACAGCAGCAATGCTACAGTTGGTTGTGTCTGTGTTCATTCACTATCCTTTCTGCTATCATCATAGCATAGTACTTAGTTTGAGTTTTTGTGCCCTCTGTTCAGTACACAGCAGGTGACTTACAATGTCAGGAAATACATCTAACTTCAGTTTCTCCATTTGAAAAAACAGGAACCATAAGTTTGTTACTTCCTAACATTGGATGAGTTTAGGTAGGGAAGGGTTTAGTTCAAGCAAAGATTCACTAGAAGTCTGTTGCAGCAGACAAAGGACTATGTATTGCTGCTTTTATTGTTACTGAGATACTATATTTCATGGTTGACATTAACAAAGGGTACCTGAGACCTGCCATCACCTGCTGTGTTATTCTTAAGTCCTGTGACCTGGGGTTGCCCCAATAGTACTTTCAAAGAGGACAAAATTGACAAATGTTAACTTTTACCCACACCACACAGCACATAGGTTTATTCTATCCTTTTAGAAAAATCATATATTCATGTTTTCTACTTAAAGAATATATACTTGTCCCTAGATTTCTGTGTGTATGTTTTAACACCCTCCATGGTCTCATAGATTCCAAAGACAGTGTAACGGAGACCCTTGGGGAAAACTCTTCACAGAGCACTCATTTCATCAACTCCTTTGGAAGGAAATTGGGCTAGCACCCTAATCCTACAGTCAAAAAACCAAGAAAGCATCAGGTAACAGGAAAGAACTCACACAGGAAATGTGTGTTCTAATGTGGGAAACCCTGTATCAACTTGATTAAAGCCAGACATTTGGAAGAGGCCAGTTGAAAATTTAGATTAGTCTTGTATTTTGAATTTCTCTACAAGATTCAAGGTATTTTACCTGTCTCCACTCTATATACTATGTGCATTTTCACAAGGAGAGTGAATCTCATGTGACACAGTATTTATCTATTAATAAGATCCCCCAAACCATTCCAAATCACGTCTTCTAAACCATAGCTATTCACCCATTTATCAGAGGCACCATTCTGCCTACCTGCAGTTGTCTGCAATGCCCCAGAAGCGCATTTTACCAGTGTTACTCCCAGTTTCCTGCCCTCTGGTTTGAGGAGAGGCTCACCTGGTCCTCCCAGCCTGGCATTCTGACATGGATTAACTTGTCAGATGAGCATTTTCTGTCTACACACTTTGTGGTTTCCAAACCACACTTTGTGGTTCATCCTTACAGGTAAGGAGATATTTAAAGAATGTAGGGTTGGGAATAATTGCAGCCAAGCCTCAGTGAGGGAAGAGAGGTGGTGGCTGGAATCTGTATTGGCACAGGTCTTTGTGAGCTTTCTGAAGCAGGTCGTCTGTACACCATGATTGGGAAATTTCTTTTATTCTAACCGTCTCTTTTATGAAAAAGCTGGAAATTCACATGAGGGCTATTCTTGGTTGTCAACTTGACTATATCTGGAATGAACTACAATCCAGAAAGGAGGGTACACCTGTGAGAGATACTCTGCCTGATCTGAAGTGGTGAATCCACTTCTTGTCTGGACCTTTGAGGGGGGAAGACACACCTCTGATCCTGATCTTGAGAGGGAAAGACCCAGGCTTTTGATGTGGACCTTGAGGGAGGAAGACACACCTTGGAAAACACACCTTTAATCTGGGCCATACCTTTGGCTGGAAGCCTATATAAGGACATGGAAGAAGGAAGGTTTGGTTTTTGACTGCTTGCTCTGCCTTGCTAGCTCACCCCCATTCCTTCACTAGCATTGGAGTCTACTTTTTCAGGATTCCAGCATATAGAAGACCAGCTGAGACACCCAGCCTTATGGTATTGAGTAACTAATTCTTGTTCACAGCTAGCCACTGTTGGAACAGTTGGACTGCACCCTGTAAGTCATTCCAATAAATTCAATATATAAGAGAGAGAGAGATTCATTCCATAAGTCCTCTGACTCTAGAAAACTCTAACTAATATACTTGTCAAGGACACATGATCTGCTCCAGATAGTAACAGTAACATGATGGCTAGAATCAGGCTACTGCTTACTCAAAATCTACTGCATGTAGCCAAGTCTTTTCCAATTTCACAACAACTTAGTGCCCTATAAAAATGCTCTGTATTTCCTAGAATGTGTGCTTTCTTGAGAGCAGTGGGACTTTCTTGTATGACTAATGACAGGTTAGAAATGTTTGTCCAAGAGAAAATGACAGGACTGAGTTTCCCATGATACCAATTAACAATATTGCTACCATTTTTACTTAGAGACACAACTTGTAGAGCCGTAGAAATGCATCAGTCAGTAAAATCCTTGCCACTGCACAAGCATGGGGACATGAGTTCAATGAGGCAGTGAGATCCCTTTGACTTTTTGGTCAGCTTATCCTAGCCTAGTCTAGTCACTGGACCAGTGAGAGCACCTGGATAAATAGGATGGATGGCTGTGGAGGAATGGCACACTTGAGACTGACTTACGGCTTCTATACACAGACACATATATATACACTAGAAGAAGAGAGAGAGAGAGAGAAAGAGAGAGAGAGAGAGAGAGAGGAGAAGAAGGACAGAGATAGAGGAGAGAGAGAGACAGACAGACAGTCAGAGACAGAGACAGAGACAGAGACAGAGACAGACCCAGCTTCAATGTCTTACTGGTACAACGCAAAGGAATTGGATGTTTCTCCCTTGTTCTGGAGCCACTTCAGAGCAGAGTAGTAAAAGTTCTGTTACATGGCCATGAGTGTGGTCCACAGAGGCCTAAGGCTAGCATCTTCCCCTCCAAGGACAAGCATCTCTCCTAGTGTGCATCAAGCTGATAACTGATCACTTCTTACTTCCACATATTATCTGTTGTGTCAAGCTTCTTCTTGGGACTTCAGATGAGATGACCCTACAGGTCTCCTACACCAAAGTAAATTATAGCATAATATCTCACATTTCTCTGCAAATGGGCTCTACCAGTGTCCAATAGCAGCATTACTACCTGAGACACTCATGGGCAAAGGGGTTTGGAATCCATGGAACAAAACAGGATTCATGGGAGAGGAGGATGCTTGCTGCGTGGATTCAGGTCTTCTGAGGACACTATGAGATTTATGCTTCACTCCAGGTCTCTGGAGTAAAACCCCACATCACTGATCATAAAAATTAGTGAATTGCATAGTAAAACCAAAAGGGATGTTTTAAGTAGTCCATGGACATGTTCTAATCATCATTCAAGCTGCTAAATGAACTCTTGACTTAAAGTCTAAAATGATAGAATACAAGAAGTCACAAAAGCACAGAATTCCAAGGGCAGAATTCAACACACTGGCTGCCTCTCTAGCCTTCTGAGCTATGCCAGACAAGACTACCATTAATCCACAGTCTTGTTCTTCATTGTGAAAACCATTTTAGAATGAGGAGAGACAGTTTTGCTCAGTTTGAAAGATATAATCACAAAAATTGATAGGAAAATACTCGAAGACTCAATTTAAGAAGGCTGGTAGACTGTTTTTTTTTCATTTATTTATTCATGTCCTCATGTGTTTTCTCATTCTTGTGCTATGTTCATTCATCTATTCAGTGGGTTTGGGTTTGGATGTTGAACTCCATTGCTAAATAATTTCCTCTCCTCTTCCCTGGCAAGTCATCCTTTCCATCACCAGAATGGGCTGTCCTGCCCCACCATAGGCATTCTTGGAAAGCCAGGAAGCACCTACATTGCCACAGCAATAGGGAACTCCTTCTTTCTCTCTGAAGTCCCCTGGGAGGCTTGTCTTGTATAAGAGCAGATGTTTAATAAAAATGGGTTGAGTGGACTACTATCCTTGTTTCTCTAATGTCCATACCCTATACCCCTGGGCTATGGCTCACAGCTAAAGCAATTCGTACAGACCACTGAAGTCACTTTCTCTCCATCTCCCATTCTCCCTCACATTGGCCCTGCACTGCTGTTGTCTGTTTAGGAAGCTTAACGTGGGTCTCCAAACTCACTTGATCTGCATGGCCTGCTTTCTGCTATATCCTATTCTCAACTGCCTTCCTCAGTCAGTCTGATGACAAACATGGTCTTACTCATTTAGGAGGCCTTCCATCTGTCTAGAATACTCTTGTTTGGATCCCATGGCCACCCCATCTCATCATTCTACCCAGCTTTGAAGGTTCATTTGGACAGAATCTTAATTCCTAGTTTTCTTTGTTCCCCCAGGGATGTGAATAACTTTTACTCTAGGAATTCATCACGTTTTTCATGCTTTCTGCTCTGTTATTTGTTAGCAGATTTTAATTCCCGGGAGGTGATGTCTCACAACAGGGCATTTGGGCCTCATTTACCTTTCTGCCTTGGGGACTACCAAGTGCCCTATACATTTTAGGCACCCAATAAATCATTTTGAGTTGAGCAGAACACAGAAATGTGATATAGTCCTCACTCCTGCAATGACTGGGTAGGAAAATGGATGAAAGAACATTCCAGGTAAAATCTGTCAGCTGAAATCCCTGGACATTTTCCCCAATCATCTAGAAAATGCAGGGTTTACCACAAACTGATTATCTGACATCCATAGCACAGAATTATTTCACGTTCAACTGTTTCCTAATCAGGATATTATGTACTATCCATATCAGCATAGATACATACATACTGTTCAGCTTTCTCAATCGACAATCAACTGACAGATGTCTTCTAACATCATCATTCCAAATAGGAAGAAGCTGGCCAAGCCCCAGGTGGTTAACAATATCCTTTTGAGTTTATATTATAACAGGTGCTGTGCTGCCAAGTACTTGTTCTATGATTTACCTGGAATTTTGATCATTGTAAAGTAGGTACAGTTATGACAGTGAGATACCTAAGGCTTAGAGACACTGAATGATCTGTCCAAGTTCGATAAAGCCAGGAACAAGCCAGCATTCTCTGCTGAGCTGGTGGAAGGACATTTCCCAGTCTTTCAATCAGTTTGTGTCAGCTCTAAAACTTTGTGCATCCCTGCCTTGTCTCCTTCATTAATCACCAGTTTTTCTAATAAATGGACAAGTTCTCCAGGGCCTATGAAATGCAAATTAAGCATAATACAATTTGACGTATTTCCTATGCTTTTCCATCCATTTGAAGTTTTGTATGGTTTTACGAGCTATGGCTGAAAAACAAAATAAAGCAGGCTCTGCTGTCCTTTAACACCATGGAGACATTCTCCAGAGGAAAGGATACACCCCAAAAATCTTTGTCAGGCTTTTACTTTATCAAAATGACTTCCCATAAAAAGAGTTTTGAGATATTTTTGGGTTGTTGTTGTTGTTACCGTTGTTCTTTTTTTTTTTTTTTTCTGCTCAGGCACTTCTAACAACTCAACTTTAAGTCTAGGTGATGAGTTTTCAGCAAAGTTTGCCAGCAAGGAAGGATCAGGGGCCTGAGCAGGAAGCAGCTGGGAGGAAGGGTGGCTTTCTCTGCAGGCAGCGGCTGCCCCCTGCTGGAAATTCGTACATTGCAGGTGGCTGCCTCTGCTCTGTTCTCAGACATGCAGCAAAAGGTAAACCCTGTAGTAAATGTTAAATAACATTTATTCACTAAGTGTGACCCAGCTTGTCCCAGAGCCAACACACAGAGTCTGCCTCACCTGCCTCATATTCCTTATCAGATTGACAGGTTATGGTAATAGGATGATTTTGGTTTTCACGTGTGCCTTATAAACAAAGTCTCCCTCTACCTTCCCTCTCCATTTTTCTTCCTTTATTTTGACACTGGGTTTTATATCACCTGGGCTGGTCTTGAACTCACCATGTAGCCAAGGATAGATTTGAAATTCTGATCCTCCTGCCACTTTCCCCAAGTGCTAGGATTTTAAGCAGATTGCATCACCAAACGTAGTATAATTTATGTGGTGTGGGGGATCAAACCCAGGGCTTCATAAATGCTGGGGAGGTACTATTTGAACTGAGCTCTATTCCCTGCCCTAGTAATTACCTAACCGTGGCTCTTTGAATGGCAATTTTCACTTAGTGAAGGGTCGGACCCACTAGGTATAGCCTATCTTTATGCTCTCCCTTCAGAACAAAGATCCAAATTCCCATGACAGAATAACATTCTGGATTAAGCAACACACATTGGACATTCTCCCACAGTACTAGACACATAGAAGTTGCTCAGGAGATAGAGCTCTTGTATGATATTCATCATAATCATATAAAAAAGGAGACCAATATAAATGCCTTGTGAGTACAATGCTGTGGTCACCTGCTCTCCCAGAATGTGTAGACAGGTGGGTTAGATGACAGAGAGACCCAAAGCTCTGTGCAGTTCACTTGTGCTCTGAGTGCACAATCCACTCTCCAAAATTCAGAAGCAGCTCTGATGCTTCAGGAGGTCACCTCTCACAGGGAACAAATGGTTGCACCGAGGTTTTTAGAATTCACTTTGGCCTCCTAGGTTGGCATCTACTTCTTGAGAGTCTCTAGACTCTGAAGCACTGGTAACTGACAGAAGCAAGTACACTAACAATACTGCAAGTGCTAAGATCTTTGAAGGATTTAATTTTTGAGCATATCAATGAGGAATGTGGCCTGAACATCACTTGGCACTCAGCTCCAACTCCCACCACCATATCACTTTGTAAACTATTTAGAAACATTGAGCCATGCTATTAATTTGCTGCTTGCTGGGCTTTAAAATTTCCTTCCATTTTGGGAGCAAAAATATCAAGCATGAAAGGTTAGCACAGCAAATGTGGAGGAGAACATAAGGAACTGATAGACTGAAAGAGCAGTCACTGGGTCTTCTACCTTTGCCCTTCCCTCGCCATGCAAACTATTCATCCTTTGGCAAATGGCCAAATCTTACTGATACAATAGTCTTTCCTTTTGCAAAATAAAAATTTCTGTAGTTTTAAAAATCGTATTTGCTAATCTGAAATCATTCCTGCCTATATTTTGAAGTACACGGGGTATGTTGCAGTTCCATTCATTCAGAGATCTAAGTGACTTACTGGAAAAGAGACTCTCAGGCAAGGCTGATTAGCAACACTCTTGGGGAGTCCCACATCAGCTTGCCCTTCACCTCACTATCCTTCCAGCTCATCCACTGATTCCCCAGATACTCTACCACTGTCTGTTCCCTCAAGTGCCTGTTGTACAAGCTGGTGCTTTTGTTTGTCATTTTTTAGATCAATGCTGTTGATACTTGAAGTGCTTCCATAGTCACCCCAGAGTTCATTTCATAGCACATATTCCCTCTGTAGCATTTTGTATAACACAAGGCAAATGTGTTTATGTAGAAGCTGAGGAAGAGGGGTTAAATACCGTAGCTTTTGTTAATCACCTGTTGTCCCGAGCGATCGTCTTGCCAGCAAGAATGACACAGGACACTCGGATCCTTCTGCAGTAAAGCTTTAATGCATCTTGAGAGGCAGATGATCAGCTTCCGATTAGGGAGACCCCGAGCCAAGAATCCCATCCCCTTATAAAGGCTCATAAGCTCCGAGCAGTTCGTGTACAGCTGGGATAGGTGGATGACTCATCACCCTATATGACGCCACGGGAGAGGCAAGGCTAGGCAAGTGGAAAAACACTGGGCACATGCGCACCAACGTTGTTTACTTGATCCGGCAGCGGATGTCAGCACCATCTTGTAATGGCGAATGTGAGTGCGGCTCCTCACAACCTGTGTGTAGAGAACAGATGCAAGTCCTTGTTCTTCCAGTCTTTGCAAGCCTTGCTGTTGGTGGCTGTTTTGCAATGATATTCCATCTATGTTAGGTACAAATTGATCCTTAATATATCCCTGGTGTTAGACTAGCACCTATATCTGAAATGCTGTCAAAATGCACAGTGAATGAAATAATTAAACAAATGGATCCCTATGAATCATTTTGAAGCAAAGATCAAAAATTAAATTGCTCAAAATTTTCAAAAGCTGAGAAAGGAGATTCTCAATAGCAGTCAACATGAACTCTCAATAGGAGTCAACACAAACTTCTCTGTGTTTGAGCCCACTTGCATTCACCTCGTTCCTATGCTTTATCCAGCAGGGCTGTTGAATGCTTTAGTACTCATGTGCCATGGTGGCATTTGTTCTTCTCAATGTTTCCCCTTTTATTCACCTAGTGCTTTCAGGTTCCCATCCTCTCAGATGTGAACTCCAAACTCGCCGACCAAAAAAAGAAATTCTATCCAGGATTAACCAATGCTGCAAGTTACAGAGTGCCAGGCCTTGAAGGGTAGTGATGTGGAGCATAGAAATGAAGGGACTGGAGTCAAACACTCCATCCATCCCCCAGGAAACCAAGCATCTTAAGGCTCAGAAAACCAATAAAGTCACCAAGTTTATGTCCAGTAGATGATTTGTGGGTTACACTCTCTTGTGAAACTGCCTGGAATTTGGTCAGTGAGCTCTACAGAGGGTGACTTTCATGAATCCTCACCCATGCTAGGGTGAGATTTTTGTACATAAAACTATCTTTGAGTCCCCCATGTTCCTGAAAGTAAACCCAAGAAATGCAGTGATTCATTAAGCTTGATTTGGTTTGTTATCCATAATCCATCTAGAGCAAATCGACATTTATTCATGGCTCCCCAGAAAAAGTCATGAAATGGGCCAATAATTTCATAATGAAGGAGTCACTCTCATGACCTCATTACCTCCCACGGGTCCCCATTCTCAGCTATCATGACTCTGGAGACTTGGGGAGGCACACCAACATTTAGCTCACACTGATGGGACCCTTCCTTCTTCACTCTTCCCCAACTAAATTGAAGGCTGCAGAAAAAAGGAAGTCTGTTCTGGGCTCAGCATTCAGGCTTTGGGTACTTAGTAATTTTCAATTCAATTGTTGAGCTGAACTTATTGGGACACCAAAACACAGCCTTTCCACAAAGGACAAAAGTACGTATGAGTTCTTGGTCTTAAGGGAGATTCTGTTAAGTTCTAGTACCCTTGTTAAAGTCAGGAAAAATAATAGAAGAATTCACAGTATATGAACTCACCCTAGCAAGGACATCTCAACTGGAGAAAGTGTGTTTGTTTTATATGCGGGGGGGGGGGGTCTATTTGGCTTTTCTTCCATTTGTCACTGTTCATCATTGAAGGAAATCAGGACAGGAACTTAAGCAGGGCAGGAACCTGGAGGCAGGAGCTGATTCAGAGGCCATGGAGGAGTGTTCTTCATTGGCTTGCTGATTTGTTCAACACACAACTCAGGTGTGGCCCCACCCATATAGATTGGCCTTGTTCTGTCAATCACTAATTAAGAAAACGTCCTACAGGACTGCCTACAGTTGGAAAATGTACATACACAGAAGGAGCCAGCCTTTCTAGGAGGTGACTTTAACCTCATAATCTCAAATTGCCTTTGCAGGACATGATAGGTCCCCCAACAAAGGAAACATGAGATGTGTAAAGAGGCATGGTGTCCAGGGACTCCTGCTCAGAAGAACCCTAAACTCTGCCTTCTTTATCATTCAACTAGCACTGTAGATGGTAGGAAAATGGGGGCATTTACTCAGCTGACGCTCCCTCCACTCAAATGACTATAGCTTGTGTCAAGCTGACACAATTGACCCCTTGTCAACTTGACATATTAAACACATCACTATTAAGCCATAAGTCATAACCTTTCTTTTCCTGTTCATCCCAAAGATCACACATTAATATCAACATCACAATACAAAGCATTTTACAAACTTAAATTGTAAACATTGTCAAAGTTGTCCTTAAAAATATCAGGTCTCTTTTAAAATGCAATATCTCTAAAATTCCAAAGTCCCTCTACTGTGGGCTCCTGTAAAATCAAGAATGATGTAATACATTCTTATTTCAAGAGGGAAGAACCAGGACTCAGCTACAATCTGAGTAAAGCAAACCCATACTTCAACAGTGTAAATAACTCAATGTCCAATATCTCATATTTACTCATAGTCTTCTGGGATTCTCCAAGGAGCTTGGGCCACTTGGATGGTTTCACCCTCTACAGCATGCATAGCTTGTCTTCTAAACTCTGGCTGGCTCCACTCCATCTCTACTACTGTTCTGGGTGGTCCTCTCATGATACTGGCATATCCAAAATGCTGTGGACTCTTGCTGTGCCTGGGCTACACTTTCACCAATAGCCTTTTCTGGGCCTCTTCAGGTACTCCAGCCTTCCACACAGTACCAAGTCTCAGTTGCTTTCCATAGTCCCTCAGGCCTTCAAAGCCAGTATCGCCTGGGTGAGTCTTACACTATCAAGTTTGGCTGCCAGCACACTGTACAAGCTTGGTCACGTTTAGAATACAGGTCCTGGGTGCTAACTCTGAGGAAACACTTCCCAGAAGATTTTACCTCAGTGATGTTGGTCTCTTTTTCATCACTGCTAATCTCTCAACTACAGAAGACCACCATCAATTGTTCCAATAAACAAAGGCTTTACGTCAGTGATTCTGATATCTTGTTAATCACAGCTTATTATTCAATGCCAGCTAGCCAGAACCACAGATTCTTAACTCCAAATAGCAAATGGTCCTAATAGAGTCTTTAAGTGACTCTCAAACTTTCCTCTGGAATTCTACATGTCAGGCCTCCTTTATCTGCATTTCTTTTAACATTCTTATCTTCCAAGTACCACAAAACTGCTCACCAAGGTTTGAACACTCAAAGGTTTCTCTAGCCTACATTTCCAAAGTCCTTCCATAATCTTCCCCAAAACAACACGGCCAGGTCTGTCACAGCAATACCCCACCCAATTTTCGTCATATTCCCAGTTTCTATTGCTGTGACGAAACATCATGATCAAAGCAACTTAGGGAGAAAAGGATTTATTTGGCTATGTTTCCATGGCACTGTTCATCATTGAAGGAAGTCAAGACAAGAACTCAAACAGAGCAGGAATCTGGAGGCAAGAACTGATACAGAAAGCCATGGAGGAGTTCTGCTTATTGGCTTGCTCTCCATGACTTGCTCAGCCTGCTTTCTTACAGAACCTAGAACCACAACCCAAGAATGGCACCACCCACAATGGGCTGGACCATCCCCCATCAATCACTAATTAATAAAATGCACTACAGGCCTGCCTACAGCCAGGTCTGTTGGAGACATTTTCTCAACTAGGGTTCCCTCCTCTAAATTGATCTAAAACTAGCCAGCACAACACCAATTGCCAGTGATTCTTATATATTGTTAATCACAGCTGAGTCTTCAGTGTCAGCTAGCCAGAACCATAGATTCTTAACTCCAAATAGTAAATGGCTCTGATGGAGTCTTCTTGGGGAAGATTTTATGAGATGCAAATGGAAAGATATACAAGTCTTAATTTTTTCTCTGTGTTTAGATCAGAAGTCAGTGGCAGGATAGGTAGGAGCCACATCTAATCTGCAGTGGTGTACTTGTGTACATAATAGATGTATGTATGCACACACATTTATGTATTATTTTGTGTTGACATTTTAAAATCAATTGTCAACATATAATATCACAGAATATCATATAAAAATCCAAATTTCAGGCTTCCTTTGAGAAACCAGCTGATCTGACAATTCTAAGCCAAACCCAGGATTGATGGACATCTGATTCTGTCATCTTGCTTACATCTCTGCTGGGCTTTTAGGCATAATATTGCAACTCAAACACAGTGATATTTGTAGTGCATTCCTCAAAAAGCATCTGCCAGGAGATAGCATTGGCCAAGGAGAATCAGAGGGGCAGGAAGTAAAGAGAATTTTGGGTACTTGTAGGACCATGAGAGGGATGGAGGAAAGCCCAGAGCATGAAGCAGTAGACACCCGTGGCGGGGGGCAGTGATCAGAAGGAGCAAAGGACACACCTGTAGAGCACATAGGAGGCCTGCCCAGGATACCGAGGAGCACTCAGCAGACACAGCCCCTGGGAGCCTCTTAGCCTTCGGCAGTGGAAAGGATGAGGGATGGATATAAAGTTCTGTAGCAATTGGTCTTTTCTCTGCCATATCAAAACTCATAGGAGACGAGATACAATCCAGAGACTTGGCAATGCAACCATAGAGGTAGAGGTCCCAGGTAGCTGCAAGAGGCCACTCAGAGCAGACCTCTGCTTCAGGGTTACAAGAACCACAATCTGTTTTATGTCCTGCTTCTGCTCCATCAAGTCTTCACCCTATTCTCTCTCTGAGTGGAAGATGACTCATCAGGGATCAGTATTCTGGATGAGCATGTTCAAAGAGTATCAGAGGTTCAGTCCACTATAATTGTGACTAGGAGCATGGTGGCCTGGCATGCAGGCAGATGGTAGTTGAGAGTCCTACATCTTGCAGGCAACAGGAAGTGTGTTTATTGAGAATAAATACATACAAAAATTACAAATCATTGGTATATAGCTATAAAGTTCATTGGCAACTAACCATTACAGCTTATATTCTAGAAAGCTGGTATTTACAATACAAATTGTTTTCTTAACCACATGTTTTGCCATCTTCCTCAGTGACGTAGAAGTGGCTAACAGTACTTAGGTGGGTCCTCAGGCTCTAATGGTTGTTTATTGAAATTAGCCTTGAATGTAACAATCATAATTTTGTAAGTTGAGGCAATGAGGTTGTTGCCATGCCTCTGTAGTAGTTTTGATTCTGACCTTAAGCTTTACAAAAACAAAAACAAAAACAAACAAACAAACAAAAAGACAGGGCTAGATTGTACCTGGGTATACAGCATTTGTGTAATGTGCTTGGAGCTCTGGCTTGGGTTCCCAAGCGCAGAGAACTAATCAGTTGTCCAGTTAATAACTAGAGCAATAAATAAATAGAGAATAATAAAACTGCTATACATATGTTTCTACCCTGAATGCTACCCACTTCTTTTAAGTCTTACATATTTATTTTTCTTTTATTTAAAATAGATTATTTTAATCATACAATATATCCTGATTATAGTTTCCCTCTCATCTACTCCTCCCAGTTCCTCCCCACTTCCACTCCCTTCTGGATCCACCTCTTTTCTGTCTCATTAGGAAAGAACAGGCTTCTAAGAATGACAATATGATGGGAATAAAATAAATAACTAAAAATGATTTAAAAAATAACAAAAGAAGCACCTTTCCCTTTCCTCTAACCGATCCACAACAAAGTGAGTGACCCCTGCTCTTACCCAACTCCCGTCCAAATCGTCATTCACCCAGATCTCCCTGGTTTGTGCCTGCTTGGAGTAGACATGCCCAGGCAGGGAGGAGCTCCCTGAATCTGGGAACAGGCTACTCTACCTTCCCTTTCCGCCGACCGATCCGCAATGAGGTGAGTGATCCTCTGCTCTTACCCAACTCCCTTCTAAAACACCATCCACCCCGATCTCTCCAGGCCTGCTCCTGCATGGGGTAGACCTGCCCAGGCAGTGAGGAACTCCCTGAGCCTGGAAACACACCACGCTTCCTTCCCGTCCTCCCACACACACCTGACCCCTACGGAGGCCTAACTCCTTCAGAGTGAGGAGACTATCAGGAGAGGCAAGACCATCCAGAGCTGAGCACATTGAATTCCTGGCCCACATACACCACTGGGTAACAAGAGGAGATAGAGAGACCCCTCCTGCACTCACTGGAAGAAGATATGGGAAGAAGACAAAATAAGAACTCACTCAACAACAGAAAGACCAATATGACACCACCAGAATCTAGGGACTCCACTCCAGCAAGATCTGAAAAGCCCAACACAGTGCATGAATAAGAGATGGACCTCAAAAATTATCTCAGCAAGATGATAGAGACCTTTAAGGAGGAAACAAGAAAATCCCTTAAAGAAATAGAAGAAAAAGCAAGCAAAAAATTACATGAAATGGAGGAAAAGACAAACTAAAAATTCAAGAAATAAACAAATCTCTCTTAAAGAATCTAAAGAAACCCAAGAAAAAACAACCAAACAAGTGAAGGAAGCTCTTGAAACAGTTCAAAGCATTAAAGCTGAAATAGACACAATAAAGAAAACACAGAATGAGGCGATGCTAGAAATGGAAAGACTGGATAAATGATCAGGAACTAACGACATGAGTATAACTAATAGAATCCAAGAGACAGAAGAGAGAATCTCAGCTATCAAAGACTCGCTAGAGGATATACATTCATCAACCAAAGAAAACCTCAAGTCAAACAAATCCCTAACACAAAATATCCAGGAAATATGGGACACCGTGAAAAGACCAAACCCAAGAATAATAGGTATAGAAGAAAGTGAAGAAACACTACTCAAAGGTACAGAAAACATATTCAACAAAATCATAGAAGAAAACTTCCCCAACCTACAGAAGGATATGCCTATGAAAGTACAAGAAGCTTACAGGACACCAAACAGACTGGAACCACAAAAAGAAGTCCCCCCCCCCGACACATAATAATCAAAACACCAAATCTACAAAATAAAGAGAAAATATTAAGAGCAGCAAAGGAAAAAGGCCAAGTAACATATAAAGGCAAACCAATCAGAATCACACCCAACTTCTCAATGGAAACTCTGAAAGCCAGAAGGTCTTGGATAGATACCATACAAGCACTAAGGGAGCATGGATGTCATCCCAGACTACTGTACCCAGCAAAACTTTCAATCACTATTGATGGAGAAAACAAGATATTCCATGAAACAAACAGATTTAAACAATATATATCCACAAATCCAGCACTACAGAAGGTTCTGAAAGGAAAACTCCAACCCAACGAACATAACTACACTCACAAAAACACAGGCAATAGATAATCTAATTTTACCAAACACAAAAAGAAGCAGGAGGGTGAAATCCACACACAATGACACCACCAACAATAAATCCAAAACAAACAAGAACCAACTAACAATGGACATTAATATCCCTAAATGTCAATGGTCTTAACTTACCCATAAAAAGATATAGGCTAACAGAATGGATACAGAGACAGAATCCACCCTTCTGCTGTTTACAAGAAACACACCTCAACTTCAAAGACAGGCGATACCTCATAGTAAAAGGATGGGAAAAGATTTTCCAATCAAATGGGCTCAAGAAACAAGCTGGTGTAGTATTCCTAATATCTAACAAATTAGACTTTAAACTAAAATCATCAAAAGAGATGAAGAAGGGCATTTCATACTCATCACAGGAAAAGTCCATCAAGATGAAGTCTCAATCCTAAACATCTATGCCCCAAATACAAAGGCACCCACATTTGTAAAAGAAACATTACTAAAGATCAAACCACACATAAAACCACACACACTTATAGTAGGAGACTTCAACACCCCCCTTACACCATTGGACAGAACCACTAGACAGAAACTTAACAAAGAAACAAAGGATCTGACAGAAGTTATGACACAACTGGGTTTAACAGATATCTATAGAACATTCCATCCAAACACAAAAGAATATACCTTCTTCTCAGCGCCACATGGAACCTTCTCAAAAATTGACCACATAGTTGGCAGCAAAGCAAACCTCCACAGTTACAAAAGTATTGAAATAACCCCCTGTATCTTATCAGACCACCATGCATTAAAGATAGAATTCAACAGCAATACAAATTGCAGAAAACCTACATACTCTTGGAAAATGAATAACACCCAATTGCACCATTCCTGGGTTGAGGAAGAAATAAAAAAAGAAATTAAAGACTTCCTATAATTTAATGAGAATGTAGACACAAACTTATGGACACTCTGAAAGCAGTGCTAAGAGGAAAGTTCATAGCACTAAGTGCCCACATTAAGAAACTGGAGAAAAGCCACATTAGAGAATTGACAGAACAACTGAGAGCGTTAGAGCAAAAAGAAGCAAACTCACCAAGGAGGTGTAGATGCCAGGAAATAATCAACCTGAGAGCTGAAATCAATAAAGTAGAAACTAGGAAAACATTACAAAGAATCAAGGAAACAAAGAGTTGGTTCTTTGAAAAGATCAACAAGATAGACAAACCTCTAGTCAAACTAACCAAAAGGCAAAAAGAGAGAGAGCATGCTAATTAACAAAATCAGAAATGAAAGGGGGGATATAACAACGGACACTGAGGAAATCCAGAGAATCTTCAGGTCATACTTTGAAAACCTGTACTCCACACAATTGGAAAATCTAAAGGAAATGGACAGCTTTCTGGATAAATATCACTTACCAATATTAAATCAAGATCAGATAAACAGTTTAAATCGACCTATAACCCCTAATGAAATAGAAGCAGTTATCAAAAGCCTCCCAATCAAAAAAAGCCCAGGGCCAGATGGCTTCACTGCAGAATTCTACCAGAAATTCAAACAAGAGCTAATTCCAGTACTCCTCAAACTGTTCCACACAATTAGAAACGGATGGGATATTGCCAAACTCTATGAGACTACAATCACTTTGATACCCAAGCCACACAAAGATGACTAAGAAAGAGAACTACAGACCGATATCCCTCATGAACATCGATGCTAAAATACTCAACAAAATATTGGTGAACCGAATCCAAGAACACATTAGCAAAATCATCCACTATGATCAATTAGGCTTCATCCCAGGGATTCAAGGATGGTTCAACACATGAAAATCCATCAATGTAATCCACCATATAAACAAACTGAAAAAGAAAAACCACATGATCATCTCACTAGATGCTGAAAAAGCCTTTGACAAAATCCAACATCCCTTCATGATAAAGATCTTGGAGAGAACAGGAATAACAGGAACATATCTAAACATGATAAACTCAATATACACCAAACCAATAGCCAACATCAAACTAAATGGAGAGAAACTCAATGCAATTCCTCTAAAATCAGGAACAAGACAAGGCTGTCCACTCTCTCCATACCTCTTCAATATTGTACTTGAACTTCTAGCTAGAGTAATAAGACAAGAAAAGGGGATCAAAGGGATACAAATTGGAAAGGAAGAAGTTAAACTTTCACTATTTTCAGATGACATGATAGTCTACTTTAGTGACCTGAAAAACTCTACCAGGGAACTCCTACAGCTGATAAACACCTTCAGCAAGGTAGCAGGATACAAAATTAACTCAAAAAAATCTGTAGCCGTACTGTATACAGATGATAAACCCAATGAGAAAGAAATCATGGAAACATCATCCTTCATAATATCCACAAGCAACATAAAATATCTGGGGGTAGCACTAACCAAAAAAGTGAAAGACCTGTACAATAAGAACTTTGAAACTTTAAAGAAAGAAATTAAAGAAGATACCAGAAAATGGAAGGATCTCCCATGCTCTTGGATAGGTAGAATTAACATAGTAAAAATGGCAATCCTACCAAAAGCAATCTACAGATTCAATGCAATCCCCATCAAAATCCAAACACAGTTTTTCACAGACATTGAAAGAACAATACTCAATTTTGTATAGAAAAATAAAAAACCCAGCGTAGCCAAAACAATTCTTTACAGTAAAGGATCTTCTGGAGGCATCACCATCCCTGACTTCAAGCTCTACTATAGAGCCATAGTTCTGAAAACAGCTTGGTATTGGCACAAGAATAGACAGATAGACCAATGGAATCGATTTGAAGACACAGATTTTAACCCACGCACCTACAAACACCTTATTTTTGACAAAGGTGCTAAATCTATACAATGGAAAAAAGATAGCATTTTCAACAAATGGTGCTAGCACAATTGAATTCAGACATGCAGAAGATTGCAGATAGATCCATACCTGTCACCATGCACGAAACTTAAGTGCAAATGGATCCAAGATCTCTCCATAAATCCAGCCACACTGAATCTTCTAGAAGAGAGAGTGGGAATTACCCTTGAACAAATTGGCACAGGAGACCGCTTCCTGAACATCAAACCAATAGCACAGAAACTGAGGTCTGCAATTAATAAATGGGACCTCCTGAAACTGAGAAGCTTCTGTAAGGCAAAGGACACAGTCAGCAAGACAAAACGACCACCCACAGAATGGGAAAAGATCTTCACCGATCCCACATCTGACAGAGGGCTGATTTCCGAAATATACAAGGAGCTCAAGAAGCTAGCCACCAAAACAGCAAACAATGAAATTAAAAAGTGGGATGCAGAACTAAACAGAGAATTTTCAACAGAGGAATCTGAAATGGCTGAAAGACACTTAAGAAAGTGCTCAAAATCCTTGGCCATCAGAGAAATACAATTCAAAACAACTCTGAGATACCACCTCTTACCTCTCAGAATGGCTAAAATAAAAAATACCAATGACAATCTATGCTGGAGAGGATGTGGAGAAGAAGGAACACTCCTCCATTGCTGGTGGGAGTGTGAACTTGTAAGACCACCCTGGAAATCAGTATGGCAGTTGCTCAGAAAAATGGGAATCAGTCTACCTCAAGATACAGCCATTCCTCTCTTGGGTATATACCCAAATAGTGCATTTCATACAACAAGGACATATGTTCAACCATGTTCATAGCAGCATTGTTTGTAATAACCAGAACCTGGAAGCAACCTAGATGCCCCTCAACTGAAAAATGGATAGAGAAAATGTGGCACATTTATGCAATAGAGTACTACTCAGCAGAAAAAAAGCAATGGAATCTTGAAATTCGCAGGCAAATGGATGGAACTAGAAGAAACCATCCTGAGTGAGGTAACCCAGTCACAACAAGACAAACATGGTATGTACTCACTCATATATGAATTTTAGACATAGAGCAAAGGTTTACCAGCCTACAATCCTCTTCACCAAAGAAACTAGGAAACATGAAGGACTCTAAGGGATAAATAGACCCCAGGAATGGGAAGGGGCAGGAACTCCTGAACTAATTGGGAGCATGAGTGTAGGTGAGTGGGTGCTGCCACAATAAGAGCATGAGAAGAGGAGTAGAGGAGAGGAAATGGAGGAGCAGAGGTATTGAGTAGGGGGAATAATAGAGGAGAGAGAGCAGGATGAGAGATACCATATTAGAGGGAGCCACTATAGGTCTGAGAAGAGATCTAGAACTAGGGAGATCTCCAGAGACCTACAAGGATGACCCGATCTGACAATCCAGGCAATGGAGGAGAGGATAACCTAAAAGCCCTTCCCCTAAAATGAGATTGATGACTACTCTTTATGTCATCCTAGAGCCCTTATCCAGTGGCTGATGGAAGCAGAGACAGACATCCACAGAAATACACTGAGCTGAAATCTGGAATTTAGTTCAAGAGAGGGAGGAATGAAGATCGAAGGGGTGCCAGGTTGAAGAAACCCACAGAAACAGTTGGCCTGAAAAAGGGAGAGCACATCGACCCCAGATGCTATCTGGGAGGCCAGTACAAGACTGATCCAGCCCCCTGAACATGGATGTCAATAAGGAGGCCTCTGCACTCCAGGAAGCCTCTGGAAGTGTTTTAGTAGTTTTCCCTGGTGTAAGAAGGGATTTTGCGAGCCCATCCCACGTGAAGGGATACACTCTGGCCCTGGACACATGGGGAAGGGCCCAGGCCCAACACAGGAAGATTTGGTGGACTTTGCAGAGCCTCCGTTGAGGGCCCTCCCCTGCCTGGGGAGTGGTGGGTGGATGGGGTGGGGGGGAGTAGGGATGGGGGTGAGGGGAGGGAGAGGGAGAAGGAACTTACATGTGAAACAAGCTTGTTCCCTAACTTGAGCTAGTAATAATAAAATCTGAAAAAAAGAAAGAAATTAGCCAGGCATTGGTGGCACATACCTTTAATCCCAGCACCCAGGAGGCAGAGGCAGGCAGATCTCTGTGAGTTTGAGGCCAGCCTGGTCTCCAGATTGAGTGCCAGGATAGGCTCCAAAGCTACACAGAGAAACCCTGTCTCAAAAAACCAAAAAAAAAAAAAAAAAAAGAAAAGAAAAATATAGAAGGTAACGGAAAATGGAAAGATTTCCCATGCTCTTGGATATGTAGGATCAACATAGTAAAAATGGCAATCTTATCAAAAGCAATCTATAGACTCAATGCAATCACCATCAAAATCCCAGCACATTTCTTCACAGACTTGAAAGGACAATATTCAACTTTATATGGAAAAACAAAACCCCCAGGATAGCCAAAACAATACTGTACAATAAAGGAACTTCCAGAGGTATCACCATCTCTGACTTCAAACTCTACTATAGAGCTATAGTAATGAAAACAGTTTGGTATTGTCATAAAAGCAGACAGGTGGACCAATGGAATTGAATCAAAGACTCTGATATTAATCCACACACCAAGAACACCTGATTTGTGACAAAGAAACCAAAAATTATACAATAAAAATTAGAAAGCATCTTTCAACATATGGTGCTGGCATAACAGAATGCTGGCATGTAGAAGATTGCAGATAGATCCATATCTATGGCCATGCACAAAACTCAAATCAAAATGTATCAAAGACCTTAACATAAATGGAGCCACACTGAACCTCTTAGAAGAGCAAGTGGGAAGTACTCTTGAAGAATTGGTACAGGAGACAACATCTTCAACATAACACCATTAGCACAGACACTGAGATAGAGAATTAATAAATGTGACCTCTTGAAACTGAGAAGCTTCTGTAAGGCAAAGGACACAGTCAGCAAGACAAAACAGCAGCCTATAGAATGGAAAAAGATCTTCACCAACCCCACATCTGACAGAGAGCTGATCTTCAAAATATACAAAGAACTAAAGAAGCTAGTCACCAAAACACCAAACAATCCAATTAAAAGATGAGAGAGAGAGAAAACTGGGATTGATATGTAATACAAGATTGTTCCAAATTTAAATTTAAAAAGAGAGAAAAGTGGGGTACATTTCTAAATAGAAAATTCTCAATGGATGAATCTCAAATGGCCTAAAGGCACTTTAATTGCTCAACATCCTTAGCCATCAGGGAATGCAAATCAAAACATCTATGAGATACCATCTTACACCTTTCAGAATGGCTAAAATCAAAACAGCACCTATGACAGTTTATGCTGGATAGGATGTGGAGAAAGTGGAACACTCCTCCCTTGCTAGTGGGAAGGCAAACTTGTACAGCCACTTTGGAAATCAGATGGTAGTTTCTCAGGAAAACGGGAATCAGTCTACCTCAAGACCCAGGAATTTCACTCTTAGGCATATACCCAAAAGATTCACATTTATACAAAATCTATTTAACAATGTTCATAGCAGCATTATTTGTAAAAGCCAGAATCTGGAAGCAACCTAGATGCCCCTCAACCAAAGAATGGATAAAAAAAAAATGTGGTACATTTACACAATGGAGTACTATTCAGTGAGAAAAAAAATGACATTTTGAGATTCACAGGCAAATGTATGGAACTAGAAGAAACATCCTGAGTGAGGTAATCCAGACACAGAAAGAAAACAGTGCTATCTACTCACTCATAAGTGGATATTAAATATAGAGTAAAGGATAACCAGCCTATCCACAACCCCAGAGAAGCTAGGAAACAAGGAGGATGCTAAGAAGGGCATTCATGTTCCCTGGGAGAAGGGGTAAAGGACAAGATCTCCTGACTAAATTGGGAGCATGGTAGGCGGGGAAGAAAAAGAGGAGGGGAGAAGGAGGGGAGGGAGGAAGAGAACATGAGGGATCAGGAAGGTTGAGTTGGGGGAAGAATAGAGAAGGAGAACAAGAAAAGAGATACGTTAATAGAGGGAACCATTATGGGCTTGACGAGAAACCTGGCACTAGGGAATTTTCCAGAGACCTACAAGGATGACACCAAGTAAGAATTTTAGCAATAGTGGAGAGTCTACCTTAAACGCCCTTCCCCTATAATGAAATTGATGACTATCTTAAATGCCACCCTAGAGCCTTCATCCACTAGCTGAAGGAAGCAGAAACAGAGATTCACAGCTAAGCCCTGAGTAGAACACCTGGAATCCAGTTGTAGAGAGGGAAGAGTGATGAGCTGGGGAAACCCACAGAAACAGCTGGTCTGAGCAAATGGGAGCTCATGGACTCTGGACTGTCAGCTGGGGAACCTGCATTAGACTGAGCCAGATCCCCTGAACATGGGTGTCAGTTGTGGGGGGGGGGGCTTAGGTAGTCTATGTGGCTGCTGGCAGTGGAACCATTATCTTTCCAGCCCATTCCCTATGGAGGGAAACTCTCTCAGCCTAGAGACACAAGAAGGTGGGGTGGGCCTGGTCCCTGCCCCAAATGATGTGACAGACTTTGATGATCCCTTGTGGGAGGCCTCACCCTCCCTGAGGAGTAGATGGGGGGTGGAATGGGGAGATGGTGGGGGGAATGGGAAGATGGGAGGGAGAGGAAACTGGGATTGTTATGTAAAATAAGTCTTTTTTAAAAATAAAAATTAAATTAAAAACTAAAAAATAGATTGCAAAAAATAACAAAAGATAAATTAAAAACTATCACATCAAAGTTGGACACATTAACCCAAGAGGAGGAAAAGAGTCCCAGTAGCAAGCAAAAACAGTCTGAGACCCACTCATTCTCAAGCAAATTGCTATAATATATGCAGAGGACCTGGTGAAGACTCATATAGGACCTGTGCTTGCTACTTTAGTCTCTATGAGCTCATATGCATTTCGCTTAATTGATTCGGAGGGCAATGTTCTCGTGGGCTTCCTCCATCCCCTCTGACTCTTACACTCTTTCCTCTTCTTCTTCCATCTGGAGGGAGGGATTTGATGGAGACTCCCCATTTAGCCTCTCCCTTCACATGATGTCTGGCTGTGGGTCTCTGCATCTGTTCCCATCTGCTGCCTTACGAAGCCTCTTTGATGATGACTGGATAAGACACTGATCTATGAGTATGGCAGAATATCATTAGGAATAATTTTAATGGCATTTTTAATAATAGTGTTTGGTTTTACCCTTTGTCTCTGGGCTATCCAGTCTCTGGTTCTTGGTTATCTAAGCAGTGTTGGGTATGGGTTCCTCCTAATGGAGTGAACCTTAAATCAAATCAGACATTTGTTGACTACTTCCTCCACTGTCTGAGCAAATTTTGCACTCAAACAAACTGTAGGTCAAAGGTTTTATGGTTGGGTTGGTTTCCATATTTCTCTTTAGGTAGCCGGCAGATTCCTTCCCATACCAAAGAGAGTAGAATGTATGGGTGAGGCTCAATGTAGGCACAAGCTTGACTTTTCCATGTTCACTGTGTTCTTTTCCTCTGCAAGGGGACCCACTGTCAGTTTGCTGAGAGCAGTCTTTTTGTCTTCCCACCTCCTTGGTGGTTTAAGGATTTCTCAATGGAATGCACCCTAATCTCACTTCTGGAAGCCTTGTCTGGCTGCAGGAGATGGCTAGTGAGACTCTGTATGCCCCATTACTAGGAATCCTCATTAGGATCACTTTCATTGCTACAAACCACAAGATCACACAGTAATTCTACAGTCATCATCTCATGAGACAACTCAGAAGAATTAAGAGTTCTTCTAAAGGATTAAACCAGGACACAAGGTATACTGCAATATAGTCTTATGAACAAAAGACAAAGTGACTGTTTCTTGCTGTAGATTCTTCCTGTAGCATATTCCTTTCAGTAACAAAGTTGGGATTTACTTCCCACAGTTTAGCACCATCTGCTCATTTACTGGGAACAATTTGTCCCATGTATTTGGAGTTTAATGATTGCATTCCTTAGCTATGTGTGAGACTTGCTTCCCACTATTAGGTCCTTATTCCCCTCTCCTATGTAATTGCAGAGATCTGCCTCCCTGCAATTATCTTTATTGACAGGTATTTGGTCAGTGTTTAGGGCCCAGGCAAAAGCATTCCATCTAAGACATTCCCAGATGTCCAAAAGCATGGAATTACTACATGCCCAAAGCTGTTGATTCATAGCTGCCTAGGTGCATAGAAAAAATAAGCATGCTCTGGTTTTACATCACTGGCAGATAGAGAAGCAATAAGCTAAACTAACCCTGCACTAAAAGATTCTCAAACTTCTCATTCCAGACTATTACCAAAAATTCTAGCTCAGAAATTTACTGCTTGTGGTTCCCCTGAGAAGATAAGGAAAAGTAAACTTTCCTGAAGGCCTGTGCCACCACTGAGGCCAGAGCACTGGAAAGTGACATGTTAGACTTAGAGCCTCTCTTTGACCTACAGCACTAAGCAATTGGTGATAAAAGTTTCTCCTAGCCATTTTAGTTTATTGCTCTGTGTATAAATCTTCTCTGCCTTGCTGACCCTGAGAAACTCAAGCCTCACATTGTATCATAAAAAGAATTACTGTTGCATATGTATATATACCTATAACCCCAAGAACTGGAGAGATAAAAAGAACAGGAAGAAGACCAAAGAGACATGGACAAAAAGATCATGTTGTAAGTAGATTCTTTTTTCTCTCAGATTTTAGTTCCTTCACTTATTTTTGGCTCCTTTTTTTGAACCCTGAGTGAAGATTTTAGAAGTTGGCCTTCTAAAGTGTTCAGTATTTCATATATTCCAACAGGGCTCCACTGCACTAGGTTTCCATACCACTCTCTAAATGGTCCCTAATTCCAGCCGTCTCTCCCCTAATTCCCTCTACACCATCTCTCCTTACACCCTGGTCCCCTCCCCATCTTCCATCCCCACATCCCCCAAGTCTGCCCATAAAATTTATTATATTTCCCTCTCTGATCGAGAACCCCGTGTCTCCCCTAGACCCCTCCTATTTATGTATCCTCTCTGGGTCTATGGATTCTAGTTGGAATATCATTTACTTAGTAGCTAATATTCATTTGTAAGTCGATTCCATATTTATCTTTCTGGGTCTGGGTTACTTCACTCAGGATAATTTTTTTCTAGTTCCATCCATTTGCCTGCAAATTTCAGGATGTCTATTTTTAACAGCTGAATAATACTCTGTTGTGTAAATGTGCCATAATTTCTTTATCCATTCTTCTGCTGAAGGAGAAACTCAAGTGCATGTTTCTTCTCCCCTCTCTCTTCTACCTGCATCTATAACCTTAAAGAGGGCTTTGTGAATCTTAACTTTTGGAGCTTTCTGATTCTTGTAAGATTTGTCAGCTTCCTGATTCTTGTGAGCCTCCCTCTTTCAATTCAAAGGAAATGACTACACAGCATGCCTCTGTAAGGGACACAACAGCTAGTTTTGCCCTCCCACACCCACATCCATACACATCTCTCTGCCCGTGTTTACATTTTGCCTAAGAAGTGTTGTGTTTAATAATTAAAAACCCATTATTAGCTGCATATCAACCACAATGTTTGCTTACCTTAAAACTAAAGGCCTCTGTCCTTAAAGGATTACGATTCAGGGCAGGGTAGGGTGGGGGTGGGGTAATGAGCTAGCATCACTAAGAAGGGAGACATTCATACAGTAAAGCTTACACTAAGGCAAGCCCATCATGCACAAACCACATGCAATCTAAAACTTGTGTTCACAGTGGTGCTCTCTGTTCAGAATGTCCCGAATAACCACGTCACTGGCAAAGCTGTTGCTGTCACATTATAGTTGCTCCAAAATGGGGATACATCAGAAATGGGAACTGAGTTAGGATCTCCCAAACAAAGACCCTAAACAAGCCCTCCCCAGGTCGCTTTCTGCTATCAATGAGAACATGAACCTATGCATGCATCAATCTGAACAACCTAAGTGCATTCCTAAGTGCCATGAAATAACAGCAAAGGCTGAGAAGGGGTCTAGCTATCTAACGCACAGGACTCTGCTTGTGGACAGTGACACCCACAAACTCCAACACATCCCAGGGCAGGTGAGGAGGATGCTAGAGTGTGGGTGTAATGCAGTGGAGAACAATGAAAACTCAATTCAGCTTGAAAGAAATCTGTAGACAAAATCTGTCTTCATGCCCATAAATGACCTTCAAAGGACAAGACTGCACTACAGGACTATTAGGTACAAACAGGCTGTGAGACTTCAAAGAGACTAACAGAAAGTATTATGGAATGGGCAGAAATACCAAGACAATGTTGCCCTGGTATCTGTTGGCCTGAGGGTCAGAAACAGGGCATTTCTGGAGCGGGGAAGAAGCCATCAGTTCGCCCACACTTAAATTCTGTGACTGCTCCATGGGAATGGGGCACTGGTTTTGGCTTCCCTGGAAAATAGCTCAATCCACTGCCCTCTGCCTTCACCCTGGGTTTTCTGAATGGTTGCCAATCCAGCTGCAGTAGCCATTGCAGGGGAATCAGAACAAGCCCTGGAGGTTTCTGTCAGAGAGACGTCCCTTCACTTGAAAACAGAGCCTTCCATACATCCTCCCCTGAATGCTAAAATGTTTTCTTTTAGGAAGTTCTGAAGCTGGCAATTAGAAACTAGTTTTTAAATGTCAGATTTGTTGGGTGAGGGGTGTCAACCCCATCTGTGGGTTCCCCCCTGAGAATCTTCTAGAAATCCCCCAAATCTGAAAAACGTGACACTAAATTACAGTAGAAGAAGAAATCTATTATTCTGAGACATACACCTCAAAATTATTGTCAACCAACTCTTGCAAAGAAATCATCAAGGAAGAAAACAGAGGTTCCCATCCTGAGTGAGGCAAGCCAGACTCAGAAAGACAAACACAGTATATTCTCACTCATAAGTGGATATTAGATATAAAGCAAAAGATAACCAGACTACAATCCACAGCTCCAGAGAAGCTAGGTAATGAGAAGGACCCTAAGAGGGATTCATGGATTGCTCTGAGAAGGGGAATTAGATGAGATCTCCTGGGTAAACAGGGGGTGAGGGAGCAGTAAAGGGGAGGGCGAGGGTGAGAACATGAGGGAATGGAATGGTCAAGTTGGGGGAGGGATGGAGTGGGAGACAATGAAAGAGATATCCTGATAGAGAGAGCCACTGTGGAGTTAGAGAGAAACGTGGTGCTAGGGCAATTCCCAGAAATCCACAAGGATGACCTCAGCCAATACTCCTAGCAATAGTAGAGAGGATGCCTGAACTGGCCTACCCCTGTAATCATATTGGTGAATACCCCAACTGTTATCATAGAGCCTTCATCCAATAATTGATGGAATCAGACTCAGAGATCCACAATCAAACATAGACCAAGCTCTGGGAATCCAGGTGAAGACATGGAGGAGGGAATATATAAAGAAGGGAGGTCAAGATCATGATGGAGAAATCTACAGAGACATCTGGACCAAGCTCATGCAAACTCATGAACTCTGGACCGGCAGCTGTGGAGCCTCCATGGGACAAAGCTAAGCCCTCTGCATGTGGGAGACAATAGTGAAGCTTGGGCTATCTGAGGGGCTCCTGGCAGTAGGAACAGGATCTATCCCTGGTGCATGAGCTAACTGTGGAAGCCCATTTCCTATGAGGGGATGCCATGCTCAGTCTTAATGCTGGGGGGGGGGGGGCTTTGTCCTGCCTCAACTTAATGTGACAGGCTTTGTTGACTCTCCATAGGCGGCCTTAAGCTTAGGGAGGAGTGGATGGGGGGTGGACTTGGAGGGAGATGATGACAGGTATGCTTCGGGGGAGGGAATGAGGGAGAGGAAGGAAAGCTGTATTTGGAATGTGAAATGAAATTAAAAAAAAAAAAAAAACTAAAAAAAGAAAACAGGTTCCACTCTGTTTCAATGCTACAAATAATTTGATATGTTTTTATAACTTACATGCACATTTTAGTGAATATAGGTTTTGAAACTGTATACACATGTACATATATGCCTATGACTAATAGTGGACAATAAAAGAATTGAATTCCCTGTGGCACTTATAATAGCCATCCTATAAATTTCCTCCACCATTTTCTGTGATAATATTATTGACCATCAGAGGGCAGTATACACCCAGAATTTGCAAATGCCTGAATTAATCCACAATTTTCCTGAACTCAGATTGCCAACTAGTTTTACTGCTTGTGGTGGCATTGTCAATTTAACACAAACAAATCAACTGAGAAGAGCAAACCTCAACTGAGAAATTGTCAACCGTAAAGTTGGTGTGTGTGTGTGTGTGTGTGTGTGTGTGTGTGTGTGTGTACTTATTCTGATTCTCTGATGGCTGTGAGTAACTGTCCCTCAGGTTGGCAGCAGCCATTAAGAACCATGGTAACCATTAAGAAACCCCACAAAGAAAGTAGAGGGAAGTGAATTGAGCTGTCTTCCAGGGGAGACAAAACCAGTACCCCATTCCCTCGGAGCAGCCGCAGAATGAAAGTGTGGGGGAATTGATGGCTTCTCCCCGCTCCAGAAAGGCCCCCTGTTTCTGACTCTCAGGCCAGCAATTATCCCCTGGCCTCCAGGGCAACATCCTCTTGGTATTTCTGCCTCTTCTTATGACTGTAATCTATGGGCATGAAGACAGATTCCTTCTATGGGAAACATCACTTTCTTTGTGTGTCTGTGCTTTGTTGTTGTTTGTTTGTTTGTTTTTTGTTTGTTTTGAGACAGGGTCTCTCTGTAGCTTTGGAGGCTATCCTGGAACTTGCTTTGTAGACCAGGCTGGCCTCAAACTCACAGAGATCCTTCTGCCTCTGTTTCCCCAGTGCTGGGATTAAAGGCCTGTGCCACTACCCCAATTGAAACATCACCTTCTTGATTGTTGACAGATACAGGATGGTCCAGACCACTGTGCAGTCAAAAGATTGGAATCTGACTTTTATCCATGGCCTTTGGTAGAGCCAGCTGTTCTGATGGGCTCTGAAGACAAGGCTGGTCTTGTGTAGCTGAGTTTTTGTAAGTATCTGGGAAAAGGGAACCTCGATGAAGAAACTGTCTCCTTCAAATCGGCTTGTGGGAATGTCTGTGTGGAATCTCCTAAATTGCTAATTAACCTTGGAGGCCCAACACCCTGTGAGTGGGGCCGCTCATGCCCAGATGGGCCTGGGCCACATAAGAAACATGTCTGAGCCGAGCCATGAGCGTATATGTTCCTCCATGGCTTCCACTTCAGTTCCTACCTCCAGAGTTCCTGCCCTTACTTCCCTCGGTGATGAACTATGATGTGGAAGTTGCTTTTGGTCATCGTTTTATCAGAAAGCAAACAAAGATACAGCAACACTGCCTTTTTCATTGTATATTCTTTCAAAAGCAGGCAAATATCAGCAGGTTCCACCATGCTTCTGATGGGCCCATGGCATATCTCTCTCTCTCTCTCTCTCTCTCTCTCTCTCTCTCTCTCTCTCTCTCTCTCTCTCCCTCTCTCTCTCTCTCTCCATGATTGCACATGGATAGAATGCAGAATTCGTACGAGGAGAAGAATGACCTTGGTGTGTCTGAGAAGACACAGCCTATCTGTGTCGGTGCCTTCCTGTAGAAGACTGGATAAGCTGACATTCAGGAACGGAGCTGGAGACTCCGGAGCCCCCTCGGCTCCTCCGGACCCCCATCAGCACCAGCACTATGTGGAGAACCAAGTAGGCCCAGGGGTCTCTGTAACAAAGTCCTGCTTAGTCCACTTGCACCTGAAGCTTCCTGGGTTGGTTTCTCTTCCCAGGCATTCCCCTGTCCTGGGCTGCATGCAGCAAGGGGCTAGGCAAGAATCAGCACCTGCGCCTTTGCTTCCAGATCTGTCTACTAGAGAATTCAAGCTCAAACTGTTTGGGTGTTAATAGTTGGTGGCCTCATGGAGCGCCATCCTAAACCTTGTCTTTATTCTTCCTGACCAATCTCATCTAATCCTTTTAGGCCTGAAGAAAAAGCGATGCTTCTATGAGGACAACAGATGCTGCTTGGGGATCACTTGCAATTCGTGCGTTTAGCACACGGTGGCGAGCTAATGATAAGCGTCTATGACGACTGCTCTTAGGGACTCTAAGGGGACTCAGTTGCCTGTAGTTTTGACTTACTTCTGTTTGTACTGAGTGACAGAGTTCCCAAGAACCGAAAGGTGGGCATACTAGCAGTTAGGGGACTGTCCAGGGAGGTGGCTTTCAAATGTCTCCTAATTTTCTTGAATATGGAAACAGATTATTGGGGCTATAAAGTTAGTTAAGCGACATTTAGTTCACTCGCAATGTAACTGATTCCGGGCTATGCCAGCCAGTATTCCAGGCTAAACCCCGGTAGCCATCAAGCAGCACCTCCTTGCCCATGCCCACCTGCGCGTCGTCTATGGTTTTTCCCAGTGGGCTTATCTATTCTAGATGTTCGTGTAAATGGAACCAGGCAATGTGTGCACTCTCCAAGAAGTGATTCATCCCAGGCCAAAAAGCAACAGCAACAGCTGACGAAAATTCCAAGACCGTAAGTTAAATAAAGCTTTCTCTAAAATCATTAGCTCCGTGTAGCAGTCATGGCAGCTAGCATTATATGACATAAAAATTGTAATATTTTCAAGGTTCTGTCCACATTTAATAGGTATTTGACTCTGTTTTATGGCCAGAGCATGCAGTGCCATGTTGAATGGCGTGGTGAATTCAGACATCATTTCCTTAGTCTTTATTATGTGGGAAAAAGTGTCAGTCTTTCCCCATTTAGTTTGATGTCATGATGGTTGTGGGTTCTTTGCCAGGCCCCCATGTGGTGTGGCAGAAGCTCCCCTTTTCTCTCTCTCTGTGTCCCCGTGCATTTCATGACGAGGTGTTAGACTTTACAGATGTTTTCTTCACATAGTTAAAATCGTCGTGGAGTGTCTTTCATTGCCAACTGTGGAGTGCTGATTTTACCTATATAAGGAAGAAAGGATGGAATAGGAAAGACGAAAGGAAGGAAAGGATGCTGGTCAAGAGCAGACCTTGAGGAGATGAAAGACCAGCCTTCAGGCTGCTCCATGCTCTAGTTCAAGATGAATAAGAAGCCATAGGGCAGTTTCCAAAGACCCCACTCCACTACCCTTGTCTTTATAGGTTACTTGGGGCTAGATTTCTCTCACAAACCCTTTTAAGTAGTGACCTAGTTTGAGGAATCATAACTTTAAATTCTTGCACATGATTCTACACCTAAGTAATTCCATTAAGCACTTAGAGTAGTCTTTATTCCCATTAGTTTTAGAATCCCATGATGAACACATGGTAAATTGTATGTTTTGCAGAGGAGGGACCTTCCAGCTCTGAAGTGTTCTGACTTTATGATTCTATGAAATCAGTCCAAGGTGTCCCCACACATACAGAAATGTTTGCTTTCTAATTCTGGAGGTCATCACCTGTCTCCTCGGGTGACCTCAATAAGTCTGCTGTAACCCCTCTTTCAACATAGACATATTTTCTCTTTGCCTTGGTGAAGGTGGGAAAATGTGGATCATGTGTGACCAGCAGAAAGTGTCTGTATATGAAACCCATTTAAACAACTACCTATGTACAAAACTACCTGACTAGTCTAGCAACAGTGGGGATACCCAGCTGGTCTTTTACTGGCTCTCTCTCCCTCTGTTTTCCTTCCAGCAGCTCTTCACCAGTCTTCAGGTTGGCTATATCCTACCTGTACTGTTGGGATCTCGAGGAGTGTGTACAGAATGCTAAGTGAAGTTGGACCTCTCCTCCCATCAGCACAGATAGATTGGGCAACTTTAAGTCATCTACACCAGAAGAAAATGAGGAAAACAAACTAAAAAGATTTGCTTAGCAACAAGAGTCTTTCCTGGGTGGCTTTGCATGGCATCTCCACTGACAGGTAGCTCTGACTCCTACCCTTGCCTCTATCCTGTTTTAAACCCCTAAAACTAGGTGTGGTTCTGCTGTTCATCTACTGCTCTGAGTTCACATCCAAGGTGAAGTTCAAGTTAACACTTAGGGTGAAGTTGGCCTGGGTGATCATTGTTTCCCCATCTGCTTTCTCTTGCTTCTGGAAAACAATCCTTTGGAGACAGGATGAGCTTCTGAATGAGAAGGGACAGGTTTAAACCATGACTACCATTTATCCAGGATGGCCATCAGCATGTTCCCAAAGTCTATGAGTCTCAGTTTTCCTATATCTAAATGAAGGTAATCAGGGGTGTATTACTTTATCTAATGAGAATCTTTAAAGGAGTGATAATGTCTGTGAAATATTCACATAGCCTTAGCACATCTCTTGCTATTTAAAGCCTTTGTCTTTTATTGGCTGCATTCAACCAGTGAGTTCTTTTTCTGTCAAAGAAAACTTTCAAGTGGTTAGATAGAGAATAGAACCCAAGCCAACTATTAATAACTGACTACAAACTTTCCTAGAATCTGTGGTAACCATGTCAGGTAGTTAAAAGCTAAGAACTTCCACAAATCAACATTATTTTACAAAGGAGAGAGAAAAATAAGACCAAAGAGAAACTCCTTTTAACCAAAAATCATTTATCAGATATTTATTCGTCATCTACTGCCTACCAGATAAATTGGGTTTATACTCTTATAGATACAGCATGTAAACACATTTTTTTCTATTTGAAGATGCTTTGGTCTAATGAAGGAGAAAAGTCATTCTCACATTATATCTCTGCTGCACAGACTTTGATGGTCAGTACTCCCTTCCAATGACTCTATCCTGACAATAAGTCCAAGCCAATGAACAGCAGAATCCTGTAGTGCTTGGTTTATTTTCTAAATTTTGCACTGTTTTGAACTTGCCCTTGTACCCACCCATCAGTGATAACCTATGACTCATGGTGACTTTATTGCTCTCTGTCTGGCCCAAGGCAGAACCCTCATAGTCATCATCCCTCATAATCATCATCTCTTTTTCCCTGTCTTTCATCACCCACATCCACTCCATGATTTCATCATAATAATTACTAATGGAAAATCTCCTATCAGACTTCCTACTAGTCTCTGGCTGTCTTTTGACTCTATCCGTCCATCCCATAACCATCCCAAGCCAAGCTGATTCACCTCAAGCTCCAGCTAAGAAGACTCACCTCTGAAGACAGGAGGTGACAGTTTGAGAAACAAGAGGAATGCAAAGTACCACAGGAATGCAAGAAGCAACACCCACCTGAAGGGGCAACTTTCTAGACCACAGGTCATCATGCCTTGGTTTCTAAGGGCTTGAAGAAAGACAGCCATTGTTGAGGTACCTTCTCCCTAGGACAGCTTTCATTTGGGTATTGTTTTTGTTCAGTTTCATTTTTACTTTAATTTTCATTCCAGGACAAGTCTAACACAATCATAGAATAGTTTCTAAAAGGTCTGTAAAAATATTCTGTTAGACATTTTTAACACCAATGAAAATGTGTTATTTAGAATGCACATTAGTCACCATAGTAGTTACCTTTTCGTTGCTATGGCCAAGTACTGGGTAACATCAGCTTGAGGAAGGAAGGATTTTTTCTGGCTGAGCATTTCACCATGACCATCGTGAAAGGGAAGGCATGGCAGTAGCAGCATGTGGGAGCTGACCACGTGGCATCTGCAGTCACAAAGCATAGAGATGAACACCGGTGCCCTGTTAGGTTTTCCTTGTTAAGTCAGGGAAAGGCCCTGGTCTATAGAATGGCACTGCCCAAATTTGAGGTAAGTCTTTCCTTTTCAACTAAACCTTTCTGGGAACATCCTTATAGACACAGTCAGAGGTGTGTTTCCATGGTTATTCTAAATCCCATCTAGGTGACAGCCCAGATGAACACAGTGAAACAGCTTTCAATCTCATCACTGTTGTGTTTGGTTTTTGTAACTTACACAAATAGCCCCTTTGTATCTTTATTAAGAGGGAATGTTTAGAACAGAAATAAAGAATTTAGGATGAAGTTTATAGTCAATAATAAAACTGTGTGCAGCATCACTGGTTTTCTACAGAACAAGTCAAAGTACATCCAAAAGATTCTGATTGTTTCCAAAGGATTTCATTACAGACTGCCTATGATTAGGATGTGCACCACCAAAACACATGAGTTGGAAACTAAACCATCAACACAACAGTGTGGGGATATGGGTCCTCAAGGGAGGTGTTTAGGCCAGCAATGCTCAATCCAAAGTTATGAATCAATGTTGAACTATGAAAGGGCTTGAGGCTGTGAGCTTGACCACTCCTGTTTGCTCACCATCTGATGTCCTCCACTTTGAGATAGTACGATAGTACTTGAAGAAGCCCCCCACACCACCATCAGGTGCTGGTTCTTGAACTTGGACCTCACAGTCTCTAACACTTAAAAAAAAAAAAAAACTCTGTTCCTTTTTAATTATTCAGTCTTTAATTATTCACCAAACAGATTAGGATGTTCTTGTTTGGAGGTCTTCAACTGTCCTGTATTATAATAGACAAAACAGCATCAGAGATGTAGCTGAGGCCACTCAGAAGACTTGCAGAAAATAGAGCACTCACTTGAGAAGTATGTCTTGAGGCTAAATATAACTCAAGACCTTCCTTTTCAGTGGAAACAAAACTTGGAGGAAGGAGAGCTTGCCAAAGCTATCCAGTGGATCAGGGTCTCAAGATGTCCTACCAGTAGCCCCAGGAAGGTTTAAGAGAGTGACCTGTATAAAGGTAGAAGAACCGTAAAAGTTGCTGTCACAGAGCAAAGGTGTTTATCTTCTGGTCTCCCTCATATTGGGTAGACAGGATACCAAAAAGAAGTTCAGAGTCTGTGAATTCTAGCCCTTCACATGCTAGTCAATGATTCTGGTCATAGTCTGTTTAATTTCCCTCTTTTTATCTTAGACCTTCTGGATAGTGACCCAGAGATCATTTCTGGGAGTAATAGAGCAGACAGAAATTCTGAACACATCCTGGGGGTCCAGAAAGCAGTAGCAAGCTGTGGGTGATATGAATTGATGCATCTCGGCATCAATAATAACATTCACACAAACACATAACAAAGTGAGGCCTTGGATTCACAACACATTTGATTATTATTATTCATATTACTATTAATATTCATAGCACATTGAGTTATTCAGATACCTTGCTAAGAGTACACATTAGGGCCATTTCAGAAACTGTTAAAAATTCTGTCATAATTCCAAACCAAAGCATTAAAACATTTTCATGAAATTCCAAATTCAGGCACTCAAACAGTAATTTTTACAATCCAACATTCTAACAGATGCAATCTGAAGATAGACAGATTTGATACTTACAAACCAAGAAATGTTAGTTGGAAAATATTTAGTCTTTGCTTTCCATGTTTCTATAAGAGAAGAAGCCTTTGCAGGCGTAGCAAAAACACTGGAATTCACATACAATAGTTTTGAATCTGAGCGGAAGTGTTTCAGGTGGCATTCAATAATGTTATGTGGTGTGACAGCACACACAATGCAAAGCATACAAACTGTATGCTCAGAACCAAGACTGGGGTTGGGGAGATGGCTGTGTGGATAAAACACTTTCCTTGCCAGAGTGAGAACCAGAAACAGGATCTCTTGAATCTGAGGAAAAGGGCAGGCATGAGCATGTCAGTAGCCTGTCATTCTAATACTTAAGAGGCAAAGATGGGAGCCCAGGGCAAGGTGGCTAGCTAGAGTAGCTGGAGTTGGTGTACTCCAGGTTCAGTGAGAGACCTTGACTGAATAAAGGGAATAAAAACTGAGGAAGGGACCTGGCATCAACTTTGGGCCTCTATGTGCCCCACCCCATCCCCTAATGTGCCCAAAAATGTGAACACATTTTACACATGCATGCAAATACACAAGCAAAGAGGTGAGCAAAGGATATAGTGAGGTCCTGGGAGGCAGCATAAGCAATTGCCAGAAGCACTTCAGAGTCACAACACATTTGCTTCTGAATTGCATCTTCTCTATTGAACACTTTGTGGAAACCTCCACATACGGTTATATAGACCCATGGAGGGTCACCACCCAGAGTTTAAGAAATGGTGCCCTTTATTAGTTAGTATTTTCAAGAATAAATACATTGGTCATCCACCTGCCAAAGTGACACATCAAAGAATATTGAAGATGGGTTGAAATGATGCCTGAGTCTTCTTAAACACAGTTTTAATTAGGACCATTGAATGTTACAAAGATAGTTTAGCCAGGTATGGTCAAATGACATTGCATTTTGCAGCCTAGACTTGGCTGCAAGTCATTCGATGGAAAGCAAGAGCCAGTCCTGAGGCTAAGGGTGAAAGTTCATGGGCCTGAGGAGGAGAAGGAGAGATCGGCTGAAGGAAAGAAAATGGTACAGACTCCTCTGTGTGCAGTCTCAGGAGTAGCTCAGACTCTGGCCCTAGAGCATGCTTGGCCCTGTGCAGGTGACACAGACAGAAAGCTCTGACATCTAAACCAGCACCCTAAGTTCTCTTGCTCCTATATTCCATCAAGACCTGATCTTTGGAAACCTGTCCTACTGAGACTGTCACAGGATCCAGCAACACAGACAGTCTCCACTCACCAGAGAAGACTTGGGGATTATACAGGCCTGAGAGTCTCAAATACTCATTCAGACTCTGGTTTCTGCACAGTTTTGAAAATGAGCACAGACAAACTCAAGAAAGTATTTGCTTACATCTGTTACTATCTGTCGAACTTGAAATTAAACCCAAGCAAAAATATAATTATTTTTCATTCATCACAAAAGTGAATCTAACTGACTACTTTAATGAAAATTATTTTCCAAAATATTTTAACAGGAAGAAGGGGATGGCTTTGTATTTTTTAAATATTGTATATAACACATCTATTTTGAAAATTCATTTACCACCTAACTTATTAAAATGCAGCAACTTCCACCTCCCTCCTTCCTCCTTCACTCTGTTCTGGTGTGTTATTTTAACTAAAAATCCAGCCTCACCCAGATATGCAGTTGTAGAAAGCAGATGTATTTTAATGATGGTTTTTGGTTCATCATAGATATTCTTTGGTGGACACCCAAACTCCCCCGGGGTTGGCTTCTGGGAAGCTGGCCAAATCTGAGTTGTATCAGTGACTGCCTCTAATCCAGTGGTCTTTCTTGCATTCTGAAACATGTTTTTAATCTTACGCATAATTTCCCACAAGGAGCACTATGATCTGCACTTTTTTTGTTTGTTTGCTTGTTTGAGACAGGGTTTCTCTGTGTAACAGCTCTAGAGGTTCTGGAACTCACTCTGTAGACCAAGCTGAGCTAGAACTCACAGAGATCCACCTGCTTCTGCCTCCTGAGTGCTAGAATGATCCTCACTTTTAAGATGAAGCCAAATGAAAATTTCTTCTTAGTGGCAAAAGAGGTCAATATAGGCAAATCAGATCTAGCATTAAAGATTCAGTTGGTAAAAGTAGCAAAAGAGAAGGATAGAACAAATTTGCAGGTAAAGATCAAGGCTATCTCAGCTACTAAAAGAGAAAAGCAAGACTTTGATGTTTAAAAATTGGTCTTTATGGAGCATTGTGCCCGTGCTTAGCAAGGTCTCCTTTTTTCCTTCTCTCTGTATTTCACACCTGTTAGTGTGGCCTGGGGTCTGGCACCTTGTTAGAGAGCTTCTCTAGTAAGCATAAAGCCCTGGGTTCCAACTCCAGCTCTAGAAAACAGTGAGGAAGGATGTCCTACCTCACAGGGGACACCTAAGATCACACAGGCAGAGTCAGAAATTGTGAGGTCAATGCAGGGATCAGAGAGCGTGGGAAGGGTAAATGTTCAATCTCTCTTTCATTTAAAGACTTATTTTTATTTATAACTATTTGTGTGTGCATGTGTTTGTGTGCAGGTGTCCTCAGAGACTAAAAGAGAATGTAGGAGCCAGAGTTACAGGTGGTTGTGAACTGCCTAATGTGGGTGCTGGGAACTGAACTCTGGTCCTCTGGAAGAGCAGCAAGTGTTCTTAACCACCGAACCATCTCTCTCCATCTCTCACAATCTCTTTTAGAAAGCTGTTTTACAAATTCCCCCCAAATATATATAAACATTAAAATTTTTGGTTAACATACAAAGCAATCAGTCTCATGACAGTTACACATATATATCATTATACAGTGCTCTTACTCACCTTTCCTACTGCCTGCCCTGGTCTCCCATGCCTGCTTCTTGTTAGCCTCTGTCCTCCTTCCAAACAATCTTCTCTCCTGCTTTTGTGACATAAATATTCCTTCTCCTTTGCTTGGTTTCTTCTTCCCTTCATTTCCTATGTATATAGAAATTTAAATCTAGGCCCCACATATGAGTATATGGACACAGTCTTGTCTTTCTGAATCTTATTTTGCTTAACACTATCATCTCTAGGTCCAGCCACTTTCCTGAAAATGTTGTGGTTTCCTGTTTCTTCACAGTCGGGTAAGATTCTACTATGTATATATGTATCGTGCTTTCCTTATCCATTCATCTGTTGTTGGACCTAGGCTATTTCCATATTTTAACCTATTGCAAACAGTGCAGTGATAAGCACAACTCTTCCAAAATAATCAAGGACCAGTTAAAGGCAGAGGCTTCTTGCTCCACACTCTCGTCCCCTTCCACTACAAGAGAGTAAATCTTCCACATAGATACTGTGTTTTCTTGAAGGCAAGTTTATGCTGTGAATCACGCCATGGTTCCCTTTATCCAAGCCATGAAGGGGCCTAAAGCTGCTCCAAATAGAATTTTTCTGTTAGGTAAAAGGGAAGAATGAAGGGCTTCCTACATGCTAAGCAAGTGTGTGCCAGTTCACACACATGTGTGTGCATATGTGTGGGCACCTGCACGTTACAACACACATCTGGAGGTCAGTGGACAGCTTAAGGAAACTAATTCTCTCCATCCTCCATGTGGGTTCTGGTATCCAACTCAAGTTATCAGGTTTTACACATTGAGCCACTTTGCTAGCTAATCAGCCCCAGCCTTCTTTTTACTTTGTTTTGAGATAGGGTCTCAGTGAGTTGCCCAGGCTGGACTTGAACTCACTTTATAGCCCAGGTAAACCTTGAACTCTTGCTCCTGTTTCAGCTTCCTGAGCAGCTGGTCCATCAGGCCTTGTCCTGGTGGTAATGGCCCTGAGAGGAAGCTGCTGAGGCTGGAACTCATGGTAACCAGTGTCTTTGTGCTAATCCTGTTTATCAACTTAAAAAGATTTCTTGCTCTAGCTCCTTTCTGGGCCTTTTTAAAAAGATGTTTATTAAAAAGTTTCTCTGTCTATTTTCACTAGTGGAGAGGAAAGGAAAATAACCCCAAAGCTATCAGAACACAGACAATAAATTATCAGGGGCAAGTGCAGAGATTCCAATCCTTGGTTGCCCCAGTGGATGGGTCTATAATAAAGGAAGGTCCCATGAAAAGAAGACACAGAAGGATGCTCTATTACAAAAGGAGCCTCTTGTTAGGTTCCTGGAAGTAAGAAGTCAGTCGTGAGTTCACCTGTTTCTTTCTTTTTTTTTCATTTATGACTAATATGACTTTCTAAGTCATGATTTTAACATCTTCCTGAAGAATAAACCAAAATACCTCCTGGTACCTACTAAGATTAAATGTGTTCCACTAGGTTGTTCTTTTAACGGAAAGAGGGTGGTTTCCTTTTCCTTCTCTTCTTCCCCCTCCTGTCCTCCTCACCTAAGGAGTCTTTTTTCTTTTAAATCACAAACCAAAACAAAAACCTTGTGCTTGAATACAAAAACAAACAAACAAAAACCCTTTAAAACTGCAAGCATCACTGTTGCTCTCTGTTGAAGGAGCCACCAGATTAGGGTGAAACTGAACTTGAAGCCCAGAGTGAAAGATTATATATGAAACAAATTCAGCATCCATAACCAAGGAACGCTCAGCCTTTCAAAATTACAGTGCCAGAAGTACTTCTTCTAAAACACTCATCTTAGGAAGAGTCTGTGGAAGGGGATTTTTGTTCTCCTCAGTTGAGTCAGCATCACTAGACCATCACTAGTTAGGATGCTCTGGTACCCCAGAAAGCCCCCAGCAGAGAGTTTTTTCAGTTTACTCATCCATTTGTCATTCAGCAACTTTAACACCATCAGCCTTTCCCCTTAGCTTTGCTCTCAGAGCAGAACCAAGTTGGCAGAATCCCAAGTGTGGGCTCCTCTCTCTGTCTCACCCCCAGCCTCCTGTGCTCAGTTCCCAGTCCCTACACCCGTGTTTCCCACTGAAGTAAAATGGTGGAGGGGCAGAGGGAGAAAGTTTGGGATGTTTTTCTCTGACACAGCATGCTTGAGTTCTAATGGCATAGTAAGGACAGCTTTGAGGAACTAGAGTCTCCCCAGCCATAGCCTTTGCCCTCTAGCTTCAGAAATTTAATCTAGGGCTTATGAGAAATCGAACTCCTCCTTTATAGGTTTTGTTTCCTTTGTTTGTCTTGTTTGGAATTACTTGTTTTGAAGACCTTGAGTAGTGCAAGGCGACTTTGAACTCCTGATCCACCTGCTGGAATCACAAGTGTGTGACACGACGGAGTTCATATGCTGCTTTGGTTTGAGCCCAAGGCTTTATGAATACTGGGCAATAATTGTGCCATCTAACACTTCTTTATTATTACTACATCTTGCTATAAACGTTTCACTGAAGCCATGGGGCAGAAAATTCTTCAGGCAGTTTCTCTTCTATATTAGTTATATAATGGCATACAAATTGCCACTAAAAATGAAAGCCCATGATTCCAGCCCTCTCCCCATTTGCAGCAGTGGCCTTTGTGCTTGCTCTTGAAGCACTCTGAGAGAATAGAGTTATGAGAAAATAACCCATTTTAAATATTGGCTTTTGAAAATCTGCTCAATTTTCTTATTTACTCAAATGCTTGTTATTGTTGGCATTCGATATAACTTCTTTTATCTGATTGCTTTTATGGGACACTTTTTACAACCGTGATCCTTACTTCTTAAAGTTGAACCTGCTTCCCTGTAGGCTTTTGTTTGTTTGCTTGTTTTTGTTCTTTATTTGTTTGGTTTACATAAGCTAATGTTCTCTAGCTCAGACTGGTATTCACCTTGTCATTTTTCTTCTCCAGCCTCCCAAGCAGCTGGAGTGACAGACTATAGTGCTTTCCCTGGCTTTGAAGCCACTCTTAGAGGCTGGACTCCTAAAACTGTCCTTTTGCCTGAGACTTCTCTGCCTCTGGATTCCCTTTACCAGTGACCTCCTCATGTGTTTCTCAGCACATAAATACTGCATTTGCTGGACTATGCTCTGGTACTTATTCCTGACGCATTCTTTTGAGGCACATCCTGCTATTGGACCCATTCAGATGAGGAAATGGAGAGTAGGAGTCCTGAATTAATTTACATGTGCTGGATGGAGTGTGGTGGGAAAGCTTAGACATGAATACCGGCTCTTCAGAAATTTCTGCTTTCTATTTGTCTTACTCGGAGTGACTATTGCTGTTAGCATTACCATGATCAAAACAACTTGTGGAAGAAACTTGGCTTACACTTTCATGTCATTGTTTGTCAGTGAAGGAATTCAGGACAGGAACTCAAACAGGGAAGGATCCTGAAAGTAAAAGCTGATGCAGAGGCCACAAAGGGGTGCTGCTTACTGGCTTGCTCCCTATGGTTTGCTCAGCTTGCTTTCTTATAGAAAAGCCACCAGGCAAAGGATTGCCTCACCCACAATGGTATGTGCCCTCCCTCATCAATCACTTATTAAGAACATGATCTGCAGCATATAGAGGCATTTTCTCAATTGAGATTTTCTCCTTTCAGATGACTAGTTTGTGTCAGATTGATATAAAATTAGCCCAACTGACCCCTTGCCAACTTAACGTGCAAACATATCAATGTTAAGCTATAACCTTTCCTTTCTTGTTCATCCCCAAGACCACACATGAACATTAACATTACAATATAAACATCCCAAATTGTAAACTCTTAAAGACATCCCACAGCCTTTAAGAATTCAAACACTTTTTAAAAAAAATCTCTTTAACATATTTAGTCTCTTAAAAATCCAGGCTTTGTAAAATCCCAGAATCTTGTTAAAAGGTTTAAAGTTTCTCAACTGTAGGCTCCTGTTTTTTTAAAAAAAAAAAGTCAAATACGGTCTTACTTCAAGATAGAAGAATCAGAGCACATCCATAGTCAAATCTAAGCAAACCAACCTCCAACTGTGTAAATAACTCAATCAACTCACAATCTTCTGGGCTCCTCTAAAAGGCTTGGCTCACTTCTCTGGCTTTACCCTCTGTAACACACACAGCTTGTCTTCAAGGCGCATGTTGGCTCAGTTCCATTTCTGCTGCTGGTCAACTCATAGTACTGGCACCTTCAAAACATTGGGGTCTTTGCTGCAGCTGGGCTGCACTGTCACCAATAGCCTCTCCTGGGTTCACTGGATGGTGGCAAACCTCTACTTTTTGCCATGACTCCTTCCATTCTGGGGCTTCAACTGCCACTGTGTCTGTACCTTCTCCTGGCCTCTCAGAGAGCCTCAACTGTTTTTCATGACCCCTTCATGCCTTCAAAACCAGCATGACCTGGGTGACTCTTATACTACCAAGTTCAATGGCCAACATGTGGTACAACCTTGGCAGCCTCTGGAACATACCTTCTGTGTGCTGCCTCTGAGGGAATACTTCCCAGAAGATTTCATCCCACTGATACTGGTCTCTTAATCACCTCTGATTTCTCAGCATCAATTATCCCAGTAAAGCAAAGGTTTCACTTTAGTAGTTATGTTTCTTGTTAACCACATCCAATTCTTCAGCCCCAGCTAACCAGAACCACAGATTCTTAACTCAAAATACGCAATAACACTGACAAAGTCTTTAAGTGGCTCTCAAATATCCTTCTGGAATTTCGTAGGCCAGACTTCCATCCTCTGCATTTCCCCTAACATTCTTATCTTCTGTGTTCCCACAGAACAGACTACTGAGCTTGCACACTCAAATGTTTTTCTATTTCAGAGTTTCGAAGCCTTTCCACCTGAAACACATGGTCAGCTCTGTCATAGCAATACTCCACAATCCTGGTACCAATTTCTGTCCTAGTTACTATCAGTGTGATGGAACATGGTGATCAATAGCAACTTGAGGTGGAAATGTTCATTTGGCTTACCCTTCCATATCATTGTTCAACATTGATGGAAATCAGGACAGGAACTCAAACAGGGCAGGAAATTGAAGGTAGGAGCTGATGCAGAGGCCAAGAAGGAGGGCTATTTATGGGCTTATCCCTCATGGTTTATTCATCCTGCTTTCTTATAGAACCCAGGACCACCAACCCAAGATGACACCACCCACAATGATATCGGGCCTCCCCCATCAATCACTAATTAAAAAATTTCCTACATTAAGATCTTATAGAGGCATTCTCTCAATTGAGATTTCCTCCTTTCAGATGACTCTAGCTTGTGCCAGGTTGACATAAAACTAGACTGCACACTATTTTTAAGTTTGTTTGTCTCACTTTTTAAGACAGGGTCTTATGCTGTATCCCATGCTGGGTTGGAACTCATGGAAATCCTCTTGCCTCACCCTTCTCAGTGCTGGGATTGCAGACATGAGCCACCATGCTTGACAATGTTCTCACTTTGAATTTTTATTGTTGTTTAAAACAGGGACTCCTTTTATGGCCATGCTATCTTTATACTCAGGACAACCCTTCTGCATTAGCCAGCCAAGTGCTGCAATGATAGCCAGTAAGCCAGCTATTACACCAGGTGACATTGGTTCTTAACCACCATACTGGCCAGTGAAAAGGAAATGGCTTGCTGTTAACTTTGGGTATCACCTTCATAAAGATATCTGCAGGCTGCAGCAGGCTCCTGGCCCTCTGCTGCCCAGAACTCACAGCTGAGATGTGTTTCAGCGTGCCTGGGGTTCTTGCTACTAGTCATTTGGGGCCCCCTTTCACCTGAAAGCACATAATGCCACAGAAAAACCAATGTCGCCTCCCACTCTCAAGAACCTAACTTACCCCAAGACCAGAAGATGATGTGAGAAGGCAGCTCTCTGGAGATTGGGTTTTGGTTTAGTTCAAAACAGGAAGTCATACCCCCCACCTCTCTCCCATCTCTCCACAAAAATCCAGCTGTGTTGTCTCTCTGGTGAAGAAAACTGTGTTTCAATTTTATGACATCATAGGCAGAATCTAAGTCTAAGAGATATTTAGGTGCTTTTATCCTTCACAGTTTTGTGAATCCTCTAAAAAATGAATTTTGTGTTCAGAGGGTCTGCTGACCAAAAAACATTATACACTTCTTTGCTATTGCAATGAAAATGGATGCTGAAATGTGGTGGACATTAAAAACACCAATTATGAGGCAGAAGTAACTTGTTAAATCAGATTGGTTTCCTATAGTTTTATTCTCCCAGTTAGATCTCATATCTGTAGCCTCCAGCAGGCAGGGATGGTAGAGGGTTCTTGAAGGTCTTGCAGTTGTAAGCATTGGGGTCATGCTGGATTTGTGTGTGTGTGAGGGGGAGGGGACAGACAGACACAGAGACAGAGACAAAGAGGCAAAAGGATGAGGGTGGGAAATTAATTATTAATATATTAATTTTAGAAGTGTATGAATGCCCCCTAGTCAACCCTGACCCCAAATACATCAGCTTTATCAGGCTTCCAGTTCTTACTTTCCAGGAACTCCTACTTCTGGAAGGACCAGAAACACAAGAGCATTTTGATTTGATGTAGTGGCCCATTCTGGCAATCATCCCAGCACCAAGGGGCAGCATCAGGGGGCAGCATTGGGAGGATTATGAATTTGGTGCCAGCTGCGCTTACGGGTAAGACTCTCATATGTCTGCGATCAGAATGGATCCTGAGATGAGAAAGAGATGGAATGTTGTCCTGAGATGAGAAAGAGAAAGACACTGGGAATATGACTAAACTGGGACCTCCACTATCCTTCCTACAATAATAACTCAATACCCATTGAGAGGAGAGATCTACCCATTTAAAGTTAAGTTAGAGACCAAACAGCCTTGGAAAAGACTTTAAACAACACATGTTTTTGTTCATAAAAAAATAAATTTATTTACATATGTTAGTTACCATGGTAGAGCAGCATCACCACAGCATTGCCAGGACCACTAAGCACCTTGCACTGGGTAGAAGCCAGCAGGTCAGTGGGTAGAGATACCAGCCCTAGCTGTCCCCATGCATAGTCCCTGGACCAGGAATAATAGTGGGTACCTGGGAGAACATAAACCCCACAGGAGGCTGTGCTGTGATAGGGGTGACCCAATTAGAGGGGTGAAGTGCATGTCCCAAAATGGGCAGTCAGATTAGACTTCAGGGGACACTTGATGGGAAGGAGACTGAGACCCAAATAAACCAGCTGGGCTCACTGTGTAGCGACCAGATGGAGGGCAGGCTGTCCCAACACTGATTAGACAGAGGAGGGGGCTCAAGAAGTGGCCCCAACCCTGAGGGATTGGAGACAAAACCGGCTTCCAATGGTATATATCACCATCTCGGCATGTACCACCACTAAAAGAGAGGTCCCTGGTGGGAATATGCCACAGTCCTTAGAGACTTCGAAAGAGACCTCTGCTCAGCTCTTACAACTCAACCATTGTCACAGAAAAGGACTTGGCTGCGCAGGACCTTGCCATCAACCACAGGGGAAATCACCATTAGCTTAAAAACCAGCCCCTGTTTCTGCAGATGACTACTGCGGGTTTATGCTCAGAGCTAAAGCCCCAGGTTGGATCTCCTCGAGTTCCTCCCAGGAAGCCAGGTTCTCATAGGCTACCCACAGTCGCGATGATCCGCAGCAGCCATGGCCACCTGTGCTCCACAAGGGCAGTCAGCCGTCCTGTTAACAGGTCCAGGGAAAGGACAAGGTCCAGAATCCAATGGGCACTCCTTGGCCCAGTCCTTAGCATTTAACATAATCCGTCAGCCGCGTTGCTGTCCCTCTAAGCGGAAGTTCCACAGAGTCTGCTGGCTGCAGAAACATCCTTGGTGTCAGAGTCTGGTCGTCCAGAGACCACGAATGGCCACGTCTGAAAAATCGAAATGAGTGTCAGATACTGAGGAGAAACAATCTCAAAACGAAACCGCTCTCCCTAGAGTTCATGTCTTTTATTAGTGTTCTAGGAATTTGTGCGTCTTGTCGTTTTATTAGCATGTAATTTGCTACTGATTATTGGAGACCCACAGCGTACATTCATGCTTTCTCGTGGAGCGCCCAGACGATATTTCTCTGAAAAGCACGAAAGTTTAGGATTCTGTGATTTAATTGCACCCACCCACCCCAGCCTTTCGCTTCCGAGTAAATTTGGAAATCTTTCCCAAGCCCAGGGAGCTGGCAGTTTACACAGGGACTTTCCGGACAATCGCGTCTGGGAAAACTATCCTCCATTAATGTTTTGTTTTGTTTTAAACCACTCAAACTTTTTAATGAGTTAGGTGACCGCCTCCCCCCTCCCCCCCCCCCAAGAAAACATCTCTGGAGGATGGAAACCTGCTAGGCTGTTGTCTGGAAAAAGTTTGGCATCTGAGATTTTCCCATTCGGTCTAAAACGCAGAAATACTCGCAGTGGGGAGCCACCGTTTACCCCGGAAGTAGAGTGTTAACTAATAGCTGTCACTGGGCAAAGGCCCAGGACACTGATCAGAAGGCTGGATGACTTTCTCCAAGAAAAAAAGGCTGGCTCCTCCTGCCTTGATTTGGGGGCCACTAAACCAGATTCCTCACAACGGGTTCTAGAACTCTCCCCTTTGGGCTCTTCCTCTGCCACCGACCCAGCCCTGCACCCGGGGAGCGCTAGGGCTGCTGGCCCCGGGTCTCTGTTCCTACCAGGTTCACCGGGTGCACGTAGCTGTTCTCGTAGCGATCCTCCTGCAGCAGCTGGCGCAGGTGCGCGATGTAGCTGGAAGCCAGGCGCAGCGTGTCCAGTTTCGAAAGCTTGGTGTCGGGCGGCACCCAGGGCAGGCTAGTCTTGAGTCTGGAGAAGGCTTTGCTCAGCACCCGCATCCGGGCGCGCTCACGGGCGTTGGCCGCGTTCCGTTGCGACTGCTTGCACTCGGCGGCCGAGCCTTTGGGCGGGAGCGGCTTCTTGCCACCGCCGCCCGCACCACCACCTGCGCCGCCGCCACCTGCGCCGCCAGCGCCAGCCACACGGGGCCGCTTCCTCTTGCAGCCCCCCGGGATGCCCACAGCTCCCAACGAGCATGACCCCTCTTCGCCGTCGGGGTCCTCCTCCTCCGCGGAAGAATTGTCGCTGGGCGAGCCATAGCCTCGCTCGGTGCTGTGCAGAGGTGGCCTCTTGGAGGCGGGGGCCGGGTGGACCCGCTGCAGCCCTCGCGTCTCCATGTCTTCGGGGTCACTCACCGAGCCGGTGGACATCGCCTAGTCCCCGGCGCCCACGCGCGCCCACCTTCCTCCGCCCCGTCCAGTCTCGCCGTCTCCGGCTTCCGCTCCCTGGAAGAGGATGGGGCGTGGGAGAGCTCAGAGAAGTACCGGAGACCCGGGCCCTTAGCACAGCCGGTCCCCAATGAGCTGTGCTCCTGGAGCGGGCGCGATTGGCCGCTGACCCGCTAGCCTGGGGCTCTGAACTTGACTCTGGATCCAGAAGTACAGCCGCGCGAGCTGCGCCTTTTGACAGGACTATTTATCTGTAGTCCTTGGGACAAACCACCCCCGGCAAAGTAGAGGGGGTTTGAAAGGGGGACAAGAGGTGGGGCGGGGGCGTGGAAGGGGTGGGGATCGTTTTTCTAAGCCGAGCGCTTACTGGGGCGGGGGCAAGGAACATCTGCGCAAAGACTTGGGCCTCTAGGCCGGACTACTGACCCTAAGAGTATCTGTGCGAGGTAAGTGAGATCTGGGGGCAAAAAGACCTTGTTCCCACTCAACCTATTTCCACCTGCAGCTGGTCTTAGTTGGCGCTTAAGAATCCGAGCGTACCCAGCGCTGCTTCTCTCCTATTTTGTTCCTCCGAAACTGTGGTTCAAATTCATCACTCATGATGTATGTTTGCTTATCCAAGACTTCTCAGAGTGAGTGCAGAGAAACAGAAAAAACAAAAACAAAAACAAGGAGCAGCTCCAATAACCTATGAATCACTTGGCTTATTTCTTTCTCCTCACCTTCAGGAGAGCTTTATGATTTACACAGAGCTGTTTTTCTACTTTGACTCGTTTCATCTTCAAACAACGTCTTCAGCTTACACGTTATTATGTCCGTCTTGCAATATGATTGACATAGCAAATAAATAGGACTTTGTGTTTAGCATTTCAGTCGCCACAAGCCTCCTCACTACACATTACTGAGATGTTGTTTTCCACTGTTGTAAGAGTTCCAAACTGCATGATTTCGTTTTCAGTTCCATAGTGCAATTGTGGACTATGTGAGTTGTGGCAAGGGAACCCATCACCATTTTAGGTGCCACACTGAAGAGCAAGTTTTTGGACGCACAATTGCCTTGCCAAAATTAAAGATAAAGGGATGAGGAAAGAAAAGAGACAACGATGAGGCAGCACTTAGAATGGTGTTGTGTTTCAACTCAAAGCAAAACGCTTTGCCTTCCCCAGCCACAGACGGAACAAAACAAGATTTCGGGATCATTTCAAAGGTGGCAGGCAGTCACAATGTGTGCTCAGGGGGAGGGGCTTTGTTGAATCAAATGTAGATGCCAGCTAGAGCTCCTACTGTGTGCCAGTTTGGGGAAGTGTGCCCCTGCCCTGGCTGACCCTGGCTTTCCTTCCTTTGCAGCTTAATTGTTCACTTGTCCTTCTCTTGGTTCACAGGTTCCAGATGAGGGTGGGGCAAGCAGATATACAGGAGGCAGAAGCTGCCTGGCACATGAATTCTAGTCTTTACAGCAGAACAAATATCGGAGCCCTGAGCCTGAAGTACTGTAACAGGTGGCTAGGCGGGGGTGGATTTCAGACCTCAGGCTTCAGTCCACCTTGTCTCCCAGGCCATGCGTCTCCCATAGGATAGCTCACACACCCTCCTGCTTCCTTCCACTTCAGAGGTTTTCTTGTACATTTTCTTTGGCTGGGGGCGGAGTAAGAGAGGTACTCATTGTAAGACAAGGATCTTCTGCCTTCAGATTTTGGGGCTGGGGAAATGCAGAGGGTGGAAAGGTGTTTTTTGTTTTGTTTTGTTTTTGAGTGCTTGAACTTGCACTTGACTGTAGGCAAGCCTGTCCAGGCAAAAGGAGGTGGAGGGGGGGGGGGGGGGGGGGCTGGGGGGGTCCATGGAAAGATGTAAGGCAGAGGTGTTACCTATAGATGGCTTGAAGCTATCACTATAAATACATACTCTCACACATTAGGGGCAAGCATATAGGTTTTAAAAATCTGGGTTGTTTATACAGGTGCAGAACAAAGCCTTTCTTTAGAAAAGATTAATGGTGGAGAGCATGCTGAATTTCTCTAAACAGTTCCAAAAACTGTACCCAGCCTCGGTGTTGAGGAGCAAGGCCAGTTTCATGTCCCTGAAGAAAGTGTCTGATCCTAGCAATTTAGGCTTTTTTTTTTTTCCAGAGCACTTCTCTCTCCTCCCTCTTTTTCTATCATTTTCTTTTTCATCTACTCTCTCTTGTGAATGAAACCTCTCTTCAAACCTTCATGGACTCTACTACACTCCCATTTCATTAATTTTCCCCTTTCATTGTCTATTTTGTTAGTTGTGGCTCCTTCCTTCACTCTTTCTTCAAGCCCCATATGTGTGAGGGAGACCAGCAGACTGCATATCAGTCTGCGGCTGCAGTTCGCCCTAACATGTCTGCAGTATCTGACATTTGCTCCCTCTTCACACATTCATGCACTTGACTCTGCTTGCAGGATCACAAAACCCAGTGAGTATCACAGTGTGCCTCCAGCTGACTTGAAAGCCTGTTTTTTGGTTTTGGGTTTTTTTGTTTGTTTGCTTGTTTCATTGTTTTGATGATGCCAGACACTGTAGGTGAATAATGAAGACTTTATTTTTTGCATTGATAATGCACACTGCAATCAATTCCTGTTTGCCTATACTTTAACTTACAGGTTTGTAGCAAGCCTATACTATGGTCTATTATTTATGTTCACAGTCTTGACAGTTTTAGACATATTTGTTTTAATTGTGCAATGGTGGGTAAGTGGGGTTGGTGTTCCAATATAAAACAAACATCACTATATTTGAATATATTGGCTCATTCTTGGTTTCCTGCTTTTTTCTTTTGGTCATTTTCTTTTATTTATTTATTTATTTATTTATTTATTTATTTATTTATTTTTCAGCCTAAGTCATCTTTCTATATAGCACTTGCTGACTTGGCACCTTTTACATGGTCCAGGAAGGAAAATTTTTCTGACTTATCCTCCCTGGGGACTGCAGGCATACGTTGCTATACTCAGCTATTTTAAAATAAGTATATGTAATTTTACAGGTATAAATTACTTATTTATTTATAAAATGTGGGGTGAAGGATGAGAGAGACTGAATATGCAGTTCTGGGCCTAGAACTTTTAGGCCTTGAATGTGTGCCAGCAAATGGTTTACTACCAAGCCATGTGCCCAGTCTCATGTTAGCTTTTTTTTAAATGGAGAAGGAAGTTTAGGAGAAACTACCTATGTGAGGACCTGTACCCAGAAGAAGATCACTTCAGGGCTAAGGACAACTGCCTATGTGAGAATCCATACCCAGGGGAATGACACTTACTGCTAACTTTTATTATCCCTCTAGAACTTTGTCTTGTAAACATACAAGGAAAATGCTTGTAGCTTTGCTTTTAACTTCCTGCTTGCTCTGGGCTGTGGCTAGCATCAAGATGTGCTGCTGCTTTGAGGTTGACTGTCCTGTCCCCAAACAACTGCCACTGCTTTCCTAAGGGCTCTTACTCAGGGAAAGGTGAAATGGGACTTCACTAGAAATTTTCTCCCCACTCCAAATTCTTTCCTTACAAATGCAAAGCCCTTCTTCAATTCTTCCTTTAAAAGGGGGGGGGCATAAAAAAGGAAAGAATAGTCCTGAATGACTTACTGTTATGATAAAGGAGATTGAGGTATACAGGAAACAACTTGCTGAAGTAGAACCCTGAAAAGGGCTTCTTTTACAAAACACTTAAAATGCAGCCTTTTTGAAGAGGGATGAAAGCTGGGGTCACAAGTATGGACCACAGAAAACAGACTCACTCATCGCCACCCTCCTTCGAGCTCTATAGTGGGGCCTTGGTGTGAACCATTGGAGATGGTTCACGTGGGGCCATGTGGGCAGGGGGAGGGCAGCAATCTCCTGTATTCTCTGTGGCCAAATGAAAACCATTTAGTATGTAGTTGTTGAAGAAACACTTTTGGGGAATGTATGCAGGTAGGCAGTCCCCTCCCCTGCTGAGCCTTAGAGGCTGTCCACAGCCTCCTGATGTCTAGTACTCTCCCATTGGCTGGCAGAAGTCATCACACATTTGGAAAATTTTATCTTGGTCTAGAAAAACAAAAATTTTAGACTAGCACTGCCCACTGTAAAAGATACTGCCAATAGTAGCTAATGCATACTTGCAGTATAGATAGTTAAGAGCTTCAGGGTCCAATATACACTGAGTATTGAAGACGTAAATAACAGAAGAATGTGAAATATCCACATGCCAATCAATGTGCACATTTTGAATTCACTGAAATAGATAAAATACACCAGAAAATGTCACCTTTTTATTATAAAGGTGGTTGTTGAAAACTTAAGGGTTATCTAAAATTTGATAAAACATATTTCTTCTGAGTGACTCAGGTTGAGATTCACCATGCCAACAGGAACTGAACATCTGGTTTGTTGTGGCAAGGCATTTGTAAAACTGACTCCTGGCTCCTGGGAGGGTAAGTTCTGGGGGAAAAGCCTGAGATGCAATGCACATCACAGAGGCATCACATTGGTCTCACTCTTCTTGCATCTCAGCACCTGTGTCTACCCATCTGTGATTCTGCAGCTCCACGAACAAGCAAGCACACTTCTGCTTGGGAATTGCAGAGTCCTTTGTTAGAAACACACACACACACACACACACACACACACACACACACACAGACACACTCACACCCCAGATGTAGATTTTAGTCCATGACCTTGAGATCAGGGCTGCAGTGCCAGGTTCAGCTGTCTTGCTTTCCCAGGACAACACCTACATGCAAGTACAATTCCCAAGAGAGGGAGATGAAAGGTGGGCCACAGCTGGCATCAGTCATTTCAGGCACTTGCAGTACTGTTGTGCTGGACTCCTGCCTGGCATAAGGCTAGGTTCGAGACTCCAAAGGTATTGGTTCATTTTTTGTAACTTTACTGGAAACTATGAGACTTAGGTTCAAGTCATCCTTTCTTATGTCATTGCTGAAAGGGCTGCCTTCACAGGGTCACCAGTCATGAACTCTGGTAGAGGGAATGACTAGAATCAATGACATAGCCATTCTTCTCTTTCTGGTTTCTTTATCCCAGTATTTGCAGCAAGCTCTTTGCTACATCTCCATGTCCTGGATAAACTTAGTTTGTCTAGATGCTAGTAGTGATAGAGGATAGCAGAGGCAGAAGAAAGGTAGAAAAGCTGAGGTTAGGAATAAAATATGCAAATACTTTTAAAAAAGAATAAAAATGCATACGGAGACTATTACAGAAATCCGCAATTGGTCAAAATGCCAAAACCCATTGACCATGGGATGCCCTGACTAGTGCACCTATAAAACAACCCTTATACCTAAGCTTATGGAGCATCATGGAAACATCTTCTTACATCATTGTAAGAGCCAGAAGACCAGGACATCTGCTGTGTGATCATGTCTTATGTATATGACATACAAGAAGCTGTAACCATGAGCTCTCAACAACATGGGTGTCTAAACAAGACCTGAATAAGGACAATAGCATTTGACACCACCCCAATATGGTTGGGAGGGTAGCTCAAGGTCCTATGAGGTGCTATAGGTGATTAATGACTGCTGAGAGAAGAAAAATCTGCCTGCACCAGGGATTGCCCCAATCAGGGCTCCTGATTGATTATCTAATACCAAGTGATAAACCTAAAAACATGAACATGAGCAACACAAAATGTATTCATGATATTGTATCTTTACTTATTCATGCAAGAATAAGTTGTAAGAATAATAGTTTAAAAAGTGGGGAGGCATGGAAGGGAACATGGAGGGCCTAGATGGAGAGGGGAAAAGGATGTAAATTAGGTGCACATATATTAAAAAACAAAGAATGAAAAAATGAAGCCAGTCATGATATTCCAGCACTCAGGAGGCTGAGGCAGGAGGATCACAAGTTGAAGACTAGCCTGGGCTATAGTTTTTAAGACCCTGTCTTAAAAAATAACCAAATAAACAAAAGAACCCTTAACATAACTAACTAACTAACTAACTAACTAAATAACTAAATAAATAAATAAATAAATAAATAAAAAGTGGAGGTGAGTAGTTAGGGGTAAAGAGGTGTGATTCTCAGTCCTGATTTTCTCTGCAATTTTGAATAGAAAAATACCCCCATTGACTGTCTCCTTTATTGTCATACCTAAAGATTCAAGAAGTGATGGAAACAGATTTCCTTTTAAAACAGTATCTTTCTGATTTTAGAGAGCTCCCAATTCCAATAGGATGTTGTCTATTTTCTGCACATCACTTTGCCTACAGGATTAGCCTGCCCAAGAAGCCTAGCTCCCTAGAAGGTCCCCAAGACCTTTGTGCCTTTGGAGCATCAATAACGATATTGGGGAAACCTGAATGATGACCTACCTTGTGACAGCTTTCATTCCTGGGTCCCAGAACTACCTTTCTTTTCCTTCCTTCCTTCCTCCCTCCCTCCCTTCCTTCCTTCCTCCATACCTCCCTCTCTTCCTTCCTTTTCTTTTGTTCTATTTCTTCCTTCCTTCCTTCCTTCCTTTCTTCCTTCCTTCCTTCCTTCCTTCCTTCCTTCCTTCCTTTCTTCCTTCCTTCCTTCCTTCCTTCCTTTCTTTCTTTCTTTCTTTCTCTCTCTCTCTCTCTCTCTCTCTCTCTCTCTCTCTTTCTTTCTTTCTTTCTTTCTTTCCTTCTTTCTTTCTTCCTTTGACACTCTTAAAGAATCCTTTAGTTCTTAGGCAACAACTAAGAAAGTCCCATCTCTCACTTGGGGACTTCCTCTTTTTAAGTACTTTTGATTTTATTAAAAGTAATTGGAAGTGTGAAAATACTGTTACTGATCTATCTCTTGAAGTTTTAGTATAGGACTCTAGAGATCTTGTTTGATATAATTGTGTGGTAACTTGGGAGGAAAATGTTATCTATCCTGCCATGTGGAAGGTACTAAGAGAGCCCCTTCAGTGGTAGACATTAACTTGTATTCATGACCTGGCCTACCTTTTACTGTTTGCTAAGCCTCTGAGAACTTGTTGAATGTGTACAGACTATATGGGATATGTCCAAGATGGCTATTTGTGTGCAAGTTCAGTGATTGTAAGAAACTATACATCTAAAAGAAGTTCCCATACATCATCAAAAAAGGGAGATGTTTGAGGAAATGTGCCTAATGCAGCCTAATGTTTTAAATCTAATTCAAACTGTTCTGTTCAGTTAGCAGAATAAGGAAACAAACAAAAAGGGTGTGTACTATGTTTCTTTTTCAGTTTCACTCTCAAAGAACTGGAGGAAGTTGTTGAAAAGATAGATGAGTGAATCTTGTTCCATGTTTCATGTTCTGTCCTTTGGCTACCATGTCTTGGCCATTTCTTTCAGGAAAGAGAGGAGCAGAGCTAAAACAAAAAATTAAATTATGGTCTTAGTGATGTCAGAGACTGCCTTGTGTCCCACTGTCCAGTGATGGCGGAGACTCTCTTGTGTCCCATTGTCAGTGTCCAATGATGGCAAAGCCTGTTTTGTGTCCCCAGTGTCAGTGTCCAGTGATGGCAGAAACTGTCTTGTGTCCCTGGTGTCTGACTGCTCATGAAAGGAGCTACCTACATATCAGATGGCTGAAAATGCAAACAAATGAGCACAGTGCCATCTGCAAATAATAGTTAATGGAAGTCCCACTAAAGCCATTGTTTTCCCTTCCTTTACACTGAGTTTATTTCTGTATGTTCTATTCTTTTGTTTACACTTAGCCATGAGCTCTTGTCTCACGACCTGGATGAGCTCCTAAAGAGCATTTCTTGTTTGTTTATTTATCTATTTATTTCTTGTACACCATGTGCACTACCACAACAGCTACAATCTAAATAATTGAAGAATTATATTTATTTTTTAAGCTCCACAACCACCAACCCTATTTTCCTCTTATAAATATCAAATCAACCTTTAAGTATTGTTTTCCTTGTTGAAAAATAATTTGGGATTTTCATAAAATTTCACAGTGCCTAGACCTAGGATAGCTCATCTAAAAACCACTAGCATAGATTAAGAAACAAAGGTCAAATATAGAACCTTATGAAGTCCACACATTTAAGTGGTAAGAGAGGAGAGGGCAATTCAGAGGAATATGGGCACTAATTAGAGATGTGAACAGCTAATCAAGAGAGTAAGCAGTGTTAGTGAAAGCCAGAGAGAGGGGGTTTCTGGAACTGGTGGGTGGGGAGGGCTTCCAGTTGAAGTTTGGTGTGACTGCATTGGAGGCTTCCCTGTGATCCAAACACAGCAAAGAGAACCAAAATGTAAAAATGGAAATTTAAAAAGTGGGCATGTTTAAAACTCAAGAGTCTCTCTGGACCAATTGAGGAACAGAATGTGAATGTCTGTCCCTTGGGTTGGCTCCAGGCAGGACCACCCAGAAGCTGATGATCCTCTTAGTGGAGAGGGACTGGCCTGGGTCCCTAGAGAGGGAAGGTACAATGGGGAAACAGGCCCAGGGAGCCAGACCCACATGCTTCTTTGGGACTGGATCCATTTAGATAAATATTTCTCTTAATTATGGGCTATATTTTTTCTGCTTCTTGCCTTCCTGATAAGACATTAAAACTTGCCTATTTGGTCCTGGATATTTTGTATTCCCATGAATATTTATTGATCAATGTTCCAAGTGCAGATAAATTACGTAGAAATGGTATTATGTGTTAGAGTTTTGTGTATATAATTCTGATTTCATGCAGACTTCTCTAGAGAAACACAGAATAAATAGAAGGAACATATAATAGATATATACTATATATCTATTAGATGAACTTATGTTGTGTGGGCTGGGTAAAGTAATAATGGCATCTTCATACTGGCAATGCCAAGGACTGTGAGCATACCCATCTATGATACTGGATACCCCAGTCAAACCTGAAGGCCTGGAGGATTCCACTGACCTTCAGTCCATGCTGGAGAAGCTGGGTTCTGACATCAGTGAGGGATGGCATCAGCTGTGGCAGTAGCAGCAGCAGAGTAGATGAACTTAGCTACAGGAGAGAAGAACTTGCCAGGGAGATGTAAAGAAAACCAAGCAAAAGCAAATGCATCCCCACTTGGATCTCCTTATATTATGGCCAGCAATGGAAGGTGTTGCCCCCATTTAAGGTAAATTTTCCCACATCAATTACCCTCATCAAGGAAATCCCCCACAGAGACTGGTCTCATACTTGGTTCCAGATGCCTAGAAGGAAGAAGGAATTAGAACAGAATCATTTTAGGGATTCCCTTCAACAGTTTCAAAAATCCTTGAACAGTGACCCCAGTGCCCTGTGAGTCATGATATTTCTAAGTCTGGAAGGACCAGGTACTATTCTCTCCCATCCTTGTTCTCTCTCTCTCTCTCTCTCTCTCTCTCTCTCTCTCTCTCTCTTCTCTCTCTCTCTCTCTCTCTCTCTCTCTGTGTGTATGTGTGTGTGTGTGTGTGTGTGTGTGTATCTGTCTTTCTCTTTTTCTGTATTAAAGGCATCCTCGTACATACAAGTCATTATATTTTCTTACTCTGTCAGCTGCTTCTTTCCCCCAGATACTTCTTCCTTCTTCCTTCCTATTAAATGTTTTCTATTATTCTCTCTATTTTCACCTTCTTTAAGATCTCTTTCTTTCCTTTTGTGAACCAACTTCTAATTTAGTAATGTGTACTTATTGTAATACACATACACAGACATATACACACATAAATATGCACACACACATAAATTTGACATTAAATCTAGGCTTTGTTGATGAGAGAAAACATCTGGTATGTCACTTTCTGACTTGAGTCTGGCTTATTTCATTTAAAGTAATGATTTCAAGTTGCATCCATTTTTCCTACAGTGTCATGATTTTATTTTCCTTTATGACTGCGTAAAATTTCATGTTGTATGTATATAATATTCTCTTTATTCATTTATTGGTTGATGGGCATGTAGCCTTGTTCTATTTCTTAGCCACTGTAAGTAGTGCAGGTACAAACATAGATGTTCAGTATGCTGGAAGGTTAACTTAGAGTCCTTGTGATAAACATTCCAGAATAGTATAGGTGGGTAATATGGTAGCTCTGTTTTCAATTTTTAAAAATATTTTTGAGAAGTCTCCATTTATTGTAGCTTTAATTTACATTTTGTTAGATTAGTAATGTTGATCATCTTTTCATGTGTTTGTTGGTCACTTGTATTATCTTCTAGGGAAAAATGTTCATTCCAACATTGTGCCCAATTTTGAATCGGTTGCTCATTCTTTATTAGTTTTATTTTCTAGGAGTTCTCTATTTTCTATACTCAACATTAGTCAATGTTGAAACATCCTTCCATTCCAGGAGTAGACCTCAATTTGTCATGGTCTGAAATGGTATTGAATTTGGTTTGTTACCATTTTGTTGAAAATGTATGCAGCATTGTTCATCAGAGTATTTACCCATAGTTCTTTCTTTCAGAAACATCTGTCTGGTTTGGGATTAAAGTGATGCTTATACCTCATTGGATGGAGTAGGAAGTTTTGCCTCCTCTTCATGAAACAAGAACAACAGTTGGAGGAGGACTAGTGATCATTCCTTACATGTTTGACAATTCACCAGTAAACCCCACACATCCAGGTATTTTTCTAATTAGCAGCATATTTTTAATAAGTTATAGATCTACTCAGATACTCTGTTCCTTTGTGATTCCTTCTTGGTCATTTTGTGTTTCTAGGAGTTTGTTTTACCTATGCATCCATAGATGTATTTCAGGCATAGCATTTTTTCATTGTATTCATAATTTGTTCATTCCTACAGAATCATAGCAATATATACTTTCATTTCTAATTTTAGTCTTCTTTTTTCTTTATTTGTGTAGCTTAAATTTTATCAATTTTGTTGTTCTTTTCAAAGGTCCAACTTTTGGTTCCACCAATCCCCTTATATTTATACAACTCTCTGGCTTGAATTGATAGCACTTTAAGTATCTTCATTTCAACATAACATAAAATTGTTGCATCTTTCCTAGTTTTCATTTTTACCATTGTTAGTTGTTGAGGACAACTAACTAATTTAATAAAATTAAATCTTTATACATTTCATAGCTCAGATGAAAAACTAAACTTAATTTTCTCTACTGCTTTCCTGACCCTGATTTCAATGATCTCCATTCTAATCTTTATTACTACTTTCTTGGTTTTTCTTGTGCTTCTAGTTCATTGAGTTGTGAAGTTAGGTGTCCTTTAAATTTAGAGTGTCTAGAGAGTGAAACCAGGTCTGAGGTAACATTAGGCAAGTGCTCTGCCATTGAGAGACACAATCCTATTTTTTATATGTGTCTGTAGCCATGAATTTCTCCATTAGCACTGATTTTGCTGTCTCATAAGTTACGACATGTTGTGTTTTTTTGTAATCATCTGTTAAGTATATTTTAATTTGCTTTTAAATTTTATTCCTATTTTAATTAGTTGTTTTAAAATGTGATTTTTAAATTTCCACAACTTTGAGGTACTGATTTCTAACTTCATTCTTTTGTGGTTGAAGAAGATACTTTCTGTATTATTTATGGTTTTAAACACACCAAGACTTAATTTGATATGTAATATAGTCTATACTATAAAGAATCTTGAGAAGAACATATGTCTGTTGTTAGTAGAGTGTTCTGTATATGTCTGTCAGAGCTACTTGGCTTCTTGTCCTGTTAGGTCCTCATTTCCTATTTATCTTCTGGCATCAGACAGCCTACCATTGTGCCAAGAGTTCATTCATTCATCTTCTGTATAGTTCTGTTATCTATTCAGAGTATTGGCATACCCAATGGTTATTGTAAAACTGTCTCTTCTTTCATTTCTGGATGTTTTTCTTTGTGTGTTTTGATGATCTTTAATTGGATAAGTATTTTTAGATTATTACACTTTTACTAATATGTACAAGCATATAATATCCCTTGTCTCTTGTAATCTTTTCACAGTCTATCCATTTCTTTGTGTGTAAATTAAACCTTTTGTAGAGGGCATAGACTTTGCTGTTCAAAGTATTTTTTCTAATTTATTTATTTTATTTTCTATTATTATTATTATTATTATTATTATTATTATTATTATTTGGTTTTCCAAGACAGGGCTTCTGGCTGTCCTTGAATTCGCTCTGTAGAATAGGCTGGCCTCAAGCTGACAGTACCTGCCTCTGCCTCCTAAGTGTGTGCACTAAAGGTGTGCACCATCAGCATCTGGCCTAATTTATTTTTTTAACTGGGAGAATTTAATCCATATTTAAAGGAATTACTAATGTAAAGAGACTAATATAACTTTCCTAAGCTTTTCGGCCTTTCATTCATGCCCTGTTTTAATGTCTTTTTCCACCAAGCACTGAGTTCACCCAACTCTCTGACCTGAACTTATAGCAGCTTAACTGACTTAATTTCAATACCACATAATATTTCATCTTTCATAATTCTAGTCTTACCATTTCAGTAGTGGACGACATAAGATTTCTTCTTTATTCACTACATAGACAAAAACTAATAATGTTTTGAAATGTATTCATCTTCTATTTTATATACAAAATTAAAAATGGGACATATAGACCAAGTTATAATAGTGCTAGCTTTTAGGCTGACACTTATTTTAAAAATATTTTATTCCTTAAAGTGGAAAGTAAACTGTGTAATTATAAGCCCTTGTTATATTAATAAATGGATTCTGTTAGTACATATGTATCAGTCTTTATTGAACTCCCCTCTTCATGTGGCTTCTACTCACTGCAGCATCCTTTCAGATCGCACTTGTTGTCACTGAGCATTATTTTCAGGGCAGGTCTGGTGGTGATGGACATGCCAGCTTCTGTTTATTTGCATATATTTTAATTTCACTTCACTTTCCAAGAGGCAGCTTTGTGAAATATAGACAACAACAAAGCTGACATTCTGCTCGTGTGTGTGTGTGTGTGTGTGTGTGTGTGTGTGTGTGTGTGTGTGTGTGTGTGATACCCACTTTCTTGCATGTGGATATCAAAGGAGTGTCCTCATCTATGACTGTCTACCTCATTCCCATGAGATAAGGCCTCTAATTGAACTTTCAACCTCCATAAACTCTTCTGCCCTTGCCTTCCTAGCACTGGGCTTACAGCATATACAGTCACAGCCAGCTTTTCACATGGGTCCTAGGGATCCAAACTCAGGTCCTCATGCTTGTAATCTCAAAAGAGGCTGGCAACATTCCTGAGGATAGCACCTAATGTTGTTATCTAGCACTCACTCTCTCTCTCTCTCTCTCTCTCTCTCTCTCTCTCTCTCTCTCTCTCTCACACACACACACACACACACACACACACACACACACACACACACACACACACACACACACACACACAAAGAGTCAGTGGAGGGCAAAGTCAAGAAACCAGGGAGCAACTACATATCATGATTCAGCAATGTTACCCCAGCATCTCTTGTCTACCTCACCCTCGTGTGGAGGTAAACCACACTCTTGTGAATTTCATTCTTGTCTCCAGCTCTTCCTCTGAAGCTTGTCTGTGGTTAGGCTTCTCATGGCAAAGTCTGAATCATTCCAGAGATAGAGTCTGGTCTAAGGACAGCTGTTCTGCAAAGGCTTCACTCCACCTTCCAAGAGCAAACCTACTTGGAGGCACAGGCTTAACTACTTGTGTCTGTGATCACAATCTGATACGCTTTAATCCCTTTGTAAAAGTTTCTAGGTGAATAAAAATAAACAAAATATGTTTAGTTTCTGTCTTGTACTTTTATCTTTGCACTGTCTTCCCAGACAACACAAATATCCCACTGTGAGAGAGAGAGAGAGAGAGAGAGAGAGAGAGAGAGAGAGAGAGAGAGAGAGAGAGAGAGAGAGAGAGAGAATAATCATTTTGGAGTATGAAATCAATAAACAATGTGATGAGCCCAATTATTTCCATTCTTTTGATAAGAAAATGTGTTAAGCTAAGAAGGCATGGTGATTAATTTCTCCATTGCCATTCTTATACATTTCACAACTCTCTTATTTTTCTGTGCCCTGTTTATGAACCATGTATTACAGAAGTAGATTTACTTATATTGCCTCTTATTTCATCCACAAACACAGGGTGATTTAGATGTCACACAAAATACTCAGTACTGTTTCTGCTCCCTATTTTTTATCTTTGTCTCTCACAAACACTTTGAGGGAAAAAAATCCTACCTGGAAGAAAGCAATGCCAAATGAAACAGTTTCCACCATCTTTCAGCATGAGGCAGGTCAGGGTAGAGTGTGAACAGAATGGCCATGGGGTTTTTCCCTCTGTGCCACTAGCTTCTGCTGACCATGCAGAAATACATTCAGAAGCTGATTTGCAACACTAAGATTTGGAGAACATTTTACTCTTTAAAAATCCCCATCTCTGTATCAGATATAGGCCACATAACCTTTACAGAAATATCCCAGGAAGTTGTTTTGCATAGTTAATAATTTCCTGGGTAAGCATTGAAGCCATAGACAGTGACAAGATTGGCTTATTTAATGTCTGCCATCTTATTTTCTCTTTGGACATAGGGAAGCATTTTTGACATGTAGCTCGATACTCTCTGCTATGTGGGAAAGGGTGGGAACACTGACAGCTGCCCAGAACTGCTGCAGGAGTGGACAGCTGGATGCAGGTGCATGGACTGTCTCAATTTGACAGGCTTTAAGGCTTGCATTATCTTAAGTGATATCCAATATCCCACCCAATGAGGTACTTAGAAACAACAGAAGCAGCACGGTTATATATACATATGTTCACCAGTGCATACAATTCCATAACCATCACTCACACTGACATGGGTGAAACACCTGCCATGTGTTATTTTGTGATTTTACTGATCAACAGTGTTGTGGCAGCTTAGAAATCATGCCTTGGTTTTCTTTTTACCTGGATCTCTTCTGTGTACATAAAGATGAGAATTCTTGCATTGGTTTCTTGATGAAATGGCACAGTTACAGGTAGTAACTGTTGGATGAATTGCTCTGGTTATTGTTTGAAGCTGAAGGATGTGTGTTTCTGGTTTTGAGTATCCTTAGTGAGTAGTGACCTGTCAGTCAACTCTCTGTGCTACCAACTGGATAATGGACAAATCACTGGCCCTATCTGAAATCCCTTTTCTTGACAGTCATTGAAATTAAGCCTTGCCCTCTGGTGAAACCCCCAGAAAACAGCTGGCCTAAACATCGGGGAGCTCTTGGTCCCCAGACTGATAGCTGGGATACCAGCATGGGACTGATCCAGACCCCAAGAACTTGGGTTTCAGTGAGGAAACCTCAGAAATCTATGGGACCTCCTGTAGTAGTTCAGTACTTATCCCTAGCATAGGTGTGGACTTTGGGAGCCCATTTCACATAGAGGAATACTCCCTGAGCCAAGACACATGGGGGTGGGCCTAGGCCCTATCCCAAAGGATATGATAGACGCTGATGACACCCTGTGGAAGGCCTCACCATCCAGGGGGAGTAGAAAGGATATGTGATAGGTAGGGTTTTAGTTGGGGGGCGGTGGTAGGGGAGGAGAGGAGGGACAGGGAACTGGGATTGTCATGTAAAACAATCTTGTTTCTAATTCAAATTTTTAAAAATCTGCAAAAAAAATATTAAGCCTTGCCCTGGCAGTTATCACAAGTTTTGAGACTGAAATGATATGAGGACTTTGCAAATAACTGACGTGACTTCTCAGAGGCAGAAGGAACTCTTGGGTTCTCACTGGTACACAGAATAAGAGAGGTGCCATTTTTATTAGAAAAATGAATAACCAGTAAAATTTCAGAGATCTGAGAATGTAAATTGAAGCATGTGATTTGGGTTTGAGGCCCCAGGCTAGCCCCATCTTTCTAATTCAAATATGGTCTCTGTATTTTCAAAGTGACCCAATTCTTCTGGCTAGTCCTCTTCCTAGCCTACAGAAAGGTCAAGGACTACTTCAGAGAGGCAGGGAGAACTGGGACATGCGAGATCAGCAAATCTTCCATTGAAAACATAAGACTCTTCCTTACTAGATGGCTTCAGACACAGGACGTAGAAAGACTTGCACCAGGGCAGGAGATAGAACTTCCTGCTTGACTGAAACCACCACAGAGAACTAGATGTCAGGGCCCAAGGGAGTGGTGACCTGAATTCCATCAGCTAGGGAAATAAGCTCTAGTGAAAGTCGGAACTTTGCCTCCCTTTCCTATAGGGAAGAGAGAATGAGATGGGGGATTGACTTTATTTCTCTCCTTAGTAAGGAAGAGATTAGAAGTTTCTCCTGTGTGGATTTATGACACAGAACAAGATCTTCTTGTCACACATCAAAAGGGAGGCAAAAATAAATAGATCTAGACTCTGCCTCTACACTGTTTGTCTCAACGGAAAATAAAACCTTGATTAAATAAGGTATGCTCAGAAGTTCTCTTTTAGGAAGAAGGGACCTGCCTCAGCTGGGTGATGTCAGCCAACTAGTTCTCAGGGGAGGTTGTCCAAAAAGCAGTCACTTGGTGAAATCATGCTTCGGTGGACTAGAAAATGGAGTAAGAGCTATGGATACCCGGGAGCAGAGGTACGTGCTCTGAGAGCAGACAGTGAGCAGGACAGGTGTTAGGAAATGGTTGTGGATCAGCTTATATGTGAATTAGGTTGTATATTCAATTACAGTTATTGCTATTTTGGATATTCAAGACAAAATCAAATAATAGACATGACTGGAATTGAACAAAGAAGAGGTAAGATGCTGAGTGTGGTTGAGCATACCTGTAATCCATGTGTTGGAGGTCTAAGGCCACAAGGACAGCCTGGATTACCTGTGACATCTTGTCTCAGAAAGAAAAAAAAATCCTACATATATTTTTTTACTCACTGTCCTTTGAAGACTCAGTAATTTTTCACTACATTTGGGTCAAACAGTTGTCAGGGGTCCCCCTGGAAGCACCGCTCTCCCTGCTAAAGATGGGGCTGGACCACTTGCTCTGGAGTGATCTCACTCAGTTCTGGACAAGCAGAGCATTTATTTAATTTCCCTGATCATGGGAACTGGCCCAGGGAAGGGTATGTGACCTAACCCAAGCAATTGATGCCCCTTACTGGTCCCTTGGATCACATTAGAAAAACCAGTAAGAGCTGAACAAGCCATCTCTCACTGATGGTAACATCTGAGATTCTCCAGTCAACCTCGCAATTCCTCAGTATGGTCATCTGTGCAAGCAGGTAGCTGTTCATTTTTACACACTCCCTTCCTCTTGAGTCATAAACCTGCCTCCTTTTATGTCTTATGTCATTCAAATCACAGCCCATTGGCAATCCATCCTGGCTGCCTTTGATGGAGATAAATTTTATAGTTATAACATAATGGGAAAACACAAGAGCCATGCATAATACTCATGCTTGGAATTGCTAGACTCTGGAAACCATCGCTGCTGTGCACAGCCAAGCCTGTGGCTTTGCACTTGGCATAGGGATTCCTACATGCTACTGCTGACAGTTATGTCTGTGCTTCATTGTTAAGGAATTGGGAGACTTCAGCCGTAGTGCTTACCACTTTGTTGTGTAGTGTGTGGATCTTGCCCCATCTCACTAGTGTCTTGACAAAGACACTGACTTTCAGGTGTTTCCCATTTAAAGTTCTGTAAAATGGTCACCCCTTTGTGTCCTTTATTGTTAGTTGTTTTCATGTTGTAAAAGTCTTGTGTTGCAATATTGAGGCAATCTGGAATGTGGACTTGCAAATCCTGCCCTGAGCAGCAGCCAGCTGGAGCTGTGCACAGATATCTTGCTCCACCACTGTGGGAAAACAGAAACCTTTTGCACTGTTAATGACCCTATAGGTTCAGCAAATTCAAAGAGAAATGTGTTTAGTCAAAGCTAATGAAGTCTCCACTGGACTTCTTTTAAGGATCTTTTTAACTTAGATATTTGAGAGAAACAGGAAAAAATGACATTATTCTTATTATTTTAAAAGGTATTGAGAAAACCAATCAAGTCCAATGTAATGGGTGTCTTACTTGTCTCTTTTCAGATTTTAAAACCAGTGATGGAGAGTAGCTCAGTGATCAAGCACTTATTTAGCATGCATGAGGTCCTGGGTTCAGGTCCCAAAAAATAAGATGAATTTACACAAGGACATTAACTTAAGAAACTATGTGCTATGTTGAAATTTATATTTATTTAGTAGCTCATTATCACATTTTTTCTGATAATTCGAGAATTAAACTAAATCCATTAAAGGCGAAAATAAACCCACATTTATTCTATTATGCCACAACTATAAAATGTGTTGTCATTACAGGCAGCCAAGATGGCCTGCCAGTGTGTTGTGGTTAGAATAAGTCATGACCCACAGTCACTGTGAATCCATACTAAGTACGTTTATCCGGATCCATTGAATGATTGAATGATGACCATTAACTCATCTCAAGTTCTCATACATGGAATTACACAGTGGATAATATTTGTACATTTCCTTGAATCCCTTCAAAATATACACATTGTTCCCCAAATTCAAGTATAAGTGTTAAATAACTTTTGTAAGTATATGCATAATAAAATTTTCCTTCATAATTACTTTAAAACAATACAACTATCAAATATTTCTGAGTTCCATTATGGAAATGCCTCTTCCTTTGTACATTATGATCATTATATATACATATGCATGAGTATGTATTTCATATATTATGAGCATTACTTTTCACTTATCCTCTTTGGAAATATATTTTGTTGCATTTAAAAATGTATATGTGCCATTGTACATGTGTAAGGACTCAGTTCTCTCCTCCTACCCTGTGAGTCCTGCCTTCTTCCCTTCCATGCTGTGGGTACTGGACATGGAACTCAGGTTGCCAGGTTGGTGGCAAGTGTCTTTACCCATGGTGCCCTCTCACCTTGCCACTTACCGTTGAGTATATTTTTTCCTAGAGACATAATAACTATTTTTCCTCTCATGTACAAACAATCATAAGGAAACTTATGCAAGAAAAACAAAGAATTGGCTGAGAAAAATCTATTGCTTTCTAGATGAGATGCCACATACAATATCCTACCCTGTGTTGACCATAACGTACCGCTTGTTACTTTCTTAGTGAGTGACAATAGCAAATCTGAAAACACCCTCTCTGAGAAAAAGCCCCAACTGCTTTTAACTTAAGAATGTTTTGAGCTGTTACTGTTGAACACTCATGTGCATCGGATTGTAATATGGGATGTCTCCGCTGCAAGAAATTAATGTTCTCATGTTCAATTTCAAGCTGCCAGCACAGTTCACATCATGGAAAAGCCACGGTTGGAATAAAGAACACAGTTATCTAGAAATGAGTCTTTGACACCGCTGCTCAGTTCCCTGCGATAATTTTTGACTTGGATGAATGCAGCAAAACAGAGGATTGTGTCTTGTTGGGCCATCAAAAAAGAAATCTGCAATATTAAAAGAAAACCTGAAAGTGACCACCCATTTGTTAAGTTGACCTGTCAAGGTATGAGGGAGTTTGGGCTGTGAAATTTAAATGCATTCTTTAAATCTCATCAGCACAGACACGGTGGGTACTTTATCAATATCTACGTGCACAGACAAGGGTACCCTTCCTTTCTTAACAACAACAGAGAGTAGAAGGATGTTGTTTTAGAAGGAACTAGAAACAATTCTGGTATCAACTTTTGCTCTGTGTTGATCTCTCTAACTTATTCAAACTGTTAAGCCAGTCTAAAAATTAAAAGTAGATGTTTGCTTTTATTTTTTTTTTAAAAAATTAAGGCCAGACCTCAAATAGATTAACTACATTTACACTTGTAATTACATTTTATCATTATCATTTTAATTTCTAATCTGTTGAAAAACATGGAGTTTGGCAGGAAGTTTGGAGTTCTTTCCTGGCTAAGAAGATAAATTTGGTCACGGAAAAGAATTCATTTCCGGATTATCTCACATATTTGTCATCATCTTTTAAAAAAATACAGTGTTGATTCATGATTAGCACAGAGTGTGAAAATTTTCATTCAAGAGTGACCTTATCCAAGACATTATCTAATAAAACAGCTGGTACCCTTGTTCATACTCATTCTGAACTACAAGAGATAGTTTGCAATTCTCACAGAACATGAATTTGCTATTGTAATAAACAGAGAATCTGAATTGTTTATTTCAGTCACTTAACTCATCATCTGTTGGTGTAAGTGATGAAATGCTTCACATAAGATATAGCCAGCCTTCCCGGTGACCAGCTGACTTTTATGTTACATGCTTGGTTTAATGTCAAACATTTTATAACTATCTAACAGTTCATGATTTTATTTATATTTGTCTGCATAGATAATTCTGTTTGTTTGCCCAAAGCATAGGCAGATTTGAATTTATAATCCTGTTAGTTCCAGAAAATAATACCAGAAGTGTATAAAGACACAGCGCTCAGGCTGCTGGGAGCTGCTGAGCATTTCTAACTCTGAACAGAATCATATACTGCTTACAGTTGTCTCTCATGAGCAGGTGCATTGTGGGAAAGTAACTTACCACCAAAGTCACACAAGTCCCTTGCCTCTGTGGGTCACATTGTGAGAAATTAACAATGCTGTATTTGCTTTCTGTCTAATATTTCTCATATTTCTTATTCTCATTCTGCAGGAATGCATTCTAATCCGAGGACATACTCTTATGCCCTCATTAATCCCCCTGCTCCAGAATGATTCACAGGAACACTCAAATTCAGTTGGTTTCATGTGTTCCAAGTTAACTTTCGCTAAAGTGGGCGTCATCCTTGAACTTGTCATCTGCTGAGGTATTGAGTTCCCTGCTTCACTCAGTGACACGATCTGAGGAATGTGGCCACTTGCCATTTCTGTCTCAACTTTGAGCACATGTCTCTGCATCTCATGTTCAGCTTTAAGATCATCTCAATCACAAATGACCCAACATCATTAAGGGAGCTACCGAAGTCATACATGAAAACACTGTTTATGTCTGAAAATACAGTGTTATGAATGGAACCTTCCTCACGTGGTGGAAGGAGTGAACTGACTCATGTAAGTTGTCCTCTGACCTTACAAGGGCATGTGTGGCATGTGTGTGCCTGTTTATGTATGTGAGTGTGTGCTCACACATGCATGTGTACACATACACACAATGAATAAAAAGTAATTAATTTTCTATCAAAATGTCATCCTGTCTATAACTTCATCAAATAAAAATGCCTCTTAGAGACAAAGAACTAGTTTTCTTGGAATAATTTGTGGGTCAGAGCCCAGAGTTATACACTCTAAAGAGTTAAAGCGTGATTATAAGCAAATGGCAGAGAAGAAACCATATGAAACAGGAGACAGTAAATGAAGTATTGTCTTTCATGGACAAGAAGAAAAAGCTTCCTAACCTGCTTTAAATCACATAAAAGGCAGTAGCAGAGGCACAAAGATGGAACAATGTATTGACTTAGACTACTGTATAGAAACATCAGAGGAAGATACTCAGGTAGAACACATCTAATGCAATCAGAACATCAGGTACTCACACTAACAACTAATGAATACATGTAAAATGGATTTTTTTTATTTAGTTGCTCTAAAATATAACTGAGGGACAAAGAATTGGTTCAACATATTTCTATCATTAATAGAAGTGCAATTGATGTTTGATGGACAGGTGCAGGAGCTGGAGGGCTGGGGACTGAACTGTCTGTAAAGTGTTGTCATATCATTTGGTGACGCACTTAAAGCTATCTCCAAGTTCAATGTGAACAGAGAGGTAGAAATTTCCTTTGAGGAAGGCGGGACTGCTTCTGTGTCTTCCCTTCCTGTTCCTAAATTGGCATCGCTAGCTTTCGCTAAGAGCAGGCTTCCAGGGAGTCACACTGAAGTTGAACCACAGCCAAGACTCTCAGTAAAAGACATCCAGAGGAACTGAGGGTGGAGGGTGGCTCATCCACTGAAAACTACTGTACATAACCACAATGAAATAATAGAAAAGAGACGTGATAATGGCATCAGAGAATAGAAAGACTGGTTCAGATGCCTACCAAGACTTGAGAACCATTAGGTCCTAGTGGCAAAGGCACTGAAACTTGGGTTGTTTCTAAGTGAAAGTCTGCCAGGTTGTATGGATTTGTGTGGTCCTTCTGAGATGATTAAGTAGATAACTTTCATTGGGTGAGTAGGGAAAGGCTGAAGTCATCACTGTAGATGCTTAAATCAATTATTTTAATACTTCAGTTGCTAGTTCAAAAATAAAGCTGAAAGAAAAAAGTAATTTGAAGATACAGAATCATTAAGTGCTCAACTAAATTCAGAGAAGATAAAAAGTGAGGAAAAAAAAAAAAACCGAACAAATAGAAAAGCTCTGCTAATGTGGTATGCTTGACTTCAACTGTAAAAATTATTTAAGTTTCTAAATGAATCAGTGAAAGACAGGAATTATTAGACTTGGTATTTAAAGAAGACTCCGTTACCTGCTTTCTGTGAGAGACATTTTAAATGTGAAGACACAGGTTAAAAGTAAAGGGTGGTAATGATAGTCCATGAAACTACCCATAACCCCTTTTCCTTCTTTTAAAATTCCAGAGTAGCCACATTAAGGTCAGTGCAAGCAGGGGTCTTGAAAATAAAAGAAACATTATCTAAATTAAAATGAGACAGGAAATAATGGCTATTGACTTTTTCATGTGAGCACAACAGTCCAAAGTTCTATACACTTAACAGCAAGGCTTCCAAATATATGAAAAAATGGTAAAAACCTGCAATAATCACTTGTGTCTTCACTGAGCCTGTGGAATTGTAGGGAGGTCAGTTGTGGGAGCTGTAAGAAGTGCAGCTCATTGGAAGTCTTCTGCTGTTCTTGGAGACAACTTGACTACATCTGGAATGAAGTAAAACATAAGCAGCTGGGTACACCTGTGACATTTTTCCCCCTGAGTTAAATGATTTGAAGTAGGAAGACCCACCTCTAATCCAGATCTTCTGAGGTGGAACAATCCACCTTTAATTGGGGCCCACCTTCTCCTGACAGCCTATATAGAGGACATAGAAGAAGGAAGCTTTCACTCTTTGCCTGCTTGCTCTCACTTTCGAGTCTAATACTTCATGAGCATTGGAGGCCCCCTTTTCAGGATTCCAGTGTATACGGAAGACCAGCTGAGACATCCAGCATCACATACTGAACAACTACTGGATTCCTGGCTCTTCTGTTTGTAGGCAGCCATTGTAGCAATCATAGCCTGTATGCCATTATAAAATCCTCTTTCTCCCTCCCCTCCACTCTCTGTCAATCCGTGTGTGTGTGTGTGTGTGTGTGTGTGTGTACATTCATTCTATAATTTCTGTCCCTCTAGTGAACTCTAATACATATGGGAACATACCTTTGAAGAGAATATCAGGACCTTCAGTCCTCTTTCCTTTTGCTTCCTGGCTACTGTGAGGTGAACAGCTTCCACTATGTTATGCTAGCCTTGCCAGGGACCCAAGAACAGCAAGGCTCCTGAACATGAGGTAAAAACTTAAAAACCACAAGCAAAAATGGTAATTCTCTGCTTAGAAGATGACTCTTTTCTCAGGTATTTGTTACAGTGATGGACAACTAATGCAGTAATGAACGTAACTGATCTGCCTGTGTGCAGCAAAACCTACTATTTTCTTCTACATTTGGCGTCTACATTTCTTCTACATTTGGCGTCTCATCCTTCTGATTTTCTTGCTTCTTAGAGGCTGTTTAAATAGTTTAAAGAACTCTGTCTTACTTAAAGTGCTTCTGAGTGTTTCTCTTTGCAGTCTTTTATATTGCTCGCCCAGACTGTAATAATATAAACACATGACTTATAACAACAACTTAGTAGTCAACAGCTTTGAAAGGATGTGGACTTTGTTTACATCCATTTCCCTTCCCCACTTTAAGGCATCATTGTCTTCAGTATGAGAAGTAATATAATTCTTGCTGAAATTCTGTGTGATTTATCAACTCTTACAGACAAGCACAGGCTGCTGGCTCTGCCCACATTTTTTATGCTTGTTATTCTTTTTGTCCTTATGCTCCAAGATTCCCACTTTCATTATTTCCATCTTTCTATAAATGTATTCTTTTAGTAAATGTGAAAGGACTGTTATATGGTAATAAAATCTTTTATAGTTCTTTGTCTTCATTAGTTTTATTTCCCCGACATCACAACAGGATAGTTTAATTGTATGTAGGCATAGAACCTAACGACTACCTGCACTTCTAGTTTTCCTAATGCCAGTAGTTTTAGCTCACTAATTTACTGGTTTTCAAATTACTGTTTTCTTCAGATGAAGTCGGACTTCTGTGGATTATTTCAAATTTTTATTTCCCTCAATTTTCAGAGGTTAAGTATGATAAGCTTCCAGTGTGGGTATCTTTGGGTTTATCGTGTTGGCTTTTGTTCTGTTTTTCTTTTTTTTTTTTTAATTTTTATAAAATCTGACAACAGTTTAGCCATTATCTCTTCAAGTATTCTTTTAGCCACATTTTATGATTCATTTTTTTTCCTGGAACTCTAGTAGAATGAACAACAGATTATAAAATTTTTTAAACCCCTATCCGAGGCTCTGTTGACTTTTTCTCAGCCTATTTTCTCTCTGTTGCTCAATGGGCTTAAATTATGGTATCTTACTTTTAAGTTTTTCTGTGTCTATTATTTCGATAATACCAATGAAATGTCTATATTCATTTTCTTGTCTTATTACTGGGACAAATAGCAGATGAAAGCAACTGAAGAGCAGGTTTATTCTGGTTTACAGTTCTTGTGGGAGAAGGTATGGTTTACAGGGTTTATTCTGGTTTACAGTTCTTGTGGAAGAAGGTGCCGTTTAAAGAGTAGGAGACCAGCTTGTCCCTGTGCATCCACCGTAGGTGGCAGTGATGAATGACACTGTTCAGTTTGCTTTCTCCTTTTCATTAGATCCGGGCCCTCAGACAATGGTGCTTCCACAATTAAGGTGGGTCTTCCTATCTCAGTAAACCCCTCTAGACAACCCCTCACAGGTGTGCCTAGAGGTTTGTCTCCTAGGTGGTTCTAAAACTTGTCTAGAGTCCGAGCTGACAATCAGTGTGAACCATCACAGATATCAGAAGCTTTTATTTTCTTCTTTTAAACTTTGCTACCTTAGTCGTATTTCAAAATTTCCCTTTTGGCATTTTCATTTGAATTTTGCCCATGTTTTCTAAAAGAGAAGTTATATTTGATTATTATAATCCCAACACCTGATTCAACTTGCTACTTGCATTGACTGGTTGTCATTTCACATTCAGACAAGCTTTCCTTCTTTTCGGTGTGATGTATGATATTTTATTGCATCTTTGCTTTTATTGAGTCTTTTATTTTATCAGGCTTCCTGTTTGGCTTAGCAGGCAGCTCTGGGTCTTCTTTTGCATCTGAACAGCAGTTCAAGTTGAAAATATTTGTGGTGCTTCTTCTCTTTGTTGGGCTTCCTTGGTGCTATAGGGGCCCCCATTGCTCTGTTTTGGAATGGATTCAATGCAAAGTCAGTGTTAACTGCCCTACATATCACACTTCCCTTTAAACTCTGTCCCTTTATTCATAAGCAAATAACCCAAGTTTCTCTTAAGAACACGTTAGAATCAGTACAAATGGATAGGAAAAATATTTGGATGCTGAAACTTCCTCATTTGTTAATTCACAGAGATATCCCAGTGGTAAGTGGTAAGCAGAGAAAAGAAAAACTATAAAAGATCAGTTTGCCTTGAGAAACGTCATTTTTTTAAGGTGATTAACTAATCTAAGTATCAGATAATCAAATACTTTTTTTTTTTTTTTGTATGTGAGTTAAGAAACACTTCCATAGTTACTTTTGAATACAGAAGCTGCTGTTCTGGGATCTAGTCTGGAGTAACAGGATGAGGATTATAATAGAGGGCAAGCTCAGATGAAAGTGAAGTGTCTGGTTTCCACTCTGACAACTGAGTGTTTTCTACTCTGTTGAGGGGTGGCTGGGGCAGGGGTGATCCCATATCTATTTCAAACATTACCCACAGCTAGCTTTGTTTCAGGACATACAGTATTTGTACAAACAGAAACAGATGTCAACACCGTCAGTACTTGACTTCTCTAGCCATAATGAGCAGATCTTCATAATGATTTGCTCTGATTTTTGTTTGGTATTATTTCTATGGTGCAACTTATCCACATTATGTGTAAAATACTTTTAATTTATACAGGCAGAACATACCTTTATGTATCTATGGAAGAAATTCTCATCAGATATGAACCCTGTTTTCTGGCTTGGAAATTATGAAAACTGTAACTTTAGTGCATGCTATGGTCATGAAATGAATGTAGTCAGATAGCCAGTGATGCCTAGAGTAGTTCAACACTGCTTCATGTTACCTGTGTTTGTTTGGGGGCATGTTGATGTTAAAATATATCCATGTGTGGGACATCTCTCATTTCCCACATTCCTTCTTTCTGTCCCTTATTCTGAGAATTGCTCCCCCCTTCATTTTGCAGAGTTGCTTCATGTAGGTTGTCATGGAGTATGCTCTGTTTCCTTGATGGATATTTATTCTTCTGAACTCTGTACAAGGTCAAGTAGGAGGCATGGAAGAAATGGTTTGCAGTATTTTCTTTCAGGGCAGTATTCTAAACACTCCTCTGTCTTATTTCAGTTTCTTTTTGCTGTGGTTCTCCATGGTCTTCGAGGAGATAAGGGAGACACAGAATGCGCCTTGCCAAAAAGGACTTTTCCCCACTTATCCAGGTGTTGCTGGTTACAACACAATGTTCTGGCTGATCTGATTTGCTTCTTACAGTTCAAATGATAGTTTCTAATTATCTGCACTACAATATTTAACATATATGTCAATGTTGACTTATAGGGGATGTAAGCACACACTGAAATAAAAGGAAATAGTATTAAGTATAAGAGAAAAGTTAGGTGAGTTCACAGGAAGAACAATTATACCTAAGCACAGATGAGCAGAATGAGGAAAACCTGTGCAGACAACACAGAATTTGAATCGGACCTTAAACAGTAGCAGCACTTGAAAAAAAATTATAATCCAGATTGAACAATGAGCTGCCAAATTTCTATTTCATTCTTACCCAAACTGACAGTTGGCTCTGCATATTTTTAAGATATCCCCCATATTTTCAGGGCATAGTCATGAATCTTACATAGATTATGTGGTCTATCAGTCTGGCTACTTTAGATCAGATGAATGTGCGTCCCTCTGTCCAGGAGGAGAGAGATGGTAACTGAGGAAGGACTAATGGACATCGCCCATGGAAGAGGACACATGAAGTCTTTTATGTGACAATGCTCACTGCTATTTTTAAAAAATTGCTTTTAGTCCTTAAAGAAATACATATCTCCTAATTAGAAAACCGTACTGACATATTTGTAAGTCCATTTGGCTATGTTGTGGGGAGCTTCAGGACCCCCAGGGGCCCTGCCCACCCTGCTGTAATCATGGGTGGCAAGGAGCAGTGTGAATGAAAGGAACATAAAGTAAACTTGTAAAGAGCTTCTTCATGTGTTGCAGACATAATTTAGCATGTTTATTCTAACTGTTGAAGCTGAGAATGGATTCCTATATAGAATGTTATGACCTCACTGTGTATTATATTTCACTTAGTTCTGGAAGCAGCAAACTCTGCATCAAGTCATAAATTATACAAGAAAGATAAAAGAAACATCTGAAATATAGCCCATATGTCAAAGAGAATGGCATTTTAACTTATTAAGGAATTAATTCCTGACATTGTTCAGATGAGCAATAGGAGTCAAAAGGATGCTGATTGACTCTGGAAATGTCATAGCACAGGTTTTAGTATCATAATAAATATGTCATTCCTATTTTAAAGAACATAAATAATGTGCATGTACATTTCAGCAAATAGTCAGTGAAAAGTGGCTATCCCCTACAATGAGCTTAAGAAATAGAGTTACCAGTATTTCCAGTTTCTGTGTTCCTACTTGGGTAGTCTCCTCTCCCTCCCTCTTAGTTAGTGACTGTGAACTTAAATTTTATATCTGTCATTCATGCACCTCTTATTTTATCCCATATGTATGTAGAACACATATGGTAAATATTTGAAATTTTCTATGTTGTTGAAGGATTTATAAATGGAAGTGGCAATTCGCTTTTTCTTTCCTCAGCATTATGTTAGGAATTAATCACATTGGTGATTAGGCTTAGGTTGTACATATTTAGTTTTATAAAATGTTTATTCATAATGCCTTCCAGTTTTTATACATTCCAATGATAATGAACATACACACACACATTTCAATGATTACTTTTAATGATGCAAGCACATTCAATGTGAAATAATTTAGAACTATTAATTTTCTATTTTCAGTGTGATCAGTTACAAACCACTTTACAATAGTATTTTATAAAATAATCATTGTTTTAATTTGAGCTATATTAACGTTGAAATGTTGTTAAAATACTTTGATTGAAAGAGCTCTCTTTGGGGATACTGCATTTCATTCATCTCCTTTAAATAAAAGTCATGGTTATGATCCTCTGTATTGACTGAATAAGCCACTAATAAGTCATCGTAGGCCAGCAGCAGTTTTAGCTCTCACCTTTGCTGGATGGTGACACGCTGGTAGTTAATCACCTTTACTAAGTTACTCTTCCAACAGCACATGTGTCTAGGGATGGAACCCTAAGTCTTGAGAAGGCTATACACGCCCTCTACACTGAAGTCCTTTCCCCAGCCTCCTCAGATGACATTTTTCTTCACAGCTTTGCTCATGTGTGACAGTGTGACTGCTTTACTGCATTCTCTTTCAAATAAAAGACTATTAAATGAGAGTATAATTCTAACTTTAATTTATGCTAAATATAGTGCTTATAAAGTGAGCTCTAGTCAGAAGTTCAGTTCCCCAGTGGGTCTCTTTAAATCTCAAATTGTCCAAAAAATATGAAAGCAATACACCTATAGTTGTTAAAATCTGCTCTGAGTTTTGGATTGAATGAATAGGAATTTTGGCAATGCCTGTCAGCAAATGAAACATGTGCTCAGGGGCTTTCAGCAATTAGATTGACAATATATTGAAGGAATTCCTAGTGTCTTTCTCTTATTTCTATTTAAACTTTTGCAAAACTGTGATTCATGAGTTTTCCCATCAGTGAAGAATGATAGGAAGGGATCAGATTGCTGTTTGTTTCACTCTCAATTATAAATTCCTGAGATGAATTTTGAATGGACATGCCACTCACTGGTGGGAATTTATTGGGTAGGGTGGCTGGGCTTAAACTCCATCTCTTGTGCCTCTGGCAGGCATTGGGAAGTATCATGGATGAAGAAGGCTCGGGAGCAGGATCTTGAAGGACTTGGTCTGCTAGAGGCTTCCAATGAGAAGATGCCCCTCATTCCCTGCTCTTTCAGGGGCTGAAGCAAATTAATGAGGCCAGGGAAGCCATTTACCTTCTTAGAGGCAGACAGCCAACAAAGGGCAAAACTCTTGGTCTGATTGCCAGTGCAGAGGACTGTTCTCACAAATCTGAATGTCAAGGGGAGGCAGAAAGAGGAAGATGACAAAGCTGGATCCTGCATCTCAGCTCTACTGGGTCTTCCCACATTTTCCTGCAGGTCTGAGAGGAAAGTTTTTAATCTGCTTACAAAAGGAAGGCATTTCTCACACTGGACCAGGCCTCTCTCCTGCCTGGGCAATGCTACGGATGGCTCTGAGTGACACAACTCTGTACAGCCCCACAGAGAAACCAGAAAGCAGGGACAGTGACATATTGAGCAATTAGGACACGCAAGTTCTGGTCCTGTCCCTGTTGGCAGATAGGCATTTGAAAAGACAAAACTCAAGGGCAATTTATATTTAAAACTGAGCAAGATTTTTAAATCCATCCATCTCTACTGACCTCTGGCTATTCGCCTCCCAGATTGTGGTTTTCTTGTTTACAAAAAGAAAGACTATTGTGTTCTCTTACTTAACAAAAGGAATGAGGAATAGGAAAGAAAAAGGAAGGGGTGAGAGACAGAAACGAAGAGAAAATAAAAGGAAGAAGAGAGGCAGGGAAGGGGATGAGAAAAAATGATTTATTTAGCTTGTATGAACGAGGCCCTGGATTTGAAGTTCAGTAACAGAAACAAACAAGGAAAAAGCATGCAAGATCTCTATGTATTTTCCTTCAAATGACTCTGTTCACAACATTTAGTATATTACTTGCACATTATCATCTATGTTTCAAAGGAACAACATTACTGCAAAGTGTTTATCTAAATGTTGAGGGGAAAAGCCCCAAACAACAAATTCTAGCTTGCAGTCATGTTTACTAAGCCTTACTGCATTACTGTTCAAGAAATGACATAACTTATTACTCATTTATCAGTTCTATGCATTGCCCCATCTGACACTTAGAAAGGATGCAACATGTTGCAAAGTATTCTCACGCATCACTTTCCTCAAGTCCAGGGCTACTCTTGACAGTGTCTTGTAGGATTCTCTTAGGTTGGGTGGTTATTGGGCCTACTGAAGCTCTGGAGACTTGCTTAACCACTCTACATCCAAAGGGTCTGCTGTGAGGCTGTGAGGCAAGTGGCAGTAATGAACAGCTATAGATGTAGTTCACTTCTCCCTCCTATTGGCTTTTTAGAGTCATTCTCCATGCTTTGAAGATGGTTCAGGGATAGCTTTGATGTGCTGCTGGTGACTTGCTGTCTGATTCCTCCCAGGAATCCCCAGGGGAATGCTGTGGTACAGCCTGGAAGAGCCTGCATGCATCTCATGGTGAAGTTCTCCATGTGGTGAAGACTGGACAGAGGAAATATGTTTGTGCTTTTGGCTTCACCTCACATCATACCACAGAACAGTTAATCTCAGATCTGTATATAAGAAATGGAATCCCAGTATGACCTGCTTTGAGGGGCCCAGATTTTCCCAAAGTAGAGTTGTCATCTGTTAGGAGCTGTGAGGCAGTTGATGTCTGCTCATGAAGCTCTGAAAAATGTTCAAGCTTGGTCTGCAAAAGAGCGCTACAATTTGGACTTCCCAACCAGAGAGTTCCAGTACTGCTTATGGTGACCATTAAAAACTTGGCCACTTTCCTAAAAATCCTTTGCCTCCTTGGTTTTTAAAGCATAGATATAATGAATAGCTTGATAGAAATGCCACCCAGAGAATAAAAAAAAATGATCTGACATTGTAGGAAGGTGGCAATGCTTTCTGACAATAATTTTCATCTATTTGACACTATTGAATCCAAATCATTGATAATCTCTTTATCTGTATATGTGAAGAAATCAAGAAATGCAAAAATAAAGAATATTGAATTAATTCTTCTTCCAAAGACATGTTCCAGCTGCTTCTCCATCATTCCTAAACACATGGAAAAATAAAGGACATTCTGTCTGCCCCCTTCTTTTGATTCGGCAAATACCTCATTGGTTTGAGGAAAATAACTCTGTCTTCTGTTATTAAAGCATTAACCTCAACTATGGATCAGTGATGTCATCTATTTCTCAGTCCAGGAAACTTAGGTAATGATTTTTGTTATTGACCAAATTGCCTTGTTACTGATATTCATCTGCCTATAATAGCTGTCATATGTGATATTTTTGTAGTTATTTAGCTTCACTACATATAGGAAACTTCTCCAGTTGATATTAACTTGGAAATACTACAAATGTGTTGGAGGCAGAGACTATCACCTCTACTCTGAAGGCATTGAGAATAGCAGGTGGCACATGTGAATCCTGCAAAGGTCATAAACAATCTGCTAGCAAGTCCATCATGAGGCACATAGAGACTGGTTTTCTTCTACGTCCATGGATTTGACACCACTCTGGCAAAATCTTGTACACAGCTGGCATGGCTGTACACATGTTCTTGAGAATAGTCTGCGTATGGTAATAGACTCATGGAAAGCATTGCAAAGCCTTCCACTCCCTGTTCCCTCAGAGGTAAGAATGGGCACAAAGACTACCACTGCCGGGAAAGAAAAGCAGAGGAGCAGAGAAGCAAGCTGGACGCATTACAGGTGAAATAGAGAAGTTTTAATAGTGCCTGTGCCTCAGTCTAGGAAAAAAAACAGCATGCATCTTAGCTGGGAGATGCCATCTTGCCATGAAACAGGAATCCACTAAGGACATGAAGTCAAGTGCTAAGGACAAGAAAATTAGCCAGAACTTTTCATTGCTCTCAAGATTCAGGTCACAAAAAAGTGGTTCCAGAAACAGGGGTATAAACAAAGACACTGGGGTCTTCTAAGCTCCCACCAGCCAAGCGGGGGACAGGAGTCTCTCCAGCTAGCCAAATGGAAGGGCAATGTGACTCAGATGTTCCTCTCTCCTGAAGCTTATATATGAGCTGATACTGAGTTGGCTGCTTACCACTAAGCCCCAGAGGTTTATTTCACTGCAGCCACGATGAGAGCCAAATGTGTTTTTCACAGTAATCTCCCCTAATGCTTGGGGCTGATTAGAAATGTCTAAGATCTCTGTGGGGGTAAAGGTGGAGTTCTCTAAAAAGCCCTCACTTGCCCAATCAAGAAAGGCATGGCTTCTCTTTATCTTTCTACCTTAGTGAAACTGACCACCAGAGTCCCTGGATTGACATTGAGCTACTGAACTGACAGTAGCTGCCCACCTTCTGAGTTCTGTCACAGCAGAAAAGCACTTACCTGCTGGTTCCACAGCACAGTGTTGGATACTGGTTGTCAGTACATTTCTTGTTATATGGCATTTGTATTGTCTGAGTTTTCTCTTAAGTGAAACTTTCATTCAACTCTGTTTTAAAACCTCTTGTCCCGTAGTTTTTATATTCTTAGGGACTGAGAAATGTTACCAAGCCAGTGCTTTTCCGTGTTGTCATGTGAAACTAGTGAAAATAATTACTGAGATTTGTGTGTGTGTGGGGGGGGGGTGGGTGAGCTACAAAGCAATGGAATGCTATTCATAGATGAGGTTGTTGGTGACCATTTTTGAGTCATTTTCCCCATAATTTAATATGTTTTTATTATTTATACATTAGAATACCATTTCCTTGCCTGGAGTTTGGATGCAGTCTCCCATTCTGAGGATGCTGAAGGTAGCAGGTCCTTGAAACAAGGTCAGTAGAGGACATTGGGTATAGAAGAAGATAGAGACCCAAGGTGTTTAGGAAGTGAGAAGGTAAAGGAGCAAAGGGAGGGGCAGAGGCCGTGATGGAAAGAGTGTTCCAAGAAAGTGGTTTTATTTATGACTGTTTCCACTCAGTTCATATTTTTGGAACATTTTGAATGAGATAACATTCCTAATTTCAAAACACCAACTGCATCACTGTTATTGTTAATTTATTTTAGGGTAAAAGTCCAAAACTTAATTACTCTAGGGAACCTTTTCTTGTGAAATTTCTGTCCCCACCCTCTCAGATGCCTAAAGGACAAGATGTGTACAGAGATGTGTAATCTTAGGAGCTTTGGGGTTCCATTTAAGCAGAAGCATTGGGGACCAAGTTGGATAAATTGAACCTTTAGAAAGATCTGGCAAGATCCTTTGAGTTTTGTGTTTTGCTAAATGTGATAAAAAAAAAAAAAAACGAAAATAAAACAGCTGCCCTTTGAGAGCTTTGGCCTCTGCAAAGGTTTTCCCATTCAGCTTAACCGCACTATTTCTTTTCCTGTGTCAAATTTGGAAAACCCTCAGAAATTGCTTTTCCTTGGTGTGGGAGTATTGTGAAGTGAAGTGAGGCAGGAATGGTTATGAATGAAGGGTTAAAAGTTAAAGTTGACTGAAAGGGGCATTTCCCAAAAAAAAAAAAAAAAAAAAAAAAAAAAAAAAAATGCCAGTTTGAATCTTTTTCCCTGAAAAGCCAAATTAACCTTCACATTGCTTCATGTTACAACAAGATATTGAGAAACAATATAACAAGCCAACCACACAGCACTTGTTCCTGTCTGTAAACTGATTTTTCTGAAGCCCTCCAGGATCCTCTCTCAGTGCAGTGCCTTCCTGGAACGTTGTTGTTATACCTCCTGAGAACTCTGACAGGGATGCAAGTGGTTAGCTGGTTTGATAGTTAAGGAAACAGACATCACAGAGCCCACCTCTGTGCTCTTAGAGAAGAAATGTCTATCAGGTTATGAATGATATAGATGCTATTTTTAAGGGTTTTTTGTTCAGGTTAGAATTTTAAAAAATATTCATCTTAATGCAGGTGTGTTATTATACTTTGTTTTCATTTATTCCTCTCCCTGGCTCACTCTATGCTCTCTACTGACCTGTGGCTCAGCTCAGCTCATCATCTCTCCATACCAATCCCTGCTTCTGCCTTCTTACCACGTGTATTCCACTTCCTTATCACCCACCTCACTTAAGATCTCTTCCCCTCCTCCCCTACCACCCCTCCCCAAGGAAATGGGATTGTCATGTAATTCAATCTTGTTTGTAATTCAAATTTTTTTAAAAAGTCAAAAAGAAGATATCTTCCCCATCTCATGATCCCTTTTCAGAGTTTCTATGTACACAGACACACACAGACACCCCACACACACACACACATAAATGCATGCATGCATGTACACCCCATTCTGTAATTTTAAATTTAGATTCTGTATATAAGAGAAAATCAGGGTTTTTTTTTTTTCCCCAAGTCTAGCTGGTTTCTCCTAAATCAATGATTTTCAGTTTTGCCCAATTTCCTGTAAATGTCATTTTTTACTTTTGAGGTGTTCTTTAACGGTGTCTTTCAATATAGCCTATACTGAAGGGAAAGGTGGCTTTTCAGCTGTATAGATTTTAACATACATTATCCAGTAATGTCTCTATAGTTTTACTTTAGCCACTTTCCAGTTTAAAATTGATTTTGGTCTCAATCTGCATCATACCTTGATTAGATAATATATCTAAAAGGAAATTGCTGTGCCTTTCCAGAAACAGTTTCAATCCCAAACTTCCACCAAAGCTAAGTGCCAATGCTGACTTCATATAAAACACTGCAAGGTCTAGCAGTAGCTACAGATTTGGTTCTTCCAGGGATATATTGTGTAAAAGACTCCCTGTAATCAATTTAGTTTCACAGGGCTGGGAAGAAAGAAGGCAGTGTGGCAAGGCTGGAGTGATGGAGTGTGAGATGTCTCACACCTTCCCCCAGAAACTCTTAACTTTGTTACCCTGAAGAGAGACTGTTACTTTGGTTTCTCTCAGAATTTAGGCTTAGAAGCATAGTTGTAGTCAAGAAAAGCCAGCAAGAATGCAAACTACTAAGATCTTAGTCACTCAGATTAGCCATTTTTCATGCTTCTTGACTCATTTGTGCTAGGACACATGACCACGTAGCTAGAAATGATTCATGATGTCTCCAAATGGCTTAAAATGACGCAGAGAAAACTTCATGGGCATAGAAGCCCTGTGAATTTTGATGGAGAAACAATGATAGCAAATTTTAAGGCCTTCACTTTGATCTTCTCTTCTCTGTGTACTATGGGTACACAAATGTGCTGTTTGAAGAAATAGTTATCATATTCAGCAAGTCCATATGCCATCACCAATGCTATATTCATAAGGAAGTGATAAGCATTTTCATAAGTATATATTCCATCTACAAGACTTGAAAGCTTTCATCCTGAGGTAGTTCTGAAGACTTAAGTTTTCCAGTGTTTCCTTAGAAGTTTGAAGATTTTTAAAAGCAGCACCTTTGCTTTGTTTTTTAGATTTATTTATTTTAATTTATGTGTATGAGTGTTTTGCCTACTGTATGCATATGTACCATGTACATATATGGTGCTCACAGAGATCAGAAAAGGATACCCAATTCCTAGGAAGTGGAGTTACAAGTGGTTGCAAGCCATCATGTGGGTGTTGGGAAACAAACACAATTTCTCTTAAAGAGTAGCAGTGTGGCTAGTCATCTCTCCATCCCAAGCTGGTGGATGTATGTGAACCTCCAGGAAAGTAATGGTAAAGTAATAGAGACAAGAAGCAGACAAGTGGAAGTCACTGAAGCAGCTAACATGGGACATAACTGGAACTTAATCCCATGGGGATGTTGGCATTGGTGCACATTGCTTGGAATGATTCCTCTGATGGGTGATGGAGTATGTACTGATGTGCCAGTACCCATCACTTTGGCTGGCTCTTAGAACCACTAATTTCTTTCTCTTGTAACCTCATGTCTCTCTAAAGAATCATCTTCATAGAGTAAGACTGCCTAGAGCCACTGAAGAGTGAGATTCAAGGAAAGTGACTGGGACAGTAGCAGCATCTGATACAGTTTCAGGTAGAGTGGTGTAAACACCCACACATAGGAACCATTCTTATACACAAAGTATCATATATTTGTCAATGAACCACAGAGGGCCAGATGATTACCTGGTATCACTCCCATGGTTTAATGTGGGAATAAAATTCAGACTTTGAATGACTGGTTAGATTCACAGACCCACTATGGCACAATGAGCATGATCATGATTTGATACATTTAAACATTTCATTTGGTTATTATTAAGTTGAGGGATAAAACTTTTAAAAACACATGGACAAGCAGGTACAATGCACCCAAAACTTTCAGTCCATGCCCTCAGCATCATTCCTCATGACTCCCACCAGCCCTTGTGAGTTATGATGCTTGCAAACACTTTCTTATAGAAAGATACTCTAAAATATATCTCTCAATTTTTGTTTAGAGAAATAATTGTAGATTTATTTCTGTCAAAGTATAAATAAATCATTTTCTCCATACTGAAGTGCTGTTCAATAATGGAAAATGCCCTCTTTAAGTTGTCGTGGTGAACCCTTAATATTTTCAGTAAAGGGAAGGGTATGTTTAGGTCAAGAAGAGACAAGAATCACCTTGGCCTGGAGCATGATCAATGCCTGGAAGCATGATGTGCTGAGACATTAATCAACACAGGAGATTGGCCATCAAAGAGCAGTGTTCTCCCTTAGCCCCTGGCTTCCTGGAGCCCAAGCACTATGGTCTCCTCCAGAGTTATGCTATTCAGTTGAACCGCATTACCATTCTACCAAGAAGCTTAGTTCTTCCTTTGCTATTATTGTATCTATTCATCATAATTAAGAATCTTCTCTGTTCCGGGAAATTGTCTGGATGCCCAAGATACAAGAAAGAGAAACACTTATATTTGATGCTTAGAAGTATCTACAAGTAACCAAGAAAATGATTGAATACACTGCTTCACTTCTTCCCAGTACTCTAAGAATTGCTTTTGCAAACAGTGGTTCTGGGTAAATGAACACATGGCACTGATATATTGAATTTTGAATGTAAAACATTTATATAAAGTCAATCACGGAGGTAAGACATCAAACAGGGAGTGGTGCATATTCTTGTATCCTTTCACCTATGCCAGCCAGAAGAGTTACTGAGATATCCCTGTTCCTTGTTTAGGAAGCATCCCAGAATCATACATATCCCAGAAAACATTGTTGGAAGTGACAACTTTACACTTCCCAGGGCAACTGTTGCGTAGCTCTGTTACATTGCTGTTGGTTTTGGAAGGCCTGTACAGGCTCTGTTACAAGGTGTCAAAACTGAACTAATGAATCCCAAAGAGAAATTCATAATCAGAATTCTTCCCTGAATCAAAGATCCCTTTTGCAATCCATGATTCTATTTGTGATAGGCTAGTGGACCTCAATTTCTCCCCAAAGTTTGGAGAAGGCATTTTTAACCAAAGTGTTAGTGCGAACAGTGAGTCTTTGTGTGATGGACTTAAGTTGTTCCTTAGAATTTTCTTTTCCTGGATTTTGGATAAAATATTTTTGCAAAGAACATGTTTTCCCCTTCAAGGTTCGGGAAATTCAGTCGAGTAAACAACTTAGCCACAACTTATACCCAAAGGCACACACATTCCAGGTGTTGCCCAGGTTACTGAAAGTGGTTTCAACACATTGGCTGTGATTATATATAGCCCGTGAAGTCCTAGCATTCCCGAGGCCCCATCGTCACTTACTTATGTTGTTCCAGAAAATTCCTCTTGGATTATTTCTTTGCCAAGTTTAAAATATTATGTATTCTAACTTGTAATGGAGAAAAATCATCTTCATTTTAGAAAGAGGTCAAAAGTTTCCTTTCTTCATCCTGAAAGGAAGTTTCTAAATATAAATCCATGTAGAGATAAGTACACTCAGTTATTACAAGGATGAAAAAAACACACTTGTTTATCTTATTCAATGAAAACTTCACAAATTAGAAAAGTTATCTATGAAAATATCCTTATTTTATTATTTTCATGAAACTATGAAAAATGAAGAGATAACAAATAGAAATTAAAATACAGGTCACAATTTTTTTAGTGCCCCAGTTGCTGAGTTTGACATTGTAGCCTATGCTTATATATGTATATAATATATATATATATTTAATTAGCATATACAATAATATATTATTATAGTATCAAGCAATTTTTGGTTCTTCCTTCCCCATTTCTCTTCAAGCTCCCTGACCCTCCTTGTTCCCTTCCACCCACCTCATATTACTCAGTACATGGCCTTTTCCTGAGGAGATGATAACAAGTGTCTACTCTCCCGAGACAGAGACCAACAGATGCAAGTGTGATTATACTCCAGTCTAGCTTAGTGAACTGGTGAGTCCATTGGCTTACTTACATATCATGGGTGAGGGGTCAACTACCAAAATCTGGGGGACCCAAAGCAGCTGCAGAACCCAACAGTCTCAAATCCACAGGGCTGATGCATCCTTCACAGCTGTGTAGACGGAGTCCACACCGTGGTTCACCTTCCACCCTCTGTTCTTTATCACGTCCTGAGATCATGTGCAGCTTGCACAGAATCACATACAGCTGGGAGGGAAGTGTGGGAAGAGTGGGTGGAAGTACAGGAAGTGGTCTAATAACATTCCTACCCCCTTCTCCTGCAAGAGAAGGCCAGCAGGCCCTTTCCTGGGATACCTTGCACGCAGTTACACCTACTCTGATGAGAACAGTAATGGAGTTCTTGTCAGTGAAGTATTCCCCACATTGTGACTTTTAAGCAGTAAACCTTTCACTGAATTATACATATTTAAAGAATTCTCCTTTTAAGTGTAGAGTATGATGGTATTTCACACTGAAGGCACCCATGTAACCAGCAATCATATCCAGAACTGGGTCAGTCTCAGAGAACTGTTTAGACACTCCTGTCTTCTCCTAAGGCCTAAGTGCAAACAGTTTCCTAAATTCCAATAACACAAAACTCTTTTTCTTTTCCTTTCTTTTCTTTTTTCTTTTTTTCTTCTTTTTTTTTGCCTCATCTAAATGGACTTTGGCATTTTCTTTTGTAACATAGTGAATAGAGCTGTTTGGTGCACTGCTATGTGTATGCTGTGATGAGCTTTGTGTTTCTTTGTATATACTTTGGCCAGTAAATGGGAACATCCTGGAATCCTGGGCTGTGTGTATGGTCACCTATAGTGAGGAGTGCCAAGCCATTTCTAAAGGTGTGCTACAGGCTTTCATTTTCTGCTTGCTTAAACTAATCCTTCTTCCAACCTCACTAGCCATGAGAGATTTCCTTAAACTGAAAAGGTCAGCTGAAGAACACTTCACTGTATACACTAAAACATATATTTAGATGATACTGCTATATTTTTTTTGAGACAGGGTTTCTCTGTGTAGCTTTGTAGACCAGGGTGGCCTCGAACTAGCAGAGATCCACCTGCCTCTGCCTCCCAAGTGCTGGTGTGAGCCACCACCACCCGGCTTGATGCTGCTATTTTTAGTGAAAGTTTTTGTTAACATAATTACTTTTTGCATCACAAGTTAGGAAAACATGTTCATGTGCTTCAACAGTTCCAGAAAATTGAGGTTTGTAATGAAAGACCAACTACTGAGAGATCATGCCTGTTAATTTAGAAACAGAGTATCGATAGGAGCTGGAGAGATGGCTTGGTGGTTGAGAAAACTGACTGCTCTTCCCGTAAGACCCTGCTTCAATACCCAGCACCCACATGGTGGCTCATAACTGTTTGCAACTCCAGTTCCAGGAGATTTGACATTCATTACTGGCTTCCATAGGCATTGCAAGTAAGTAGAGGGCAGACATACCTGCATGTAAAACACTCATGCACATAAAATAATAATAAAAATTTAAAAATTAGAAACAGAGCATATAATTTAATCTTTTTAAGGTGTTACAAAAAGGCACTAGAAAGTCATGTAAAAATCTCTAGTTAAGTCATTTCCTCCTTAAAATATCACACAAAGCTTGCTTCCCATCTGCTTCTTCCTCCAGCTAAAACCAGTTCTGGTCCATTGAACATGAGTTTTTGTTCATCTTGTTTTTGGAAATGGGGTCTCTACACAGCCTAGGCTAACTGAGTTTGTATTCCACTGCCCCCTTCCCCACTCCAGTTAGCTTAGGATTATAAACAGGCAATAGTAAGAGTAATAACCTTGTGAGTACCAAGCCAAATCTATACAGAAGAAGACTTCCAGCACACAGCTTTCCAATGAGAAAACTACATCACAGAGATGTTAAGATGCTCAGTCACAGGACTTCCAAGATGGAGAATCAGGATTTGGACTACGTGTCCTGCTCTGCCAGGAACTTGATCTCTTGATCATTTGGCTAAACTGCCTGTGTAACATATAAGGCAAACATTGATATGGTCTAAAATGTTAGAACAAAGCATTGTTGTTGTTTAAGCTTTTTTATTGAATCTTTGGGAGTTTCACAACATGCACCCCGATTCTACTCAGCTCCCAGGTCCCCCATACCCCCCTCATCCATGCCACACACCCTCCCTCAGAACAATCCTCAGTCCTCATTCCTCTTTGAAAGCAGGATTTGAGGACTGTATATTAAACATTTAAGAAAATTCTATTTTTCTTATTTTCTAGGTTGTCAATATATTTTACAGTAGAAATGATCTAACCCTGGCCATGACTAGTGCTATAGTACCTTTGAGATGTAATCGCTGGTTGTCATCTACAATGATGCTTTGAAGTTAAATGTCTACATTTTTAGTTAATTTCCAGCAATTGACAAAGGAGTATCTTAGGACTGATATAAAAAAATCTTTCAGAATTTTATTCTTGGAAGTACTTTTCATATTAGGTTGATTTCATCATTACATATCAATCAACACAGGTACACACAAGTGTTTTATTTAATTGTATATCTCCATTCATCTGGTCTATTTAACAGACTAGAAAGCTAATTGACTAACCCCACCCAGGCCTGAAGCAGTCATTCTTGACCTCAGGGCAGGGTAGAGGAAGTCTATACTGCTAATAGAAAGGCTTTTCCATGCCCTGTTACAATCTGTGTCTTCTCCCAACTGACAGAGCCTTGAGAATTTCAAGTCTGTAGCTCCCAATCCACTTCTAAGAGGCTGTAGATGGCTAAAAGTCATTTCACAGCAGGATTGATTCCCAGCCAGGATCAACCAGCCTTTGGCCTCCTTTTTGTGTAGTTTGGAAGATTCTCCCATCAGAACTGCCTCTCTATATAAAATGTTTCCTGTTTGAATTTCCTTTTTCTAATGAATGGATTTATTATACTAGAGGAAGAATTTTCCTGAGCTGCTCTGAGAAGATCAAGATGAATAAAAGGTTATAGATCAAACACATTTATTTGTCTCCTGTCAGTTGAGAATTGTTTCATGTAGATCATTGTGTGGAAGGCAGAGGAACAATGATACACATTGAGGTTATTGAAAGGTGTAACAGCATTGGTCAAGTGTCAGGATTATGCACATATATGACAGGTGTGGAAGAAATGGAGAGAAAGAAAGGGGAGTGTCAGTTACTTCCAACAGCCAGTAGGGTCAGTCAAGATGAAACCCCCCATTAAAATGTAACAGAAAGTCATTAAAATGTAACAGAGAGAGAAAAGTGTTCCTTAAAGATCACCAAAAAGTCTTCCAGGAATATGGTAAGATCTGGATAAAGGCAACATTGAATAATACTAATTTTATATATGAACATGTATTATCGTCAAGCTGCTGTATTCTATTTTCATTTACCAGCTCCAGAAAGTTAATCTCTCACCTTAGATATCTAGTGAAAGGTAACTTGGATTCAAGCCAGACCTTTAAGTATTTGCTCTTTATTGGGCTCTTGTCTCTGTTGCCTTGGGCTGGGCAGAGGGGAACTTCTAATATTCAAAGATGAGGATACAAGAGAAAGCAACCTAAATAGAGAGAGGGTGGTACAAATTTCAACGTGTTCTGAGGCCAGATAAATTAGCCTTCTTGAAGTATCTTGTCTTTGTAGGAAGTTGGCAATGGAAATGATAAAATAAAAACATGGCATGGAGACTGATGAGTGATCCCCAAATTAGTGGATTTGGAGCAGAAATTAATATTTGGCAATAACTTTCCTTGAGAAGAGAAGAACTCTGGTGTCATATATAGATGAAAGAAAATTGGAGACCAGAGGTGGGGGAGTGCTTGACAAGCTGTTGCTGAAGTGCAAGTAAAAGGTGGTTAAGACAAGACTAATATGACAATTCTGGGTCTGTTGGCTATTGATACTCAAGACATCCTTGGGGGTCCAAAGAACTTGGTTTACATGCATTTTGATCTGTTAATGTTTACTGTGTTTGAAATTAAAGCTGAGAAACTTCAAGTTTATGAAATCATTTTAAAAGAAATGTTATACTAATGTGTTAGTCATATTAACAGAATTTATGTTTATCTCAATATAAAATATTTTTGAGAGTAACTTTTAAATACATATAGTGAAAAAATGATGCTGTTTTGTACTTCTACAGGATTCTTTAATGTCTGGTTTGATAGAACCTAGCCAAATTATCATATATTTGATGATCACAAAAATCATGTGCTCTTCTGAGAGAGTGAAAGAGGGCAAGTTAGATAGTGTTGTCATAAATACTTTTGATGTCATGGAATTGTGAAAGACTCATCAGGATTCTGATAGGCTCTTGGATCAAATTTTGAGAACAGATGTGCTAGAGGGTGACTGTGAAGACGGGAAACACAAAAAACAACAGAAAATCAATGGCTGCATCTGGAGCGTGGTCAGGTTTAGAGTGAGCTGTAAAGAAAGAATCTTATATGTCTAGTGCAGCAAGCTGGGATAATCTTGGGAAACTGCAAAGCCTGTATAGAATGGGGAAACCAGAAAACGCACATAGGAAGATGACTGGTTGGAAATTTGGTGATTTCCATTTTGGGTGATGTCAATGCAAAGTTATTGGTAAGTTGTCCAAAAACAAACAAACAAAAAAGAAAACAATAAACTCCACAACTGGCCAAGAAGCTGGTAGCATCTTTCATTTTAAATGATTATAAAATTGCAAAGGTCAATCTCAAAATAAAATGAAAACATCCACAACACTATAATTTCTTTTTAATCATAATTAATCAGTTTTATATTTTCAAGTGTGGCTCATGTGAAAGACTGAACTATCGGAGAAAAGTTGTAGTTCTTTAACCGAGGACTGGGCACTTATCAAAATCAGTCTGCATCCGTAGTCATTTATCTAGAATAACTTATAGCCCACTTTGGAGGTTAGCGTTCACACCGTATACTAACCCACACACGTAACACACATGTGTCTATATGAAATACAAGTGAGATCAAATGGCATTTTATGTATAGATGCCAATGATACTGACATCTCATTTGGAGAGACAAAAAAGGAAAAAAAGAAATGTAAAGTGATCTTCAGATCTTGCAAGCTTTCTTTGAATGTTTAAATATAGGTTTGAGGAGAGGGATTCCTACAACACTGGCAGGATGGAGGCAGCTATGAGTGAAGTGAGAAAATGGCAGCAATCACAAAGTAGCAGAGATATATTTCATTGGATGTTTCAACCAGAGATCGAGTCAGGTAAGGAGATCCCAGAGGAGTCCACAGCACTTAGTTGGAGACAGAAAGTGGGAGAAGCAGGAATTCCTACAAATCAGATGAATCTGAAGAACAAACCATTTATTGGGGGAACTTAGAGAGGAAATGAATGATGCTGTCACTAGAAGGCTGTCAGCCCAGTTCAGCTCGAAGGTGACTGACAGAGGAGCACTGACTCAGGCATCATAGAAACAAAGAAAGTTCACAAACTGCATGAGACATTTGTTTGTTTATTTGGTATGTGTGCGTGTGTGTATGTATTTGTGTGCATCCTTCTGGAAACAAAAGGATTATCTCAGCAGTCATTCTTCAATTTTGAGACTTTTGTCACTGGGGTTACAAGCACTACACCAAATTTTGTTTTGTTTGTTGACTGTAACTTGGGTTCTGGGGCTCCAAACAGGTTCATGTGCTCACAAGGCAAACCCTTTTCTTGCTGAGATATTTCCCCCATCCTGGCTTCAGTTCTACAGTGTCTCTATGGACAAGAAGCAGTAGGTGACTGTGCCAGGATTATTGAAGGCTGAGCTGAAAAATTCCCTCTGCCTTCTACACCAGGGTGGCAACTTCTCTCCCAGGTGGATGGTGATGGTGGTCCAGGATTCTAACTGCTGCTATTATTATGAATTTGGTGGCTGAGTCATACAGTTGTCTGTAGACCTCTGTACAGCTTGGCCCTGATTTCCCACTTTATTTTTGATGCTTCTTTATCCCCACAACTATGCTGTATCTATGATTTGTTGGGGGGGGTTGCCTTAGAAGTTATTCCACATTGTTTCTAGTAGCCAATTTAACCAGCCAGTGAGTGAGGGGAAAGAGTATGAAATTTGGTTATTTTTTTAAACACCAGAAAGTAGATAGATTACTCCTAAAATTCTTCTTAGAGAGAGAGAGAGAGAGAGAGAGAGAGAGAGAGAGAGAGAGAGAGTCAGAACAGCAAAGAAGGGGTGATGGTTAGAAATCTTAAGTCATTAATAAAGTATGAAGAAGAAGCAGGCTGACATGTCCCTGTAGTGTCTGAAATTATGCTTGCTCAGTTAATATACTCTGACCCAGGGCTCTGAATTAGAGCTAAGCTAGGTAACTTCAGTAAATAAGCAAACAAATGAGGTAAATATAAACATATAAATACATACATATATATGGAAACACTTCTTAGTTAAAAAACAATGACCATATAAAAAGGGGCACAGCTGACAGTGAAACTAAACTTTCTCTGAAAAGAATCCTATTTTTTGGTGTACTTTCAAAATCAGGAATAGAGTTCAAGTGAAGTGAAGTAAAAGCTTGCCTTAAAGCCAATCCGAACACATTTCTGCTAATAATTGTTTCACAGATACACATGTTCTATAAATTTTCATAACCGTGTGTGTGTGTGTGTGTGTGTGTGTGTGCCTGCAGTTGTTTTGTGTGTGACCTCTGTGACCAAGTGGAAGGCTAACTTCCCTTTAGTACTTAATTACTAGAAACTTAAGGACCTGGAAGGCACTGCAGCTGTTCAGAGTTTCAGTTATTTTTCTGCTTATCTTCCAGGAATAATTTAGAGTGCTGGGTTAAATGCATTCCTTTTTAATTTCTTTTTATATTTTTAAGCGATGGGAAACATGAAGACATGGAGAGAAGGCTGTTCCCACATTGCTGGGCGGAACTAAAGAACTGGGTCATCCACTTTCTGCTGTGTGTGTCCTGGAAGGACTCTGGGAGAACAACAGGAGCATTAACTACTGGGAACAATTGGTTTTGCTTAAACACTCAGTAGTCCAGGGGCTAGGCTGGAAGGCAAAAAGGGCTTTAGGAAAGACTTCCTGGATTGTAGCCAGAGTCTGTATTAAACAGCATTCTGAGCATTCACTACCATGGTTTGGCATCAAGATTCTGAGTCCTAAATCTCTGTTTTTCTATATTTGATTGGATCTTAGGTATCACACCCACACTGGTCAATTTGTTTAAAACTAGGGGGACTGAGTTCCAAAGAGGTTAGTGAATGTATCTAAATGATGGTGCCCTGAGATCAGAACCCCTTTCCTATTCTGGGTCAGCATACTTCCATGACCCGTTAGTCTCTTGAGATCCATGTCCCCTCACACTTCCATGACCCTGGAGTCTCCTGAGATCCATGTCCTGTCACACCAGGACTCAGGTGTTCTAGCAGATCTCAGCACACCCCTTAGATTTCTGGCTGACGGATCTGTGGCTGGCCTATTTTTTCTCTCCTACAATAAGATGATGTTTTCTAAAAGTATTGGTTTGTAGTAGCATCATCCAGTTTATTCCAGTGCAACTGGTTAAAATGTGCTTAGAGAATCATGTACTAATGTAAGACCCCCGGAAGCTCAGGCCTCCAGGATCTCAGCCCAGGACCTCGGTCACCCCAATCACCTGGTAGAGTCGAAAGCTTGATGCACACTGCACGAGGCTTTATTATAGTTATTTAATGAGCTAACCCCATGTTAGCTCAGGTCTTTCACCCACCCGCCATGGCAGATGGCTAGAAAAGACAGATGGAAGCATCTGCATAGAGATCTTATAGGGCAGCGTAAGGGGAGTGTCTAGTGGTACGCACAGGCTCAGGATTGGTGTGGCTCCAGGCTTGGAGGGTTTGCCCTCTGTTGATTGGTCAACTGGTTGTTATGGCCCATAGGCCCGCCCAGGGTGGTTGCTATGCTCTGCGAGTCATTGCTGTGCACTTGTCAGTAAAGCACACCCAGAGGCATAAGGCATAGCACCACCAGCTAACTTCTGATTGGTTCCTTGCCATGATGCAGGCACCTAACCTCCTAGTGACCAAGGCAAGGTCAGACAAGCACGTGTTCGGCTGTTATGACTGCCGAAATGGGGAGCTGGTCCCTTCACTAAAAGGAGCTATTTAGGTCAAGTGAGCCACATCCTGGCTTTGCAGATTAAGAAACAAAAGCCTAGAAAATTTAGTGCCCACTGTTTCAAAAAACTCAAGTTCTAATGTCATGGAACTTTCTCACAAGGCAAAGTTTATATGTTTACATGTTGACTGATTAAACAAAAATGGTTGTGGGATCTCTTTACTTTCACAAAGAGTGTCACTTATTAACATGTTGGCATCCATTCTCACATTGTTATTTATTCATTTATAGGAAGGAAATTTATTAAGAATGAGAGGAAAATCACCAGCCACTGAAAAGCCTTTGAAGGTCAAGACCAGTGTGTGATAAGTGACCACACAAGATTTAATGTAATTTTGAACAGCAATCACCTATTTTGAGTGTCCACATTAGGGTTTGTGTTTTGGAGATGCACAGTATTTTCAGAGTAATGGGGGACAAACAGAGTGTTCACTGCACAGCATGGCACTTTAGGAAATTGGTGGTGAAAAAACACTAATTTGGTGGCTCCTGATTTTTTAAAGCTGAGAATTACCCGATCATTCCTTGAGAATTTACATGACCCCCAATACAAAGAACACTGTCAATACTCTCTGCAACATGTGGAATAGGATATGACGTTACAAGTTATAAATGTAAGGCTTTCCTGATATTTGGTTTGCTCTAATTTAAAAACCACATGCTGGCCTTCCAGGAACTATGTTCACCATATCAGGTACATACACAGACTCCAGGAACCATCTGCTCTAAGGCTGCCTATTTAGCTTGCTGTGTTGTCCCTGGCAAACCCTCTATTCCATTAAAATGAGTGGCTTTTCCAGGGGAAAAAAAAGATCTTGGGATTTTCTTTGGTCATTAGATAGCTTCTGGCCAGATAGGAACATAAAAATTTTCTCTGTGTGGGGAAGAGGAGAGCTTTCCTGAAGTTTGACTCGGGTTACAAAAATGGGCAAGAAGGATTTAAGTGCTTCTATTTCAGTTCCTTTTCCAAACAGAGAAAGTTAAATAGGAATCTGGGCTCCATATTTCAGGGGAAGATCCCCTTGCAAATGTAAACTTCACTGGTCAGCTTGGAGTGTTTCATTCATAGCCAATAACCCAGACTTCAAGTTTAGAACCTTGAACGACATGCAAAGCCTACCTTCAGGTTGAAGAGGTGTTAGTGAGAGAGATGAAAAGCAATAGGACCCTCTGTTTGGTCCAAGGTTCTATCGTAGCTTTATTTCTTTTTAACTGTTTGCATTATGTCTCTCTGTTTTAGCCTTTTGATTGTAAATCAGATGAAAACAAAACAAAAAACAGACAGGACTTTGTGGGCAACCTTTCTGCAAGGACAAACATTGACTGGGACACACTGCTGGAAGTGGGTTGAAGACTTCATTTGAAGTTCTATTTCTATAATTTAATGAACCTTACTGTTTCCAGTGGCAAAACAGGATTATTTGATCATCCTACACAGCTCTTAATGTCATTAGGAAGGTGAAGATAGATGTGATTTTAAGTGCAAACGCCTCCTCATAAACCTGCAGCTCTATGGTTTGGAAACACAGAAATATACTGAATTATCAGTTAGCCTCTAAGAGTGTCCTCAAGGCTGCACAACTGCTTACCTAGAGAAGAATAAATTAGGTCGATTATCCAAAGAGGGCAAACTTCCTGCAAATTTAAGGTAGTGTCTCATCCTGCCCCACCTCCCTCCTGTACTTCCAAATTAGAACCACAAATTGTTTTTGATGCTCAAGTTAACAATAGCCCATTGATTTCACTATTACTTTGATGATTAACTTGTCACTGTTTGGATGCTGAAAGCTGTCCTTAGTGCCCCACTGCCCAGCTCCACTATTCTTTGGGTCTGTCCATACCTTTTTTGTTTTTTTGCACGATACATATGAGGTCATCTTATACTTTCCATTTACAAGTTTTGATGAGCTGTTTCCAAAGAAGCCCTGTTTCCTTTTTTTGTATATACAGCCAAAACTAAGCAAATTTTGCAAGGTGTGCATATGGGTGCCACAGTCACTGCTGTTTATTCCCAAAACAAGGAGGAAGGACACTATACGAAGATATGCATCAGGGAAGAGGAGGCAGGAGAACAAAGAAGGTGGGGAAGAAACTTCATTGTTTATGCAGTATATTTTATGTGGGGATTAGGATCCATGGGCCTGAAGATTCAGTGACGAGCCACATGGTCAAGGGATCCATACATCATATCCAAATATTTGATTATTCCCAAAGATGAAGGCTTTAAACAAATCACCTTATTGATGACTCTGATAACCGGTCTTTGAAGGTAACAGGCAGCAGGATGGGAGAGACTCTGTAAGGAGCAGGAGGAAACACCTGTGCCTGGTGACTCCTTGCCCTGTTCAGTCCAACTTTTAGTTCCCTTTCTTCCTTTGCCTTTCAGTTATTTGGTTTGGGTTTTTGGTGCCCTAACCTGTGTGTATGTGCATCGCTGTTCTTGTGTCTTTCAGTAATACTGGGTTTACAGTTGAAGTTGCTAGTGCACCTTGAATTTCCTTCTGTGTAATAATTTGGTAGTATTGGTTACAGATCTACTTTGAAAGTCAGCTAGAATTCTTCTGGATCTGGACCTAGCCTTTTTTTGGCTAATGGCTTTTTATTACTCTCTGGATCTTCTCATTGGTTCTATTTAGTTGTTGATCTCTTGGTTTAACTTTAATGATATGGATGAATTTAAAATTCATCCATCTCTTTTAGATTTTTCAATTTTAATGAAATAAATTTTCTAATTATTCCTTTATAATATTCTGAATTTCTTTAATATCTATTGAGATGTTCCCCTGTTCATATCTGACCTTGTTAATTCAGATCCTCTTGCTCTTTTGGTTAGTTCAGCCAAGGACACACAAATCCTGTTTATTTTTTCAACCAATTCTTAGATTTGATGATTCTTTATATTGTTTTCTTTGTTCCTATTTCATTAATCTCTGCCATGATTTTTATTATTTCTTGCCCTTTCTCTTTGGTTCATTTTTGATTTTCAAATTATTTCCCCATCTTACTGGTTTTCCAGTTTCCTCACCACATGCCTTCTATTGCACTAATTAGTTGATGATGGGGAATGTTTTTCTGTGTATATGCTTCTCATATTGGTTAATGAATAAAACACTGATTGGCCAGACAGGAAGTGATATAGCTGGGTAGAATGAGGATATAAGCTGGGACAAACAGGAAATTGCTTTCTCCACAGAGATGCTGAGCAGTCATCATGTAGCAGGCAAAGGAGTTGCAGGTACAGCATTTCCCGGTAAACCAAGACCACGTAGAAATACTTAGATTGATAGAAATGAGTTAATAATTAAGACAGAGCTAGCTAATAAGAAGCTCAAGCCATCAGCCAACAGCTTTATAATTAATATAGTGTTTATTTGAGGGCTTCAGGGGGGCTGTGGAACTGGGCAGGAATTCTGTAACAAGTTATATAAAATTTTCTTATTATTTTTCTACCTTTTAAAATTAATGTTAAAAAAAATGCTGCCGGGTGTTGGTGGCAAACGCCTTTAATCCCAGCACTCGGGAGGCAGAGGCAGGCAGATCTCTGTGAGTTCAAGGCCAGCCTGGTCTCCAGAGCAAGTGCTAGGAAAGGCTCCAAGCTACACAGAGAAACCCTGTCTCAAAAACCCCAAATAAATAAATAAATAAATAAATAAATAAGTAAAATTAATGTTGCTAGATGCTTAAATAATAATAATCCATTTTACTCATGGTAATACTATCAAAATTAGGAAAATTAGTTCAATACTAATACCTGCCTTAAACTCATCTTCATTTTTTTGCAGATTTTTAAATTTGAATTAGAAACAAGATTGTTTTACATGACAATCCTAGTTCTCTCTCCCTCCCATCCTCCCCTACCACCCCTGCCCCAACTAAAACAAAACCATACCTATCACATATCCTTTCTGCTCCCCAGGGAGGGTGAGGCCTTCCATAGGGGGTCATCAGAGTCTATCATATCCTTGGGAAAGGGCCTAGGCCCCACCCCTGTGTTTCTTGGCTCAGGGAGTATTCCTCTATGTGGAATGGGCTCCCAAACTCCACTCTTATGCTAGGGATAAGTACTGATCTACTACAGGAGGTACCGTAAAATTCTGAGGTCTCCACACTGAAACCCACGTTCCTGGGGTCTGGATCAGTCCCATGCTGGTTTCCCAGCTACCAGTCTGGGGACCAAGAACTTCCCGTTGTTCAGATCAGCTGTTTCTGTGGGTTTCACCAGCCTGGTCTGGACCCCTTTGCTCTTCACTCGTCCTTCTCTGCAACTGGATTCCAGTTCAGTTCAGTGATTAGTTGTGGGTGTCTGCTTCTACTTCCAGCAGCAGCTGGATGAAGGCTATCAGATGGCATATAAGGCAGTCATCAATCTCATTATCAGGGGAGGGCATTTAAGGTAGCCTCTCCTCTATTGCTTAGATTGTTAGTTGGTATCATCTTTGTAGATCTCCAGACCTTTCCCTAGTGCCTGATTTCTCTTTAAACCTAAAATGTCTCCCTCTATTATGGTATCTCCTTTCTTGTTTTCTTCTATTCTTCCCCTGACTCAACCTTTCTGCTCCCTCATGTCCTCCTCACCCCTCCTCTTCTCCCCTTCTCATTCTCCTAGCTCCCTCTCCCCTCCTCCCATGCTCCCCATTTGCTCAGGAGATCTTGTCCCTTTCCTCTTCTCCAGGGAACCATGTATGTCTCTCTCAGGGTCCTCGTTGTTTACTAGCTTCTCTGGCAGTGTGGATTGCAGGCTGGTAATCCTTTACTCTATGTCTAAAATCCACAAATGCGTGAGTACATACCATGTTTGTCTTTTTGTGATTGGGTTACCTCACTCAGAATGGTTTCTTCCAGTTCCACCCATTTGCCTGTGAATTTCAAGATTCCATTGTTTTTTTCTGCTGAGTAGTACTCCATTGTGTAAATGTAGCACATTTCTCTATCCATTCTTCGGTTTTAAACTCATCTTTCTATTTTCACTGGCTTTTCACACTATCTTTACTTTGACCCATAAGAGGATCTCATAAGATACCCACAGTGCACTTAATTGTCATGTCTCCCTTTCTCTCTGATTACAAGTGTATTCGCACATGTGTGCGTGTGTACATGCGTGTGTGTCAAAGCACATGTGTGGAATCAGACAACAACTGTGGATCTCTCCTTTTCTGTCATGTGGGTTCTGGGGATATAACTGAGGTTGTCCAGCTTAGTAGCTTCCTTTACCCACAGACCCATCTCACCAGCCATGTCTCTTTAAATTCTGACAGTGTTTGATTTTTTTCCTTTCTTATACTGATGTCAACACCAGGTTTTTAATGAATGCCATTACAGTTCTTTTACTATTGAGACCACCATCTCATTGGAAGAGTCCAACAGAGGAGGTGAGTCTATTTCTTCAGTGCGCTATGACAAGAGTTCCCAATGTCAACACCGAATTAGTGATGATGTTAATTTTCAGGTTGGTTCAGGTGGCATCTGTTAGGTTTCTTTACTAAAATCTTATTATGTCTATAAGACACAGTAGATATTTTTGAAGAGACGCTTTCAGATTATGCAAACATCCTGTTTCTTCTTGTACTTCTGTGCACTGATATTTTTCTAGCTCTTTGAGAAATTCCTATTGTGAATTTTGATCATATTTCCCCCACCCCAAATCGTCCCAGTTCTAACTCAACTTTCCCATCCACAGAACTTTGTGTTCTCATCCTTTTGTTGTTGTTGTTGTATTTTAATCATTAACCCAGATTTGGGTTGCCCATATGATATTTTATGTGAATCCTTCTACTGGATCATGGTGACCTACCAAAGGTAACACTATTAAGTGAAAATGACTCTCCTACTCTCCCTGTAGCTATCAATTGCTAATAGCTTATCAGTTTGAGATCAAATGTTGTGTGTAAATCCCCTCTCAGTGCTGAAATTTTGTCTTACTTAATCTTACTCAGGTCTTGTGTATATTGTCACAACTTCTATGAGATTCTATGTGAAGCTGGCCTGCTCTGTCCAGAAATACTGCTTCTTTGTAGTTATCCATCATAGTTTTTCTTCTCCCTATCCTATCCCCTAGTGATCTCTGAGCTTTGGAAAGAGTGTTGTATTATGGCTGTCCCATTTAGGGCTGAGCATTTCATAGCCTCTTCTTCCCTGCAGCTTGATCAGTTGTGGATCTTTATGTTAATCTCCACCCACTCTCTGATGAGAGCTGAGAGATGCACTAATTTTTGGTGCATAACAATAGAGGCCTATGTAGCCAGAATTATAGTAGTAGATTCTCCCCGAAAGCCTATGACATTTCTAGCCACAAGTTCTTGGTTCAGATAATGGTGCCAGGTATAGTTTTCATCTTATGGAGCTTGCCTTAAATTCAATCAGAAAGAAGTTGATTATTCCAATGATGTTCATGCCACTATTGCACCCTTGGGTATGTTTTGCCATCCCAGTCATTGTTAACTTGCAGAATTCACAGCTAAGTAGGATGGATGATAAACATTTCTCCTCTTCTAGCAAGCATAGTACTTTCCAGCACTATGAAAGCTAGCTAGAAAGGTTTCAGCTTCCAAGTATGGACCTACTTACTTTCTACATGTCCTATGATTCAAGCATGTAATGTCTTCAGCTAGAGAGTCTCACTGTCAAATTAAGGAGGTAATCAAGAGCCCTCAATGCTTTAGAGCCTATGGGACCTCACTGGCCAATAACTCTAAGGGAAACAACTCTTTCTTGGCACTGGGTTTTTATTTGTTAGCTTATGGTATCCAGCAGGGACATTGTCTCTCTGTTATAGAGTAACTTCAACTTAAATATGGGGCATAGCACTAAACAGAGATTCCTCAAAAGATGAAATACAAATGGCTAAGAATATATTCTAAATTGCTCAACATTCGTAGATATAGAAATATAAATGCATGTTGCACATTTAAACTCCCTTGAGCTATCACCTTATCCAAGTAAAAATGGCGTACACACACACACACACACTGTGGCGGGGAGCAAGATTCACTGGACTCAATACAGGTTAAGTGAAGTTTATTCGGGGAGAATGCACTTCATAAGAGGCGGGTGACTGCCACAGGTTCCAGCTCCAAGGATCCTCCCAGACTATTCCCTGTGACCCAACCAGAAGCAAGGGAAAGCTCTAGGGTCTGGGACCTTAGATGTAGTCCTCCCTCCATTATGTCCTCACCTGTGACCATGCCCAAATGGGCATGGTCAGTGCTACAGGTGTGGGCAGGGTGGATATCTCACTACAATTCCCATTAGTCTAAAGATTTAGGCTTGATATGAAACTATATACAAAGACAGTAAATATCAAGCATGCCCTAGGAGAAGGAAAAGTAAGAACAACACACTTAAGACCTATTGCCAGTGATGCAACTAGAGCAAATGGCAAGATCTACATATCCAGTCCTAGGGTAAAGGCATAACAAAGATTACTATAGAGTTATTCTGAGCTGGAAAGTTTAAGTCTTTCATCTAATATTTCTATCTAGGAAGAGAGAACAATAATTGTGACAGTCTAATCTTCAACCTCATCAAAGACCTGAGAAGGAGGATAACAATCCTAGGGTAGGCAGGAAGGGCAGGCAAGAAACTTGCAAAAGGTGCAGTAAAGACAGAAACAGCAGGCTACCTGGACAGTCACCCAAAGTCTCACAGCAGTGTAGGGGCAACCAGCTTTGGCTAAGGCCTAGTAGGACAGCATTCCAAAGTCAGCGGTCAAGGTGGGGGCAGTTCTTTGTCCAAGAGGCCATTAAATGAGGAGAGAATGGACTCCAGGAGGAGTGTCATCAGTGCCCAACATTTTTTTCAGAAAAGCTTGGTGCTGTCAGGAGCAATTGTGTCTCATGTCAATAGAGTACTAATATTAAAACATTTAAATGCCATATTCTGCAGGTCTATGAAGTGTTTGAAGATCAAATATCTATGTCTGACTAATCTCATAGATAAGAAACATGGATGGTAAAAGTCTATAATTCTCAGAAACATAGTTGTACAATGGCTGAAGCTTCCCAAAATAATTTAACCAGGACAATGACTTCAAAGAATGTAAATATATATATATATATATATATATATATATATATATATATTCTCAATAACAGAGAGACAACTGAAATATCTTGACAGAGGTAGAACTGTAAAGTGCAATGTGATAAATATTCTAAGTTGTATCATTATACAAAATGTATATACATCAAGATAGTTTTATATTTGTGTGCAAAACATCATAAACAGAAAGAAGACCCTAAACAGTCAACATACAATAATCTAACAATTTAAGTTACCTGTAGCTAACAGTTGCTAAAGTTAGTTCACTAGAAAATATGTTAATCTACATATATCCCATCTTAACCATACCTTTCCCATCCATACCCTTAAACTTATCTAAAAGAGATACCTGATACTGAGCATCCCCTTCCATACCCAACCCTAAACAACTAAAACCAACCCTATGCAGGTGAATACTATCCCTTAAAGCCAACAGTAGGGGAAAGGGGCATTATTTTCTTAGGATTGCTTCCTGCTGAAATGGGACAACGAACTCCATGGGGTCCTGTAGGAAAAAAAATTAGAGCAACAAAAAGTCTCAAGAGGACTAGCAGTAATATTTGTAGCTAGTCTCTGTGTGGCAGGAGATGCTTGACTGAAGTTGTTATCTGAAGCTCTGGCCAGAGTATAATAAGAAGGTGCATGGTTTCAGTTAGCTAGTCTGGAGTTGTCTCGAGCCGTATAGTCCCAAACTGGTTTTAGGGTGGCATTTGTTAGTTCAGAGGCATCAAACTGAATCAGAGTGGAATCAATGAAGAGGGGCCTCACCTTCTTTCCAGAGAGTTCAAAGATTGCTGTTAGGAATTTTTTTTTTTTTTTTTTTTTTTTTTTTTTTTTTTTTTTTGCTCACTGTGGAGGACTTAAACATTAATATCAGCACAGAAAGTTTAACTTCCATAGGTAAACATACAGGGAAAGGTAACAATAAGGATGAAATTAAGAATGAGGAAAATTAGGATTTTAGAGAATACATGGTTAAGACAATAGTAGTCCTAGATGGATATCTCACTACACACACACACACACCAGAAAATGCAGACATTGAAATGGGAACATATTCACCTCTATCCACCTGGCCATTTCTGTTTGGATTTCAGATTTTAGGTTAATATGCATCCTCAAGGAACTCCCCCCTGAGTTTATAGTGAACATTAAATTTATCTGTTATATATACTGTCACTGAACTGTGGTCTCCTCCTTTGTAATATTGAGTTCTAACTATAACAAGTGCTATATTCCTTGTTTAGTATTCGTAAAGACCTGAGGCTGTGATGCCACGAGTGTGCTGACCATATTGACCACTGATATACATGAGACATTCTGTGTACACGGTCTTTGGATAATCATTTTCTGAATATGCAATGGTTAAAACAAAACAAACAACCCCCCCCCCAGTGCTGGCATAGATCTATGAAACTTGGCCTTAACAAAAACTGAGAAGAATGACTGAATTTCTAATATGTTCTTACCCATATTCTTGTTTTAATTCTTAATTTTTAAATTTATTATCCTATTATTTTATGCATATGGGTGCTTTGCCCGCATATGTGTCTATGTGCCACATGTACACTTGGTGTCTATGGAAAACAAAAGAGTGATGGGGGAGGTCCTTCTGTATGCTGTGAATATATGTTTACCTTATTGGTTGATGAATAAATACTGATTGACAAGTAGCCAGGCAGGAAGTGTAGGCAGGGCTGCCAGACTAGGAGAATGCTGGGAAGAGGAATGCAGAGAGGAGCCACCAGATAGATGCTGTGTAGCCACTGGGAAGGTAAGGTACCTAGGCAATCTCTGGTAAACCAAGACCATGTAGAGATACATAGACTAATATAACTGGGTTAATAATTAAGAGAGAGTTAGCCAATAAGAAGTCTATGCCATTGGAAAAACAGTTTATAATTAATATAAGCCTCTGTATATTTATTTGAGACTAAAGGGTTGCAGGACCTGGTGAAGCAGAAACTCCATCTACAAGTGGCATCCAGAGGACCATATGGAGATACATAGACTAATAGAAATGGGCTAATAATCATGAGAGAGCTAGGTACTAAGAAGCCTGAGACACTGGTCAGTTTATAATTAATAGAAGCCTTTGTGTGTTTATTTGGGAGTGAAGGGCTACTGGACAAGGTGGGTCAGAAACTCCATTTACAGAAAGAGCACTGGGTTCTCTGGAACTGGAGTATATAGAGTGTTCTGAGCTGCTACGTGGGTGCTGGAATTGACCCCAGGTCTTCAGAAGAACACCTAGGGTTCTCAACCACTGGGCCATGGCTCTAGCACCCTTACATGTCTTTTTAGTACATGGAATCAGTGTGCATGGTAAATGCATGAGAGTGAATGACAATGATTGACAGTAAGTTACACTTTGGTTCGTTTACCTTAAAGCCTATGATTCTTGGCAACAAAGAAAGGGCAAGAACTGAGCATTCTCATATTTTACAGAAAATTGAATAGGGCATTTCTTATATATTATTGGAAGACTGAAAAATCTGCAAATCCAACAACAAATATGAGAAACTGTTACACTGTGTACCTAATTAGCTACTTTAAGAGCCAAAGTGAGTCCCACTTTTTTTCTTTTTTTTATTTAAATTCTTTAATTACTACTCATATTTACATATCCATCTCCCCATTCCCTCACCCTCCCATCCTCCCAAGTTAACCCCCCAACCCATCCCCCAACTCATCCCCAGGGAGAGTGAGGCCCTCGACCAAGGACCTTCAAAGTCTGTCATATCATTTGGGAGAGGGCCTAGGCCCTCCTTGCTGTATCTGGGCTGCAATAGTATCCCTCCATAGGGAATGGGCTCCCAAAGTCCATTTGTGCTCTAGGGTTAAAGACTGGCTCCACTGTTGGAGGTCCAATAGACTGTCTTGGCCTCCTAGCTGGCACCCACATTCAGAGGGCTTGGTTCAGTCCAATGACGGTTCCCCAGTTTTATGACTAGGGTCTTCATGCTCTCAGTAGGTTGGGTCAACTATTTCTGCAGGTTTCTGCAGCACCATCTTGGCTTCTTTGCTTATCCCTCCTCCCTCTCCACAACTGGATTCCAGGAGTATAGTTCAGTGTTTAGCAGTGGGTGTCTGTTTCTGCTTCGAACAGCTACTGGATGAAGGCTCTAGGAATGGTAACTAAGGTTCACATCAATCTCATTATAGGGGAAGAGCATCAATGGCATCTTCTCAACCACTGCTTGGGTTTTTAGTTGGGGTCATCCCTGTGGATCCCCTAACGTTTCCCCTGTGCCAGACCTCTCTCCATACCTGTACTGTCTCCCTCTATCAAGGCATCTCCTTTCTTGTCCTCCTCTATTTCTCCCCTGTCTCAGTCCTCATTTTCTCCTTCCCCTTCCCCTTCTTCCCTTCCCACCTCCTTCCTCTCCACCCATGCGGCCATGCTCCCACTTTGTTCAGGGGTTCTTGTGCCCCTCCTCTTCTTGGAGGGACTATGCAAACTTCTCTTGGGGTCTTCCTTGTTTCCTAGCTCCTCTGGCAGTGTGGATTGTAGACTGGTAATCCTTTGCTCTATGTCTAAAAATCATATATGAGTGAGTACATACCATGTTTATCTTTTTGTGACTGGGTTACCTCACTCAGGATGGTTTCTTCTACTTCCATCCATTTCCCTGCGAATCTCTTTCAGAGAACAAGTTTGCCACAGACTTAAACTGTTGTAGAATGTCTGTTTTGCCAAGTTTTTTCCCACAGGGAAGCCTGTCTTTTCTATGGGTAATGATATACATTTTTGGTAGCTAGACACAAAAAACAGGTTCTTTTCCCATTGGCAGGAAAAGAAAAACATTATGTTTTAATGTCATGGAAAATTAAGAATCTTAAAATTTTCTTCATCAATCAAAACACTGGAAAGCTTGAACAAAGGAGGCATCCAGTTAACAGTGTTTTCACCTGTGGCTTGTTACTGTTTTGGAAAGTAGTTCTTTTTCCAATTTCTCCCTAATGTTCCACTGGAAGTCACACCAGTTGCTCCTTACACCGACTTCCACCCCAGCATCTTTAACTGAAAACCCATCGCTTCCCGCCACACAAATGCAGCCCTGTTTACTGAGTTCTCTGTCCCTACTACAGAGGAGTCCAGAACAAGATGAGTGGCTGCTCTCAAGCCCTATGCACAGGGAACCCTGATTTCTTTTGTGTTAATGGGAATTCAAGCTTTTTAAACTGAGGAGTTTCTTTAAGCAGTCACCTTGTCATATTAAAGGAATTTTACAGAATTCTTGTCATGTTAGCAATTCTGATCTGCAATGAATGTACTCAAGTATTTTGAAGAAGAAGAAGAAGAAAAAAGAGTATAATTACTGAAAGTACACAAACACCCATTTGTCTCTTATCTTGTGTTAATGAGAAAAGAAAAGAAAAAAACTGCCACTTGAAAGGGAGAGAAACGGGCTCCACACTGGTCTGGTTTCTCTCTTATCAAGCTTACATTGTGGTTTTCTACAGTGAAGGCAGATTTCCATTCCTTGGCACCATGGCCAGGTGAGAAGTCCCTTGACACACTCTTTCCTTTAGTTTAATGTAAGACTTGGCCTTGGAATCTTTCTGTGTTGTACATTTTCTTTCCAAATTACAGGCAGTCCTGGCAACAGAGAAAATACAACTGTACCAGACTGCACCATACCCCATTCCAAGAGTAATTCACTGGGATTTTATTACATGCCAAGTAGACACAAATACCCATAGAACATTGGTGACCTATCACAGAAACAGTAGCATTCTAATGGCTTGGGGAAATGGGACACAAGTGATGAACTACTGTGAGGGTGCAGATTAGTCCACTCTAGTGTGAGTAGGAAGTCAGGGGTGGGTGGAATGACAGGAGTTTGAGACAATTCATAGTAGAAAGGATAGTATTCTGAAAGAGATCTGCACGTGGTGGTAGCTTATAAACCGGTGGTTCTCAACCTTCCTGATGCCCTGATAATTTAATACAGTTTTTTATGTTGTGGTGATCCCCAACCTTAAATTATTTTGTTGCTGTTTCGTAAATGTGCTGCTGTTACAAATTGTAATGTAAATATTGGATATGCAGGATCTTGACCCACAGGCTGAGAACCCCTGTTCTAAATTACAGCTGGAGAGTTTATTGAATATGAGAGAATTTGGAGAAAAGAGCATTGGGCTTCTATCCTTAGAAAGGATAAAAACCATTTTTAAGATGACTGATGGCATAGCTAACCCTATTGGCCAGACCACACCCAAAGAAAGGCATATAGGGAGATAGGAATGTGCTTGGTCTTTGGAGTAATTGGGAACCTCATCTACCTGGGGAGAACTTATATGTTTTTCTGAGTCTCCTTAAAAGGCAGTACAATGTTTTTCAAATGGAAGTTGTGTACAACCCTTTCTAGACTAACCACTAGTCACTGAACATTACTTTATGATTGTGAGCAAAATCAACTCTCAAATGTGTTCCTCTTATAGTGCTCAGAGAGGAAAGTGGTGGATTGTTCTTCCCCTTTTGGTGGCACTGATCTATATGGCTGCTCTGGTAGATAGAACAGAACTAAGAATATTTCTCTTTTTTTTTCTTTCTCTCTTACTGAGTGATGCTCTGTTCACTATCAGGACAGGCCACACATGAGTCACATCCCAGTTTTTCCATGGTCACAGAGACTGTAATAGAGAAATCCGAGTGCTTTCTTTTTGTGAGCATCCTGCTTTGTCTTGTTTCAGACTCTCATGCATATACATACTTGATCTTACTGCTCCTGGGCTACTGGGAAAGGGGGCCAGTGAGAAAAAAAAACTTCTGAAGTAAAAGAGCAGTGATTTGTATGTAGACTCTTAGGTCACACGAGTGGCCGAGTTTGAAAGCATCCACTCTCCTTGACCAACTAGGACCACCCAGGATATGGGCTGTACAATCAGTCATAAGAGCCACCATCAACAGATGATTTTGTTAATTGGGAAGGGTTTTAACTCCTGTATTTCTAAAAGTGTATAAAGACTCTCTGAATATAGTTGGCTACCACCCAAGATTTTTCACATGACTTAGATGAGGGAGGTAGATATCACTGATAGAAATATATTTCAAAATAACATGTAATTATCCTTCTTCTCCATATTCCTGAAATTGTGTCCACATAGTTAAACATTAACCCTTTTGGGCCACCAGGAATGTGTTACAGTGTGGCACTAACAAGGGCCATGCTATTTGGAGAAAGAGGTTAATCTAGTCTGAACAAAGTTCATAATTTCTGACCATACATGATCCCACACACAGTCTGTGATACATTAAGGAGGTAAACACTGGGCTTAACTTGCATTTCAGAAACTCCTTGAGCTGTTTCTGCTCCTATCAGCCTTTAGTGGAAACACTAACTAAAATCTCAGTGATTTATAGCTTTTAGCAGGAATGTGTTTGAGAGGGAAATCATAGCAGGTCTAGGTTCATGCTTGAATGTGGCTCTCACAAATTAGTCTATTGCCTACCTTTGAGGAAATTATAGCACACTATTCCAGCTCTTATTCTGTTTTTAAAAATGTCAATATAATCGACATTTCCCTTTACCCTTTACCAACATGCCTTTCCTTTACCCATCTTAGCAACCAGTAAGCTGCAGCACAGGCTCAGGCTGTGGTAGTCAAAATCTCACATGAAAAGAGGCTGATAGATTTGCAGCAGGCAGGGGCACATTTTAGGCTTGGAGCAAGTCCTCCTCATCAGAGAGAGAGCATGAATTGAAGAATCAAATTCTGCTCTTAGAAGGTCCATAGCAAAGGGGAAAAGAGGGAAAGAGGGTGCAGGAAAAGGGAGGAGAGAGGCAGAGGAACAGACAAGAAGGGAAGTACAAATCACTGCCACAGAGCCCATTAGGGTCCCACTTCTCAGGGCTTCTCTTTGTGATTTCTTTTGAACAGTGTCTCTGAAGTTGTGTCCTTCACCCAGAGAACTTTGCATGTTATCATTTCAGTCCTTCCTGTCCTGAGGCCTTTTCTGTCTCCAAGACACTAATTATTTCTGCAGCCCAAATGGCCTTCTATCCACCACTTCCTCACTATTTGCTCTTCTGTCCTGACAGCTTTCTTTCTACACAGTTCTTTTTGTTTCTCTTTATTCTCTATGCAAAGTAAAAGCACACAAGTTTCATGTGTATCCACATTCTTGGGTATTCTATGTATTTTTTTAAGAAAAGCAAATTTATTAAAAAGAAAAGCAACAAAAGGAAACCAGGAGCAGAGTACAGGGTTAGTCCATCAGGGCCTTCAGTGTCCTGGTGGTGATCTTGTCCTTTTCAATGATGTGGATGATGACGCCCATGCCCGATACAGCATCCGGGTCCACAGCATTCAACATGGCTTCAAACAGGTGTTGTGGATCCATGTTGCGCTCCCAGAGAGACTCGCCACATCCCATATATTTGTTCGGAGCAGGTACCACTGACTACAATGTCATCAGTCACCATGGGGCAGCTGATGAGGTCCTGAGAGCAAATGAAGGGCTTAAAGGTCTTCGGATCCAGCCCAGCAATGACAGGCTCTGTATAGTAGGGACCAAACCGTTTCTCATACAAGAGGTTGGCCACCATGCTCATGAGGGTGTAAGGCTTCATCTGCCAACCTTCCTTCAGCTCATACAGATTCAGCCGGAACTTGAGGCGCTGAGCAACTGTCTGGATGTCAGTAGCCAGCCCGGCCAGGCCTATGTAGAGTCTGTCACCCGTGGGAAAAATCTTCTGGAAGTCTGTGGTCACCATCTGGGCCTGGATCCCTAAACGACTGTCCGCAGCAATGGCCACACAGTTTTTTCCCTTCATGGCCATGACCGCCCCTCCATTAAAGAACGTAATAGACATGATTGTGCTCTAATAGGATTCCGATCGCCACTGCGATTCCTGCAAACTGGCTCTCATCCTATGCATTTTTATTGTTCATGTTCATGCAGCTCATTTTTTTTTACTTGCTATAAATTTAGTATAAGTTATGGGATGGTAACTTAAATGGTATATTTCACCGAAGGATCAAAATTTAGAAAGATCCCTGAAAAAAAAAATGCCAGAGAAGTTTAACTTAGTTGGGAAGACCCACCTTGTGTGTAGGTAATATCATTCCCTGGGTTGGGATCCTGGACCTGATAAAGAGGAGAAAGCAAGGGAAGCATGGTATTCATCCCTCTGTTTCCTGACTATTGGTGCAATTCAAGCAGCTGCCATCATGTCTTCCCCACTGTGATGGTCAGTACTGTCAAACTGTGAACCAGAACAGAGCTTCCTTCCTTAAGATACTTTTCGCATGCATTTTACCATAGCAATAAGAAGAGTAACTAATTCAGCAGCTCAATATCCCTGCTTGTGAGAAGAGTTGAGGAAAACAGGCCTTTTGGGGCAGTCCCTAAAATGGAGTATGGAACCTGGATTTCCTTGTGCACACTTAAATATTGTTATACTCTTTTGCTGAGTAGGTCACTATGAATATGAGATCTTTGGAAAATTTTCCTAGTCAATCCAGATTGTTTACCATGGCCTTTCACAGTTGTCGCAAGTGTCACAAACTGGAGTGCTAATGAAGGTAGACATTGGAATTTATTTGGGATCAGCTTTAGAGTTTATCACAAAGCTTTGTAAGGTTTTCTTACAAATGGAGGTCGCTTTCTCTATATTTCTTAATTGCTTGTGTAGTTTTCAAGGTCAAATATATTATTGAGATTTTGATACTTTATTGCCACTAATTTTAGCTCATGATTGCAGGTTCCATCACTGAAGGAGAGTCAAGGCAAAAACATCAAAAAGCTAGACAAATTATATTTTCAAGAGCAGAAAGAAAAGCTTGCATACATGCTCACTGCTTCATTTGCTTGCTCTTGCTCAGCTTGATTTATCTACTCACACAGTTCAAGACCCTCTGCCTAGGTGCCACCCTCAGTAGGATGGCACTGCATTAAACCAATGGTTTAATTAAGACAGTCCCACACAGACACGTTCACTGGCCAGCCCAATGGAGACAGCTGTAATCTTCCCAAGTGATTCTTGGTTGTGTCAAGCTGACAAAGTTAATCATCACATTATTTAAAACTTACTTATGGCATTTTGAGTCTGTTTATGCAAATTTGTAATGATATGTTTTCTAATTTTCATTGTTTTTCCTGTCAGTTTTTAATAACGCTCTTTATTTATAGGTGTTAGATATTAGGATTGCTACTTTAGGTGTATTAGGACCTCCTATTTCATAGTCTGCTTTAATCCATCTTTTTATTTACTTTTGTCTTTTGTTTTATCTTCTCTCTTTTAGGTGTGATAGCCTTATTATATATATATATATACATATATATATTATTTCAATTAGTGAATTTGACCTCTATACATGCTATTACTTCACGTTAACACATCTTTTTAATACTATTTTCTCCTTGTCATTCTTCTTTTTCCTGTCTCCTCTCCTCCCTCTTTTCCACCACCTTTGTCTTCCTTCTCCTGTTTATTACTTCTTGTTCATGATCATATTATATGCATTTCTACCATCTCCACCTTAAATATACTTACCATGGTATCTCAAATTCCTGGACTCAGCAATTCTACTTCTGAGTCTTATGGTTCCCAGAGGCATCAGCTGCTCAGTCACAAAATGTGTCAAGTAAGTCCTGAAGCCAGCACCCTTAAACTGAAGCATTCTGGTGAGTCCAAAGAGAAGGGACAGGCAACAACTCCAGACTGTACACACACACACACACACACACACACACACACACACACACACACACACAAACAGGCTCCATATCCTGGCCTACAACTTCAAAAGAAGATTTTCGCTTTACCTGATGTCAGGCAGGATCTAGAGACTCCAGGTAAGACACCACCCACTGCCTTCTAACACTCCTTAAAGCCTACCCAACAACCCCACTCCCCTGGGCTCCACACTGGGCCCCACAGCTGCAGAAGCTTTACCAGAGACCACAGTCGTACTAGGGACCCAAGGGAACACACTGCCCACCTCCCTCTAAACCCTTTTAAGTCTGCCCAACAACCCAAGACTGCAGGCCTCCATATCTGGGCCTACAACTTCAAAAACAGACTTTGGATTTGCCTGAGCATAGGCTGGATCTACATACCCCAGCCCCAGCTGAAGGGTAGGCTGGTCCTAGTAACACTGCCCCCTGCCCACTGCTGACTTTAAGCCTGATCAACAACCCCAGACTGCACCCCCTCCCCGGGGCTCCACACTATGCCCCAAAATCCCAAGGTTCCTTATGGGAGGCCATGCTGGATCTAGGGACCCCACCCAAGATACCACTAAATCCCTCTAATCCTGCCCAACAACCTCAGACCACACAATGGGGGGGGGGGTGCTCCATATCTTGGCCTACAACATTGGAAGACTTCTACTTCACCAGAGACCAGGCAGGATCTAGGGACCCTAGGCCCCCAAAATCCCAGAGGCAACACCCTACTGTACCTGAAGACTCAGTAGTCACAAGAACCCTTGATCATTTAAGCCAGAAGAACAGAGAGGAAAGAGAAAGCAAGGAATCAATCACCTATCCAACAAAGACAAATGTGGTAATCAACATCTACACCTATAATCATCCCAAATCCAGATACCTAAACCCCAGTATTAGAACACAGTCAATAACAGAAAGGGCAATGACATCACCAGAGCCCTGCTATCCTACAACAGCAAGTCCTAAACATCCAACACAGCTGAAGTACCAGAAAAACACCTTAAAAATGCTATTGTGAAGATGATAGAGAGCCATAAAGAGTATGAAAAAAAAAACCTTAAAGAAATTGAGGAAAAGACAAACAAAAATTGGAAGAATTCAATAAATCCCTTTTAAAATGACCAAGAAAAAAGAAAAAGAAAAACAGATCAAAGAAACTGTTTAAGGCCTGAAAATGGAAATAGAACAAATAAAGAAAGCACAAATGGGAGGGAATTCTGGAAATGGAAAATCTGAGTAAGCATTACCAACAGAATATAAGGGATGGAAGAGATAATCTCAGGTATTGAAGACACTAAAGAATGCTATGGATATTTTTTCTGTGTTGTGGTCTGATGTCCAATAGAATAGAATGCTTGGTTTGAGAGGTGGGGTTCACATTCATCTGGCCAGAATGAATCATGGAGTTCCCTTGTAGACTCCAGACAAGAGAAAGAAAGGCCCTCAGAAGAGGATGATGCGGGGCCAAGGGACCCTTTAGTGCTTGTCAGTGGACAGTGGCACACTGTGACAGTGTGTCACAGTCACTTGTATCTGTCTCAGGTTTTTATCTTTAATATTTATCCCTGAGTTTTATTTTATAATAAATGGTGAAAAGAAATTGCAATATCTGGAGCCCAATGTGGGGCATCATGAGTCAGCAGAGATTTTCGTTGGCATAGCAGGCTCCAAAAGAACCACACAGAGACTTATTATTAAATATGAATGCTTGATTGATATCTTAGGCTTGTTTCTAACTAGCTCTTACAACTTAAATTAACCCATATTTTGTATCTACACTCAATCAGGTGGCAGTCCCTTTTCCAGCATGACATGTTCACCTCCTGCTTCCTCCTAGTCTGGCTGGTGACCCTGCCTTCCTTCTTCCCAGCATTCTCTCAGTTTAGCTCTCCCGCCTAAACTCTTTCTGCCTAGGTATTAACTAGTTGACTCTTTATTAAACCAATGAAACCAAAACTTCTTCACAGTGGACAAAAGATTATTTCACAGTATAGGATTGGAAAAAGACTTTCCAATCAAATGAACCTAATAAGCAAGCCGGTGTAGGTATCCTAATATCTAACAAAATAGACTTCAAACCAAAATTAATCAAAAGAGATAGAGAAGGGCATTTCATATTCATCAAAGGAAAAATCCACCAAGATGATGATCAGTTCTGAACATCTATGCTCCAAATGTAAGGGCACCCACATTTGTAAAAGAAACATTACTAAAGCTGAAATCACAAATCAAACTCCACCCAGTAATAGTGGGAGACTTCAAGACCACACTCTTACCAACAGACACATCATTCACACAGAAACTAAATGGAGAAATAACGGAAATAGCAAATGTTATGACTCAAATGGACCTAACTGATATCTACAGAACATTTCACCCAAACACAAAAGAATATACCTTCTTCTTGGCACCTCATGGAACCTTTGACAGAATTGGTTACAAAGCAAGTCTCAACAGATACAAAGAAATTGAAATAATCCTCTGATGAAGACATGCCACCTATATCATCTTGGTGTTATTTCATTTTTCTATAAGGGAGAATTTTTTAAATGCTTTTTCAAATGAAACAATTAATAGTAGAGAACTTCATTCCATTATGAAGCTGCATAATAAGTTTATAGCTATCTATCTGAAATATTGTTGTAGTGGAGGCAAGCAAGCATAGATAACATTTTAGTAGCATGGGACTCCCCTTATCTTGGGTTATGCATACACTCCTCTCTAAAGAATGTGCCTACCAACCTGCCAACTACTTAGAAGACACTTGCATAGAGCTGCCTCCATACCTGCTTTAAATGATGGGAATGAGTTACTCCCCTTAGGAACCCATTGACAATATCGTACCACATTGCTATTCAAACACATTCTGAAACACAATCCGGGACTTGCATCAATGGACTGATCAAATTTAGACTGGTTTAGAGTACATGCACAGCAAGTTAAAATTGTGCCCCAGGTGATCTTTTAGGGAGACTCTCCTATGTTCATGCATAACTGGGTATATATATGAGTAAAATCAGATGTATTATGCAAAGTGACATGCACAGAGCAAAGGAAAGCCCACATAATCTAAGCCTGTTAATCAAAATATGAAGCCACCCAAATTATGGCCCAGGAGTGGAACTCCTCCTTCTCTTGAGCCCATAAAAGAAAGTTCAAACAATAAACAGGGCCATTGTCTTCACGTACAGAGCCCACTCCTCTTCAGCAGTGTGCTGAACTAACTCAACTCGTTAGTCCTTTACTTTTGAATAGCTTCCTTACTACTTTGTGATCTGTGTGGGCTTTTACTTCATTCTTAAATAAAAGGCCAAGAACCTCAGAACACCTGCCCAGACCCCAGCTTCTGATAACTGTTGCTAGATGTTTCAAAGTCGGAGATCCAAACAGCACACGAGAAGGACAGGATTATTTTCATTTTTTTTTCTGGAAAATGTGGATTTGGGTTTCCTTGTAGCATAGAAAATAAGCTGAATTCCTTTCTGCAGTTTTCTGTCTGATTTCTTTGGTGTGGCAGTCAGTTTGACCTTATGTATTTGTTATTTTTTTAATGAGACATTCAAAGCAGACTTGATGAGACCTCGAAATGTCTCTTCAGAGTAGGACAAGATTTGATTGATCAACAGAAAATATTCTTTTCATGGTTCCAAATGGATTCCCTCTGAATCCATTAATCCTGAGCCCAGATGCTTCATAAAGCCTTCAGTGAAATGAATTAGATAGAAATATGAATCCTTCGTATGGTGTATTTTGATCCCAGCTGGGAATATGACTGTGACCCCAGCAAGAATTTCCAGAAGTACTAAATGCAACTGGAAAAGCAGCAACAGATATTAGTCTCAGCTATCACGGTATCAGATTTTCATCTCTGCCAGCCTGGGCAGCCTGAAGAATCCAGGCAACCCTGTGAGAAACTTGGCAAGCCTGACCTGTTAACATTCCGATAGCCCCCATCTAAAACCCTGCTTGCATCCTAAAAAGAGAACCTGGAAAGTGTGTTGGGGAATGAGAGCCAGGAAAAAACAAACAAAACAAAACAAAAACCCTGAGTTTTCTTAGAAGTGTTCAACCTGGCTCCCTGTGTGGGGCACTGACTAGAGCCAGCCCATCCCCGGGGGTCACAGAAGAAGAGTTAAAAGATAACACACAGCTGTTCCCCTTTCTCCTGAGGCTGGAGAGGAAATGGGTTTACACCCAAGCAGAGGGATTTAGACTGATCTAGGAAAGGATTTTTGCCTCAAGGTAATGCTTTCTCAGATGGAATCTAGTGTCTTCCCATGACTGGTTAGAGACCAGCTTTTTTTCCCCAGAGTCCCAAAGGCCCACCAAATGACTCACTTCAACACCACTATTCTCTGTAATAAAAAAAAACCTAAGAAAGCTGGGGGGAAAAAAGAAAAAAAAAAACTTGCATGGGATTGTAGTTGCACTATTTTGAAACAATCTGTGTAAGTTAAAGTGGGGAATTTAGTTGTGACTTAATTTTTATTAACTGTTTTTGGTTTAAAAATTTGAAAATTGATTCCAGTGGGAAAAAAGGAAAACTGAAAAGAATCCCATGGTCTCGAGAAGGCAGAAAGCTGGTTCTTTATGAAGAGAAAACAGGATTGGTTAGGCTAGATTTAGGGTACTGGTTCTTGCAGTTTAGGAGTCTGAACTCCCCTGCTGTCCTGAGGGCTTCCAGCCCTGTGCTTTACTTTGCTCATTTAGAAACAAGGAGACTATTCACTTTGCTAACACTTTACATGAGAAAATGCATAAAAGCAAGACTATACACTCTTTAGTTCTGTAGACACACAGAATTATGTTTTGTGTGTTTGAAATCAAGTGCATGAAACCAAGAACAACAAAATTAGAGAATTTGTTTTCACATGAGCTCTGAACTTACCACCATTCATTGTCTCTTCTATAGGTGTCTGTTTGTCTGTCAGTAAAAGTGAATAGGACTCATTTGCAAAACCATAAACCATTAGAATGAAGGGACTGCCAAGAATTTGAAAGAGAGCAAGGAGGGGTATATAGGAGTGGAGGGAAGAAAGGGGAGAGGGAAATGATATACTTATAATCTCAAAAATTAAAGAACTAATAAAATGAGTTTATAATTAAATGGCTCAGCAGTTGAGAGCACAAACTGCTCTTCCAGAAGCCTTGAGTTCAATTGCCAGCACTGCATCAAGTGGAGCACAATCACCTGTACCTCTAGACCCAGGGGACCCAACATCTCTGGCCTCTATAGGTACCTGTACTCATGTGCACATACCTATACACACATTCACACACATATAATTAAAAACAATTAAAAAATCTTTTAAAAGAATGAAGACACTTTAGTAGAAACAGTGATTTTAATATTTTTGCTTTGTCTTTGTTTTGCCATTCATTTCCTTAAAGCAATCTTAACTCAGTTAATAATATATATTTATAGATGGTTTAGAGTTTGTAGCATCCATATGTTGTTATTGACTCATTGTTAACTTTCTTTACCTCCACTGGAAAATTAACTTTCCACTTTTCCCTTTGCCTTCAGTATTTCACCCTCAGTTCAGTTACGAAGGAGACAGCAGAGAACCCAGGTCTCCATTAGATAAACCCTTCAATTGCCCTCAGTTGAGATTCCATGTTCAGCTTCCCACAAAGGCCACCTTTTACCTTCTTGTCTGATGGTTATGGCAGGCTCTTAGAGGCTTCAACTCCAACTGGATAAGACTCATGGAAGCTGCCTATAAACGGCAGTAATATTGGGGACCAGGAACAACCCAGTGCAGACAAATGTGTAACCTTTTTGTATATAGTGGTTGTCTGGGTTCCCACAGTCTGTCACTGAGAACGTTCACTTTCGCGCATGTGTGGCTAATTTACCAACAACACCTTCATCTATCTATTTGTCCCCTCCCCCATTTGAAGTTTCTTAATATCAGAAAATTCAAAACTAGACCCAATAAGACCCAGAAAACAAGAACAGATAGAAATTTGTCTGTGGCAAGTATGCAACATCCTCTTTCAAAGTAACAAGCAAACAGTTTTTGTTTTTTGAAGTAGCCAGAAATAAATTTCTCATTTAGACAGTTAGATACATTTTATTGTTATTGATACTTTTAAACAAATCAGAAAATGATTGTGCGGTTTCATATTGGATAATTTACGGGGAGGGCCAATTAATTAAAAATAAAACAAAACAAAAAAGCAGACACCCCTTTAAAGAGCTGTGGAGAGGTTTTGAGCTGGCTCCATGTTAGACAAGAATTCCTAAAGGGCTGGAAGGTTCATCCTCGGGGAGTTTATGCTTGAAAGATAAACTCAAGCTGTGTGTTCCCTGGGGGCTGGCCCAGCCATTAGAAGGGCAAAAGCACAGACTTACAGGACTTACAGGCTGAACTCCAAGCCTGACTGGGGCTCATCTTCCTGGAGGGACTTGCCTTAAATGCAATTAGTGGGTTCCTCGTAGACATCTTTTCCATGTATAATTACAGAGTGTGGGGTTGCATTGGTGTCTGGGGTGCCAGTGAGAAGACCCTATGCTATTGTTTCCACTTAGCCTTTGTGGACGCTTAATCCCATATCCCAAGCTTCCTCTCCTGCCACCCATCACGGAGATGCTGCCTCAGTGCTGACAAAGCCAGTGGCAGGAGGGACACACCGGGCTCCACTCTCATGATTTGAAGAGCCTCTGTTCCATATCTCCGATGTCTTGTTTTATTTTAATCTTCATTTCTGATGTGTATTAGAGGCTTCGCTCACAGCTCTCTCTGATAGCGGAGGTTATTTGATCCTTCACTATTTACCCATTATTGGCTCTGTTTACCCAAGGGAAAATTAGCTGCAAGGCTTTAGAACAGCGAGCACTTTAATACTCGGATGCACACGCTGATCTCTGACAGATGTTGGTCTTTGGGAACAGCAGAAAGGGGAGATACGTCATTCACTTGGGAAGCTGTTTGTGCAAGCTGACTGATCCTGCTGCAGGTGCCCGGACAGCGTGGCCATGAGCGGAGTAAGGCTCAGAAAAATGTCTACTGCAGGCACAATGCCCCACAAAGCTGATTTTTCACATACACACACAGCCAGCTGGCGCAGCACTCACAGTGGTGCCTTCCTGGGAAAATTAGGCATCTGAAGAGATTTTAATTTGAACTGTATTACTGGGATTATAAACTTATTATCTTTTGAGCATTTGTAATAGTTACTATGTAATGTGGTTGCTTTGGTTTCATTTTTTGTTTGTTTCTTTGTTTTGTTTTGTTTTGTTTTGTGTTCTGAGACAAGGTTCATACATACTCAGCTGACCTCTATAACCAAGCATGAGCTTGAACTTCTGATCCTCTGGCCTCTACTTCCTGAGTGTTGGGATTGCAAGCATGGGCCTCAATGTCCACTTTATACAGTGCTGAAGAATCTCACCCAGGGCTTCACACACACACTGAGCAAACACTCCACCAACTAATTTATCTTCCCATCTCTAGGTAAGTATCATTCTAAATCTACCAAGGTGAGGACATTTTTCGAGCCAAAATGCATGTTGGGTAAACTACCTTTTTTTTTCTGTGTCGTTAGAATGTGTTTGTATCAGGGAAAGGGTATTCAACTTCATGTGTGTTTAAGTAGAAGAAAGTTCATCAGGGTGATTTTGGTAGAACCACATTCCTCTATTCAATTTTACATTTAAAAACAGAAATCTGGGGTGTTATAGGAACCACTTTTTAACAAATGCAACTTCTCTGCTGCCTCGGTCACATGTGTTGGTAGGCAGAAGATGAACTGCCTGATCGTGTTGTAGTCTAGCAGCAGCAAAGGCAAATCACACCGCACAACAAACTCTCATGTTGGAGGTTTATTGGGGGAAAATGGAGGGGGGTTGGAAGGGTTAAGTACAAACACCTGCCTACCTCTTCAGAGTGAACTTGCTTTTAAAGAGGGCTTAGGGCATGTGCACAAGAGACTATACAGCAACATAGTGCATGTGTACAGGCTATGTAGTGAAGCAGCTGCCATAAGACCATGGGCTGGCCAGTTATCTGCCTGAATGCTGATAACACTCTTAGTGGCTACAACTGAGGACCCTGAGGATAGGATAATGTGATGCCTGAAATGCTAACTAGCAAGCACATATATGCAAGAGTGGTTGTGGCATATTCTGCTAGGTCCCCAAAGGCAGACTAGCATAATGCCGGAATGCTAACAGATTGTCCCCAGAGAATAACAAGAAATGAGGATTCACTTTCCATAGTGGGTGTCCCCTCTGTCTTCATGGTGGTATTCATGTGTCCACTAAAGGGTTGCTCCTGGTGTAGTCTTGTGTGACAAATTCAATAAAGTAGAATCTTAGTCCCCAAAGGGAAGACATCCTTCAAGGGCAGTCATGGCTTTGAAGTGTTGAGACTATCAGGAAAACTTTGTTTTCATGGTGTGTGTATAGAAACCTTGCCTTCTTGTCCATCACCCAACATTGAGATATTACCAGCCTCAGTTGCTAGCAACAATTTATCTAAGACACCCTCCTAGGACTCTGCTGGGACCTGGCATTCCTTTCTTGAAGCCTCTTTAACAAAGAGCAGCATCCTTTTTAATTAGTAGGATGCAGGGGCTCAAAACCAGGCTCTGACAGTCTCAGGGGGAAACCTGAAAGCTAAGTCAATTAAAATTTTCCATCTCAGCTTCACTCTGCCCTGATGCTGTCATGTCCTATCACCTGTGCTGGCCATCAGTCTAGACACCAGACACTATTCCTGAAACCCATTGCTCATGTGAGTGAAAATCTCCTTCTGGGTTTGAACTCAAAGAACTTCACTCAAGTTTCCCTTACTCAAAGGAAGCCAGGTATTCCCTCGTCAAAAAAAACCACATTGCTTTTCTATAAAAGGCCCTGTTTTCAGTACCTGTGACACCAACAAAGCCAAATCACAGTCATGGTGTCCACACCCTAATGAGGAAGAAATGTAATGAGCAATTAGCTATTTAATTGGGCACCAGGCTTCTGGTGCACCCAGATTTTCTAAAGGGTTGAAATGTTGCCCCCACAATAATTCACACCTGAAGAATGTTTAGTCCTATATTGCTTAGCTATCCTGCCAGGGACAAAATGTCTAACATAAAGAACTAAACAAAGGAAGAGTTCTCTTGGCTCACAGATTTAGAGGACTTAGTGTGTGGCTGCATATTCTTATAAATCAAGAAGAAGCTTATGGTGGCAGAAGCTTGTGCCTCAAATGAATTTCTTCACCCCTTTGTACACAGGAAGCAGAGAAAGACAGGAGAATCTTAAGAAAAAAGCTTTTCGCAAGGACCTGCCCATAATGACCTGCTTCCTTCATCTGGACCTATTTCCTAATGTTTCTAGAACCTTCCAAAGAATCATCATCAACTGGGGACCAAACATAAACACATGAGCCTAGGCAGAGGTTTTATATTCAAATCACAGGCTCCCTAGGGAGAATATATCCAATGCCCCCATTTCTGCTCATAGACGATAGATAGAATCTCCTGTATGACCTAAGTCCAGGAGAGCTGCAGATAATTCAGAGATCTTTCAGCAGGTGAGAGTCAGCACAGTGTTCTATAGTTGTCTTTCCAGGGAAATGGCAATTTCTAGGCTATAGGAAAGGCAGGCTCTGGTTTGGACTTACACAGGACTACATCACCCTCTAGGTTCTCCATCACCTACCAACTGAACAAGTATGGTAATGTTATTTAACCTGTATCAGTTTTCTGCACTACTGGAACAAGGCACCTCACACGGGGTGGCCTAAACATTATTTCCCTAAGTTCTGAATTGCCAGAAGCATGAGGTGAAGGGAAGGGTGAGGTCAGGGTCTCTATAGGGTTGGTCCTTGATATGTCTGTCTGTCTTTGCATTGAGTCTCTTTCCTCCTTGTAGAAACACTAATTCTATCAGGGTGGTTCTCAACTCAGATCATGATATTCCATAAATGCTATAACCTAAAGGGTTAAGATTTCCATCAGTAAATTGGAAGAAAGAGAAGGTAAAAATATAATCCACAATGCTCTTTTATTGTAATAGTCAAAATGCAAGTATGTGTAGGCCATACAGGTTTGTAAAGCTGAAATTAAATTATGCATACAAGATTGGACACAGTATAAAATAAAGTACAGCTGAAGTTTAAAGTCAATTATTCAATAACTTGGAAAGAATTATTCTGTGGCAAAATTGGGAAGATGTTTCTAGAAATCTCAAATGGGGTTTGAATATAAAAGGAATATCATTTGATAAATAGTTCATTGTAGCAGGGGATGTAAAAGTTATAAACCTTTCACTGTACTTATAGTGAGAGAATTTTCAAATGATAATTTCTCTGAGTATTGATACTTTGTATCTGTGCAAAATCATCATGAACTGGTAGAAGCATTTTCTACACAGAAAGGCATTTCATAGTAGGTATGTTTTTATTACTGATCTAGAAATCTTTTACTGGACAGTTACAATGTCAGACCTTATACATTCTCCTCATATCCATGTCATGTTACCACCAACTTTACTGTTTAGCCTGAGTCCAAGCCCAAGATCTGCAGCAGTGCTTAGAGCTCTCCTTGTTTCTATTCCACAAATGCAAACATCTAGTACAAGTGAAACTCATTCCTAAGAATAAACTTAAAGCTACTCAATGTAAGTGCAAAAGGCAATTTCAAAATTCCAAACTTGTGTTTATTACTATCATTAGTATTATTTGTATGTGCATATGTTCACATGGAAGTTAAAAACTACAGGTAAACTGTGGGTGTCATTCATCAGGTGTCATCCATCTTGCTATTTAAGACAGGGTCTTTCATTAGCTTGGAGCTCATCAAATAATGTAGGCTGGTTGGCTAGTGAGCCCCAGGAATCCACTTGTCTCCACCTCCACAAGTCTGGGATTACAAAGTGTACACTACAGAGATCAGCTCTTTTATATGTTTTATGGGGATTGAACTTAGGCCCTAATGCTTGCAAGGCAAGCCCTTTACCAAGTGAGCTATCTCTCCAGCCCAAGAACTATATTATATCCAGTATTATATCTGTATTATATCTATATTATAACCATCGATGCAATTCCTACATGATTAGGACTTATTTGTGGTTTTACTCTGTAATTCTAAACAAGGTAATTGGAATCAGATTTATATAAGGCAGAGCAGTTATTGAATAAGAGAACAACTTAGGATTTGTAAGGCTTTTTAAAGAAAGAAATAAACAGTACTTTGTGGATCAACATTCACTGACATGGTCTTAATTGAATCCAGGGTCTTTGATTAGTATCTGCCTTTCAATTTAATGAGTCAGAATTTCGCAAAGATTCAGAATCAGTAGAATGGATGGATGGATAGATAGATAGATAGATAGATAGATAGATAGATAGATAGATAGATGGTAATAGGAGATAGATGATTGATGGATAGACAGACAGACATATAGATAGATAGAACTTATTGCAGGAATTATGTCAAGTGGTTATAAGAAATCCCACAAAACAGTCTACAAGCTGATGTAATTTAGTCTGAGACTAAATGCTAACAACAGTGAGGCTTGAGTGTGAAATGCTGGTATAAGGACCAGAATCTGAAGGTCCAAAGAACAAAAATGTCAGTGTTTGAGACCAGCAGAGAGAAAATTCTCTCATTATTTTGTTCTATTGGGGTCTTCTCAAGGATTGGACAATGCCCATCCACATTGGTGGGGCACTCTTCGTTGCTCATTCTTCTGATTTATTTCTAGTATTTTACAAAAACATCCCTGTGGTCACAGCCCTAAACATTTTAACAGCTATCTGAACATCCCTTCACCTACTCATGTTTCTGTACACAATTGACCAGCACAATGGTCAGAACTCTCCATGTTGAGGCCAATGAGGAACTTAGCAGAAACAAGTAGGGTGAGATGACCTGTGACTAACTTGAACTAATGTGAAGTCTGCTTTGGTCCCTGGTCAGTTAGAGCATCCAAGAGGCAATGTTTGTCCCTCTGGGCTTCAGCCAGGTAGGATGGAGATTTTCCTGGAAGCAGTGCTGTTTTGTTAGGTCAGAGGCAGCCTCATTGTTGCTTGGTGAAACCAAGGTCTTAGACATGGAGACCAGTGTCAATCTTGAGGGAAGAGGCACCCTTGGAAGACAGGTAAGAAGTTGATCTTCAGTGATGGTGAGAAAGCAAGAAATGCAAGTTGGACTGTGAAGGCAGATGCTTAGAAGTTTACCTAGGGCCCCAAGTTTATGTTAGCGAATAAATCCCTGGGATGAGAAGCAGGGGTATGGGTGCTTCCAAGTTTGGATTCATGCTTTGTTTATAGAGACACAAGACTGAAGCCTTAATCACCTAATGCTCAGCTGTGCAACAGAATGCTGCATAATTTTCTCAGCTGACCTCCTTTCCATGGGCCCCACCTGCTGGACTGTGGGGGCGGCTTTCACTGTAATAGTTTCCTTGGGATGACTCAGATCCCATCAGGTAAATATTTGGCTAAGAGAACCTTGCTAGTTTGTCTTTGGAATGCAAGAGAGGATCCTGTAGAAAGAGGTCCCTTTCTCAAATGATGCTGAACATAATGTTTAACGAGGACTTCCACAAATGTAGGCTTTTCATCACTTTTATGTTGCCTTTTTCCTTCCCACATACATCTTTCCTTACTCACTAGGCTCTGGGATTTCCAATTTCCTTACATGATCATGTTTTAGGGTGCAAATTCTCTATACATAATAGATACTACTACACAAGGCAGCCTACACAGATGCATGCTTTTAGGGTAGATTTTGAGATCATAAGGCTCAAAAGTAAGAGGTGTATGTGTGTGTGTGTGTGTGTGTGTGTGTGTGTGTGTGTGTGTGTGTGTCCATGAAGGTCAGGGAAGAACCTTTGATATTGTTCCTCAGATTCTGTCCTCAGGCAGGGTCTCTCTTTGACCTGGTGCTCACCAAGTGAACTAGGTTTTCTGGCCAGCAAGTACCAGGTATCCTCCTGAGTCCATAACCCCAATGCTAAGATTAAAATCCCTGGCTTCCTTTACATGAGGTCTGGGCCATCTGAGCAATCTCCTCAGCACAGGATGATAATTTTTTTCCTGCCAACTGAAAATATCATTCTTGATTATTTAGTTCCATGGATATAAATAAAACCATCTTTTCTCTAAACCACATTCCTTCTATGTAAACTATACTCCATGTCTTAAGGATTGTATTCTAAGTATTTAAAATTTGTACTCACATATAATGATCCAGCTATTCATGACTTCATTGAATTTACTATAGCTGTTTAATAGCTACATTTGCTAAATTAATTGCAGTTTGGGATATAGATTTCTTTTAATTTTTAGGTGTAAATATTTTGAATTTTATAAATAATTGTATATACATATATATTTCCTTTGTTAATAATTTGGGAAAATATTTTTTACAATAAGAGAATTCCCTCCCATGTTTGACTCTTTTCATTTTCTTAAATTGACAGTCCTCTAAAATTTTGTTTTAAATAACTCAGTTTTGTCTGGGAAATGTATTATCTTAGTTACCATTTTAACCTCTGTGCTATAGTTGTTACCCTGCTGATGGGTGACATTTGACTACCATATCATGATATATATATATCAGGTAAAATACATATCACATTATATATATACATATATTTGCATTTCCCTGATGGCTAAGGATGTTGAACACTTTCTTATGTGTCTTTCAGCCACTTTAGATTCCTCTATTGAGAATTGTCTATTTAGTTCTGTACTATGAACACCTGATTTTTGACAAACAATCCAAATTTATATGATGGAACAAAAAGAACGTCTTCAACAAATGGTGCTGGCATAACTGGTTGCAGACATGTGGAAGACTGCAGTTAGACCCAAGCCTATCGCCTTCACAAAACTTAAGTCAAAATGGATCAAAGATCTCAACATAAATCCAGCTACACTGAACCTATTAGATGACAAAGTGGGAAATACCCTTGAATTAATTGGTACATGAGACTGCTTCCTGAAGAATACACAGTAGCACAGACACTGAAGTCAACAATTAGTAAATGGGACCTCCTGAAACTGAGAAGCTTTTGTAAAGCAAAGGAGACAGTCAGCAAGACCAATTGGCAGCTGACAGACTGGGAAAAGATATTCACCAACCCCACATCTAACAGAGGACTGATCTCCAAAATATACAAAGAACTCAAGAAGCTAGTCCCCCAAACACCAAACAACCCAATTAAAACTGAACATTCTTTTGAATCTATTAAATAGTAAGTATACCTCCTTGTTATTCTTCACAACTTAAGGATGGGTTTTTTTTTCTATTCCTTCTCATTAAAAAATTTTTTCTTTTTAAATCTCTGTGTGTGCCTGGATGAGTTTATATACCACATTTGTGTGCAAGGGTGGATAGAGGCCAGGAATAGACACTTATGAACCACCTAATATGAAGGCTAGGAATCTAACAGGGTCTTCTCTAAGAGCAATGGTCCATCTCCACAGATCTGTCTCTTGCACTGTTCTAGAGGAGGATAGGCATAGGCCAGATCACCCCTAATCTTTGAAAGCCTTGACTCCAAAATTCTCTATACCCTTCTTAACCCAAGTCTATGCAATATATAATACTAAAAATAATATGAAAGACTCTAACAGAAACCAGACATCTGCTATTCTTGAAGGCTTTTATCCTAAATGCTCAAAGCCACAGGTTCTTTAGTTTGCAGAAAACAAGGGTCATAGAGATAATTGGCAGTCAGTTCCGATCAACTTTTGCAGGGTATAGGCCTTGGTGGAAAAGAAAGTCCTAAGTAACCATCTTAGTCTTAAGACCTCTAAACTAGGGTATGTATTTGCAAGAAGTACCATATGCACATTCATGCAAGGACATCTGTTCAATGATGTTCATAGCAGCACTATTTGTAATAGCCAGAGCCTGGAAGCAACCTAGATGCCCCTCAACTGAAGAATGGATACAGAAAATGAGGTACATTTACACAGTGGAGTACTACTCAGCAGAAAAATACAATGGAATCTTGAAATTTGCAGGCAAATGGATGGAACTAGAAGAAACCATTCTGAGCAAGATAACCCAATCACAAAAAGACAAACATGGTATGTACTCACTCATATATGGATTTTAGACATAGAGTAAAGGATTGCCAGCCTACAATCCACACTGCCAGAGAAGCTAGTAAACAAGGAGGATCCTAAGAGAGACATACATGGTCCCCTGGAGAAGGGGAAAGGGACAAGATCTTCTGAGAAATTTAGGAGCACTGGAAGAGGGGGGAGGGTGCTAGGAGAATGAGAAGGGGAGAAGAGGAGGGGTGAGAAGGACATGAGGGAGCAGAAAAGTTGAATCAGGGGCAGAATAGAAGAAAACAAGAAAGGAGATACCATAATAGAGGGAGACATTTTAGGTTTAAAGAGAAATCAGGCACTAGGGAAAGGTCTGGAGATCTACAAAGATGATACCAACTAACAATCTAAGCAATAGAGGAGATGCTGCCTTAAATGCTCTTTCCTGATAATGAGATTGATGACAGACTTATATGCCATCCTATAACCTTCATCCAGCAGCTGGTGGAAGTAGAAGCAGACACCCATACTAATCACTGAACTGAACTGGAATCCAGTTGCAGAGAAGGATGAGTGAGGAGCAAAGGGGTCCAGACCAGGCTGGTGAAACCCACAGAAACAGCTGACCTGGGGAGCTCTTGGTCCCCAGACTGATAGCTGGAATACCAGCATGGGACTGATCCAGACCACAGGAACATGGGTTTCAGTGAGGAAACCTTGGAAATCTATGGGACCTCCTGTAGTAGTTCAGTACTTATCCCTAGCATAGGTGTGGACTTTGGAGGCCCAATCCACATACAGGGATACTCCCTGAGCCAAGGCACATGGGGGTGGGCCTAGGCCCTATCCCAAGGGATGTGATAGTCCCTGATGATCCTCCATGGAGGCATCATCCTCCCCGGGGAGCAGAAAGGATATGTGATAGGTAGGGTCTTAGTTGGGGAGAAGTGTTAGGGGAGGAGGGGAGGGATTGGGAACTGGGATTGTCATGTAAAACAATCTTGTTTCTAATTCAAATTAAAAAAAAAAAAGAAGTAACATGTAACATAAATGAAGTGTTAGTGTGTTTGAAATCCTCTTGTGAGATTATTTGCTCTTTTTGTTTTCCTGGGTTCTTTAGATACTAAACTTGACTTTGGAAATGATTTTGAAGGAAGACTTCAAATCCATCTAGGGCATAGAGAGGAACTAGCTTGAGGAGAACAACTCAGTAGGAGAGGACATTGAAGAAAGGGCATGAGTCTGGGGGGAGGCTGGGAGCACCCTTCATCGGAAGCACAGAAGGCTAGAGGGAGAATTAGGTATATGGGGAAGGGGCAGAGAGACCCTGAAGTGTAGTTTGCTTCCTGGGTTTGGTGGGGGGGGGGGCTTCGGCCAGATCCAGCCTACTTGCCCTGTCTGACCTGAGGCACAGAATAGTCAGGATGACATTCCAGTGACTACTGGGGTCTGTCTCAAGTTTATTGCTCATATTCTTATTTACCCCCAACTGAAAAGGAGGAAAAGGCTTCTGCAACATGACACAAGGAACAGACTTACTTCCTTAATTCTCCAAACATTTAGCAACCACACCTTAGACCAAATCTCCTTCAGCAGCCACACCTTAGACCTTTAGGTCTTATTACTTTAGCCTTATACAGTAAGGATAGTTTTGAACTCTCTGAACTTAAGTCAAGATGAAGCAGAGCTATTTCTATGGACTCCGACACTGAAGCATTTCTCCAGAGGAAGATGTTATTAGATTTGCAAAAACAGCAGCCTTGAAAATAATTCTAGCCAGGCAGTGGTAGTATATTCCTTTAATCTCAGCACTCAGGAGGCAGAGGTGGATTTCTGTGCGTTTGAGGCCAGCCTGGTCTACAGAGTGAGTTCCAGGACAGCCAGGACTGCTTCACAGACAAACTCTGTCTTGAAAAACCAAAAAGAATCCTTAAGATAACAAGATTATACAAGATTAATATCTGCTGATAAAGAGTCCTTATTCTGAACTAAGTATTATTCTAAGCACTTTCCATTCATTCATATATTTAATCCCACAGTTACCCAAGGGATAAGTACTACATTGCTTCTTTACTACTCATAGTAAGCAGGACAGACTGTACATTCAGTTTTGATGCTGTGCCTCCCCAAAGGTAGGAGGAAGAGACTGGGGTATATATAACCAACAGAGGCAGCAGCATGGGAAAGAAACTAATATTGCAGCAGAGATAATGCAAATAGGTACAGCTTAGAGGTGTTTACGGTGAGACATAGTTTTAGGGTTTGATGAGGTCTTGGGTATCAGGTAGCGATTCACCCTTGAACCAGAAAAAGGATAGACGAATACTGGGTTTGTGGCAGGAGAGGCACTTTAAGCAGGAAATGGGACCCATAATGTCACAATAGTACAAATAGAGCAGATGACAGAGAGATGTACTCTGGGTTGGAAAAGGAAGACAATCATTATGTGTAAGGAAGACACAGATAAGCCAGATGAAATGAAAGAAAATGTATCTAGGGGTGCAAAATGAAATGCACAGTTAAAGTGCTGAGTCCCAGGTCACAGTGGAGTTTGGGCAAGGTGCACAAAGTGGAGCAGGGAGAGGGGAGATGAAACTAGAAGGAAATCGGGGAGGGACTACAGAGGGCATTGGCTTTCCAGTTCATTTCTTTTCTGCACACTTTTCTGCATTTCCAGAAACATCTCAGAAGTTGCAGACCTAGTCAGCATCCATAGATGGTTAGACGTTCAGAAGGTATGTTAAATGGCTTTCCTAATTGCTGAGACTACAGCAAAACACAACAAGAACAAATAAAAACAAAACAAAAAACAAAGCCCAACTTGACTTTAGGCAGGAAGACTTTATTTGCGTTTTGGTTTCCAACCATCCCAGCAGGGTAGGCGTGAAAGAGTTCTTGACAGAGGAAACATGTAGTGTTACCATCTCACATCTTGGTGGGGCAGAAAACAGAACAAAGAAAAACTCCATTTCTTAAGGAGTAAGTAACATATACCCAGCACCATTTTCCAAAGTTTCCACAACCATCCAAAACAGAGCTACCAGCTTGGGGCCAAGGTTTCAAACTATAACAGAGATCACAGCCAACGTGACACATGAGCTTCTGGACAGCTTTAGAGAATCATGCAGTCATTGAGAGCCAAGCAGTCAAAAGCCAGCCAGGCCTGCTTTACATGCTAACCCTGAACAGTGATGGTGGCAGTTATCACTATGACAGCATTTACCTACAATGTGCTTCCTGGCCTGGAAGATCTGCCTTTGAGAGACAGACAGACAATAGGAAACACTATTTCTGAGGACCTTCACTGTTGTAGTTTAGTGCTGGTGAGAATGAAGCACAATGTACAGCAAATTCAAATGGAAGTTTATTGATAGGGGGTGAAAAGATGGGGTTCTTAGAGAAAGGGAAGTGGTGGAGAAAGAACAAAGAATGGGCAGAGCTTGCTTTTAAAGGGACTGACTAACCGTTTACCTGAATACTGACAATCAATGCACCTGGGGTTGGCTTGGTGATACTGGAAATGCCAACACTGCCAACTCCAGGTCCCTAGGTTTCTCACACAGGGGCCTGCTACTGAACGCAAATGTAGTTCTTGAGAGGCATAGTATACTCTGCAGGCTGCTTGTAGGTTAAAGGGCACGCACTCCCCTTTTCTACCTTCTACTGTATGCCCTCCCCATTATGCTTTTTCACCTCATGGCAGGGTGCTGCTTTGCCAACATCCTAGCACTTAGAATCATAGGCACTACTGTTGTTTAATTCTCTGGTTCCTTCCCTCAACTCTGCCTTTCATGGTCTGTGCTCAGCCTCTTCTCTCTGTTTTAGCTTTGCTAGCACATAGTAGGCAACACTAAGGTTTCCTGTTGAACCCTATTGAACAATATGTACAAAAGACAGGGGCTTATTGCTAATGCTACACACACACACACACACACACACACACACACACACACACACACACACACACACACACAAGTTTTTCCAGTGTGCCTATTAAGCACTCATCCCATCAGAACACCTCATTTCAGGCTTTGGAGATCGATCAATCCTTGCAGAGTGTTGTGCTTGGTTCCCTTTACAGTGGATCATGACTGGGCCCTTTCCCCATATTTCATGAACTATTGTTTCTTAATTATCTGTGAAATGTGCTTATCTGTGGATGACTACATGAGCTATGACTGTATGAGCCTGCATTTGCTGGAGGAAGTTTCATAAATAAGTACATCTTGTAAAGCCTGTGAAATTGTACGTGTGTGTCCATGCACAGGCATGTGTGTCCTTTGTTCATGGAAGTGTGGGAAAATGGTCAACAAGTTTTAATAGTAGTCCCTGTAGAGGAAAGAGAATTTCCAGTTGTGTTCTAAAAGTCACTTTTTAAAAACAGAGAAAAGGTAAGATGGAGTGAAGTCTCTTAAAGGAAGTAAGAAGTGAAACTGTTCTCTTTAAATAAGCTCTCTCTCTCTCTCTCTCTCTCTCTCTCTCTCTCTCTCTCTCTCTCTCTGTGTGTGTGTGTGTGTGTGTGTGTGTGTGTGTGTATGTGTGTCTGTACCTCTTTATCTCTTTGTCTCTGTCTCCTTCCCACCCTGTCTCCCTCCCTCCTCTCCCATCCCCCAACCCCTTCTTTCTTTCTTTCCACTTCAGGAACTGGGACTGAACCTGGGCCTTTACACATGCTAATCAAACATTCTACCACAAAACTGCCTCCCCAGACTGAGAAGTCTTTAATCTGACCCTAAAGAGAAAAGAGGAAATAAACTAGTATGGAACAAAGTAGATTTAAATATGTGGCTTTTGTTTTAAGGGACATTTAACTAGACTTATATGATATAGGAGAAAATACATACAACAAAGTCCAGAACTTGAAGAGGTATCTGAGAGAGGCTGTCCTGGGACTCGATCTGTAGACCAGACTGGCCTTGAACTCACAGAGACCTGCCTGCCTCTGCCTCCCGAGTGTTGGGATTAAAGGCTTGTGCCACCAACACCTGGCTAAAGTTTCTATGTATTTATTTGGGAGCTGTGTGGCGGGCCCCCAATGAGCAAAGGAGTTAAAAAACAAACAAACAAAACAAAAAAACAAAAAACTACACCTATGACCATACCAGGCAGGATCCCAGAACAAATCCCTACCAGGCAACAACACACAATCACCATATCCTTCTAAGAACCAGAGAAGACAACTGAAAATAAGGAACAAAACCCTCACCCAACAAAGAAATCAGTTAGCAGCACCTAAAAAGCAATCACCCCAAACTCAAATGCCTAGCTACCAGTATAAAAACACAAACAATTACAACCAGGACATTATTTCTCCAGTATGGCCTAACAACTCTACTGTAGTGTGCCCTGGGAAATGCAGCATAAATGAAACTTAAGACAAAGATATTGAAATATCCTTTATGAATATGATGTGTCCTTAAAGAGGGAATGAATAAATCTGTGAGAACACAAACAAGCAGTGTAAAGCAATGAATAAAACCATTCAAGACCTGAAATTTTGGAATATAATCAATAATACCAAACTGAGGGAAAAGGGAAATTTAGAAATGAAAAAATTAGAAACAGGGGCTGAAGAGATGGCTCAGAGGTTAAGAGCATGAGCTGCTTTTCCAGAGGTCCTGTGTTCAATTTCCAGCAACCACATGGAGGCTCACATCTATAATGAGATCTGGTGCCCTCTTCAGGCGTGAAGGCAGAATACTATATACGTAATAAATAAATAAATCTTAAAAAAGAAAATAAAACATTAAAACAGTAACTTCAAAGGCAATTCTCACCAACAGAATACATGAGGCAAAGAAAGACTCTTAGGCACTGAAGACATTATAGAAGAAATGGATACCTTGGTCAAAGAAAATATTAAACCTGAAAAACTTCAGGAAATATGAAAAGCCCAAAAACTATGAATAATAGGAATAGAGGAAGGATAAAGGCACAGAAAATATTTTCTACAAAATCACATAAGACAATTTCTCTAACCTCAAGAAGAAAATACCTATCAAGGTACAAAAAAACATACAGAACATCAAATAGACTGGACAAGAAAACTAAGTCTCCTTGGCATATAATAATCAAAACACTAAACATAAAGAACAAAGAAATAATATCACAAGCTGCAAGGGGGAAAGACCAAGTAACATATAAAGACAAAATGATTAGAGTAACTCTTGACTTCTCAATGGAAATGTTAAAGTCAGAAGGGCCTGCACAGATATTCTACAGACTCAGACCACAGATGCCAGTCCAGAGGAATATACACAGCAAAACCTCAGTCACCACAGAAGGAGAAAATAAGGCATTACATGACAAAACCAAATTTAATCAGTATTATCTGCAAATCCTGCAATACAGAAGGCACTAGAAGGAAAACTCCAATCTCAAGAGGTTAACCACACCCAGGAATACATGAATACACAGGGAATAAATAATCACAGACCAGCAAATCAAGAGTGGGAAGACACACACACACACACACACACCACTAATAACAACAACAATAACTTCACAACAACGAAATAACAGGAATCAATAAATACTTTATGATAAGTCTCCACATCAATGATCTCAATTTCCCAATAAAAAGACACAGACTAACAGAATAGATGTGAAAACAGGATTCATCTTTCTGCTGCATTGAAGAATTGCACCTGAACATCAAGGATAGACATCAATCACCTCAGGGTAAAAGGATGAAAAAAAGATACTATAAGCTGGTGGAACTAAGAAAACAGTGAGTGTAGCTATTCTAATAGCTGATAAAATAGATTTCAAAACAAAACTAATCAGAAGACATAGTGAAGGACACTGCATATTCATCAAAGAAAAATTGACCAAGAGGCTATTGCAATTTTTATCATTTATGCCCCACACAAAGGGCAACCAAGATCATAAAAGAAACACTACTATAGCTTAAATCATGTAACCCCCCCGCCCCCCCACACACTGGTGATGGGAGACTTCAATACTCCATTTTTATTAATAGACATGCCATCCAGACAAAAACTAAACAGAGAAACGTTGGAGCTAACTGACGTCATAAACTGAAAGGACCTAGCAGTTTTTTTGTTTTTTTTTTTTGTTTGTTTTTTGAGACAGGGTTTCTCTGTGGCTTTGCAGGCTGTCTTGGAACTAGCTCTTGTAGACCAGGCTGGTCTCAAACTCATAGAGATCTGCCTGCCTCTGCCTCCCGAGTGCTGGGATTAAAGGTGTGCACCACCAACACCTGTGACCTAGCAGATTTTAAAAAATATATTCATTTTTATTTTGTGTGCAATGGTATTTCGCCTGCATGTATATCTGTTGAGGGTATCAGGTATTCGAGTTACAGACAGCTGTTACGGGGTGCCTGGAATTGAACCCCAGTCCTCTGGAGAAGCAGAGTGCTCTTAAGTGCTCTTAGCCACCACTGAACCATCTCTCCAACCACTGAGCCATCTCTCCAGCCTCTTAAGACTGAGCCCAGGGTCTCATGAATGCTAGGCAAATAATCTACCACTGGCCTATATCCTCAGCCCATCAGTCATATTCCTTCTTGTTACTATTTTATGTTTTTTGAGACAAGGCTCTGGCTGTCCTGGAACTTGTTTTATAGACCAGGCTGGCTTCAAACTCACAGAGAGCTGCTTGCCTCTGCCTCTCAAATGCTGGGATTAAAACCTAATACAGTAAAAGCCTTCTAAAATATACTCATATACATGAAATCATCAAATAATGAGGGAGACAGAGCCTCCACTGGACACCTCTTGTCACCATATGAATCTTCTAGTACTAGGAATGGGTTACATCTAACCAAGTTGTTACCCAAAGGGGTCCCATGGGAACCTCCATGTAATCCAAGCTGTTGCCAAGGCTACCAATTGCTCTACACAAATGGAGGGCAAGGCCTATTGTTGAAGACAACACCTAAACAACTTATTGATTATGGAGAAGTTGAGCTGGGCCCTTCCTAGAGCCTTTACTCCTACAGACTAATGTTAATGGTACTGGAAGGTACTCTGCATGGTACTAAAGGAGAAAGGTAAACACCAACCTAGCTACAAACCCTTTGATCTATGATGGTGGCCTGCCTGCAACATATGCTAGTGCATTAGTGGCACAAACATTGTGGTAGTAACCAACCAATATCTGATTTGACTTAAGACCCACTCTGAAGAAGATGGAGAAGGCTTGTAGATTCAAAATACCTTTATCAGATAAATACCAGCCAAGCGCAAGCCAAAGTGTGCCCAGAGGCAGCAAGACAGAGAGGCCAGAGATAAGGGGCCCCCATGTGTCTGCAGCACCTTAAGAACCTAACATGTGTCATCCTGACTTTCCCTTGACCACGCCGTGACAGGCACCCCTGTAGCCAGCCCTTAGGAGGCATGGTTATGGTGTCTCCCTACACCACTCTAAGAGGTGGAACCCGTATCCAAAGCTGTTTGAGTGACCAAGAGCCTGAAACTAGATAGTTCAGGCATCTAAAATAAAACGAAATATGTAGGGAGCCGTTCCTGCATTCTCCATTACAATGATGGTGCCTGCAGACACCGAATGTAAATTATTTCGCAGGCGCTGGGTAATTTCCATTCCTTTGATCTCTGCCTATCCCGTGGCTCATTTGGCCTGAGGAGCTAAAGCCATTCATAGGGTAACACATCCCAGGCGGGCTGCCAGCCTTTATTAAGGAACGGGATTCTACACAAGATTAATTCAGTCCTAAAGAGAAACAGCTCACACAAAGATGATCTCAGCACCTAGGATCACACACCTTTAATCCCAGCATTAGGGAGGTATGTAAGACAGGAGCAAGGTCTCGGGATGCAGCATTCCTTCTCCAGCTACACTGAGGATAGGAGGGATTTGTTCTCCAGCACACTGTGGAGAGGCAGCAGGATCAGCCCATTCAGCCTGAGGTAGTGGTAAGAGCTGTGATCACTGCTTTGTTTTTCTGATGTTCAGCTTTTGAGCCGCAATATCAGTCACTGGGTCTTTTATTTATCATGCTACACCACAGTCAGAAAATATGCAGAGTGAGAGAACCCCAAACGGGATATCTCCATCAAATTCCTTCCCTCAAGGCTCAGGGAACCCCATGGAAGAGGAGGCAGAACGAGTGTAAGAGTCAGTAGGGATGGAGGGCACCAAGAGAAAAAGCCCTCTAAACCAACATGATCAATACGCATGTGAACTCACAGAGACTGAGGCAGAATGCACAGGGCCTGCACAGGTCTTCACCGGGTGGGATCAGAGAGCTGAAAGAAGTAGACACATGTCCCTATGCCTAACCCAGAAACTAGCTCCACTTGATAACCACTTAAAAATGAAAATTTTGTTTTCTCCAAGGGAGTCTCACCAGGGAAACAAATTATTCTATTTTCCTTTTTCCAGACAGGGATTCTCTGTATTGCTTTGGAGGTGGTCTCGCTCTGTAGACTAGGCTGGCCTCAAATTCACAGAAATCTGCCTGCTCTGCCTCCCGAGTGATGGGATTAAAGGCATGAGCTACCAACGCCAGGCAATAAACTACTCTTAATGGGCATGCTGCATGCTGCATGCCCATCAGTAAATAACAACCTCAGTGGCATCTTTGGAGGTTTTGTCTCATAATGTGCTGTCAGGGACTTTTTTTTTTCTTTAATTCCTTTTATTTTATTTATTTATTATTCTTATTTATCCCCTCTCGTTTTTAACCCAATGCATCCTTTGCATATATGGCTTCCATCTTAGTGTTGATAGAATTCCCGAGTGTGCAAATCAGTGGTTTCTGTGTCTGTATCTGTTTTGATACCTTTGCTTGGGCTCTTTTCCTTCTGTGTGTTTGTTTTGTCCTATTCCAATGTGTTAGTTCTTGTTTTATCTCATTATTTTATATTAGAATTCTGTTTTCTAGTGAGAGACAGAAATGTGGTGGATCTGAATGTGAGGTGGGGAGGAATATAGGGGGTGAGGGGGAACCCTAATCAGAATATATTACATGAAAAATATTTTCAATAAAGAAAAAGTTAATTTAAAAATTACAATTAGGAAAGAGACAGAGCTACATCTCCAATATCCAGTAAGCCAGGAAGAAAGGTCAAAGGTTGAAAGAGGAAGCACTGCTGTGCACAAATGTACCACCCACTGACTGCAATTAGTATTTGCATGTAAAGGTTTATGGTTCCCATTCTTGCAGAGCCTACATTCTCATTTTCCTACCAGCTTTATTGTCATTAGGAAATATCAGGGAAAGTGACTTGCCAGTGATTTCAAGTTGCACTTTTACCCCTTTCAGTAAATCCTCAAGGTTTTACATTTTTTATGCACTTCTGTCATTTTCCTCTATTTGCTATGGTTTGAAATGTTCTAGAAATCTCATGGATTATAAATAACTGACTGCACTTATTCTCCTAAGATGTATTTTGATTTCAAAAGATTGGTCTCTATTAGTCAATTCAAAATCTAATGGGATAGCAGTGCTGTGTTATGCTTTGTTTAAAAAGTCTATTATTCAAGATAATCGGACAAATAGCATTCCCTTTGATCTGATGGTCACTAGAAAACCACCTGAAACATTACCCAAGTATTGAAATTACTGACTATAACACTTCCCTGTTGTTTAGAGGGATAATGCTGCTAAAGCAAAACACTATGTTTAGGTTAACATCTGCCAACACTATGTGTTAATTTAAGAATAACAATTTTTCCTGTTTCTCCTTGACCTGATCTGAAATACTAAAAACCAAGGAATGGTTGATGCCTTTCCTGAAGAAGAAACCAGTTTTTAGATTGCAGTGGATGAGTATGCTTTGTTTTAAATTGGATCTGGGTTTCTCATCTCTCCTCGACGTACATCCTGCTCACATGGGTTTCTCAGCACTTTATGGCCCAGGACTTAGGAAAATAGTGTCTACCAGGAACAGTGGTAAATAAATACATCATATCTCTATAGACCTACTGCTGTTGGTTGCATTTGCTCTTTTACTCTTTTGGCTCTTTGAAGGGCCCACCACCCAGCTCCCACATAAATCACACACGGAGGCTTCTTCTTAGTTATGAATGCCTGGCTTTAGCTTGCCTTGTTTCTTGCCAACTTGTCTTAACTGAAATTATCCCCTCTACCATTTGCCTCTGGGCTTTCCCCTTTCTATTCCTGTATAAATTTCTTTGTTTCTTATTTGGTGACTTGCTGTGTAGCTGGGTGGCTGGCCCCCTGGAGTCTTCCTCCTCCTCTGGCTACTTCTCCCTTTTCTCCAGATTTTTCCTTCAATTTGTATTCCCTGACTGCCAGCCCTGCCTATCCTTTCTCCTGCCTTGCTATTGGTCCTTCAGGTCTTTATTAGACCATCAGGTGTTTAAGACAGGCAAAGTACACAGTAACACAGCTTCACAGAGTGAAACAAATGCAGCATAAATAAAAGTAACACACCCCTTAAAATAATCTACAACAGGCTACTTTATAGACTGAAAACTAACTATCTGACATTACTTAGTAGCATAGAAAATGTTTCCAATGTACTTTCATGGTATTTCTTTAAATTATACTTTTAGTATCAAGTTTATGGTAAAACCAGTTTTTGTGTCCCTAGGAAAACACTACTGGAATGACATGCTTCGAAAGTAGGGCTGGGTTTCTTATGCCTCTTCTATCTCAGACAGGATGATAACATGTGTGGCTCAGAGCCCAGGCTTCTAGCCAAGGTGCACTGACCTCTGCTTACCTGCATGTCTTCACTGGCTTCTGTGATTTTAGATATTGTTACGTAGCATTAACTGTAGGGAAAGGTACTCCATCCTGCAATGTGCAAGGAAAGAGCCATCCATGTGAAAGATGCTGTCCTGGTGTGACTGTGCGTAGAAGATAGGACTAAGATGGGGCAGACACATCCTCACAGCAAAGGGGCATCATGTTACCTGGTCCTAGACTCCTTATCATCCCCTATCTACTTTTTAGACAATGAGATCTGACACTAATTGAAATCTGTAGTTAACATTCTGGGTCAACTCCGTATTTTATGTGTTATCCCTAAGATTTTCCCTTTAGTTTTTTATTTTTAACTAATTAAATTTGTTCTTTTGACCATTTTATACTGTCAAAATGCATACTGACCACTCTTACCCCCCACCCTCTCTTATATTCTTATTATCAACACCCCACCCCCCCACACTTCCCTAAAATTCTCTTTTTGACATGCATACCTATTCATTTTGTTTTGTGACATGCTGAGGTTAGTTGTTGACAAAGAATGGATCAATAACATAGCCATCGTTTAAAGAGCCATCAATTTGTTTTCATTTCCCATGCTCTTCTCTCTTTCTATGTCTCTCTTTCCTTCCCTCCGTTTGTGGCTTTCTCTACTAACTCAATGGAAGGAGCTGGAACTGAAGCTCAGTGGTGCAGCCTAGTACAGGGGACCCTGGGTTCAGTTCCTAGTTAGGCCAAAACAAACAAACAAAAAATGACACCAAATGTGTGACAGCAGTTTTAGAGGATGTTTTTCAAAGGGTTCTCTGAAACAATTCAGCTTAGAATGAGAGTATTGATTGATTGATTTTGAACCTCCGAAAGGGTGTGGTAGTCATACATGCTGTGCTCTGGTTTCTGGGAACCAGTCATTTATAGACATTTTCTGCCTACATCAGCCAGCCCAGATGAGTATAACGAATCCACTCCCCAATCGACTTCACACCCAGGCAGGAGTGTCTTAATGTAGGCTGAGGGGATTTTGAGGAGCAGTTTCTCTTGAGACCCAGATGTTCAGACTGGTTCTCTGCAATGCTTAGGAGCTGACCACGAGCTGTTCAGAGGCAGCTGGCATTTGGATCCTCAACACACAAAGGGTACATAAACCCCGTATGTGGCTGAGGCTAACCTTTGAACTCCTGGTTCTTTGAATGTCTACACTGGCTCCTTTACCTGCCTCTTAGTATAAGTATCACTGTACTTGCCCTAGTTACAGTTTCTATTTTTGCTGTGAATGCCATGACTAAGGAACTTGGGAGGAAAGAGTTTTTTCGCCTTACACTTTCATATTGCTGTTTATCTTCAGAGGAAGTCAGAACAAGAACTCAAAGGCAGGAACCTGGAAGTAGTAGCTGATGCAGAGGCCATGAAGGGGTGTTGCTTACTGGCTTGCTCTTCATGGCTTGCTCAGTCTGCTTCCTTATAGAGCCCAAGACCACCAGCCCAGGGATGGCACTACCTTCCATGGGCTAGGCGCTCCCCAAATAATCACTATTTACGAAAAAGCCCTATAGCCAGATCTTATGGAGGCATTTTCTCAACTGAAGTTCCCTTCTCTCTGATGACTCTAGCATATGTTGACATAAAACTAGCCAGCACAGCACTCAGCTGTTGAAGTCCATTTGATGAATGACTTATGTCTTTGCTCACCATCTCCATCCAAGGCCAGAGCTCTCATATCTATGTTTTGATCTTGAACTCTACTTAGGCAGAGTAGGAGCCTTCATAGCCACACCCCGGCCAGGAAGGACAAACCATCCTGTCTTTATCTGTCCCTCTCAACAAAGAAGGATCAAACAGGAAGTGGCTTTCTAGACTGGTTAGCAAATGGTACCCAGAAATTCTGTGGATACCATCATGGCAGAATATTATTTCACAGTAAGTTAGAATTGATTCCCTAGGGTATGGGCAAGAGGCTTCACATGTTAATAGGTTCTCGATCTCTGATCTATTTACCCAGAACTCTCAGTGATGGGGACTTCTGTCACCTAGCCATGATTCACTCTACTGATTTACCTTCTCAGTGACTTCAAAATACCTGAGTACGATCTTTACTGAGAGCTATGTCCATGGGCCAAGAATTCAAATATCAGGACCTATGTGTGTTTGAACATGTTATAAACCAGTGTGTACTCATCAAAGCCACGGAATGTGCAGTGTGGGGAGAGGGTTGTGTTGTGTGAAGTTGATCATGGCAAACAATATTTTAATAGACCTAAGAAAAACTCTTCTAGATCATCAAAATTTTCTTTTATTATGTTAGTATTTTATAGTGTATCTTTGTTTGACAAAGGGAGTTTTATCGTGCTAAAGTCAAGTCTAGCACTATTTAGCAAGCAATCTACAAACTGTCAACTATCATGTCAAGTTGTAGTGTCAACAAAAATAATGACAATAAAATTTCTAAAATTTAATTGTTAAGCCCAAGCAAATCAAGGCAGGAAGTATAAATGGACTTGTTAATTTGAAACTTGGAGTCATCCTCATAGGAAGGTACTTTCATTTACACCAGCTGTTCTTAGTTCTGAGAAATTAACATCCTAATAGGAAAAGGGTGAAGCTCTCTGTTCTTAGCCTGTTGGGGAGCAGCTCTCTGGGGGTGGCTGTTCTGTCTGAAAGTCGATTCTTCTATGCAGGTTTGCAGTGAGTGCTCTGCTATGCTGTCTCCTTTCCGGTTTCTCTCCTCCAAACTAAACCCTTGCATCCTAAAACCTTGCAGCTGTTCACCAAAGATTATCAGCAAGATAGGGGCTATAAAACTCCAGCCATAAGATGCAAACTGCCACACATTTTCTCCGACCCAGATGCCTCCAAATATTCTACATCTTTCTCAGCTCACTAAGAACCTTCATGAGAGCTCATCGTGTGCCTCGCTTCTTTGTGGCTTAAAAGTTTGCTTACAAATGCTGTGCTTATTTCAAAGGACATCATCTTGGTGAGGCCGATCTTTGAAGTAAGTGGAACCAGGCTGCCCTTTTGTTTTTACCAGGGAACAAAAGTACAGCCTTCCTTGTTTTAACATCATCTGTTCTAATGCAGTGTGGAAAAGCAAACAGAGAATACTTTTGTTAAAATCAGATTAGACTAATTCTATATGAAGTGCTTTAATGAAAAATGTTTAATGGTTGAAACACTATAACTCTGGAGTTAAAGTACAGGTGCAAGATTGATATTCTACACTCCCCAGAGAGCAAACTGGTGCGCACTGTGAAAAACCAATTAGAGTTTATAGTTGCCTGGGTTGGCTAACCGTCTTTTTCGTGGGAACTTTTCATTCTCATGAAATAATCATTTTGCATTCTGTTGGTTCTGAATATTGTGGGCATCCTGAGTTATGAAAAAGTGGATTTATTTTCCTAAGCGTTCTTGGCTGTTTTTCTGAGGTCATCGAAATGACTTTTAAATGGGGCTGCAGTCCAAGTCTGACTCTCACATCAGTTCATTAATTCACACAGCTGTCTCGGGCCAGCACAAGAATAATATATACTGCAGACAGAGGGCCAGCGAGGGGGTGGGCTAGGCCTTCATGCTATATTTCAATCGGGAGCTCCTGCTGACATCATAAACTATGAGAAGACAGCTTATGCTGTGTGGGGAGCAATGGTAGTGCCCCCCAACACACACAAGGAAATACGGCTGGTTAATTGATTCCTTTGGATTTCGGCATATACAGAGTGGGGCACCCAGTCATTTTCATTTCGAGCAAAGTCAGAACATTAAAGGCAGGCTTTACAAGAGTAGATTATTGGGGAAACCCAAGCAGCATTAAAGTGTAGGGACAGATTTAATTGTGTTGATGATATATGAGCAAGTCCCACAGAAGTGCCTGGGCCTCTTGGCCTTGCAGAGACTTCTGGGGTTTCTTTGATTGGTGACTGTGAACTCATCCCCTCCTGGAGGTGTTTATCCAAGTGGAATGTGACAAGGAAGAGGTGATTGCAGTGTGAGGAAGGCTGGGGAGAATGAAGGTCTACTTGCACATCCTGAGTGACAGCAAACACGGAATGCAGAGGACCAGATAAGCCCTCCATGCAACTTCCGGTAGCTTTTCCTTCTTGGTCTGGCATCGGAATTGCTGAAATAGACATGAAGCCTTATCCTGGCTATGCCCATGCTGGAGCTTTTGCTACCAAACTGAACTTGGAAGTTTCTTAGACAGAACTGAGGCATCCAAGAAGGTCCTGGTCCTCAGTGCTTCCTATGGGATATTGTCCAAAAATATATTTGCTAGTTTCACATCGTTTAAATTCCCAATTGGTTTTGGTTGTCACGGGGAGGCGAGCTAGAGTTCTCTGAGCGTACTTTTAGTTTTACAAATAAACCCAGCCAAGGTTCTACGCCTTTGGATGTCGGGCAAGTTTATGAAAGGTGACATTTAAGTGTGGTCTTCAGTAACTCTCTGTTACAAACCCACACCTGTGACCATGTGGCTTGCAGAGATCTGGTGACCCTTATCTCCTCTGTACAGGCAAGTGTCTTTTTGTACAAGCCACCTAAAGCTTTGCAGAAAACACTGACGAATCTAGACAGAGAATGAGGCACCCAATGCAACGTAAAGGTTGAAATTGACTGAGGAAATCGATCAGGTTTGAGTCTCCTCTAGGCTGCCTAGCCACACACATGCTCTTACAGTTCTCTCTCTCTCTCTCTCTCTCTCTCTCTCTCTCTCTCTCTCTCTCTCTCTCTGTCTGTCTCTGATTTCTTAGACAGATGTCAAGTCCCATGGAATTCCTAGGGATACACAGACTATAGTCACAAATCCACTGACAGTCTCTTAGCTGGTGGAGCTGGTGGGTGTAGCTCATCCCACCATCACCACCACCACAAGGTAGGTGGTATCAAGACAAAGAATTAGCCAGTGTGGTGGCTTAGAGTTTTAATTCCATTGGGAACAGAGACAGGTAGATCTCTTTAGCTCAAGGCTAGCTTGGTCTGCAGAGTGAGTTCCAAGACAGTCAGGGCTATAGAGAGAAACCCTGTCTCAAAAAACAGCGAAAACCAACAAAGGGTTCCAACAAACAAAGGGTTCCTCTCGAGCCCTCATCCATCGTGTAGAGCATTAGAAACCTCAAGAAGGCAGCTCTGCACTCTGTTAGCCCCTACTTGGAAATCTGGTTAGCCAGATTGCAATTTTTTTTAAAGTATGTTTTGTGTTATGTTTGTGCACAGAAATTATTTGGATTACCCACAAATTATTTTATATTCATGATAGAGACTTTTTAAATTTTGCTTGTTAGCAGAAGTGTGGATAAGTGACAGCTGTTGTGAGTGAGGAGACCATCATTAAGCAAAATTGGGCGATTTCAAGTAAGAAGTAGTAACTAATAAATTTAACCAAGGAGCAGGAAAACTTAGTAATGTTAAGAATTTCAAATGTTTATTTAGCAATAGATATTCACAGTGTCCATGAACATCAGGAAATGATCAGGATAGTCCTTTTTCATGAATAAAGCTTCTGGAGTGGGTGGCTAGCACTTGCTATTGTCCTGAATGTATCTCTACCTCCTTGGTGAAGCCATGGGGTGGGGCCCCATGATGAGGCTAGCTTTCCTATCAGAAGAACAGGAAATAGCATCCTTCCACATGATTTTTTCCCCATCTTTTCCTTCTATCTCCCTCCCTTCTCGCTCTCTTTCTCTGCCTCCCACTCTCTTATGCCTCATCTCTTCTTTATCTCATTTGTCTCTGTTTCCCTCCCTTCCTCTCTTCTTCCATTATCTGCTCCTCTCCTCTCCTCTCCTCTCCTCTCCTCTCCTCTCCTCTCCTCTCCTCCTCTCCTCTCTCCTCTCCTCTCCTCTCCTCTCCTCTCCTCTCCCCTAACTTGGTCTCTCCTCCAGCCTTGGAGCCTTGGAAGGACATTTATGAAGTCAGCCCTCTGGAAGTTGGGGAAGGACACTCACCAGGCACTTAGTCCACTGGCGTCATGATCTTGGACTCGTCCCCGTTTATAACTGTAAGAAACACTTGTAACGAGCCACCTGATCTGTGGTATTGTATTATAGCAACTTGGAAACTAAGACAGAAAGCTTATTTTATGGATTTGTTTCAGTGAATGACTCTTTCATAGTTATTGAATTTTCTTGTTATGAGGATTTGTTTCTTTTATGTATAGATTATGGGTAGTCAGGCTCATAATTGAGAAATTTTATCTGAATCTTCTAATTTAGATCTTTCCAAACCACTATTGTTGAAAATTCTTTATCTTATATACTTGAAATCACAAAGTTTCAGCTTTCAGATTTTTTAAAAAATTTTGTAATACTTGTATAAATGCAATAAGATATCTTGATAATGAATCCAAGTCTAAAAAAGTTCACTTGTGTTAGTGCACTCCTTATACATACAACCTAAGGTCATTTCATACAATATTCTTAGTGTGCCTGTATTCTGATGGTATTGACCAATCTCAGGAAGCCGACTGTAGAATTTTCCAGTTATGATTGTTACATTAGTATTTCTAGTTTCAAATTTGGCAACATTTTGGATACTTACAGTTAGAATTACTCAACTTTCTTTTTGAATGAAGTTTATTATTATTATTATTATTATTATTATTATTATTATTATTATTAAATTAGTAACAAGCTTTCTTCACATGTCAATCCCAGCTCCCTCTCCCTCCTGTCCTCCCCCACCCAACCCTCCCAAACCCCTAACCTATCCCCTGTCTGCTCCCTAGGGAGGGTGAGACCCTCCATGGGGCTCTCCAAAATCTGCCATATCATCCCAGGCAGGGCCTAGGCCCTCCCCTATGTGTCCAGACTGAGAGAGCATCCCTCCATGTGGAATGGGCTCCCAAAGTCCATTTGTGTGCCAGGGATAAATACTGGTCTACCACCCAGGCACCATAGATTGCTGAGGCTGACACCCACACTCAGGGGTCTGGATCAGTCCCATGCTGGCCTCTTATCCAGCTGATGCCTGGGGTCCCTGAGCTCCCCCTTGTTCAGGTCATCTGTTTTTGTGGGTTTCACCAGTCAGGTCTTGACCCCATTGCTCATCAGTCCTCCCTCTCTGCAACTGGGTTCCAGGAGTTCAGTTCAGTGTTTAGCTGTGGGTGTCTGCCTCTGCTTCCATCAACCACTGAATGAAGGCTCTAGGATGGCATATAAGGTAGTCATCAATCTCATTATTGAGGAAGGGTATTTAAGGTAGCCTTTCCACTATTGCTTAGATTGCCAGTTGGTGCTATCCTTGTAGATCCCTGGAAATTTCCCTAGTGCCAGATTTCTCTTTAAACCTACAATAGCTCCCTCCATTATGATAACTCCCATCTTGCTCTCCTCCATTCTTCCCCTGACTCAACCTTCTTGTTCCCCCATGTCCTCAACTTTCTTTTTGAATGAAGTTTATTATTATTATTACTATTATTATTATTATTATTATTATTATTATTATTATTATTATTAAATTAGTAACAAGCTTTCTTCACATGTCAATAAGATATCTCCTCCCCCCTCCTTCTCCCATCTTCCTCCCCCCTCCCCCCATGCTCCCAACTTGCTCAGGAGATCCTGTAACATTCTTCTTTTCTGAGTACCATGCATTTCCCTCCTAAGGTCCTCCCTGTTTCCCAGATACTCTGGAGGTGGGGTTGTAAGCTAGAAATCCCCTGCTCCATGTCTAAAATCCATATATGAGTGAGCATATACCATGTTTGTCTTTTTGTGACTGGGTTACTTTACTTAGGATGGTTAGTTACTTCTAGTGACATCCATTTGCTTGCAAATTTCAAGATTCCATTGTGTTTTTTTTTCACTGAGTAGTACTCCATTGCATAAATGTACCACATTTTCTCTATTCACTCTTCAGTTGAAGGGCATCTAGGTTGCTTCCAGGTTCTGGCTGTTATAAATAGTGCTGCTATGAACATAGTTGAACAGATGTCCTTATTGTATAAATGTGCATCTTTTGGGTATATGCCTAGTAGTGGAATTGCTGGATATTGTGGTAGACTGATTCAACTGATTTTTTACAACAGAATAGCAAACAGTAGAAGAAAACTTGTAACATAGAGAACAATGACAAAGTCACAATGATTCCTATGAAATGGGGATGTTCTGGGACATACAAATCTTTTATATGTTCTTCCAATCAAACCATTCAATGTTTCTCCAAGTTAATTAAAGGTAAAGATATTAAAATGTATACTTTTCTGAAAACGTGGTATTGCAACAATAATGTCTTTGTCTTTTGGAATGTTCCTGTTTATTATCAAATGGGAAACAGATTGAGCATGGATCATGTGTGCATTGAAAAAGCTCATATTATGAATAGCTATTGTTTCATCTATTGCAAGGATAGGAAGCCATTAAAAGTCTGATTTTAAACATTTTTAATAAAAGCATTTTTCTAAAGCTCATTAGGAACAATATTTCCTAATGGTTGGGCATTCCTTTTGAGAGAAGATTGGTGTTTTCTTTTCTTACCCTGGTCAGAAAGGCAAAGGTCAACAAAACAATGGGAAAGGGGGCCCTCATTTTGTACTGGTGGGATTTCAAACCAGTCCAGCCATTTTGGGAATTATTGTGGAGAATCCTCAAAAATCTAAAAATAAATCTACCATACAACACTCCTTGGAAATTGTGTAAAGGACCTGACATTTGACTCCACCAATTCTTCCTCAGCCATGTTCACCATTGTTCTGCTCACAAGAGCACTAGTCACTTCTATGAAGTGGAAACTGCTAAGTGTCCTTCACCTGACAAATGGATAATGAAAATGTGTTTCATATGCACTATGTAATACTGTTCTGCTATAAAGAAAAATGCAGTCAGTCATGAACTAGAAAAGACCATATTGCATGATGGAACTCAAACTCAGAAAGGAAAACATGGTAAGTTCTTCTTATCTAAGGATTCTAGTACTCAAATGCAAGTACATATCCTTGAGCAACTGCAGAGATCAGGAAAGTAAAAACAGTCCATTGCATAGGGGAAAGCTGGAGCAATAGAGACAGGAATGGTAGGGTACAAGAGATCTGAAGGAGGAAATGGGGAAATTAGTGGAGTGGAGGGATAAATACAGAAGAAGGATGGAAAAGTAACAGTAAGGATGTCTAAAAATGTTAAATCATAGTATTAGCTACCTAAAAATATCTGTAATACACATATGTTAGTATATACATATATAGTTTAAATGACATTTTTCATCTGGACTGACAATGCCTCCCAAAACCATAGACCATCTAACAAACCCCTGAAAACAAGGCATGAAATGTTCCCTTTTGAGTTGTTAGTCAGAGCTGTCCAAGAGTCTCTGAAACATAACAAGTTAGTACAATTGCCCTCAGGTGCTTCCCAGAGGTAGAAAGTAAATCCTTATTTCTGAGAAACTATGTGCTTCGGACATAGAACCTAGAGGATCTGGGCTAGTTCTGACACAAAAGTCTTCTCCCTAATAACTCAATTTCACACCAGAAGGTGCCATGCCTCCCATTCTAAAAGTGGGAGGTGACCAATGTCTCTGTCCAGTTAAGACATCTATTAACCACCACAACAACAAGCATGGCATGATAATCCTAACAGTACAGTAATGGCATGTATAACTTGGTGTTAACTAACAGCCAGTCAGAAGGACTTAAGACCAACACAAAGGGGAGATCATACCTGGTACTGGAAATAGCCATCTACCCAGGGATAATAAAGTCATGTATCTTAGAGGAGAATCTACAACCACCACTTTATTGAACCAGTATAATCCATAACTGTATTCTAAATATTTGTCCTTATAACAATACCTGTTGTCAATGTAACTTCTGTTTGGAACAGACAGAGACAATTACAAAAACAACTGATCAAAATGCAGTTGTTAGGCCCACTCCCAACTGATGCAAAGAATCTGATGTGTCAGTTTTGCTTTTTCCTTAGGGTGACTCTAGGATAGGTGTCAGCTATCAGAGTCCCAGCATTCTGTAAGTGATGCACAGTCTCAGTGATTAAAGTCATTACTTTTGCAAGGAAGGGTTGATATGTTATGAACTACCAAACATTTTCATAGATATTGATGAAGATTTTGTGCTCTTTCTATAAAGATGTAGCTGTTGATACATCTATAGATGGTAGATTTCTTTCTTTTGTTTTCCCCATGTTGAAATGCCTAACATGGTAACAGGTAGAGACTTCAGTTTCTGGGGAAAATATATTCATGCAACATGACAGTAGAGCTCTCTGCATAAATATGGGAAATGCAATTAGTACAATCAAAGAATGTATTTTTCTAAGATATTAAGACCATCTGAATGGCGGTCAGTGTTAATTGATGCATTGTAATGATTGCAACAAATAATAGAAGATATACATCACATATAGAATTATACTTGGCTGACTACATATATTACAACATTATTTTGCTTTTAAACTTTATTTTTAATTCTATTTTTTACATAAGAATTTTATCCAGACTTTGTTGTCGTTGCATGTGTATTTGTGCATCTGCCCTATTTGTTCTGAGGATCAAACTGAGGTCATCAGGATTGTGTGGCAAGTCACTCTATCCACTGAGCAACCTTTCCAGCCCTTAAATCTTTTGCTTTGTCGAGAACGCACCATAGTTTTGTATCTTGAGCTTGGGCCTCTCATATCACTGTGACCATCCTATATCACCAAGGTATGGCTGCCCTCAGATTGTCCACACATGCTTGGTCCCATATGATTGCAAATGACAAAAGAGAGTAATTGGCTTTCCTTACCTTCATGGACAAAACTCTGTTATCATGGAATAAATAGGCTGTGGGGAGGTGGATTTTGATACTGAGTGTGTAGTTTCTCTTCAATAACATTAAATGGCGCTTGTTCTTTTTAAAGTGTGGCCTAATCAATGCTGTGAAACTGAGTCACATTCTGTCCCTCTTAAAAGAGGCCAGTGTGCTGGGTGTTGGTGGCACACACCTTTAATCCCAACAGGGAGGTAGAGGCAGGTGGATCTCTATGAGTTCGAGGCCAGCCTGGTCTACAGAGTGAGTGCCAGGACAGGCTCCAAAGCAACACAGAGAAACCCTGTCTTGCAAAAACGGAAACAAACAAATAAACAAACAAAAAAGAGGTCAGTGCTTCCTCTTTGCTTTAACATATCCACCATGAATTCCACTGTGAGAGCAGATGCAACTGGGTTCCTTAGTTTATTTTGAATTTCACATGGGCAAACTTTTTGTAAGCATCTTAATCAAAAGCCTCAAGCATTATAGTAGCATAGCCCAGTTGCTAACTTGAGGGAGAAAGGATATTTTAGAAAAGAAACATAGGGAAAGAAATGGGACTTTCTGGGTGAAATTAGGGACAAATGAGTACTCAAGTGCTTTGGTGAAATGTATATGTGGGGTGTAGTAATCATCAGGCTTCGGCTTCCTCTGCTCTTCCACCCTCTGACTCCCCCACCTGCAAGGTCAGCTGCTCCAAGGAGCAATTCATAACATTACAGCTCATATTGTGGTTGCAGTTCCAGAATTGACATGAAACTAAATCAGTCTTGAGTGCTGTAGGATAACGCAGCTACCTTCCTAGTTTACCAAGCCCTCCACGACGCCCAATAAATCTCAGAAAGGTAGCATTCCACCCCTGCCTGCCAGTTTTCTCCCCTCACAAAAGGGCCTTGAAATGGAAACAATGAAGTCCTCTTTAAGGCAGATTTTATGCCAGGAAGAAAAAAGACGTGCATGGAAGCCACGTTCTTAAATTGCCTTTTCGAACCCTGGTGTAAGCACTTTGCAAGACAGCATTAAACGAACCCTCAACCTACTGCACATTCCCAGTTGCTGGGGCCACAGGGCATGAAAACATGCATGAAAAGTTTAGAAACTGTACCCACAAAGTTCCTTATTGTTTCTCAAGAGCAGAAGGTAAGGTTCAAATAAAATCTAGGCCACTAATAAACATATGTTCTCTACAAGTGTGCATTGCTTCAACTTTCAGGGACACCCAAGGCTTTCTCGAGAGGGTTCCCGCAATGTGGCTGAGAAAGAATCTGAGACAGATACCAACACTGAATGATGTCCAAAGATATCTCATGGCTTCCAGCACTTTAAAACTTAAATCTCAAATTGTAAATCATATCCATCCAAAATCTTAGGGCATATGGTCATCAAGTGTCATGTGTTGTGTTTGTATTTAATAGATATTATTACTTAATTTTCCAAAAAACTTCTCTGAGTAAACTTGCCTGATCATGATGAATACTTCATCCACTATCTAATAAACGTCAGTCCAGATTTTGCTACAAAAGAATGCTGTAGACATTAAACTTTAGTCAACAGGGGCCAAGAGTGTAAATTTGGGACAAAGCATGTGAACACCTGGGCTTAATTCCCACCGAAAAAACAAGACCAACAAACAAAACTTTTTAAGACAAGTGTTGGAATCAGTCAAGGCCAAATAACAAAGGTGACCCTTTTTTATTGGACTGAGCATCTTCCAATCACTTGGAAGGTCTTGTGGGCAAGACTGAGATACCTCAAAAGGAAAAATCTCTGTCTTTGTGCTGCCTGTGGATTTGAACTGTCACACCAGCTCTTCTCTGACACTGCAGCCTGCGGGCCCACTCTGTAAATTTCAGTTTTATCAGATCCCTCAACTTCAAGCACTGATTCCCGAGCATAATTTTGCTCTCTATGCTGTCCCCCATTGGTATCTCCTCCTATAGCTCCTCTTTTTCTGGAGAACCCTAGTACACCCCGGTTTTATAAGGAATAACACAAAGGTTCTCGGATGTGACGTACTGTGCATTGGCGTTCAGCTCACTGATGTAGGCAGAGCATGGGCTACCCTTGCCGTCTGCATCCCCATCCCTTTATCAAGCTGGAGCCCTCCCAGCCTGTGGCCAACAGACATGTGAGGGGAATTTGGAGAGCTGAGTTGTTTAACCCTCTCATCGATTTTTGTCCTAAAGCTTCTCACAGCTGCCCACGTGAGGGAAGCTGGTTTGCTCGGATGAATGTGGCCACCAGTGTGCTGTTTCTCTCAGTCTAAACAGAGCCTCACACACACTTCATCGATCATACCGCCGCACTGAAGTGTCCCCTTAATGCTGGCCTACAAATATTATGTGTCTCAGGCAGCCCTGTGCTATCAGCCACATTTCCTGATCTACTCTGATTAGATACATAAACAGCTTCAGTGAAACAGATTCTGAGCTTTGCTGTTAAAAAAAGAAGATAAGGCTTCCATAAAGATTCATCAATAGCAGAGGTGCTGTCTAAATTAGGCGGTGCTCTCAGATTCATGCTTTCTTTCTTTTTTTCTAGTTTGGAGGAAGGGTCAATGGGCAAACGTCTGTGATATATGAGCAATGTGTCCAGTCTACTACAAAAGGGCGATTTTGGGGAGAAGAAAAGGGTAAAATAATCGAGAAGCTCACAAAGTGCTCTTGCATTTGTGCCGCAGTACATTGCTTACAATTGCCTCATCATTTTGTATCTGGTAAACAGTGTCACTGATGCCTACAGAGTCTCCATGGCCAACGAAGAAGGTGCTGCTTCATTCCTTCCATGAAAGGGGCCCCGAGGTGATCAATGGTGACAGCCTAAGACTGTGTCTATGGTCTGGGGACAGGAAATGCTTTTTAAAACCGTTTCAGTTGGTTGTCTTATGTTACTAGTGCTTCTTGAATTATATACTTTTGCTCGGATCACATGATTTTGTTGAGTGTTGTTTGGTTTGTGTGTGGTAGTCAAATATTAAAAGCCAAAGTGGTGGCAAGCTGTATTGAAGAGTTCATTTAGAGAGATTAGTCCAGTTTTTCAGGCTTTCAAAAGACATATACACATGGATATTTCTTTAGATTGAATATCTTTCATTTTTGTTTTCACATGCTAGTGGTTTATTGTCTCAGACTTACAGAAATGAACACTTGGTCCCAATGGAGACCTACTAATGTGGCAGATATCAAGGACCATTGGCTGGTTAAGACTTAAAAACAGACACACCCTGAACCTAGAATCAGCAAGCCAGAGTGCCAACATCCCGGTCACTCAGGTCTGAAGGAGTCCCAAGCACCTTTTGGGGATCACCTTGAGCCTTTATTCCCCCAAGCACCCCCCAGTGACAGGTTCCCCTGTGCAAGACCCAGAACAGAACACACAGGGCCAGTATTTGCTAGCCCCTCTCCTGAAGAAAGCAAATTCTTCATTCAGGATGAAAAATCAAATCTTTGAAGCAACCTAGGCATTAAAAGCCCTTGAGAAGAAGCCTTTTGTTCAAACTGGCTTCCTTGACAAGATACTATCGTATAGAACCACAGGTGTGATGAAGTACAGGATGCTCTTACGTTTTGTAATCTGCAAAACCAGGAGTTCAGTGTTTTATGTGAAGTTCACATAACAAAGATTCCCACAGTTCCCAAGGAAAGGAATTTGATATTGCAAATTTACACTTGAGGTCTTGAGTATGAATGTAAGTTATTTTCTCCATTTAACTAAATTCCCAAGTACATGATGAGGTTGAGATAACCAGACCTACCAGCGGACTGTTTAAAGCAATGAGGTGTTCACCTGTAGTGTGCAGGGTGGAAGCAGCATGAAATGTCTTCCAGTGCATTTCATGACTGTAATTTCCTGTTTATTCAAGGTAAGAGTGTTGCTGCCACAGACTGAAATCGGACTTAAGCTGTTTGCATCCACAAGAGCTGATGCTCCAGGGACCCGCTCTGTTTTAAACAAGTGCTGTTTATTCTAACTTCCTCGGAGTTAATCTTGCCAGTTTCCTTCATTAAGTTTGTGCTCTCTTGCTCTATTTACATATTTCTTCCAACACAGATCCCATGATTAGAGCTGCTTGCATTGTCTCTCCTCACCACACTGCTGCACCCTCTCCAATCCTGACACATGGTTCATTTGCTCCCATTTCCTGCCATGCACTGTCTCCTGGTAGCTGAAATAAGCTCACAATCGACAAGGTCTGAATTTATAAAATAAATAAGACAACTCTATGTATCCTTAAGTCATCACATATGACTCATGCCCCTGAATTTAAGTTTAGTCAAACTGAAATGAAATGTCATTTGTCCTAGCATTTTAGCAATTTAACTAGAGGGGCTGAGCCTTGCAGTAACTTAATCCCCCCCCACCACCACCTCATATCGGCACAGCACCCCTTTCTCCTGCTGGAGCTAAAGAGTGGCTTGTGTTTGTATTATAAAGTCTTTCAGAATGTACCTATGAGTAATGAAGACTTTTGTCTTCAAAGCAACTACTCAAGAAATGCTCAGTTTCATTTCTGACTAATCTTGCTATTTTTGACATGATGTTGAGTAAATCTTTCTATATTCAGGTGTCAGAGTGGTCAGGTCTTCAGAAATGCAAAGTAAGGAGGTAGTTTAAGAAGAAAGAGAGGAGAATTTGCCCTGGCCTGGGAGATATGTTGATGTGGGCAGCTACCACACATTCTGAGAATTTCTTGCAATCTTCTGACTAGGTGTATGAGTAAACCAGTGCACAGTAGCAGGAGATAAATAGATCAGATTGGGTGGAAAGTCTAGAGAACAATTAGCTGATGACCCATCACAGTTTCTATTTTTGTGATCCTGTTTTAACCCTTGTAGGGCATTACATACTTGCATTGAGTCCTGAATGCTGTCCCTCTCTCTGCTCAGTTGCATCAACCTTGGAGCTACTGGCATCATTACTGAATATTCTCTATTGCAGAAGGCTGCCTCATATACTATTGGATATTTAGCATCAGACTTTCTAGATTCAATTAGCATTCCCTCATCCCTTTGTTGAATTCAGATGGCCTTCATTGTTCTCCACTGCTTTCAAATCTATTTCTGAAATCATAAATGGCAAAGTATGGAGCAAACATCATAACCACATGTGGGACCAAGGGCATATACTTCTTTGTGTCACACATGGATATTACAGAAGGGACTCAGACACTTCCATCTTGAAGTTGCCTCCCAAGAAGACTTCTGTCTAGTAATGAAACAACACACACACAAAACAAGCATGGACATAGAATATTGGATTTAAAAAATTGATCATCAATAGAGATGTTGCATACTAACTATGGAACTCTTCCTCCTTTTTCTTTTATGATAGGTCTCTAGGCCAGGCTGGCTGTATAACTCTCTAATTGAACTTCTGATCCTTCTGCCTCCACTGAGTAAGTAGTAGGATTACAGTGATGGTGGCCAAACCAAGAATCTCATGCATTTTAGACAAGTACTCTATCAATTAAGCTACATTCCTGGCCCTTGTAAGTTTGTTTCTTTTGATTCCTTTGTGCCATATGCCATCACAATGAAATGAATTACTGCCCACTCTTTTCTCTGGATGTTGTGAAGCCATAGTTATTATATTGCTGCTTTCAACTCTTTCAAAGGTCTCATTTATAGGTGGAATTATAAATTCCATGAAGATAGCCCAAGTTTGGAGAGTTCTATATAGAGGAACTCTATATGGGAGGAAGCTGGGTGTGGCACACAGAATTCTCCAAGAATTAATAAAATATTATATTTTTTAATTAAGAAAATTTTGGCCACCTGGAGCTATCTTCTTCAGACTTTGTATATGAAGGTGATTAACTGTCTTTGTTAACTAACATATCTTTGTTAGTTGGTTTTCTGTTGCATGAGGAAAGGGTTATTTTAGTTCTTAGCTTCAGAAACTCCAGCCCATGACCAGCTTGCCCTGTTGCTTCAGGGCTGTAGCAGGAAGAACATCTGAGGAATGCTTGGTGGTCAGGACACAAAGGGAAGGGACAGAAGGGAGTCTGGGGCCTGGTATCCCATTTAAGAGCCTATCTAGAATCACCCAATTTCTCCCCACTAGAATCACATTTTGTAGGTTCCATCATCTTCTGGTAGAACCGAAGGATAGAACAAAACTTCCATCACTTGGCCTTTCACTGACTTCAGAATTCAAACTCCAGCAATAGATGTCTACTAGAATAATGCTAGAAAGGATTTTAAGTTGGGTAAATGAAAAAATACAAATGTCATTATCATAGTTATATTTGAAGTTCTGGGAGACAGTGGGTCTGGTCTGGAATAGCCTTGAAGACACAGACTAAGACAATAGGCAAAACAATGCAAACCCAGCAAGAATGGATAGGGTAACATTTTTTTTTCCTGTGTCCAGAGTAAGGATGTTCCATTTGCACCTGTGATGCTATCAATGACACCCAACATTCATTTCCAAATTATTATCAGTCACTGCCATCTAGTGTTAACCAGATGAATGGGTTTTCTATATTATTTCAGTTTTGTCAATCCATTTTTCAGACCCGCACATCTGGATTAAAATGAATATATGAACCAGCTCCCTGGCATGTTGAATGCTGTGTTGTGATGTCTGTACCTTGAAAATACATGTTTTATGCCAAACCAGGCACAATTTGCAGCTCAGGTGCCCAGTTATTCTCTATTTGTCTTCCATGGGCTGTTGTTACTAGTGCCGGACTGGTTTATGACCTTTGTCTTCAGACACCACATTCTCATAGGACCAAATGCATGAGCTGCCACACAGAAAGTTTATAATTAAAATTAAAGAAATGATTAAGAAAGGTGTTTCTCTAATTTTTGTAAGGGAGATTAAACAGTGAGGAAAATATAATTGCTGTGGAAGTGTGAGAACCTGAGTTCAGCTCTCCAGAACCACATGAACAAGAAGGGACCCTGTCTCAAACAGGACTGATACCCAAGGTTGTTCTCTGATATCCACATGTACCCCCTCTCTCTGCAGGGAGAGAGGCATATACAGAGAGACAGAAAGAATTTAAAAAGCTATTTGAGCTCCAAAGGAGCTTAGAGAAAGCTTACCCAATTGCCCCTTGTGTCCTTAACTGTAATGAGCTGTTCACCTTAAATCAATAAGAAATGAACTTTGTTTCAAACTTTTCTAGTTACTGAGCTGCTCACATTCTACTACACTTAGTAGAATTATCTTACTACTAACTTAGTAGATAACCTACTAACTTAGTAGGTTATCTTAGTGAGCTCATTGTACAAAAATATCAGCACAGTACTCTTTCAAAAGTACCCAGAAATAGACAAAAAAAGAATTTACTAATAATAATTAATATAAGTAATCTGCTCTTGTAGAATAGTATTCTGAGCTCTATCTGACTTCATTTTGAGAAATTGTATAATAACTTCACTATGTGCAACTAGGACACACTGCACTCAGTATCACATCATAGAAAAGATAAAAAGTAATTATTGCAATTCTTATGGATTTTTAGAGTGTTGAAGATTGAGTCCATTTCCACTTTCAGGATACAGAAGGAGAAAACAAATCCATCACTGGTAGAAAGACATTTTCTATTGTTAACAGGGTTGTTGGATAAGGAAAAGCTCTTGATTTGTTCAATTGACCTGCTCACACTTCCTCCACATTTTAGCTTCTTAGAAACCAGTCTCATGCTTCCTAAAAATAGCATTTCCTCCCACTCTTATATGAGCTCCCTCCCTCTACAACTCATGTTAAAATTTCATTTTTTTTGTAACAACACAAAGAGATGGAACCTTAAAGAGGAGAATAGGCTATGGGGGCTCAACTCTTTAAAGTGGAATAATTGCTGTTGTAAAAGGATGTGTTTGGCCCCTGCTTGCCCTCTTTCTCACCTGCTCTCCTCTCTACTCATGTCATGATGTAGTAAGCAGAACATTATCAAATGTTGACACCTTGGCATTGGACTTCCAGTTAGGGGTCCAGAAACATAATTCTGTTTATTAGGAAGTAATCTATCCCTGGTATCATTTCCAGTAGCACAGAATGAATGAGGGTGTTGTCCATTTTTTCCCTATATTAGGATTCTCCAGAGAAACATGCCCAAGCAGACATGCATAGGTTCATACAACATGTCATAGCATAGCATGAGGTATATAGCTCACGTGACTATGGAGAATAAAAACTTCTCAGATTTTCTGCCCACAGGAGGCCTGACAGAACTAGGGTAGTGGTTCCATTCAAGACTCAAAGGTCTGGGAATAAGGGCACTGGTGATGTACCCTGTTGTTTGAGTCTGAAGCTCCATGTACTCTGAGCCAATGTTTGAGAGCAGGAAAAATGGATGTTCCGGCTCAAGCAGAGCTGACTCACCTCCTACCCTCCTTCTGTACTAGCCAGGCCATCAATAGACTAGATAATAGTTGCCTATTCACCATGAAATGGTGGTCTTTACTAGTCAGCTCATTTAAATGCAGAGCTGCTCTGAAAATACCTCTATAGAGTTTTGTTTGTGATGTAATTGGAATTCAGGACATGCCAAGCAAGTGCTCTGCCTCTGAGATACAACCTTTGCCATCCCTTTTCAGGTTTAATGAGTCCCTTGTTAAGTCAGTGTGCACAGGGAACCCTGAGGTTGCAAGGAAGAGAACCAGAAGTGTGTGTGTGTGTGGGGGGGGGTTAAATGTATACTGTCTCTCATGTCTGAGAATAGCCATATTTTGGGTCTTGCTATCTTTCTTAAGATTCAGGATCCAGCTGTGTGACTGTGAAACCTCCTTATAAGAGCATTTCTTACACTTAAGTCTGTACATATTTCTGCATGTGGATGACCAGAAGATACTGATAAATTTCAGAGTCTTCTTCTGCAGCTCAAAGTGAGGTCTGAAGTTCTGGATGTCTACCAAGTTCAAAGGGCACGCTGCCTTTGCTAGTCTTCCACACAGATGGAACTGCAAAGTAGAAGAACATAATGGAGACAGGAAGAGATATCTGATATCAGGGAAGCATTATGATCCCATGGACGTCTCCTCTTCATCCTCAGGGTCAATAGTTTAAACAGGCATGCCCTTGAGCTGGAGGTGAGAGAACAAGGAGGAAAGCATTTGAAGAGTGGTTTACAGTGAAATAGTGACAAGATTACATTTAAATAGCTAAGAAGGGGAAACCTCATGAAGCTGGTCTTCTGGAACAGTAGTTCTTACCCTTCCTAATGTGACCCTTTAATACAGTTCCTCATGCTGTGGTGACTCCCAACTACAAAATTATTTTCGTTGTTAACTTCATGATTGTAATTTTGCTACTGTTATGAATCATGGTGTAAATATCTGATTTGAGGATATCTGATATATGACTATGTAAAGGGTCATTCAATCACAAAGGGATCACAACCCAAAGGTTGAGAACCACTGGTCTAGGTGATCACTTAGATCACAAAGGATTCAAGGATGGAGTTACAGCCCTTCATTGCCATTTGCCCAAGGTAGTTTCACTTTGAGGACTCAAACCCAAAGTGAAACAGGAGAGGAACAGGAGAGGAAGACCAGGTAAAATATTGGTTCAGACTATTTTTCTCTATGTACAAGCATGAATTCCATGGGTTATGACTAAAAAATAAAACCTCTTTAGTCATTCTTAAGGGGAAAAGTGATAAAAATTGGAAGAGCAAAATGGGAACAGAGATAAAAATAGATAAAGTTAGACCAGGGGAGGAGGTAACATTTACCTAGGAAATACAATCATCTACTGACCCATGCCATAAGCCCTCCTATCTCATAGATACCATCTTCCTGGCCAGGCCCTGGTCTAGTTTGGGAACTTCATGTGAAAACCTGAATCAGTCTAGCATCTGGTGTCCTTTGCTGACTGCCTCATCTTAGCAGACTCTCCTGGTTACTCGGCAACTGTGTTTTAATAACCTTTGCTGGTGGAATGGAGCATAAGCATAGAGCTGGGGTTAGACTAATACAGGTGTGAAAAGACTTCCCATGTTTTTCTTACACATGATTCATCTCTACCAGCACCATATTGTGATAGTTTATTTAGAACAAAAGGCTGATACCATGAATCCTTTGTCAGCAAAATTCTCCTTACTGTAAGTAATGTTTTTATCTGAATTTGCACTTTCCCTTTTTGCATTAGATTCCTTCTGCTGCTTCTGCTAGGTCCATTTCCTTGTTTACACACCTTTAAAAGTTTAAGTCAGACTCTGGAGACTACTTCTAACACAAATGGAGAGTGTTTTGTCTTCTCCTATTTTGTATTCTATTTTTGTCAGAAATGATGTTATTCTAGTTTATGTAGTATTGATTATGATTTTGAACTTTTGTGAGCCCTAGTTTATTTAGTGATTCTAGTTATTTTATAGTGTGTGTTTATGTATGTACCAGTAGGAGCTTTTTCTGTGATATATATATATATATATATATATATATATATATATATATATATATATATATATGGTTTTTTCGAGACAGGGCTTCTCTGTGTAGCTTTGGAGCCTATCCTGGCACTCGCTCTGGAGACCAGTCTGGCCTTGAACTCACAGAGATCCACCTGCCTCTGCCTCCTGAGTGCTGGGATTAAAGGCATGCGCCTCCAACACCCGGCTGTAAATTATATTCTTGATTTATCTAATAATTTTAAGGCATTTCAATTTTTAATGTTCTTAACTTTGCTTCTAGTAGAATTGATTTTTTTCTTCTAAGAAAAACAGGTAGCTTAATGTGCTTACCACTGACTGTTCACCACTTGTGTGAAATGTAAACAGCTTGACTGTGTGAATGATTGTCAGTGATCAGCACTGACAATACAATCTGCAGGTAGGAAGGGTATTGCTGACGAACTTGAGCTTCAGAGGCTATGATTTGTGAATGTGTGAATCATTTTCTGTGACTGGCCCTTGGATCTTATGCGTATACCACATTTAACTATAACTGCTTTTCTAACCTGACAGGCACTCACACAAATGTGTACCCAGACACATGTGAACACACACATACAATTAAGATGTTTGGGCTGTAGTGGTCATACAACAAAATGAAACTACACAGTGAACTGAATGGGAGGAATTATGCAGTTGGAAACAAATCCTCTGTCTTTTGACTTTGCTGGGTAGGAAGCATTGTTTCTGTATGTGATCAGGAAGTTCTTTGATTCCTGATTCTCTCAGTTTACTACTGGATGACACTGCAGATCCTGAAGTAGATTTTGGTAAAAGTTTGGGCATCTGGACCTGAGTCTGGAGCTATGCCCCAATTCTCACAGCATGTGCTAAGTGGGTTATAAATATTTCTTAGTACTTTGATGGTTTAAAAAAGTATTTTCTTATAACAATCAATGGCTAATTGTTTTAGGAGGATGCAGCAATGTCTAAACTGCTTTTAAAAATAGCACTGTGCCTGAAAAGGTCATTTAAAATAAGCCTGGGGCTTAAACATATTTGGTTGGAGACAAGTTGTGGTTATCATTACAGGCAGAAGTAGGAGAGACATGTGTATCATCAGTCCACAAGAGACCAGCAGCATAATTCAGGTGGATTTCTATGTGGAGGTACCACATAAAGTAAACTTTCAAAGAACTAGAGGGAGAATAGGCTGCACAGAAGACAGTAGTAGGAAGAGGGAGATGAGGAATCATGAACTTTTTGGACCAAGAGAGATTTCCTACCAGAAGAGGTTAAATTAGGTTAACAAGGTTGTGTTACTTCTGTGGAGGAAAGAAATCTTTATGATCTCTGTTCTTTAGTTAGTAATACTGGGGGCAGACTCAGTGCTATATAGATACCATGAAATCATTTTACTATGGAGATGGTACTCCACTGTGGATATAAAGTCATAGAGCTCTTCTTTAGGAAGAATGCCTCCACTTACCTTGATGCATTTCAATTTCAGATATAAGAGCCCAAGAGAATGTTAGAATCTTTGCTGGAAAGTCAAATTTAGACCAGTCAAGGTCTGGTCTAAATTCAACATTGTATGTGTTTAATTTGAAAAACTATGGAGATGCAAGAGTGGGCTTTGGGTATGCAGAGTAATTATCATGCTGACATTGTAAGGAGAAAAGTGTGTAAGAGATCAGAGCCAAGAGTAGATCTCAGGGATGGAAACAGCTCAGTAGCAGGCAGGAAGGAGGAAGCAGGCAGGGAGAGAGAAGTGAGCAGAAGAAACAGTGTTGATTGCAACAGCAGAAGAGAATGTCAGAAGACAAATGATGATTCACGTAGTTGTAAGCTTTAGGAGTTACAGACTTCTGAGGTGTACATCACCCTGCATACTTCAGTGTTCCTTACATCATGAGGCACAGTGCTTCACTTGGTGTTCAGGAGCCTTGAAGATTTGTCCTGTGCAGGGTTTGAGGACAGTGAAAGACTTAATATTATAATTAGTAGGTTCCTGGGAGCTTCTAGCTTTTGTACTTTAATGGAAAGCAGAGAATGTTGCATCAAAGATGAAGACACATGGAAAAGTTCCTCTTTGCCTCTATGTAATGTGTTCTGTTGGACTACAAATGTAAAATTGTCTCAGTTTATAATATGACAAGTTGTTATGCAACATATAGTGTTGAATTGCACTGAATGAATTTGGTAGCAAGAAGGCGGAGACCATCAAGATATTCAACTCATAGACCATGTAAGTCAATCTTGGTTGGTGCACAAAAATAAGACAGACTGTCAGACACCCTCTACTATATGAACATGAGGTGCAATTTATCTTGAAAACTAAACATAATATCCAGTAGAGAAGAATAAGAAATAGAAAAAGAGGCAAAAAGCCAATAACATCTATGTATATAAAAACACTTAACACTACCCATATATAACATAAGGGCATGCATAGCCAAAGTTATGTTCAGGGAGTAGATGTCTTCTAGAGTTGGTGAGGGAATAAATATGAGAATCATACTATGAAGTTCAGTGCTAGAGTATGTGAATTCACATTTTTATATTACACATTGAAAGAATAATGGTGTGGATCTGATGAAGACACATTTGCAATTTTCAAAAAGCTAAATGTAATAAAAACGTATATGGCTGTCCCCAAGTAATGATTGTACAGGCTTTATCCTTCATTAAGACCATTGGTTTGTAAGTTACTTTCTGTTGCTATGGTACAATATCATGACCAAAAACAATTTTAGGGAAAACAGTTTATTTTTGCTTACAGTTCCAGAAGAAGAGTCCATAATGAAGAAGGCATGGTAGCAGGAGAAGCAATCTGACTGAACACATTTCTGGCCACACCCAGAAAGCAGAGTGCAAGCAAGGTTGCAAAACATCCCTAAACAGCAGCATCACCTGCTGGGGTCCAAGTGTTCAAATGCATGAACCCATGGACAACATTTCTCCTTTAAACCACTACACTGGCAAACTAAATAGAGGGGGAACACATAGCTACTATAATACCATACTTATCACAATCTACTAATTAGGGGTTCAGTAAAGTGTCTCAAAATGATGCTAATGGGAAGAGGAAGAAGGGTGGGACTACAGAAACTGAGATCACAGTATCCCACCCCAGGTTCTAACACAGGAAGGTTTTATATGGTAGAAATTTGCATCTATTACTTGGGACTATATGCACCTGATGTTATACAGTTATATTATATCATTATATATATATATATATATATATCACTGTAGTTATATGATTATATTATATCAATATATATTGAATAGGAATCAAATATGGACATTTGTGTCCTGGCTTAACAGTTACATTGATTCTTGTCCTTTATAATGTATATTCTAACAACTTTGCTTTCTATTCAGGCAAATGAGATCACCCTTCATTACAGTGCAACTTGAACATGTCAGAAGGGATACTCTCAAAACATAGTGATTGACAGAAAATATGAGCATATTATATATATATATATGCATATATATGATTTGTAGAAACTACAGTTTGTCATGCATTGAAATCTATCGAACTCTTGTTTCTTTGCTCTTTTCAAACTGAAATTCACTGAAGTAAGTCAAGTAGTCCCCCACTCCCATAAGGTACCCCAATAAAGGTCTGGATGACTAATATTTAGGACTAATATATTGTTAATGTTTAATATATAATAATATTTAGTGTGTTTTAGTCTTAACTGCATTCAACACAAAGTTCCATTTGCTCTGCATTTGTTCTAGCCGCTCCTTTTTGAACTTGTCCTGGAAAGAACAATGGTTATCTTCATCTTCTGTTTCTGAGATGATTTCCATCTTCTGGATGATGAGTTTGATGAGTTCATGCTGCTTTTCCAAGAGAGAAGTGAGGTCCTTCAGTCTGTAAGAGCACACATGTGTCATGAACATATTTTCAACCTCCTCCTCGCTTTTTATCCCTTGACTGCAGCAAGGACTAGGGACTAGAAGTGTTCTACACCAAGCACCTGTGCTCAGCTTGTAGCTCCATTGTAACCTCCACATTCCTGAAGTTGGAGTGATTTTCCCTAAGTTATTGTACTACTTTGTGACTACTGTTGTTTCCAGTTACTGTTTTGAAACATGCATAGAAAGGTTAAGCCACCTTCTCATGGACATAGTTACTAATAATTTCTGTGACTCTAAACTCTGCTAAACTGTAGAGCCCTCTTGCATATCTCCTGTCCACTAGGTAGCTATTCAAGGGATCCTACAAATCTTTTTATGTTTCTGTTATATGAACCAAGATGGCTCATGAAGAATACAGTTTATGGTAATGAACCAAGTAGTAAGAAAATCAGCATCCACTTATTCTTTGGAGAGCAAATTGGATGTGAATGGTCACAAATAAACTGAGTCCTAAAAAATGTCTCTTGATTTTCACTGCATGAGCAATGTCCCTCAATAGAACCTAATTTCATACACAAAATAAATGCCAGTATCATAATGTAACTGTACCCAATTTCTCATATGAAGATAGATGAAGAAATACAAACCTGTATTTCTGTTTCAATATTTCCATTTCCAAGCACATGTCAGTGTTTGGTACTTCTTGCCGTGTTTCTTGTGTCCAAAGAAAGTAATGAAAAAATCGCTGTGGGTAAAACATGGTGGTTACTAAAGGTGAATGAAATTCAGGACTGTTTCATGATCATGCATGAAAGTCCAGTCACCAAGTCAGGCTCAGAATGATAAATTGTTTTCTAGACTACCATTACAGCATCACAAAGCTCCTGGTCTACCTTAGAAACCATCAGGTCAAAAGCTACAGTGAAGTCACACAAAAGAGAAAGATTTAAAAATGCGAATGACATAGAAGGCATAAAAGAGGGAGGAAGCTGCCAAGAAAGGACTTTATTGGACCATTTTACAAGTTATCGTAAAAAATGCCTGCTCTGCATTGTGCGCAGTGCTGATCCATGTACAAGGTAGTTATTCTTTGAAACTGCTCTGCCTCACTATTCATCACAATTCAACAACTTAACAATATTTCACATATAGGCATTTTAGTTTTAATAAATTTTAAGTTATTGCTATTTTTTTTTACTGGTACCAGGGACAGAACACAGAACCTTGCACACACACTAGCTGTATTCCAGCTTAACTGAGTGTCCTTTTAATCATAGTTGACTAGAGAATGTCAAGGGTAGATGTGAAATGACCAAGAATGAGATAATTCCAGGACACAAAGGATTTCAAGTGAACTATGTATAAAAATAGAGTGGACCAGAGGGGAGAAGAAGAGGTAAGGGGATATCATATATAACCAGGATGGCTGTCCCACCTAGGCTGATGAATGGTACATGAACTGCACCATGAACCTTAGGGAAACACTGGGACCTTTTCACAGTGGGAGAAGATGAAACATGAAGTGAAGTTCGGCTTTGGGTGTGCTAAATTTAAAGAAGCTTTGAGACAAATGAGTAAAGACATAGTCAATTGAATATAGGGGCCTGGACCTAAAAGTAAGCTCTCAGCTAGAGAAAAAAGTTACTGAATATTCTGGGTTTAGGTGGTAATTGCAACCATGTACAAGGCTAGGGGATAGCATAGAGTTAAAATATAACCTAAACTGATGTGCAGAGATTGTGATTTTTGTGACCACACAAGATAAACTTAACCTACAAAGAACTCAGGAAGAGGAGTCATAAGATATAAGTAGCCTGGGCACAGCAGAGTTAGGATATGGAACTTCTGATTTTAGTATAGTTCTTCTCTCCTATAGTGCACTGTCTGCCTTGGTCTTTACATATGTTCTTTATTTTGCATTCTAAACAGACATCTGAACATAAGTCTACACATAAATGTATGTGGCAAGTGATTAGGAAAAGCAAATGAAGAACACCTGCCCTGCTAGACAGCTACTAAGAGGGTATAGCTGGCCCTTCTCTCTGCCTGAACATATAGGGATGTGATGCTGTGCATGAGTAAATGTCTCCCTCCTGACATCCTGATACTTTCATATAAGTCTTGTGCACTTGCAAAAATACAACTACTTCTTTCCCACAGGCAGAGGAGGTCCAAAGCCTTCTTGGAGATACTGCTGAGGCCTGCACAATGAATGGATGTCATACAACATCACTTGTTATGATCTTCCTCAAGAATACTTACTAACATCCTGCCATGTCTGGGTCTGTTCGGATACACAATGGTGGACTTCTGATCTACTTTGCGTAGGTACCACAGTGGAAGCTTTTTCTCCAAGTTGGTATGAAGTTCCACCTAAAATGCACATAGGGTTTATTGATAGAACCATAATTAGTATCTCAAAAAATCACCTCAAGAGCAAAATAAAAGTGAATTTCCGTGTCCTGATTTATACACAGTGATTGAGCTGGCCAGGCTTCCATCACCTGCCACCTTCCAGAGCTCAGTGACCTAGTTGTCCCTCCCTTGCCTTATCACACATGAGGCCAGAAAGCAATCCACAAATGAGGTGGAAGAAATGGTTGGAGAATTTAAAGTCAGCAAGCAATTGTTTAGTGTTCAGGGGCTGTAATCCACATTGGAGATACAAAGAATGTGATAGCCTGTACTGTTGGGGTGTTACAATGCCAAGAGTTCAGTACTGCTGGGAAGTTTGAATGGTATCATGTGCCCAGGGTAGGAGAGGAAGGAATGCTTAGCTGGGGAGATACAAAGTGAATACACAAATGTGGTTAAATTCACAAAACAAAAGGAAAACAAAAATGTAACTGCCATGCCTACACTCCTTCTGTGGGTTTTCCTTGTTATATTAGGGTGTGCAGAAAGTTTTACCCATGACATATATTGAATATAACTTCCTTTTAGAGACAGTATTTCATCTCTTTAATGTTTCTGTTTTGGGCTTGTATTTAGTTTAATTCTCATATTGTTTACTAATTTTTTTGGCAGTACTGGGGATCTGACCTGGGCCCTTACATATGCTCAGCAAAGGGCTCATGTAGTCTTCCATGGAGCCCTCAATCTTTCCTTTTGTTCTGTGTTTCTAGCCCTTGGTGTCTCTCTGGATATGGTAGTTGTGACAACTGTACAACAGCACTCACTTTGTTGACACTGCTTGTCAATACTTAGAATTTCAATGATTTTCATAAATAGTCAACCATAAAGACATTCCTGAGCATGGTGCCTCAAATGAAGTGTTCCCCAAGTAAAACACACTCACTACCTAGCTTACCATTTATTTTTATGATGAATACCACCCTTTACATACTGTAAATTAGTTTCTGATTCAAAAACCTGTATTTTCTTGTAGTTTGCTTACAATTCTGATTAAATGCTTGTTTTGATTTTTGTGATAATTTGCTGAGGATAAAACCCATTGTCTTTAAATGCTAGCCAAAGCCTTTACTATAGAGCTACATCTCCAGGCTCTCATTATCCACTGCCTGATATCTTTCAGCTTTCACTTACCCATTTCTCTAGGCAGTGCAAACACTCTGGCAAGAAAAAAAAGCTATTTTAAAGAGAGACACTGTCTGTCCCTAGGCTTCTTTGGCTATAAGACTGTTCAAACATTACAGTCAACTTCCATTCTCAGGAAAGGAAAAGGTTGGAGACCTGATGTCAGCCAGGAGAGCAGCATGTATGCTAGGAAGACATTTCAGTTGGTTTTAACAACCTGTAAAACCAGTTTGCAGGACGGTGTGGAGACAAGACAAAGGTTAAGTCAGTGATGAATGGGTTCACACCTTGACCATGAGTACTTAATTATATGTGCTTTTTTGGCTAGTTATAATTTTCTTTTTATTCTTGTCTTCTCTTCTTTGTTACACCCCATTCTTTGCTGTTGTCTGTGTTCACAGAACAGTTTTCTAATACATGGCACATGCAAATTCTAACTGCATATATTCAATTCATCATCAGGTATCCATTAAGCACTATGGTTCCATTCACAGTTGAAATTTAAAGACTAAAACCATTAAACAACAACAACAACAACAAAAAAAAACCAAATAAACAAAAAACCCAAGCTACTTCAAGATTCAGTAGCCAAAGACCAATCCAGAAATCTTTGACTTTGAGGAACTTTATATTAAAGTGCCTAACAAAATAGGACAGAGAGCACATGAGAACAAAGCTTCATAAATTTAGTTAGAGCTTCAATATAAAACACTTGTAGGGACCCTGTGGTCACATGCCAAACTATCAGGAGAGCTTCTGAACTGAACATTTAGGCTGTAATAAGAAAAAAAAATCCTCATATCAATTGGATAATGGTGGTACAGGCCTATAATCCCAGTACTCAGGAGGCTGGGCCAGTAGGATTATGAGTTCAAGGCCAAAGTGAGTGAAAAAGTGAATTCAAGATTAATCTGGTAGAATACTCACACTTATACTTATACACCTTCACACAAGCACACACAATCAAATACACACAAACACTTACACACACACACACACACACACACACACATACCTACAAACACACTACACACCTACATACACACATACTAACATATATCCACCCATGCACACACTCATACACACATGCATATACATACACATACAAACACCATACACACACCTACATACATACATATAGAAACCCCAACATATGTACACATACATATAGATACATTCACATATACACACATACAAACACATATCTACATGTACACCTTCACACCAATGTTGCTTTTGGTTTGGTATGCAAATAAGCTGGTTTCTCCAGTTGGCCATAACTTCACCTGATACAAGTTGTCAAACAATTTCTCAATTTTTCTGAGTAGATTACTCGAGGGTGTTTTCTCACAGTTGCTGATCTTTTTATTATAACCAGAGAACACACAAACAGGCACAGCTGGCAATTCTTAATATGGAGAAATATCCACAGAGATAGCTCTTAGAAAATCAGCTCTTCTTATATGCAAGTAACCATAAGAGTGTTGCTTTCAATATGTGTTTAATAATTATAATACTTACCTGCATAGCAATCCTCTTCAATGATGCATGCTTCTGGACCTCAGCAATGTCCCCAACTGCTAAACCAATCTGTAGTATGACAAAAGATCAATCATAGTACAACAAAAAAAAAAGACTCAATTAAAATCGGTCTTATCCACTCAAGTGTCAATAACTAAACACCATCAACTAAATGGTATATAAGCAACCCAACACCATGATATATAATATAAGGAATGTGAGTTCATTCTTTATATTTCTGGAGCCTGGAAGTCTAAAATGATGGTGTTAGGCCATTCAGTGTTGTACATGGTGTCTTTTATATATTCTCAAGGATTATCAGACAAAAAAGTTGTAACAAGCTCCCACATACCTTTCCACACAGGTGTGAATCATGCACATGAGTCCTCTGTCCTTATGGAAGAGTGACTCAGAGGCCCTGGTTTTTAATACTATTATCTTGATTAAACACTCAAACTGTGGCAAGATCACAGCCAAAGTAGAAGAGTGACACAAGATAAGGAGGCAGCGTCCAATTCAGACTAAAGTGATGGCGATGGATCCAGTGGTAAAGGAAGTCTGCCCAAAAGACCTGACACTTGAACTGAACTTTGAAAGACTAGAAAGAGCCTGTAGTTGAGAGAAAAGGAAAATCCTGCACTTCATTCCAAAGGCATGAAGGAAATGTGAAACACTCCTGGCAAAGATGGGAATTGGGTAAGATCAAGATGATGGTGAGCCAAACATAGAGTACAGACGGGTCTAGACTTGATTAAGGTTTCTAAAGAGTCAGGAAAATGAATTTAACAGGCCCAATTTTAAATCAAAATGATCAGCTTTTAATTAGCTATCTCTGTAGTGAAAATGCGTAAGAAGAATTTGGCAGAGAAAAGAGACAGTAGTCTCCTCCAATGATGGCTGTGATACAGATCAAGTGCCATGAGGACATAGGATAACTAGGGGAAGATGTGAGAGTGAAGAAGGAACAAAGGCATGGAGGCAGGAACTAAGAAACTTTCCATCATCTGGACACTACACCTTTGGACCATAGAAACCAGGAGGTATTAAACCTTATCTTTCTAAGTTTGCTGCCTTCTGCAGTTTCTTACAGTAACATAAAGCCAATACATCAAATAGATGTTAAATGGGGTTAAGAATCCTTAGTTTTTGTGCTGATTTGAAAGAAAATGTCCTCCAAAGAGACTGGCACTATTAGGAGGTATTGCCATGTTGGAGGAAGTATATTACTATTGGGGTGGGGCTTGAGGTCTTTTTTCCTCAAGCTTCCCTCAGTGTGACAGTTAGCTGACTTCCTGTTGCCTGGAAGATGTAACTCTCAGCTCCAGCTGTCTGACTGCATGCTGCCATGTTCCCTTTCATGATCATAATGGACTGAACCTCTGTAACTGGAAGCAAGGCAGCCTCAATTAAATTATAAGAGTTGCCATGGTCATGGTGTCTCTTCACAGCAATAGAAAAGCCCAACTAAGACAGTATAATTTAATGTTCCAAGTAGTTAATGGAATGAGCAATGAGATATCACTTACTAGTAAATTCATGAGAACAATCGGGACAAACATTGTGAAGAGAATAAGTTGCCCAAAGGTCAGGATTGGATACGCCAATTCCTTTTTTAAGAGTGGTTCTAGGAAAGCATCTCGATAGTTGATGTCTCCTAGCATCATAGTGAAAGTCTGGATTAAGGAAAGCAATGGAGAGCTGAAGGCATCCTGAAAAAAAAGAAGAAAAGAAAACAGAAAATGAAAATCTCATATCATGACAAAAGTTTCCTGATAACTAAATGATGATAATTTTACTAAGAATGCTTTTTAAAATTCACACATGTAGCTCTTAAGATACAGTCATGGGAAGTATTATTAACAAATGACAATCATCAAAAGTAAATATAAAATACATTTTGGTGCTTAAATATAAACTTTTTGGCCAGAGGAATAAAATCTAATAACATTACACTTTTTCTTCAATAAAAACATTTAAAAGATATATAAGATACAAACTTTTTAAATATAGTTATTAATTTACTTGGCCATTAGGATTTAAGTATAAATATATACTTATAATATTACTAGTGATGAAATAAGCTAGAGATGCAAATATCTCACTTGGAAATTCAGGAGGACGTAAAAGCTGAGGCTAAAAGCCAATAGGAGGAAGATAAACACTCCCGTCGATCTCAACAATGTTTTAAAAATCACCTCCAACATAACAATGAAAATTCCACAGTTCTCAAACCTAGAAAAGCAAAAGTATTAAAGCAGTTGTTCATTTTGGTGTCAAAGGGTGCTTCATTCAGTATTTGTCATGGAGTAAGTCAGATAGGAGGTTTAATAGATGAGATCACTGATGTCAGGCATTTTGGAATAAACAAACAAACAAACAAACAAACAAATAAATAAATAAGTGCTAAACTGCAAGTAAACAAATCTTTTCAAACTATTGGGCTCCTTCCTCCTTCTCCTCCTTTTCTGTTCTTTCTTTCTTTCTGTTCTTTCTTTCTTTCTTCCTTTATCTCTCTTTCATTATTTACTTTTTAGACAGGGTTTCTCTGTGTAGCCCTGGGCAGAATATTTCTGTCTTATTAATGCCATCTTTGCCATGTTTCTTTGCATTACCACTTTACCAATGGGATGGACCTTTACTCTTGGTGATAAATAGACACCATCACTAACCAAATAAAAGAAAATGATGCCAATTGTTTAGTAAAGGAGTTGGGGACAGAAAATCTGTGATGGATCAAGTAGAAATTGAGTAAAGGAATTCACGTTCTCAGAAACCCCCAAGACAGGACACAAAGTACACATTTACACTCATCCACCCCTAGCATATTACACTGTGAAATGCTTGGATACACAACATGCACAATATCTGGCCACTGGCTTATACTTTTCCTTTGTCAAAGATTCTTAAAAGAAGGAATCATAATATGTAACAAAATCCCACTACTTAATATATACCTGAGTCAAAAATCCCTTTGTACTTTATAAACATGCATACATATTATATGTCAATCAAAAAATACATTGTTTAAAAATCTTGAAGGAAATTTAGCTGAGTTCCCAAAAAGGACCAGAAATGTGGCAAGATCACTGATAGTGCCTGACTTGAATCTATATTCCCTCTGGATCACTGCTCATTCCCAAAGCCATGTCCTCTCCTTCTGGAGGCCACACCTCAGTCAGTATGGTAATATTATTTATAGAGATGCATATTAAAGCAGAGTAAGCATATCCCTAGATACCCAAGACTCTGGTTCAACCTATTTCTCATCTTACTAGCTGAAACCTTCAGTAAATTACTGCTACTCAGTGCTTACATTTCTTCTTTGATGCAATGCACAGAGTGCCATTTGCTTCTTGTTATCATAAGCATGTGTAAAAATGATAATCAACATCAGCAACTGCTAGCATGAGAACTCAGCCCACTTTCTCTCTCTTGAATCACTTACTCCTTTTAAAAATAGATTATTTATTCCCTGTTTTAGTATTCCTTTTAAAATACAGTTAATTTAAATGTTTTAACCCAATGTATATTTTTTACTGAATAATGTCAGATGAAACAAGAGTAGCTAAAACATTTATTTCCATTTTTGCTCACATTTGATCTAGGGTTTTTGATGAAGGCAGATTTGGCATTGAGGGTACTGTGCTCATGTCTAGATACTTTTTAGTTGTTATGGTAAGGATGATGATCTGAAGCTGGTGTCTAGTGGGTAGAAATCTGGGATGTTGTTAACTACACAACATGGTTGTTGTAGATGTGGAACTGCTCCCTCTACACACTGATATATACCAAAAATAATTAATGGGTCCCAAATCGAGGAGTTAAAGCCTCAGTCTACACACTGAGCCCCATACCTTTCAGGAATAACATATTAAAATCCTCACATTTAAAACACCTGTAAATGGTGAGTAGCAAGTTAAAAATTCACAGCACTTACATTAGTTCTTTCTTTGATATTTAAAAATTTATAGAATGTAAAAATCATCCAGACTGGTCTTACCTTTGAAGATATAATAGAAAATTCATCCAATAGAAGAATATTGCTATTGCTCCACATTGCCACTGCATATATGCTGGGATGTTGAGAAACAAGGGCAATACAAAGACGATACTGGTTGTGTAGATGACCCATTCCAGTGCATTGTTGTAGTCCAGGAAATAATTCCTTTTCTGGATAGAGGATGGTGAATTACCACATGAAGAAACTTGGCATCTATGAATGGTTATTTATGCTCTTAAGACAAAGTGTCACATCTGTCATTCTGGGATGACTTAACAATCAGTGCCAGAGATGGTTGATGCCTGTCCTAGTGCAATAGGTATCTGATAACTAAGAAAATGCTACATGTTTGTTTGTTTGTTTTCCATATAAATTGCATATTCCCTGTTAAGAACACTTATTTGCTTTTATGTTTTTTTTCTTTTGAGAAAGAATTTCTCTGTGTAGGTTTCTCTGTGTAGTACTGGTTGTACTGGAACTCACTCTGTAGACCAGGCTAGCCTCCAAATCAGAGATCCTCCTGCCTCTGCCTCCTAAGTGCTGGGATTAAAGGCATGCATCACTACCTCCCAATTTAAGGGAACTTCTGAAGAACTGCTGATTAGTCTTATAATTCCTGATGTCTTTCTGCCTCTAAGGACATACAATTCTGATAAGACATTGTGAGCAAATGTGACTATAAAGAAGTTTGAGATGTGTGCTGAAAGTTAACCAGAGAAAAAAGCCAAAGCCCAATGCTGTAGACTATTTAAGTATAAACCAGAAAAAGGGAGATCAACTTTAACTGAAGACCTATATAATGTTATAGTTTTAATGCTATCATTTGCATTGTTAAGTTAGAAGTTGAATGAAGATAAAAGAGTCTAAATAATGGATCCTAAATTATTTAAAATAAAATAATGCAACTTAGCTATCAGGATTGTGACAATTTACTGAAAAAAAAAAAGGAATACACATACACATGGTAGTATTTATGAGTTATAATAGTAAATGAATACAAATTTGTATTAATGCCATTAGTCTTTAAAACAGAAATTTATGCACTTCCATTGTATAACAAAGAAAATCTCAGAAATGTAATGCTGTAAAAGCGATATGATTTACAAAAAGTTCAAAAATATACAAAAGCCATAAATAAAAATTTAAAACTATATACTTAGAAATAAAGAATCTCATTTGCCAAAGAAAAGCTCTTTGGATACTTTATGTAATTCTTATGTCTAATCTGCACCTAACTCATTATCTTAAAATTTTAAAAATAAAGGAAAACAAAATGCCATGAAAAATTGCCAAGCTAGGTGTGTAGCACATACAGATAATCCCTGGATTCCAGAAGCAATGGCAAGAAGTTCATGAATTCAAGGCCAGATTAAGCCAGAGTAAGACTCCCCAGCTCAAAAAAATGTTTCCAAGTTTATAACAATTTGGCTTTTCTTCAATAAAAAGAAAAAAAAAAACATTGCTCTCATCCAATGATTCAAAGACAGACCTGTTTGAAATGGGATCTGGAGAAGTTATTTAACAAGACTTATATTTCAAATTTGAAATCAAATTCATAGTATTACAATTAGAGTTGACTATAAGCAAAATATCTGAAATAGTACAGGAGCAAACATGGTGAAGTCATTCATGATGATTTCGGTGGTTAGACAGATCCACCTGGAAGCAGTAATTGGAGCAACTCTTTCTCATATGTGTCAACTAGGCAGTGTGACCTTACCAAAACTTATGTAATTTCTACATTTTGAAATTCCTACATGAGTCAAGCTGTGTGAATTGAGTATGACAAATACCATTTAAATAATTGTTTACTTCATACAATTTATATTAAAATAGAGCTTAGAAATACAAACTGAGTTTTGTACCTGTTGGAAAATTTGGACCACTTCTTTGCAATATCCAAATAAACTTGATAAAAAAACTAGAATCATACATACTTTTATTGGAAATGAATTCTGAAACAAAAAGCATAAGACAGAAGAATTACGAGAGGTTTAAGAGTAGACAAAATTTGTAGGGGAACCTGTAGCCACACCTGCTTAGGGGCTGGCTACAGGTCTGCCTGACCACGCCTGACCAGGGCGTGGTCAGGGTGACATAGAGTAAGTTTGAGTTGGCTGAGTTTCGCTTTCAGTTTTCACCCCTTTTGGCTTGTGTACAGGCTGATGTCACACCGGCTGGCTAGGTCGCTGTGTAAGTAAGGCTTTTCCCTATTAAATACCCTTATATTTCTAGTTGGCTCCGTATTGGTAATTTCCCACTATAAAAATTTACTCGCATCATAATTTCTCACTCATAAATTTTATTTTACTTTTGCATCATTTCTATACATTGTCTACAATTGCATTAAACTTAAAATTATTGCCATGCGAATACTCATCTCATTTAGTAGAGATGACATACTCATTTCTTAACACTCCTAATATTGCCTGTTCAAACATTGTCAAGCGTTCAGACATTGTCAAGGGACACGGATCTATAGATCTACATATGTTTTAAACAATTGTGGTAAAGTACACATGCCATAAAATTTACAGCTTCAAAATCTTCATTGCAGGTATTTGTTACTTATTTAGTGTGTATGTGTGTGTGTGCACGTGCATGCATGCATGCACTCCTGTCACAGCATGAAGGTGGAGAACAGAGGGCAATTTGAAGAAGTGGGTTCTCTGTTCCCATCATTTGTGTCCTACATATTGAAGTCAGGTCATCATGCTTGGCCACAAGAGCTTTTACCCACTGATCCATCTTGCTGCCTCTCTCCCCAATTTGCCACTTTAAAAACTCTACACCTTAAATACACCTTTATAGTATGAAAACATAATTCCTATCATTAAACACTTTCACATCATTATATTAACATCACCACTACTTCCAAAGTGCTCCCATTATTTTATAAAAAATGCATACTCACAAGATAATTCCCCCTATTACCTTTTCCTTGCATTCTCCACAATGACATATCCATGCTACTTTTAGGGAAGTTATAAGTTCTCACATTTAGTATTTTGTCTAGATGTCAATTCCTTTGCAAATTCTCCTATTGACCATTTGTTAATATTTGCTCTCAACCTAAGAAATTTCTTTGAAGAAATCTGTACCACACATAAGTTGTATTTATAATAACCAAAGTCCTGATATATCAGTGTTATTGTGGACTTGTTAATTCTAAAGAAAAATATGTTTTTACAATTCTTAATTTTAAGATGTTAAAGTTTTGAAATACCAGAGTGTCTACTGTTTCCAAATGATCAGTAGTTTCATTGATTATTCCAGTGGAGTTGAAGGCCAGTCCAGGCTTTATTTTAACAACAAGAAAGGTCATGGGTATAAGACCAAGACAATAAGATCCTAGGTTCATCATATGGGCTCTGAATCCATAAGCACACCTGCAAAAAGAAAAAAGAAAAAGAGCAAATCACAACTCAGTCGTCTCAAATATACAGACATTATGGAAAAAAATCACAATGACCTATTTCAGACATCTATTTTATAAATTCTTTGCATTTTACAACTAAAAGTTCCTCTAATTTACCTTCCTCATTTTTAGGAGATGGAATCTCAGTTGCTGAGCAAATGGCAAAGTCTCACCAACTCATGAAAAGCAGAATCTTCCATCCATGTGTCTTAGCTTCAAACTTAGCCTTTCTGTACTATACCCCTATTGTCTCACTGCTCACTAAACTTCATGACCAGAAGGTTATATTGCTTCTCACATTAAAAAAGCACACACTTCAAAGGTGTTAGTGTCAAAAATAACCTTACTGATTTTTATTGACTAAAATTGCATCCATGCTTATTCTTCTTAAATTCTAAAACAATAATAATATCTAAAACAACTAAAACCTATACAATATAATTGCTTAGAAGGCTTTTGGTAGAGATACAGGTAACATCATTTTAAGCAGAAGGACTAGTACCCACCATTTCATGAGTAAGTATTCCTTACACACAGGGTGGTTGAGAAGTTCTATGCGGTTATGTTGTACCATGACCTGAAAATAAGTAAAAAGCAATAAAAACAACTGAGCATAAACCGAGTGTCTTGTTTTCTGATTTATTATGGTATTATGAGTACAACATTCGGTTATTTTAGAAATTTGGAGAAGTTAACACTTGCATAAAAAATAAAAATATGCTGCCAGGTGGTGGTGGCACACACCTTCAATCCCAGCACTTGGGAGGTAGACGCAGGTGGATTTCTATGAGTTCAAAGCCAGCTGATCTACAAAGAGAGCTCCAGAACAGCTAGAGCTACACAGAGAAACCCTGCCTCAAAATAAATTAAACAAACAAACAAACAAATACATGGGAGAGGAAGAGAGAGTCATCATTTTTATACAGATACAATCACTTGATTTAGTCTGTCTCTTTTAATCTCTGCCCCAATGATACGGTATAATCTTGTTAATCTTCAGTAGGGTTACAGCAGTAATCAAAATTATAAATAAACTGGCAAGGGTGAAGAAATTCAGCCTTACCTTTCTAGAAGCGATTTCATTAATAGGGTACATACAAGGAGTTAAAAATTGTATGTGCATTAAAAGCTTTTAAGGGTGTTATTAGTAACTATTAGTGTCTATTTCAAAATTACATTTCAATTTCCACAGAACTGAATAAAGAGAAATGAATGACCTTGCGTGGATAAGAGAATCTGCCAGATCTCTATCTTTCACAAAAACACAAACCACACTACCTTTGTGAGAGACAGAGACTCCAGTTAGGAGGACCCTGCTTGCCAGATGAACATGTTAACCTAGAAGGGCTATTCTCCAGAGAAGATGAATTCTAGAAAAGCCAAAACTGAAAAAAATACAGAGATGGGCCACATGGCAGGGATAAAATGAACTATAAAACTGTCTTCCCAGAACTCTTCAATTTCTGTCAATCATGTTGTAGCCTAGAAATTCAGAGTTCAAGTGGTAACAAGTCAGTAAATACAAACACTAGACTTACATTGAGTATTGTAAGAGGCTCGTATACCACATCCTGGGTAGGTGTTACTTTTTTGGTCAATGATAGTGGGCACTGAAGATATTTGAAGTTATACTCAATCTGTGGAAGACATAAATTTAAAATATTAGCCTAATAATTAGCCTAGTAAAGACCTCCAATACTTTTAAAATTTCTTTTTGAGATCTAGTTATTTATTTTAGAGGTTATAGGTGTTTTGCCTTAATGTATGTCTGCATACTTCATGTGTGTTTGATGTCCACAAATTCCAGAAGAGGGCATTGCAATCCCCTGGAACTGGAGCTGCAGACAATTGTATGCTACAATGTGGGTGCTGAAAATTGAACCTGGGTCTTCTGGAAAAGCAACCAATGCTTTTAAAAACTGAGCCATCTGTCTAGTCCCCTGTTACTTCTTGATAAACCAAATATGCCAGCTTAAATTTTAGCTGAAAGTCAACTGGTATAACTATTAATAATTTCAAATGGAGAAAAGGAAATTAAGTTATGACATGTAAATTGCAAAAATAAATTAATTGGAAAGATATTTTTAATTTCTTTATAGAAATGAGAAAAATAGAATTATATGGTTTAGGCCTCTGTCTACCTAAATGATTTGAGTCACCCAAAATCTGGTGGTCTAGATTCATAATCCTGAGGGAAAAAAATGATCACTTGCCATGCTGTCCTCTCAGAACAAGGAAGGAAAATAGGTCCTAAGTAGTTTCATACATGCATGAGAAGTGCCTGGATGACTGGTCAACCACCCCTATGAGACATGCAAATTTTTAGACATTCACTCTTCCCATAAAATATGTAAGTAAATGTGAACACTGAAAATAATGCTAAATGATGGCATTAGAAGTAACTAAATATTTGGGGGAAATGGAATGTAATGAGAATATTCTCTCATAAATAATGCAATATGAAAGCAGTACTCATCATCTACTATAGATTGTAGAACTACAGTAGCACCACTTTTATATTTTCAAGGAATTTTTATAAAATACAGTTCATATTATCATAATAAAATAAACTTACATGGTAGTCTTGACAGGACTTGTCCTCTGTGGAAGGTATCATGCAGAAATCTAAAAGAACCTTTGAGAAAAAAATCCAGCTGAAATATTGGGGGAGCAAGACTGTACATGAAAAAGGACTTTATTTCATTTCTAAAATAATATACAGGCTGTTCCTGTGCTTTCCTTTGCTTCATGATCCTTTTCCAGGAAGAACAAGGAATTGAGAGTTTTCTCCAAGTAGCACTGCTGCCCTACAAAGGGCATGCTAAGTTAATACCATGAATTTGCTACCTGTCACTAATATGGTCCTCTATGTTAGATGTTCATCTAGGATGCAGGAGCCTCATAATCAGATTCTGCAGTGCTTATCAAGCCATAGACTGTTATTTTCATGGTTGAATAGACACATATATTAAAAAATACCTTTCTAATACAAAGAAAGCAATTCTGTAAGAATAACCATATATGACCACCACCACTTAACATTACAGCTGAGTAGGAAAAAGGAAGACATGGGGTATGCCACATGGGAGAGGCTACTGCATATAGAAGCAGCTGGTGTTCAACCAAGTGATCACTAGGTTCCTGCTCTCTGAGGGGGGGTCATCCTAGATCTTTTGATTTATAAAGGAAGTGCCCATATCATTAAGGACAGAATTTTAGTATAAATGTTAGAAACAAATGCAAATGTGAAGAGCTTTTATTCTGCTATCAAATACACTGTCTCTGCCCTAAACTTGAATTATTTGAAGAAAAAAATCTATTAACCAAATTTCATTATATTACAGGTAATAACTGTTATGATTCTTTTGTCCCAGCAGGCCCTAGTTAATTATTTGTTGGCTATTTCCCCTCATAGACTTTGAAAATTAGAAACTGTAAAGATAGAAAGTACTACTATGAGATTATGATGATAAGAGTAAATCCTTCTTCCACACTACATACTCATAAAGACTTTTGCTTAAGGGAGCTTACTTTCATGCACTCAGGGAGGTATTCTACCATTTCTGTGATTGGACATCTATTGCTTGGAGAATAATGACTGAAAACTTGAAGACACTCATCCCATCTGTAAGTAACACATTAGAGAAGCAGAGTGGTTAATCATTTTTTTCATTGTAGTAGAAACTGAAGATTACACACTTGTAATGGAAGCCTAGCTTTAATTGTATTCTTAGGCATCATGCTCACATACTGACTGCAGGGAACCACGTGAACCAAGATCAATCCATCAATATTATACTAATCCATTAACAAGGATCAGGAAAGTCCGGATTGGCTGTTATCATCACTGTTCTCTCTCTTTAACTCTCTTTTATAGAAGGCAGTCCTATTTTTTTCTTTCTCATCTGCAATCTGACATTTTCTGAGGTTTCTGAGGTAGTTTCTGAGGTGATTGTGTTAGGTAAAGACAGCCTTGTTCACATATTTGAATCAGGAGCTTGGTATAATATCCATATTTATCTCATATATATGTATACATGTGGTATACTGAGTTGAATTGAAAAATAACATGTGTAGAATATAGCAATTAGGGTAGATCCTGCCACAACATTACAGAGTGTGTCTGTTTCTTCACCACCATCTAGAGAGATGGGACTGGAAGGTACTTAGTATTCCAAAGAGAAATCTATAACAAGAAGCAAAGATGAGCTCATTTATCTCTAAGGTAATACCTGCAAGATGAGTCTGATGCTATTACTACCAACCCTGACAGAATGTTTATGAGTAAAACTCATGTGGAATATCTGGATTATTATCAGTAAAGATGGCTAAGCACTTTGGTTCCCTGGTGTTTCAAAGGGAATGAATTCTTGAGACTCCATAGGCTCCAAAGGGAGGCTATATCTGCCTTGAATATGAATGTTGGCCACTTTGTGTCCCCAAATGGGTGACAAGGGTTGTCTGAACATTTATTTGTACTGCTGTTGAGAAGTTTTGTTTGAAGAGTGGAAAAATGATCTAATTTCATCATTCAAACTCTTTATACTGGCTAGGGCAATGGCTCAGTGGTTAAGAGTACTGGCTGCTCTTCCAGAGGACTTGTGTTCAATTTCTAGCACCCACATGATGCATCACAATCATCCATGACTCCAGTTTCAGAGGCCAACATGCTCTTCTGACCTCTGCAGGCACCAGGTGCACATACACACATGCTGAAAAAACATTAACATAAATAAATATTTGAGAAACAAGACTCAACTCCTTAGTGGATGATTTATATAGGTATATCCATAAAAGGTCATATGTTGTAAAGGGACATTTCATTAAATGCCACTAATAATCTTAATTATACTTTCTATATTGTTATTATCATTTACTTCATTTATTTACTTATTTATTTATTGTGGTTGTCTGGAGGAACATGCACCACAGTCTGATTATTATGTTTGAGGACAACTTGTGGAAAGTCAGTTCTTCCTTTTTTTTTACCATATGAGTTCTAAGGCTTAAACTCAGGTAGTCAGGCTTGGTGGCAGGCATGATAACCTGATGGTCTAGCTCCCTAGTCCTAGAACTATCTTCATCAGCATCCAGTTTGGGAGTTTGTGCAAGCAAGATCATATCTGACAAGTCCAGGAAGGCAGGCCAGAGTTTGCTTGACAGTAACCTTGTTGTCAAAAGTTCCCTGTGCGTGGACCCCAGGGCTCTCACAGAAGGCTAAGCAGGTTGCATTGGGCTATCATGTTTGGTTTGTAGAAATAAAGACTGAGGATAAAGCAATGCTCCCTTTGTCAGCAATAACTGAACAACGGGAATAGGTTGATTCAAGGCTGAAGATGTTCTTTCCCTCTCACTTGTTCTCAGGCTAGGGGTGCATCTGGTTATCTGAAGATGCAGGTTACCAGGAAGATGGGAAGATGCATACCTTTTACTCCTGATGGTTGTGAGAACCACTTCCTTCCGCTTATTGTGCAGTGCAATGTGTAGAAAGGAGGCATGCTGCTTATTCAGGAGGATGTCAGCGTTGTAGCTCAGAAGCATCGCAACAGCCTTGGCATGGCCTTCCCGTGCTGCAAAGTGGAGCGCTGTGTTCTTTCCAGTAAAAACAGAGCACATAAAGTAGGTTAAGAGCAGTACAAGTCCTTTGCCTGTTTTGTTACCCTTGTTTAATTGCTGAATTTCTTTAAAAATGATCAACAAAGCTAGCTACTTAATAGCAAGTGTATCAATTTAAACCCCATGTTCACAATGAAGAGTTTTCATTGGGAGAGAGAGGAGAAAGAGAGAGGGGGGTTGTGTATTGCTTTGTGGTGCTCTGTGATGCTTCTATGGTAAGATGACTCCATAAGGACAAATGAGAAGCTATTAGGGTAAGGCTCTGATAGTAAGCACAGAAGCACATGCCCTTGAGGACTTAGCACCTATTAGAACTGTGGATTCTAGACTTGGGGTTCTACAAGCTCATTAAGAAAGTCAGAGACTAGGCTAGAGAGATGGCTCAGGAAGTAAGAGCAGTGGCTGATCGGAATTCCAGAGTTCCTGAGTTCAATTTCTGGCCAACCACACAGTGGCTCACAACCATCCATAATGAGATCTGGCGCCCTCTTCTGGCCTGCAGGCAAAACACTGTATACATAATAAATGAATAAATATTGAAAAAAAAGTCAAAGACTATTATTATACGGTTGCCAATTTGTCAATTTTCCATATGAAAATGGTTTTCAAAATAAAACAGACATCATGATGGCCAGTCTCAATCATTTCTTGAGGAAATGTGTACTTCAATACTCTCTAAACAAACAGAGATGCAGCTTTAATTGTTATCTTGACACAACCTAGAAGAGCATTTCAGTTGACAAACTGTCTAGATCTGGTTGGTCTGTTGACATGTCTATGGGGGTGTGTTTTGATTGTTGATTGTTGTAGAAGAGTCCAGTCCTTTGTAGTTGGCATCATTCCTTCTGCAGAGGTCCCTGAACTAGAAAAGACAGGAGAAAGCCATATGGGAGCAAGAAAGCCGGGATCCATCTATTTCTCTCTGTTCTTGACTGTGTATGTGATACAACTAGCTGCTTTGAGTTTCTGCCTTGAACTTCTCTTCAGTGATTGGCTGCAACATGGGATTGTAAGCCTGACAAACTCTCTTTTGTGTGTGTCAGGGAGCTCTAGCAAATCAACGGAAATGAAACAAGAACACAAACTGGCACCAGAGACATAGAGTTGTTGCTGTGAATCTGATCTCATGAACCTTTCTGGTTTTGAATTCTTTTGTTGGAGGATTTTGGAACTTTAGATTGGAAAAGCCACGGAATGCTCAGAGTTTATTGGGAGTTGTTGCTATAATGAACTCCATCTCATGATCTTTCATGGCATTCATGGCATTGAGTTATTTTGTTGGAGGGTGGTGGAGGATTTTGGAACTTTATGTTGGAGAAGCTATTGACTGCTCAGAGCTTCTGTGTGGGAGTCTGGAAGATAAGAATGCTTTTAGGTGGCTTCCAGATAGTGGAGGCCAGATCATTATTCAGGGGGGCCATTTGTGTGATAATTTTGGCTAAGAATCTTTGTGTGTGTGTGTGTGTGTGTGTGTGTGTGTGTGTGTGTGTGTGTTGATCACGATGGGGCTGAAGAATTAGCTGTGATTAATAATAGGCCACCAGTATCCAATGAAGTCATCTGTGCTTCTTTGGGACAATAAGAATACTTTTCTTCAGTGTTTACACATAGAAAGTATAAACTGCAGGCCAGTGGGGGCAGGGGAAGGCAGAACTTGCCAATGAAAACACTGTCCATTGGGGTGCTGGTTTTGAAGACAGGAAAAATACAAGATTGAGGGGATCATGGAGAGTAGTTGAAGCTTGACCCTTTATAATGGGGTGGGAACCATTGGTAAAGGTGAACACTCTGCTGCAATAGAGATAGGCCAATGCTGTGGGTTACCTACCAATGATACCTGCAGGAGTGATGCAAGGCTGGCCCAGGGTTACCTACCAATGATACCTGCAGGAGTGATGCAAGGCTGGCCCAGGCCTAGGACAGAAACTGTGTACTGTGGATGGCAGAGTTGCTGGAAAGGTGAGAATGCCCTTTGGAGAGCAGAGGTTACAAACCTCAGATGTTGGACAATGGGATACAAAATTGATTTACATTGGTGGGGCTTGGTTTCACTTATGTGCCATGATTCACTTATTCTGTGGCTGAGTTATGGTTACTATGATGAAACACCAGAACCAATGCAACGTGGAAAAGAGAAAGTTTATTTGACCTATGCTTACATTGTTCATTGCCAAAGGGCATCAGGACAGTAATTCAAATGGTAGGAACTGGAAATCGAGAACTGATGCACAGGCCATCGAGGTATGCTGCTTACTAACTTGCTTATCACGGCTTGCTCAGTCTGCTTTCTTATAGAACCCAGGACCACAAACTAGGGGTGGCACTGCCCGCAATGGACTAACACCCCCCTCATCAATCACTAAGTAAGAAAATGTCGTGTAGCTTGATCTTATGCATGCAGTTTCTCAATTAAATTTCCCTCATTTCAGATGGCTCTAGCTTGTGTCAAGTTGACATAAAACTTGCCAGCGTATTTCCCTTTGGAATAAGAGTGCTTAAGTGTGCATTTTTAGATTATTATTGTTATTATTATTATTATTATTATTATTATTATTATTTGCAGAAGCCTACACTTGTGAGACTTTGGACTTTTAAAGAGACTTTGGGTTTTTAGGAAGTTGGCTTTTTAAGGACTGGGTACTTTTAATTTGGATTGTGTTTCATATATAATATTAATGTGAAAACTTGAAAATAAGGAAAGGAAGGCTACAGCTTATAAGTAATGTGGGTGTTTGTATGTCAAGTTGACAAGAAGAAGATTATGATGGTTTTGATTGTTAACTTGCCACAGACTAGGGTCCATCTAGGAGCAGAGCCTCAATTTAGGAGTCCTCTAGCTCTGATCACCCTGTGGGCATTGTATTGAGAGTTGATTGACTCTTCCCCCCTATAGGCTGGAAGAACCTTGCTGAATAGAGAGCAAGCAGCAAGAGTACATTAATTTCTCCTGGCTTGTGATGTATACATGCTTTAAGTTCCTGCCTTATGTGCCCTTCCACCCCCAGAATGATAGATTGTAACTTGGAACTGTGAGGCCAACAAACTCCTTCCTCCCCTAAGTTTCTTGTCAGGATGTTTTATCATGGCAACAGAAAAAGATAAAAGACTAGAGTAATTCCCAATAAAACACGGTGAAGTTAATCCTCTCAAATTGCTGTGCTTTATATCAGATGCCTGTCTTTGGGAATGAATACCCAGCTTTGCCCTCTCTACTTTTCTGGGTTCACAGGGAGATATAAAATGTTAAGGTGAAACCACAGGCTTCTGTAGCTATGAGTGGGGAGCTTTAACTAACACATCCCTCACTGTTCTCCACTTTCTAGTCTCCTTTTACTTACACTCCACTCCAAGGAACTACTTTTTAAAAAAAATCAACAAAGGGCTGAGAGCAGAGAATGGGTTGTAAAGAAGACTTTCTTGCAAGCTTGGAAGTTTGTTCTATGTCAAGATTTCAATTTGGTCAGAGGGATCTGGTACCTACCCCTTCTTCATCTAGTCGATCAGTACACTTCAAGTTAGTATCGAGAATGACCTTCATGGTCTGAGTGTACCCACCCATGGATGCGTGGTGCAAAGCCGTCCAGCCATTGTGGTCACTTTCAAAGAGATGAGAAAAGACATGCAAACATACTTATAGGTTAAACATGGAAAGTGATGCCACTAAGCTCTTTTTAGTTTGAGCAGATGGCAAAGCATGAGATGCAACAATTCAATATTTAGTGTATATCTATATGTGGTAATTTCAAGCATAGTAGTGTAGCTAATTTACTTACCATGTGATTCACATGTATATATCAGTGAAGTATGAAGGATATAAGAATGTTATAAAACTCTTGAGGGTGGGGAATTATAGTTAATGTGTTCTGGGTATGGTTTTTCAAAGCCTAAATATGTTTATAAATACCATTTTCAATCTTGTTTCCCTGAATATTGTATCAGAAAAATTTCCATGATAGTTATGTTGTCCTTATAGTCCCTGGTGATTGCACAGTTGTAAGACAGTTTGTGTTGTTTCTAAGCATTCATGTCTATATTCTCTTATGTTGTCAAAGGCACTTATACCTTTCACAGTAATTAAAGATGCAAATATAATGAAAGCTTTTCATATTGGTGATACTTTATAAATCACAATATAGGAAGTTGACAAGTTAATTTTGGTGCTAGTAAGTAATCTTTCAGGTTATGAGAACCACCTTGCTATTCCAGTAATGCTATAATTAAGCACCAGAGGTGGAGCTGTGTCTATATGTGTCCCCTTTGCAGGTCTGATGTTCTGTGCCCCTTAGGAGGACACTGGGCAAAGCACTCAATTCAAAACTGTCATTCATATACTACTAAGAACTCTGAGCCTAAAGATCTGCTTGCTCTCTGCTACTTCAATGAAGCTTGACAATATCTCATTGTACCTGGAAAGCATCTCTAGGGTTTCTTTCCTTTTTACAAATATTGATTATGTTTAATAATTTAACTTGGTTTTGTTAACAAGGTTAACTTTCTTTAAGTATAAGGGAATTCAATTCAGTTTGAATGTTTCCCGTGGCCACATTTTTGTATATCTCATTTATTAGGCTGAAGGGAAAACATTTTGTTTTTGGATTGTTTTGTGTTTGTATGTGTACATATGTATACATGCATGTGCTCACACACAAAAGCATAGATCTATATTTGTAATTTGTACAAGAAGATGGAAGAACAATGACACAGAACACAAAGAAATATTTCAAAGGTTTTTGGACATATTCCCCCCAAAGCCACTTATTCTGGCAGTAAGGTCATATATCCATACACTTAATTTTTAATTTGAGAATTATATTGAATTCTATTTTAGTGTTTCAGACATTATGCATGCTTTGAAAGATTAAATGAGATAAATAGCTTTTATTTTTTGATAACTAAGTTTTTTGCTTATTTGAATTTTATATGCATTGATTTTGCTTAAGGTATTAATTGAATGGAGAATTGTGGTTTAAAATGTGAAAACCACTGCTTTAGTGATCCATTCAGTACTGCTAAGTTTTCACCTACAAGGCCCTTGCCTAAGTCTTTGAAAAACATATGTGAAATACCTCTTGCTATTTTCCTGGAGTTTTTGACATGCATGATCCAGGCTTACAATCTGAACAATGAATACAGTAGGCCACATATGATGGTGATACAAAGGACCCTTTTCTGATAACTAAGGTTTTATACCATAATTTAAAATATTACAAAAAACAGTCTAAAATGCCGAAGTTTAAAATATACACAATTCTATGCATTCATGCCTCACCTGAGAAACAATGCCCCTTTCTTTAGAAGAAGCTGAACAACTTTATCATGTCCATTCTTTGCTGCCAGGTGTAGAGGGGTCATTCCATGAAGATCCCCTTCATTCAAAAGCCTTGTGTCACTTATGTCTTGTAGAAGCCTCTGACATGTATTGATGCGACCGTAGCTTAAAAAGGTTAGGTTCATATGCATAAGACAAAATATAAGACAGAAACAGACATGCTCATGTGTTGAGAGTCTGGTCCTCACCTGGCTGCAAAATGCAGGGGTGATTTCTTATCTTTGCTTTTGGAATGAATGGACACGTTGAAGCCAAGGAGGTTATTTACAGAGACTGGGACGCCCTGCCTACACGCATAATGGAGAGGTGTACACCCATCATTGTCTTCATCCATCACCAGCTCCTTAATATGTTGCATCTGTGGGAAGAGGAGTATTTTAATATAACTGCCATGGTGCTCATAGGGTAGGTTTCAAACTATTCTTTAGCATAGAAGTTTCCAATCTATTCCTTGAAGACAATTCTGCAAAAAACCTAAAGGAAGCTATAGGAAAATAAATATGGATGAGGTCTCATTCTTTGTCCCTATATCATGTCATGTCAAAGCTTTGAGAGATCCTGAAAATAGGTAAAATAATAATTCTCTGAACTATTTGGCCATGATCCCCTTCTTCTGCTCCCTTCATTGTTTCCACAAACAACGCTTAAGAACCTAAGATTTTATGTTACGCAAAACAAAACAGAAGGAGGTCTTGAAATTGGATTTACTTAATCTTGAAAAATAGATTAAATGAGAATATAACAGGCAAATTAGTAGGTCAAGCTATGTAATAAGCATTTACTTTTTCTTAAAAAGTTTAAGCCCATGAATATTTTGTTTCTTTACTAAGCACAATAACAACATGAAAATCTACTTATTCAAAGAAATATGATATACCACATGCACTTAATAATTAAGCAGTATTAGCTGACTTATTAAGCATAGTCCTGTTATCAGTGCATCAAAAGCATTGACTGGTTTTCTCAATTGCTGGTGAAACATTACTGATTCATCTTTGTACTTGGCTTCTCCTTTCACAAGCAATTCACAGAAGTGAAATGGTGAAGGGAAATGATTGAATATCAGTTGGCCCCAGTATAGATGAGAGTATAAAACCCTCTGTAACTTTCAAAACTCAGTCTGGATTATTGTTATCAACTAAGTATCACCATCCCCACTTCTATGATTTAAATAATGTTTCTTTATTTGAAAACAATTTTTGAAATCCTAGAATGAACTCTTATAAATGGCAACAAAATCAGTTAATCAAACTGATTTTATTGAACATAACTTAGTTCACAAAAAAATCATTGATATACAACACCTGCATAAACTCTGGCTGCAAATTTTTTAGTCCATAAGGCTGTTGTACAGTCAAGTGTAAAAAGTTGCGCCCCAGATGATCTTTTATGTCAACTTTGGCACCTGGAAGAAAAAGCGTAGAAGAAATGTTAAATCTACTCATGTGTTTGTAATATGGCCTTTGGTGGTTTCTCAACTTCCCAAGTCTTTAACTTACAGGCAACTATCGTTAGGTGGGAGAATTGAACATATATTAAAAACAAGTCTAAGATATATGTGCTTGTGTGCATGAGTAACGTGATGAAAAAATATGATACTTTACATTTCTATGAGAATCCTTAAATTTTAAGTATAAAATGGGAATACAGAGTGATGACAATAGGAGAAGCTATGACTATCTCCTTTTGTTCCCACTGCACCAGGCTTGTCTGCAATGGGGACAGTTACAACATACATATGTCTGCTGTGGCAGAAAGCATTCATGTTCAGAAAACTCATGGTATTTTATAGCTCTCTGATTACATATTATATGTTATTGGTATGAATTACCCTTTCAATATTTTTTACTCTACGAAACACTATTCGAGGCTTGGAATATATTCCATTAACCTTGGTCTGCACAATATGTGTCCCCATGCCTGGCATGAGACAAACGGTTAACAAATGTTTATTTAAGCAGACTGGCTTCCTTCCAGTTGGTACCTTTAGAGAGGAGCAAATTCACAATATTCCAAGATGCAGAAGCAGTAGCTAAAATAAGTGGAGAGCGTCCTTCTGAATCTGTGCTGTTGATGTCTGCTCCCTAAAACAAAGCATATCATTCAACAAGAAGACTATGAATAGACAAAGCAGCAGCTGACTTTGCAATGCCTAGCTAGTGTAGAGTGTCTGTATTACTCTAGCACCAAATCTTAACACTAATCATAGGATTACAGGACATTTCTCTAAAATTCAAATAATATTAGAAATCAAGACAGTCCCTCATTATTTCAACAATGAAGTTATTTTCCTGTTTTAGGTTCTTTATTAACATCTGCCAATAGATCAATTGCTACTCAAATTCTTAAAACAAAAGTCTCTCACCTAAAACACTATTTTAGTCCCCACTATAAGAAATTATTTTTAAGTCGGGCAGTGGTGGTGCATTCCTTTAATCCCAGCACTCGAGAGGCAGAGACAGGAGGATCTCTGTGAGTTTGAGGCCAGCCTGGTCTACAGAGGGAGTTCTGTAGGACAGGCTCTAAAGCTACCAAGAAACCATGTCTCAAAAAACCAGGAGAAATTATTTTTTAAATGTTTCTAATTTTGAATTTTTCCACATTTATTGTTTCATGATTTTTAAATTATTAATAAGAAATCAACCACTGAAAAATACTTTATTTTAAATAGATAACCTAAGACAAATGACTTGAAATTATGAAGATAAGAGTTTAACAAACCTCCATGTGAAAAATTCACAACTAAAAATTTTTTTTTTGTTATTTTTCTGTGTTATGGAACTATATTCCACATGATAAGAAACCATGTGCCTTTAAAATTTTCATGGAACAAATTCTGTACTTTGATCAGAGTAGCAAAATCAGTACAAACCTTGAGTCAGGTATTTATTTCTCTTTGCTCTTGCAGAGCATGGGTGGCAGTAATGGGTAATGGCAACTGGTGAGGGTTGGCCATGATTCTCTTGACAGGACATTTGCAAGAAAACACACATGGCACAAAAACATGGAATCTAGTGAAGCTCTTCCAGATTTTTCTGTGTAACTATCACAAGCTCAGTAGTTACTGATAATAGCCCAGGAAGTGCTAACTACTACGACTAAAGCTTCACTGGTTGTCCATCTTGTGGGGATAATAAACCCACCACACATCCACCCATGTGCAGACTTGTGAAAATGCCAGTCAAGAGCTAGCCAAGTCTGCTTCTCCAGCACATCTTCAACATAATTTTTAGCTTCATTGTTCTTCATGGTTTAGAAGATAACACTGAGGAGGTAGGACCAAAAGCTTATATTGGAAGATGAAGGTGACTTAGATGGTCTGTCCTATATCTGCCCCAAGATAATCATGTTATAAAGGCTCAGCTGACTTGTCTATACCCAACAGTCCTAAGAAGACCCATTCACAGGCCCTCAAAGGAACTTTCTTTGCAACAGACCCATGAACTCTAAGAACAAAAAAAATTGACAAGGATATCAATTCTTTTAACTTCATAGGCTTACTGCTGTGCACCCACAGGAAATGCAATCTTGCCAATGTGTCATTCAGCCTTCTGGAAATTTTGGCTGCCAAACAACTGCTCATAATTTTTTCTTTACTTCCTTCTTTGCAAGCCTTTAACTCTCATCCACATTCATTTTTAATATAAATTACAATTAATAAGCAAAATTCTTATGGCCATGATTTAAAATAGCACTTCAAAAATTGTATCATATTTGCGTTTGAGACTAAGATTAAAATAATTTTAATTCCCATAAACATTTCTATTAAATTTGAAATACACAAACATGTTAACCAAGAACTTTGGTTTCATTTAGAAAACCCCATGCTATATATTTAAATGATGTTTTCAAGTGTAAGTAGTAGTTTAAGAAAACTAGGCCTTTCAATTGAATAATTACCACTGAAATTAAGTAGTCTGCCAGGTCATGGTGATCAAACAATGAGGCTCTGGAAAAAAAAAAGAGTTAAGTTTCTATTGAAATAAATGGGAAAACTAAGATGCTGCATTTAGAAATAAATTTAACTGGACAATGAATAACACAATGTTATATTTTAGAACTCATATTCTGAGAAACATTTTTGAAGTAATAAAAAAATCAAGAAAAATAAAATACAGCATAAAAATTATTCTCTCATTTTCTAATGAGCTGCCCTTCCTAGAAAACCATCATGCTGAAGTGAGTAGCCACATCTGCCTTTTAATAGAGATGAAAGAACTGGTGGCATCATTGTGACTGTACGGATCAAGCAAGATGTGTCTACGATGTATCTGTAGCATCCACAAGGTCTGCTGGGAGGGTGACTGGGCGGGGCTCCTCTACAGCAAAGCCAGTGAGGAAGTATCTACTTTCCTGAACTCTTCTGAAGCCTGAGCTTACTATAGAGAGAACTTGTCTTTTTAAGGCTATCTCACAGCAGTTACAAGTCAGTGCTAATTAATAACAACTGAAAGCCTCCAATATTCATTAAAAAGTTACTGTACACATGTGAATGGTGATGACTTAAAACTTTGTGTTTTCTATTGAATCTGAATCACATGACACACTGTTCCCATTCAAGGCCTTCAGCTACTCTTAAACTTTTGTACATACATAAATTTCAGAACACAAGATAAAGCATAGAGGCCCTATTTTCCCAACATAATTGTTTCTGAGGCATATTCATGTTCTAAAACTATATTATCAAAAGTCATTGGATGTCCAAATTAACTGAATACTAGAATCAAGGAATTCTAATAATGCCCTAACTCACTACAGGGGTTCTGATAGAATCAGGACTGTTAGAATCTGCCCTGGGAGTTGGCAAGTTCTTACAGGTTTCTTATGTGAAGCACTTTTCATTTCATTTATTTATTTTTATTTGTGTGTGTATGTGTGTGTGTGTGTGTGTGTGTGTGTGTGTGTGTGTGTGTGTGTGTGTACGCGTGTGTGTCTTACAGTGCACATGTAGAGGTCAAAGACCGTTTGCAGAAGTTGTTTCTCTCCTACCACATACTTCCTACCATTGAACTCAGGTCTTGGAGGCAAACACCTTCTTCTACTGAGATACCATAAGTATCTGACCATAAGTTTTTGTTCTTAGGGTTTCTAGTGGGATTCTTTTGGATCAGCACTCCTGAATTCATGCTGATTCATTTTTCATAATCTTATTTTGTCACCATATGCTTTATGTGTATATAATTTAGCAATCATTTCTTCATATCTTTGAAGAACTTATATATTTTGATTGTCATTCTTTTAATCTTGCTCTGTATTTTATATGTCATTGAAAATAAATAAATCTTTGTTAGTTTGGGGATTTGTTGTTTTGCTTTTTAAATATTTTCTTTTTATATTATAAAATTTTAGTTTGCAGATTCATCCTATGTGAGACCTTGTCTGTAAATGCATATCTGTTCAGAGCTAGTGGTTTTGCATATATATATATATATATATATATATATATATATATATATATCCATCCCTATTCCCAGGTCAGAAGTACATCTTATACTGCTAGCTTGAGATTCCTTTTCCAGAGAGATATACAGCTATCCTGCTTCTGTTACCAACTGAAAATTTACCAACTCTCTTCTGTCATTCCAGGCTTCTACTTAATCACAGTTATGGGGGAGAAAAGGGAGAGATACAGGTACAGAGAAATGATGCTATCACTTCCACAGGAGAATATTTAATACTTGTCTTCCCAATGGACTTGAGTCCCAGTCTACAATTCCTGCTTCCCTACTCAGCATCCAGATAACCTCCACTACCGAAATAGTTCTTTGGAACCTTGGTTAGAGAATTTCCTATAGCTCTTTCAAAACATTCATGTCTACTCATGGGTGAAGGCAGAAGAGATCAGAGGGTAAACAATGGAGAAGCTCCATGGATCTGCTCCATACTGGTCAATAGATGTCAGAAATACACACCTGAGGAACTGAATTTAGAAATGGCTTAGAAAGTCTTATTGTTGGCTTCCTTAGCCCTTCCTTGAGGATCAATGACTGATCCAGAATATGTCATTGGCACTTTTGTAAAGTTCCATTTACTATCTTACTTTGATTCCTGAGGGATATTAGAGGTTTTAGTTGAAGCACATCGTCATTGTGATTAATTCCCTTCTGACCTTTGTCCCTTTTGTGTTTGACTTCAAGCATGACTTATCTGAAAAGCATTTAGCTACTGCAGCTTGCTTTGATTTTAATTGCGTCATGTATCTTTTTTGAAACTTCCACTTTTGTTTCTATGTATCTTTACTAATGAAGAGAATTGCTGGTGTTGTTGAATCTTGTTTTATGACTCATCCTGTTGACATCATTTGACTGGAGAATTTAATCTATTACTCAAGTTTTTACTCTTAGGCATGATTTCCCACCTGACATTTTGGTAATTTTCCATTGATTTGTATGTTTTTAGAAACTTGCCACTAGTCATTCATTTTTGCCACTATTAATTTATTCATTATTGGGGTCTTCTGGATTTCTGTTGTGTGTAATTCATTATCTTTCACATATAGATTTTGTTTATGGGTATGTTTTCATGATAAAAGTTATCCTTTTCTTTAATAATGCAAAGGTATTATAGATGTGTTGAAGAATTCTTTCAATTTCTGATCATTTGAGATGATTCAACCTTAGAGCCTTTAGTGCTACACTGGCTAATTTTTCCCAGCAACATATACTTAACATGGGAATGGTGGGTAGGCTACTTGCCTGTGAAGCAGGGTCTCATGGTTGCCATCAACTGCATTCACAATGTCATTGCTTCCAGTATAGGAGGAGATCATGAGTTTAACGATGTCCGTGGCTCCCTGGGTTGCAGCAAAATGGAGGGCCATGCACTTTCCATTCTGTGAACAGTGTGGATGTCAGCATCAACTTAGAGCCCATCTTAAGGATCTATCACATGTAAATTCAGCAATATGTTCAGTCTTCCAAGATCTAGGGATGCCAAAAGGTGAGGAACCACACCATTTGATACAAACCATGAGGCCTCACTTCAAAGGTACTTCCTAGCAAGCCAAGTGCTCTTAGCATACACTTCTGTCACCATCACTTGAATGCCATTCTCAGCTCAAGGAATATGAGTCCCTTTCATTACTGAGGCAGCTAAATGAAATGACTTCATATGAATAGGGATATTTCTGCTTCAAAGAATTTGGAAGTGATGGGAAGAAGCTTCACGTGATTAATAACCAATGTCTGCTTCCTCCACAGTGGACAGGCTGTTATGGTAACTAATTCAGAACACTATGGGGAAAAGTCCCTGTAGTCTATGTTATTTATCAGGTCAGGACCCAGGCTCAGTCAAATATCTTACATGCGTATCCTTAGAAGTGAATTAGGTGATCTTTAGTTAAAAGGCACAAGTCTTTAGACTAGAGCCCAAGACATTCATGAATGGGCTTCAGTGTTCCTGGCTGGGAATATTAATGCTATTATCATTGAGATTAGGCCTTAGTATAACTCATGGCAGTTAAGTGGGAAATGCTCTTTACTGTATGTGCTTTGTCACTTGATTTGGATTATTGAAATTTGTAAAATTAGAGAATAGTTTCTTCAGCATGAACAGAGGAACAACATTCCTGTGTGCATTCCAGTCTTACTTGAGTATAGAGGAGCCACAAAGCATTAGGGAAATAATGTATGGAAATTCTCAAATCAGAGAGCCACATGGACTGAACACTTGCCTCTATCATGTCGATGTGTGCACCATTGTCTAGGCACATTTTAATCATGTCCAAGTCACCACTTTGAACTGCGAGGTGGAGTGGGCTGGCTTTCTTATGATTCACAAAGTTAATATGAAACTCCCGTTTGTAGCCGTGTTCTTCACCTTTAAAAGAAAACACCATTTACGATGAATAGAGGAAACAAACAGGTTTCTGAAAGAAAGGGCATTTAGAATTACATGAAGGTCCATGTATAAAGCCAAATGAAGGGTATCTAAAGGTTTCTTTACTATGTAGAAATTATCAACTCACCATACTTTAGTATTAATTCCATGCATTTTTTGGCACCTGAAAATGCAGCCTGGTGAACAGGGTAATCTCCCCATTTATTTGATTTACACAGCTTAGCTCCTTTTTCTAACTGGAGGTAAAAGAGAAAAAAAAATCAGTGATACAAATTAGGTGACAAAGGTAGGCAAGAAGTTCTGTAATTCTATCAGCCATTTCATCTTGCAGAGCCCATGGAAGAACATACAGAAAGCTCTGTGGATATGCAGTCTAGGCAAGAATGCAACTACAGAACCGGGTAAGACTACAATAGAGACACTTTACATCTTATAAAGATGAAGATACACCATGACACAAGAATATCAATCTTAATCTCCCCACAAGCTCAACATATTTTTTAAAATTTCATATGAAATATTTAATTTTTAAAACATAGGTTATTTGAGTCATATAAATATTTTCAATTTTAAGATCGATGCTTGTGGCCAGCAGAAGTACCAAATGTGACAAATAAGAACAATTTAAATGGTATCACTTAAGGGAAAGTCTGAAGCAGTATGACCCACCATGTTAAAACTTCAAAGACCAGAATACTCTGATATTCTTTCACTTCCTACAGTGCTTTGTTGTTCTAAATTGTTAGTATTCAATATTCAAATAAAAGCAAAATAGTAACACATGTTTACATATCTAGCTACCAGGAAATTTTTGCATATTCTTTTAGGTCTGAATAGCAGGTAAGTAAGCCAGAAACATTTGAAAAGGAGCTAATTTGATGAAATTCCTCTAATGCCCTTTATCAGGGGCAACTGTCCAGAATAGAAGCATCCCCGAGACAGGTACATCCAATGTCTTTCTGTGTCACACCTGGGACACTTTGCAGAGAAATGGCTGGCTCTGGAGAAACCATAGCAACAGTGCCAGTCTTGGGAATGGAAATAAAGTGTTTCTTTTCTGCTTTCATCTTAGGAGTCAAGTAACTCTGTAACTGACCATGTTCATTTTTTCTCTTTGATTACTTGAAAGCTCAGAATCAAATGGTTTATTTTTTTTGAAATTTTATGTATATGGGTATTTTACCTGTATACATATCTGTGAACCATGCATCTCTTATGCACACAGACTGGAAGAGAGTGTTAGAGTTCCTAGGGTTACAGATGACTGTAATCCCCCTTGTGGGTACAGCAGTCAAACTTTTGTCCTCTGGAAGAACAGCCAGTGCTTTTACCACCATCTCTTCAGTCCCAGGATCAAATGGTTCTAGTGTCATACTGGTTGTTATATTTTGGTTTTATATTCTAGCCCTATCGCAAGATTCATCTTAATCCCTACCTAAATTTTCCTTTTCCTTGATTTTTCTTGGTTTTTCTTCCATTCTTCATTTTTAGTCTTCTGTACACAATCTAGGATCTACATTGGACTCTAGAATGTAGCCACATAAAAAGCACTGAGAACTAAGTTCTTTAGACCTGTTTTCTGTATTTCCTGTTCTTCTAAGGATATGCCATGAAATGCTTCTTATATAACAGTTTGTGACAGATTCACAGAAAGAAAGCCACAGAATGTGATAGATTTACAAACCAATATCTGCAATGCTTCACTATTGTCTTTGGCACAAGTAGACATCAAAGCTGTGTTTCCATTCTCTCCTTCTAAGTTGATGTTAGTGGTGGTGTGCTCAACCAAGACCTGTACAAAAATGAAGAAATAATTCTTAATAAGCTAAGCTGCTGATTTAAAAATAAGGTCATGTCCCCCAGTAGACTTGATTGCCAAACACTATGTCTGACTCATCTTTTCCAATTCCTCTTCCATAAAATATATAGTATATAAAATACTATGATAAAACTCAGCATTGCCTTATAATCTTTTTTTTAACAGTATTGTTAACATAACCTAGTATCTCATGCTTGCTGGATAGTGTTCAACTAATGAGTCATTTCCCCTGCCTTATTTGTAGATTTCTTTTCAATGTTGAGACAGGGTCTCAACATTGGCCAGGATTGCCTTTACTTCATAATGTACTTTTTGCAAAGACTTGAATTTACTATCCTTCTTCATTACCTCTGTGCAGCTGGATCACAATCCTGCACCAATTGGTCTAGCAATTAAATTGGGTTTGCCATTGTTGCTTGTTTATGTGTTAAAGCTTATCAAACCAGATGTTTCCTAAAATCCTCTAGTTCTTTGAAATAAACAACTTCCCAGCAGAACTCCTTCCCAACAGAGTGCCTTCCAGTGTGATGCTCAGCAGATTAATTAGGCTAACTAATGAATTCTGTTCATAAGAGAAAACTTGTGCTTCAATTTAGTGCATAAGAACAAATCAGGGGAACTCTTTATAGGTGAAGAGAAATTAGAAGCGAGGGATCTTTTCCCAGACTTCTGGCATCTTCAGGGTCCATTCTTCAAATCCAGATTCACATGCAAAGGAACCCAAAAGTAGAACCCATGGTCTACTAGAAGCATTCTTCCCATCCTTGCCCTCATAAGAATTGCAGACTATAGACCTGCATGTGTAATTATTGTGCTATCATAAATATAATCTTTCAAAGGCTGAGTTAAATTCTAGGTGGCAGCGGTCACAGAGAGACCAACTGAACTATGTACCTACTTCAATTCGCTCATGACCAGACATGCCCAGACACTCTTCAGGACTCTCTGAGGTCCTTTGATAAGTATCCAGGAAATCTGAGGAAAGGCTTAAGCTAATGAGCAAGATTAAGTCCCAAGGAAAAAAAATTAAGAAATAAGGCCATGCCAAAGCCCCTTGGCAAATGGTCCCCAGAGAACACTACCTTTGTAAGAACTTGAGGTGATTCATAGATGACTGTTTTGTTTTTTTAAAACTTCATAACCTTATACATAATGGTGGATATTCTAGGGGAAAGCCGGCAGATCAAACAGTGAAAAATCTTTTTGGACTTGGAAAGGTTGAGTAGGTACAGGCTAGACCATGGTCATGGCTAGAGAAGTATACTGGGGACAGAATTGCTGTCCATACTCAATCTCCTTCTCTTCCTCCTATTGTCATCCACTACACAGTTAAGAACACTATTAGACATGGTTATGACTGATAAAAAAACAAAACAAAACAAAAAAATCTAAGGCAGAAATAATCTAACTCTCCAACAGCCCTAGTTTTCTTTCTTGATTTTGTGTTATTCAGGACAACTAGTTTTTATTGTTATTGTTTCATTTTTATCTATACACTGATTTCACAAATTAGCTATGGGCTTTATTTCTGAACTTTTATTTCTATGGCTGGTCTGAAGAGTTTTCTAATTAACAGTAGTTTATCAACAATTACCTGCCTTTGAACTCCCAAATCATGCTTTCAAAGACAAGATAAATTAAGCTAATGACCATTTATTTATGAAAAGAGCCTTCAGAGAAATCATCAGAGCTCTGCTGGGCAGTCCCTGCAGCCACTAATGACCCAACCTGTGGGGAAGCAGCACCTGGCTGGTGAATAAACAGATGGCACCACTGGGTGGTCACTGCAGCCACTAATGAAGGAAGCAGCACCTGGCTGGTGGATGATGTAGGCATTAGGAAGAAGGCAAAGAGCCTGGTTCCATGGACATTTTCTAGTACTTTCTCAGAGGGGTCCTGCCCAGTCTTTACAGTTACAAATTCTTCAGCCACCATTTCCTTCAGATAATTGTTTATCAGGACAGTATCATGAACTATGATTTTGTTCAGACAAATAAGACATTATCATTCCTTCAGAGATAACTAGACAGATGGGAAAGGAGACACATCAACATTTAAGGACACTGTCATGTCACAAAAGTTAAGGTAGACTTCCAAACCAAAGCACAGTGAGCACAATGAAAGGGGCTCTGTTCTCTGCCCATAAGCTAGAATTCAGACCTTTCCAGGAGCTGGAAAGAAAGCTTTTGTGGCAAAGGAGCCTTGGAACTCTCCTGTGTGGTTAACAGACAATTGGCTTGGGTGTGCGTTAGCATATCCACTAGAAATAATCACTTCCAGTATTATTTCCACAGGAAAATAATCTATTGTTAAATTCCAAATAGCCTAAGCTTCAAAGTGACATTCTAGAACAGTGGTTGTCAACCTTCCCAATGCTGTGACCCCTTAATAAAGTTCATGTTGTGATGACCCCTGACCACAAAATTATTTTGTTTCTACTTCATAATTGTGATTTTGCTACTGCTGTGCATCATAATATAAATATCTGATATGCATTTACCTGATATGAGACCCCACAAAGGGGAACAACTGCTCCAAAACATAATCCATCTATGGCAATCCTCTTTGAGGAAGCAGTTCTACCTTCTGATGTACCTGTGAATCTATGAGGTGCAGTCTAAATACCCACGGACTAAATCCTACAATTTAAATATTTACCAGGGATTCCTCTAGTTGAAGAAATTCAAGCCTGGAAAAATAATACCATATATGACCTCTGTATCTGTTGTATTTAACAAAATTGACATATCATAACTATGAGTTCTGCCATCACTAAGGTTCTAATTCTTTGCATTTTAGCATAGAATAAAAGAGATCTAAATGGCAAAGCCTAGAGCTGGAGTTGTACAATTTTAGGCAAGTTATTTAATTCTCTCTGTGCCTCTTACTCAGCTATGGAATGAAAATACTAATATTCTTAATTTATACATGGCCCATTGCAATGATATTATCAATCATCACCAGCCCCACAGCCACCATCATCTATTATTATTCTCTGTCTCATTACCATCACTCCTCCTCATTGTCATCATCACCATCATTTGGTGAGAAATAAACATCAGAGTTATGTTTCATTTGCCATTGCATGACATTGGAAGTTGGCCATTCTGAAATAGGAAACATGTCAGATATGGATTCTGGCCCATTCTCCAATTGTCAGCCCCACAGCCAATTGGCCAGCAACCTCACCTTAGTCATTTCATTATATGAGGCCTGCACGGCTATGTGAAGAGGTGCCATCATGTTGTTGTTTCGCAGGTTTGGATTTGCTCCTTGGCTAAGAAGAAACTTCACACTTTCAACTTGGTTTTTTTCAGCAGCCCAGTGTAGTGGGGTATTTCCACTGCTATCCATTATATTCAGCACTAAAGAAACAACAAACTGTGCATTAAATTTTGTGTGGGATTTATTTAATACATCCAGAGTAACTACCCACTTCAAAACTCAGTGTCAAGTATTTATAAAACCAGCTACATTGTCTTGGATATAGAAATAGGATATTGTTTTAGCTCTCAAAATTATCCAATGGATACTATTTGAGAATATATGATAGTATGTACAGATCTTACAAATTGTGTTAATTTTCTTTATGTAGTATCTATAAAAATAGATCCTCTTGTTAATAAACTTTTACATGTATATTAATTTCATAATTTTAATGCTGAGACTACATCAGAGCAGATCCTAACTAGGTCCTATATGACTGTGATTTTATTCAAGCTTGCAGTTGCCCAAAAGAATGTCTCCATGACAGATGGGCAGAAAGATGAAGATGCTGAAACTTAGAGAGGCTGAAAGTCCTCCTGCTTCCAGTACTGCTACTAAGGAGTTGTGTGAATCACTCTACTGTCTCAGTCAGACTTGGTAAACAAATATATACATAGACATATAGGCAAATATGTAGTTATTTATATGCATATTTTATTCTGCATGTTTAAAAAACACACTCCTTACAAAGCTATGTGGAGAATAATATTGGGTCACATCTGTAAAGATCTTAGTGGAGTATGTGACCTACTACAAGGATTTAAAAAACGTTCATGAGAAAGTGGCAGGTCACTAATAAACTCCCAGGCTAGATTTTGAGCCCCTGGTGTTGGACATGCTTTCCATGTATGTGTACAGTATACAGGTGGTGCTATTTGATTTGTGAATGCTGTGTATGAATAGACTGTTTTTCATTATGCATTGCCCTGTAGCTATGATAAGGTAGTCATGATGGTATATCACCAAGTCTGAAGAAAAGGAAAAGTACTTGCTCATTAATGGGACTTGGTAACCATCAACTGTAGTGGGAACCATGAGGCAGCCGTTTCCTGTTTCTCTCTCTTTGAAAATTTCCTTTCTCTACTTTCATTCATCTAAGTTTTTAATTCTCAACCCACCACCCCCCACATACATTACCCCCCCATTCTGCTTAAGCAAGACAAAATATTCTATTCAGCATCAAACAATTAAACAGCTTCATTCTCCCACATGCAACTTAGTTTATCCACTTTTCATGATTCATTTTTCTATACTCACAGGGGCTTTCAAAAGCGGGACTTTCTTGTGACCTCCTTTCTAGTTGATGTCTTTGTAGCAACTGATCTACCTATCATTCCAATGACTTCCCTTCTGCCTGTGTCCCACCACTCTCTTGTCTACTCTACCTCTGCCATCAATCTCTTTTTGTCAGTTCCCCTAGCTACCTCTTACTAACAATCCCTGGTCTCCTAAACTATGTCCGTGAAGGTTCTCAATCTCATCTACTTCTTAGACAAGGCCCTAGAGTGGTGGGTCCATCTTTAGCAGTTCTGATTGTGTATGATATATCCAAGAGGATATGCCCAGGATATGCAAACTCAGAGTAACTAAATCTCACACTCCCACACTGATGTTGTTCCTGTTTGGTCAAGTGAGTCAAGCTGTTCACCTAAACTCCTAAAGTAGAACTCATACAGTCCACTCCAGCTTCCCAGCACGAGCTCTTCATATTCAGTCTACCCATAAGCACTGTCAATGTCATAGGTACCAATTTCCTGGTTATCCACAAATCTAAAAGAATGATGACCTTATGAACCTGCATTGAAAGACTTGGTTACCTTCACAGGAAGAACCATGGATGATCATCTTCATGAGTTCCACTTGACCTTCCGCTGCTGCATGATGCAAAGGGGAAATATTTTCATCCTCATATTTGCTTAGTTTTCTTCGGTGCTTCATGAAGTGTTCTAATCTATACCTATCTCCTTCAATGTCCACCTAGAGGAGTATAAAAATTCATTGCTTAAAACAAGCACATGCAAAACTTTAAAATATAAAATGTGCCACATAATAGTCTTAATGCCTTACTACTGTGATGCTTACAGCAATACCATTCTGTACATGGAGACATAAAGTAGGCAAATGCCTTTGCATTGATAAATACATTAAACACATGTTTCATTTTTCTGACCATAATTTTACATATGTCATAAAAATAAAGGCCTCAAGAAAAGTTTTGAAGGAAATTTACAAAATGTGCTCTCAGAAATTATGTATTAAAAAATACAGAAGGGCTTTGCTTTGCTGGGTAAAATGTATTTCAGTTACAGCAAGAGTAATCAAGAAATAATGGGGCTGAAAATGATGACAGCATAGTTAACACATGTGTGAAAATGTTGATCTGAAAGTCCTTATTTTGTAGTTAATTGACCAAGACAAATGTAGTAAGAAGAAGTGGAGTCTATGAATGTGAGGATTATTATGTCGAGCAGTGTAAAGTTTTGTGTCTTTTTTTTGGCCCTTCCTGCCTGTAGTCAGTCTTCTCCCATACCTACCTTACACACTGAAGCTAGGATCATCCTGAAGCAATGTCCCCTAAGGGACTCATTCAGGGATCTAAAACGGCTGCCCTGATCCTGAGCATGAGCAATTCCTGCTCAAATTCAAGAATTTCCATTTAATATCCATAATGACAACAAGCAATTTTCTTATTTGGCTGTTTGAAAGTCCTAAACATCTGCCTTACATTGAAAATGGAGAACTTTTAAAAAATCAATGATTACAGAAATATTTAACTATTTCCCAATTGCTTTTTACAAGATTTCCATCTAAAATTACTGATGCATTTGCAAGTAAATAGTTAGGCTCTTCTTCCTGGAGGCTGGCCTTGAACCTGCTGTGAGGCTGAGTATGACCTAACATCCCTGATCCTTTTGCTTCTACCTACTCAGTATTCAGATTGTAAGTGTGAGCCACCACACCAGGTATGTTTTTAGCTGTTAGCCACTTTCCAATACATAGTAGCTGTGGCTCACATAACCAGGCCCTCTCCAGGACAGGGTTCCAATCCAAATGAATTCTAAGACAAAAGTTTGAATAACACTCTAGTTCTTTCCTCCTCTTTCATTTTGTTCACTTTGTTCAATGTTGTTACACATTTGTATGCTTCATTTTTCCTGATATGTTCATACGCATAATTTTTTTTCAGAGAGGAATATTAAAAAGGAGCTTTCATGAAGAACATAGAGGACCGTAAAGATTTTTGCTTGCTTTTTAAGACAGGGTCTCATGTGTCCCTGGGTTTGGCAGCAAATTTTCTCTATTACTGAGGTTTATCTTGAATGTCTGATTGTTGTGTTTCTACTTCTTGAGTGCTAGGATTGCAGGCTTGTACAACCACTCAAATTTATTTTATGCTCAGATTCAAACCCAGGTCTACATCCATACAAGGAGAGTACTCTACCAGCTGAGGTAGACCTCAGCTCCCTGTAGACTTTTGTATACACTAGGCTACTTGTTGAGTTTTAGTTCTCTAGAGGCTTAAATGTACAAAGTAGGAAGAATTCACAGAAGTCCATTGCAGTTCTGGGTAACACCAAGATTCAAATTATTTATCATTGTACCTTCAAGATTTTCAAACATACTGCCTAGTAAAAACATTCGCCTTCTTTTGCCTGCTCTTGGGACCCTTTTCCTGCTGCTGGGTTGCCTCATCTAGTCTTAATATGAGGGTTTGTGCCTAGTCATATTATAACTTGTTTTTCCATGTTCTGTCGATATCCTGGGAGGACTGCTATTTTCTGAAGGGCAAAGGAAGAAGAGTGGATCTGGGGGAGAGTGGAGCTGGAGGAAGGAAGAGTGGAGAGAGAGGAAACTGAGGTATGGATATAATATATGAGAGAAGGAAAAAAATGTTGTTTTCAAAGCTATTTCTTGATAACTACTTCATTACAAAGACCCAACCCAAAATGTGCTACATGCAAGGCAGTAGCTTTGCATGGATAGCATGATAAATTTTTCTCAAACAACAGAAATAGTTCCCAAACAAAAGATCAAGAAAGTTGCTTTGAATTCTCTTTGTGGCTATGGCTAGTCACCTGTGTCACACAAGTTAGCTGTCAAAACATAATTTGTTATTTTAAAGAATACTTCAACACTTCACTATTGCAAAGAAAATTATCAAACAGAACAGTGATGAATTTAGCATATTAAAATTAATTCGCTAAATGTGAAGACAGGAGAAACTAAAATATCTAAATTTCCCACTTTGAGTCTTACTTCTTTTGCCACATAATAGAACCTAAAATAAACAAACAACAACAAAAACATCTTTATGTTGGCAGTATCTTGAACAAAAATGTGTCACTTTCCAACTAAAAAACAAAAAAACAATGCCATGTGCTCTTATTAGGATAGTACAAAGCCATCCAGCCATTCTCAGATATACACATAACCAATAATTAAACTGAGGTTCTTGAAGAAATGGGGCTTTCCTCCTTTTAATGCCTTGCCTTCCCAAAGAAATTGTTCACCTGGATCCATTTGAATGCATTTTAGCACTTGAATTTGAAGTCCTTTGAATGATAATATGGGATACCATACTCTTTAGAGGAAGGACCAAGTTCAGGGTTTAGAGGTTCACAAGATGCTTTTGAGTTCACAGTGACAAAACAGCCTATAAACATGTCACAGGAACTCATGAAGTTGTGTTACAACTCTCTCTGTCAAGAAAGTTCTTACGACAGACCTGAGATGCTCATAGATAAATTACTATATAATACAAAGCCAGCTGGGCATTGGTGGCACATACCTTTAATCCCAACACTCAGGAGGCAGAGGCAGGTGGATCTCTGTGAGTTCAAGGCCAGCCTGGTCTCCAGATCGAGTGCCAGGATAGGCTCCAAAGCTACACAGAGAAACCCTGTCTCAACACCCCCAGCCCCGCCCCCCCAAAAAACCAGTTGGTACTACTGACATGTAGTACATTTTTTTTGTAACGGGATATTTATTAAGAAATATCTTTGAAAACAATTTAGGCAAATGCCTTACTTGGTTGCATATTTTCAAATCTGGAAAGCAAACTAAGGAGTCGCTTTAATCTCAGTGTTATCCCAGAACTGCAATGTGGTTTCACTATTTCTCCCCAGGTTATAAATTGAAGCCTCTGGTGGGTTACATATAATAATTAATCCAGTATAGTTTTCTGTTTTGAGTAAGCTCTTAAGCTCTTCAATTCCAATTTCTATGACTATATTCAAGACACTAAGCATAGATTATTTTTATAAAAGTTATTTCTAAATTAAGCCCTTCAAATTAGAGACTTCAGACCCATCTGTTTTAGTCTTCGTGAATGCAATATATCTAGTCAGAATAAGATCAAAAGGGGAAGAAACCTAAGGTGAGAAACTATATGTAACTAGAACATGCTTAAATGCCCAAGTATTTTTTGTTAACTTGAGTTAAATTGATTGCGTTAATGAAACTAAAGGTACTAGATAAAAATAAAGAAACTATTAGGGCTGGATAGCAGAAATTCTTAGACAAATCTCTAGAAAACTGACTTACATGAAGGATTTTTTTGAAATCTTAAAAATTTTTTTCTGCCCCACATTAATTGCAATGATAGCATCCTAGTCCTGAAAAACACCCATGATATGGTTCTTCCTACTGAAACAAGAGGCCTTAGTTAATATGGTTAAGTGGTTAAGTGGGATGTGGGATGGGGAGCAGTGTTGAATCTGAAGTCCTCATGTATGTGTTTCTGTGCAGTAGGATGCCTCTGAGTCACATTGGCAGTTTTGTCTACCGAGACTGCAGTTGGACACTGTCTACTTAAAGTAAATCTGTTCTTACACTCTTGCCTCTGTTAGGACAAAGCTACCAATAGACAGACTGAGAAACCACATCTACGGCATAGATTTAAAAAAAAAATCAAAGCTAAACAAAACAGCAAAACAAACAAAAACAATCTAAGTACGAATCAGTATATAAGTAGTTAAATAAATTATGATGTGTTCCCCACAGTGGAATGCTATGACACGGTTAATATTAAAAAGGTAAATTTCCAAGTACTGTATTGGGAAGTATTGTAAAATTTACTTAATGCGTGAATTAAAGTGCAATCTCTGTGAGCTCATACTTTTGTAATTTTAAGAAAACTCTGTGAACGTTTGTTTGCACAAGCATTTCGTTTTCCCCTGAAAAATGCATAAGGCACTATTAACATGGTTCCACGGTGGTGGAGGGGAATTCACAGTGGGTATTGAAAAGCCACAGTTAATATCTTGACAAGAGAGTCCCTCCCTTCTTGCTATCAAGCTAAGGAACTCTAATGGGTTTTTCTGGGCAGCCAACAGCCAACATCTACCCTTCAGAGCAGAGTGGCAGCATTAGCGTCAGTTTGTCAGTGAGTGCTGCTTTATTGTAGATCAGAATATCCAGAGAACTGAGAACTCAAAAGCCCCCCATCACTACTGTCCTCCTTCCTCACTAGGTCTCCCTACCCCGCCCCCGCGGAGAATCCAGACACACCCACTGCTGGTCTTGCCTCAGTTTGTCCTCACCAGGCACCATTCGCCAGCGCTGAGTTCTGTTTCACTTTTAGACAAAACTGCTTCTCTAACCCCAGACACTTGTTACATCGCTATCTGACTAACAGATCCTCCGCTGTGGCAGTTCCACTTCAGTTCCAAGGAAAAATCTGCTTAAACGTCCAAGTGGAACGGCACACACTCCAAGTTTATCCTGGATTTATGCAGTCCCGAGATTGTAATTGTTACATATTATAAATACTTTAGGGAAATATCTCCTCTGGCATCAATCCATCTCCTGGTAAGATAGGATTAAGGAAACAAGTAAGCAAAACAAAGGACCATCGGGCAGTGTCGCCCCAGGCTTAAGCTTAAAGTGTTCAGTACCTGATACTCTCATCCCCTGTCTTGTCAGCGCTCGCTGCTTCCTAAACTTGTGTAGCAAATGTATCAGAATACTGCAGGCAAATAAAGCCTCAGCCTCCAATTCCCACACTGCTCTAGCAAGCTCCAGACTACCAGTGGATTCCCCATTACCTTAAAGGAGTCCTTGGAATAGTCCATGTCTTCCTCTACGCCACGATAGACAACGCCCTGGAGCTCCTTTCTCTCCTCAGGACGTAGCATTCTCTTCAAGCTGCACTTCATTGACTCCACCTGGACGTCAGCTTGTGCAGCTGCTCCCCACAAGGCGGCACCTGGTGACAGAGCCCAGTGAGCTAGAGCAGAGTTTTGGGACCTGCACCCGGGATCTGCTGGGGAGATCCCTGCTCCAAAGCCCAGCTCTGCCACAGGGTAGAAGGGAACTTCTGTAAAGCCTTGTCCCCGCTGCTGGGCTACTTGTAGAGCAAGCAGCAGGCGGGGCTCGGGATCCAGAAATGAACCACGTGGGCCCAGGACTTGCCTCTTTAGAGGACCACAGTGAGATTCCAAATTGGTGCGGATCCAGTGAATTTGTTAAAAATAAAAACAACATCTCAAAGAAGTGGAGGGGAAGGGAGGAGTAGAGAAGGACTGGTACAGAAAGTGTGGGGGGAGAGAGAGAAATATAATCCGGAACTTTTAGAAAAAAAAAAAATTCCCCCAAAGTTCGACTGGGGATGTAGCCCAATGGGTGAAGTGCTTGCCTAACCTTAAGGAAGCCCTGGGTGTTATCCGAGTATTACATAAAAACAGACATAATGGTGCAGCACTGCTAACAATCCCACATCCTGAAATCTCTGTACTGGGGAGATAGAGGCAGGAAGATCTGAAGTCCAAGGTCACCCTGGAATGCAGAGCAAGTATCAAGTCAGCCTAGACTACATGAGATTGACTCAATATAACAAAACTCCTGGGGCTCGCTCACCCTCACCCACCTCCTACTGGAGGGAAGGGCTCCTGAATTTGTTGGGAAGTAAGACTTCCAGCAAAAATTCTCTTCCCAGATGGCGGGATATGGTGATTACATTTTAGAATTGGGACTAGACAGAGTCCTTTTGCGTCTTAGATCTCATTTCCTATAGATAACAGCACTATAGCCACCTTATGATTTGATGTTTTGACGTTTAAGAATGGTAAATAAAGATGACAGGTTAATTATAAGCTGCTATTGATCAGTGGAGCGTGTTTGCCAGCAGCATTGTTTGAGGGCTTTATCTTCCTGGGTCTGCCCTGAATTCACTCATCAACAGCATAGGTGTAAACTGTGGACAAAGAATGGTGTTCTGCTCCCTCAGAGAGGCTAGCTCTGCATTAGACACAACCCAGGGAGTCCTGCAATTGCTGTTTGCCAAGGGGAGAAGGCAAGAAAACACCTTGTCAAAGTGAGTTGAATTTGCACAGGACAGAATTTTGCTCTAACTGGATTTGCTTTAACAAACAGCTTATTTAAGATTCTGGCACATCTGATTCACACCCAACACAGATCACAACTGCCTATCCCCAAACCCACAGGAAGCAGAGCCAGCCACAACACAAGGCTATACCCAGGAGAGGGTTGTGGTCTGTTTGATCCAGGAGTTCCTGAATTTAGGGGTGAGCCTAATGGGCTTAATGACATTGAGGAGACATGGAAAATCCTGCCCTGTAAGTTTTCTCATTCTTACAGCAGGATGTGACAAGTTTCACCCCTGGTGTAGGGACGACAGTATCTACCAGTCTGCAAGAGGAGATTGCTGGACAATAGGTGGAGGATGAAAGTGTTGAGCCTCACCACTGACAGCTTCACACCAGTGGCCACTATCAGGAAGCCCAGGAGGATTCTATCTGAAGTAGGTGATTAAGGTAGTTCATATGGAAAATCTAACCAAGGAAAGCTTATGCATACTAGGTGGGATCACTGGACAAACAAGAATTTCTGTTATTTTGAATGACTGCGGTTAACTGCCTCTGCCCAAATACTTAAAGTGGGACAGAAGTCAAAAGAGGGTATATATCATAGTGGGTGTGGCTGTTGTTGTTGAGGCAGAGGGAGGGTTGTAGGAAGCATCAGAGGGCTGTTAGCTTGAGAGAAAAATGTGAAGCCAGAGAGCTCCCTCCGGTCATGGAAAGGTGCTGGGAGAATGGGCACCAGAAGCCATGTCACTCTTTCTTTTTATCCCTTGGTGACAAAATTCCTACAGAATGACACCTTCTGCTGGGACTCCCCATTTACATACACCCACACCCAAAGAAGACTTGGTACTCCAAAGAATGGGTCTTCCCAGCTTGTCCATCCCTGGTTTAATGTTGCAAGACAGAAGTTTAGCATGACAGGATTAATCTTTTCCTTCTTTCTGCTAGGAAATCAAAATGTTCATTAATTTCTCTTTTTATCTTCTGCTGGACTTGTCTACTCCATGCCTTTTTCAATCAGAAATTTCTGTGGCCATTTCTTACTAATTGGTACATTATTTCCTACATAGCCAAAAACAATAACAAAAACAAAAAACAAAAAAACTCCCATAAAACATAAAACAAAAACCCTCTTTTCATAAATGGTGCTTCCGTTCCTGCAAAATACTGAACCTTCAAGATGCATAATGCAGCCAGAACAAGACAATTAGCTGGCCACTTACAACTGATTTAATTATTGATGAGTGTAAATAAATATAATCATTTTACCAGTGATAATTTAAAAACAAATGTAGTTATTCAAGGGGAAAAAATCTTTGTAGATGTTTTTAGAAGGTGTGCTTTATTATGAAATTATGTTTAAGAAAAGAAATGATTTTACTTAAAGTCTCAGGAAAACTCTGTCTATTCCAGGTTAAAAATGAACAAAATTAAAACAAAAATCAAAATTGCCCAAAGTTGTCTTTATTTTGTTACAACAAAGTTGCTTGACTTGGCCAATTAATTACAAAAATATTTATATTTTTAATCATTACTTCAAATATATTTTGTTAGTACCCACAATTAAAGGTAAAACTGGCCACCTTAAGCATAATAAAGCTACTGAGGAATAGAAAAATTTTATTGCATCTTTAAAAAAGTTAAGTCTACTCATGTAGACTTACTATTTGATGTATTTTATGTACTATTTGATGTATTTTAATAAATGCATACAATTACCTAACAATTGGGACTCCAGTTTTAGAATACATCCATCAATACAAAAATTCCCTAAATCCAAAGGCAGTCAGCACCCCTTCCCACTGGTAGTAAAACCAACTTTTGACCTGTCTGTACCCTAGTTTCTGTCTTTAAAGCTGTGCCTCTTCTAGAAACATCAGACACATGGAGTCATGTGCTATGGAGACTTTTTCCTAAGGATTCTGCTTAGGGTAATGGACTTGGGATTCACAAACAGAGCCAAGTATGGGCAGGCTCTTCATTCTTATTTTTAGTTGTATACTATTGTGTGGCTCTATCTCATTTTTCTTGATCTGTTTGGCAGTTATTGGTCATTGATTATTTCTGAATATCAATGTGCAGATCTTTTTGTAGATGTACATTTTCTTTTACTTGGTCAGGCACATAGTAATGATATTACCTGTTTGCATGGTATATGTTTAGTCTCATATGAAGTTGACAGATTGTTGCTTAAGTGGCTAAACCACTTTACATAGCTCCTAGCACTATAGAATTATTCCAATTACTCCATGTTCTCAAAACTTAGCATTATCAACTTATATTATGGTCATGTTAGTAGCATGGCATATGGTGACATCACACTGGCTTTAATTAGCACTTTCCCAATGGTTTATAATGCTTCCTATGCTATCATTTATTAGCCATTCATTTGTCTTCTTGATAAACACTTATTAAATTTACCCCTGTTTTAAAATTAAATTGCCTTCTTACTACTGAGTTGTAGAAGCCTTTATTCTAGATGTGACTTTTGTTAGATAAATGTCATTTGTTTTCAGAATATATGTCTTTTATTTTTCCCAGTGACATCTTCTGAATGCCAAAATTTTAAAATTGTGATAAAATTCTAATTAGTGAGTCTTTAATGGATTGTGCTTTGGATGCCATATATAGGAATATTTGCCTATGCTGATTCCAAGTGTCTGCAATATTTCTTTCTGGAAGTGTATATAGTTTTAGCCCTGTCATAGGTCCATTTTGAGTTAATTTTTAGTGTAGTATATGTCACACAACCATGTTTTTTCTTTTAAGTTGGATGCACAATTGTTACCATTTGTTAAAATAACTATATTTACTTAGAATTTCCAGGAAAATATTATTAAAGTATTAATTTATCATAAATTTTAGGGTTTATTTCTATTCAATTATATTGTCTATACCAATACAATAAGTCTATATTGAAGACAATATCACATGGCCTTGATTTTGTAGCTTCGTAATAGTAAAATTTGAAATTGGATGATATGAATCACCCAGATTTGTTCTTCATTTTCCATATAGTTTTCAATATTCTAAATCCTTTGTGTTTCTATACAAATTCTACAATCAGCTTCTCAACTGCTGTAAGAAAGCATGCTAGAATTTTTAAAGATATTATGTTTGAATTTACATATCTTATTAATGAAAATGCCACATTTGAAAATTGAATATTCTGACCTATGACTGGTATTTTCCCCAAATGTACAAATACATCTCAAGTCTCTCAGCAACAGGTTTTAGTGTTGTATGTGTTGGTCATGAACATGTCTGTTTAATGTGTTCCTAATAACTTATTAGTTTGAATGATTTGGAATGGAATTTTTGTCACTTTTGTTTTGAGATGGTCTGAAGTCATTACAGAGAAATGAAATGAAATTTTCATATAGGTCTTGATTACACAATACAAGTCTTGTTCATTAATCCTAGTAGTATCTTTTAAGAGCTCAAGGAAATTTATAAATATAAATGACAACTGAGAGCCAGCAAGGGTAAGGGTACTTGCCTTAGACACTGAATGATCTAAATTAGACATTTCCAGATCCAATAATAGAAGCTTCTACACATGCACACACAGTTGTGCACATACATAAGGAGTGGTGCCACACACTTTTGGTTCTAGTAGGTGAACAGGAGGCAGGGACAGCAGGTTTGGTAGTTTGAGGCCAGTCTTGGATGAACATGGAGTTCAAGGCCAGACTGGATTATACAGTGAGACCCTGTCTATAAAAAAGAAAAACCAAACAGAAACAAACTATTATGTCTTATGATGATTTTATCCTTCTACACCTCTGACTAATCTGTACACACTCTGGTACACTTGAATAGAAGTATGAAGAATGTCCTGGTCTCCTAAACTGACACCCATGTTCAGGGGATCTGGAACAGTTCTATGCTGGTTTCCCAGCTATCAGTCTAAGGTTCATGAGCTCCCACTTGTTCAGGTCAGCTGTTTCTGTGGGTTTCTCCATCCTAGTCTTGACCCCTTTGCTCATCACTCCTCCCTTTCTACAACTGGATCCCAGGAATTTGGTTCAGGGTTTAGCTGTGGATCTCTGCTTCTGTTTCCATCGATACTGTGTGAAGGCTATAGTATGGTATATAAGGTAGTCATCATTCTCATTATAGAGGAAAGGCATTTAAGGTAGCCTCTCTACTATTTCTTTGATTCTTAGTTGGTTGGGGTCAGTATTTATCCCTAGTGCATGGACTTTGGGAGCCCATTCCCTACCATGGGCGACTCTCTCAGCCTAGATACATAGGGAAGCACCTAGGCTCTGCCACAAATGATGTGACAGACTTTAATGATCCCCTGGGAGGCCTCACCCTCCCTGGGGAGTGGAAGGGGGGTGCGGTGGAGGGGCTGGTGGAGGGGGATGGGAGGACGGGAGGGAAAGGGAACTTCCATCTGTATGTAAAATAAGACTGTTTTAAATTTAAATTTTAAAAATTTAAAAAAAAAGTATGAAGAATGGATATGGTAGTTTGTCCTCCCATCTTAAAGGGAAAGTGTTCACCATTAAATATATTAATGGTAGGATATCTATACATGTTCACCTGATGATAGAAATTTTCAGAAACAATTCATAATTTCTGAACCAGGTACTCTTCCGTACAGTATAACCAAATATCACATCTGCCTGTTCCCTCCCACTCTGGGTATGAATGAGCTCTTCCCAGTATATCCCTGCTGTGAAGTTGTTCTGCTGTGTAGCTACTGTGTTGCCAGGTCATCTACCACAAACTGGCTCTTGTGTCCAAGAAACCTGGGTATTATACAGTAAGGTATGAGAGTGCTCATTCTGGCAGTTCAGATATCCAAAATGAGATATGAAAAATGTTTCCTTTAAGCAAACAAGAGAAGAAAGAGAGGGAGGGAAGGAAGGAGGGAGGGAGGGAGGGAGGGAAGGGGAGGGAAGAAGAAGGAAGTTTTTGACTTAGTGAAAGAAAAAAATCAAGAACTATGCCAAGAACTATGTTATGAATATTTGCCTATCTATGAATTGTAAAGAGTGGAAAGTAAATTCATGCTAGTCTTTGAAATAACAACATAAACGCCAAAACTTGTCACATATTCAAGTGCTTAGTTAAGATGAAAGGGCTAACTCTCTGTTGAGGCATCCATTTAGGATCTCAGAATACCTAATGCAGAGTAGGTATTAGGTACCTACTCTACTGCTTTCTAAAATATGTGGCAGAACTCACCAGGACAGCTCTTTTTTCTATCTGAGGAGGTATTTTATCACTATTGCGACTTAAAATGTCTCCAATGGGGTCCAGAGTTTGAACACTTGGTCCTGGTGATGTTTTGGAAGGCAGCAGCCCCTTCAGTAGTCTATTAGTAGTGGGAGGCAGAGCCCTGATGAAGGAAGTGAGTCACAGGGCATGGGCCTTGAGGTTTTATGAGACTCACATGCTGTACCAAGAGGGTAACCCCCTGAGGTTTCATAGCCCACCCCCATTTCCTATCTGCTCCAGCTTCCTGACTTCAGATGCAACGTGACCAGCCCCATATCAAGCTTCTGCTAATACACTTTCCACACTAGGATACTATGTCAACTCAAAATAAACTTGTCTTCCTTTGTCGCTTGTCTGGTATTTGGCCACAGCAAAAACAAAAGTAATTTATGAAATCACAAATTCAATGTTCTTAACTTTTATAGAATTTGTTTGACTTATGTTTGTGTAAATTTTGGTAATATATATTGTTTGAGAAATTTGTCTGTTTGTGGGCATAAACCTGTCCACAAAATTATTCAGAATCTAAGTTCTGTAATAATGGCCTTTGTTGCATTCCTTTAAAAAATAATTTGTATCCTATCTTTTCTAGCTAACTATGGTTTTTATTCATCTTTTCAAAGAACAGACTACTGAATTTCTTTTTCTCTATACAGTTTTCCTATTTTGTGTTTATTGCTTTTAGTGTTCTTCCTCTCTGATTTTCTTCCAATATAAGAATAGGAGGCCTTGGAAATCTACGGGACCTCCTGTAGTAGATCAGTACTTATCCCTAGCATAGGTGTGTACTTTGGAAGCCCTTTTCACATAGAGGGATATTCCCTGAGCCAAGACACACTGGGGTGGGCCTAGGCCCTATCCAAAGAATATGATAGACTCTGATGACCCCCTATGGAAGGCCTTACCCTCCCTGGGGAGCAGAAAGGATATGTGATAGGTAGGGTTTTAGTTGGGAGGGGGTGGTAGGGGAGGAGGGGAGGGAGAGAGAACTGGGATTGACATGTAAAACAATTTTGTTTCTAATTCAAATTTTTTAAAAAAATCTGCAAAAAAGAGAAACAACAACAACAACAAAAAGAATATAGTCATACAATATGGTCTGTGAGTATAGCTCATCATTAGGGCACTGCTGACATACATGAGGTTCTGGAAGAAGAAAAACCACTTACAAACTAGTGAGTGGCTAAGCATTACATAACTGCAGTCATAAATCTTGCTTCGTCTGCTTTTGTTTGTGGTTTCTTCATTGACTCATAAATTACTGTTTGAAGCATGTTGTTTGATTTCCAACTATGTAAGCTTTCCCCAATCTTTCTTCTTTCTGTTGTTAATTTCCAATCTAATATCATTTTGTTCAGAGAATATACTTAATGTAATTTAAATTGACATAAACTTAAAAGTCACTTTAAAATTTTTGTTTTATGGTGAGCTTGTGGTCTATCCTGGAGATTAGTCAGTATGTATTTGAATTGAATGTATGTTCTGCTGTTGTTTTTATAGGGCTCTGAACACATTATTCAGGTGCAGATGACTAATAGTGTTGAGGTTTTCTACACTAGTCATTTTCTACTACTGTGCTCAGTTACTGGAATTCTCACTATGGTTGTGAAAATGTCTCATCCTCTTTGGATTTCTTATGTGCATTATTTGTTTGTTTGATATCAAGGTTTTATTTGACAGGTTAGGTGACTTTTTCTTTTCTTTTCTTTGCTGCCTTCTGGGCAATGGTGTTTCTAAAGAAATGCTAAAATATTCTATTGTTCTGTCTTACAATTAATGGGGTTTTTTGAATTTGTATTTTTTATTTTGTATTTAAAACATGTCTTTCCTTTTCAATAAGTTGGCTATCAATAACATGCTAAAGTTATGATATCTGTGTTTTCCTGAGCCATGTTAATGATGTCTTAAGAGTTTGCAGAATAATATTGCTAGATCAAATTTGAATTTTTCAACCATGGTTCCTTCTTCCCCTTCTCTCTTTTCTTTCCTTTCTAGCATATCTGTGACATGTGTTAGCAAACTTATGTTGTCCCACGAGTCTCTGTCAATCAACTTTTAACAGCTCTGTCTTGTTTAAATGATTGTCATTGAGCTGTCTCCTGGTTCATGGATTCTCCTTCCATCTTGCTGTCCATTGAGTCTACTAGCAAAAATATAACTTAGAACATTTTTTCAACTCCAAAAATATTATTTTTCAATTTTGTTCTACTCTCCTTTTCTCTATTGAAACCACATGTTTTGACACTGTACCGTATTTTCATTTACTTTATAGATACATTTCCTTCAATCCTCTAAAAATTTCATATTTGTTAATTTGAAATGTTGACTGCCAAACCTAACGTCTACACTCTTATAAACTGTTTCTTTATTCACGGTTTTCTCTTGGTGAGTTTAATTTGCATTTTGTTGCATTTTTATCTCAAATTTTCTGAATTAAACTGGGCATTTTAGACTACCTGGTGCAGCAGGTTTACATTGCAGTCCATTTAGCTGTGATTTGACTTTTCTGGAATTCAGCTATTCCTTAAAGACCTTTTCCCTGCTGATGCTTCTCAGAGAGTTTTCAATTTGAAGTTTTATCCTGGATTTCTAAAATTTCTTAGCGAATTTTCTTTGCATTTAAAGATTACCATCACAGATATTTTAAACATCTTTGTCTTTTTATTGTATTATAGGAAGATGTTTTAATTTGACCATCTAGCTGACAGTTTTCTAGTTATCTTCATCTAACAAATATCTGTCTTTTAATTTCATGAAGACATTTATTTTAAGACTTTTATCCAGTGTCTGAAAATGTAGTATGTTCTCACATTTGAAAATGTTTTATTCTCTCTCTCTCTCTCTCTCTCTCTCTCTCTCTCTCTCTCACACACACACACACACACACACACACACACACACACACACACACACACACAGAGAGAGAGAGAGAGAGAGAGAGAGAGAGAGAGAGAGAGAGAGAGAGAGAGAGTACTGGTTGTAATGTACTAGCTTCCTTCAGATGCTGAATAATCCACCTGCTTATTTAGGTGCCTTTTAGTGCTATTCTCTTCCCTCATCTATTACTAGGGCAGTTTCTGGCTTGTACAAGAGGAAGACCTATGTAATGCTGAGGCTGTTCAGTGTGCAGAAGCTTCCCATCTAGGCACAGTCTCCATCCTGTCTTTATCAACCCTGGAGCACTGACTTGTTGCAGGTTGCAGTTGACTACAGGCAAATAGCATTCCCACATTGCTGCATGCACATCATGGAAGAGAGTAGTGTTGACCCTTCAGCTCTAACTAGATCTCCCCAGTAAGAATTTCTAACAAACACTTGAAGCCATTGGCTTTGTGGCCGTGCCCTCCTCCTTATCTCCTCAACACAGTTATCTTTGGTCTGGGTTTAACTTGGGTTTTCCCGAATCTAATAACTTCATGAATATTAGCTTATATGTCATCTATCTTTCTATAATTTTAAAACATTTCCTGATTGTTGATGGCTCTAGACATTAATCTTTTTTCCTACTCTGGTTTAGATTTGCAGGCTCATAAAAAAATTTGCTTTACAGGATTGTCACAGGTTTTGAGATGAGAACTATGATGGTCCTCTGTGTTCAGTCCACTATCTTTATCCAGCTGCATTATCTTGGCATCTATATAGTTAAAAACTGTATCCTGTTTCTGATGAATAGTAGGGTCTGGAGAAATATTTTATATGGCTGCCTTTGTATTATTTGAGGGATGTTAGAAAGGAAGCAGAAAATAAGGTTCTTTGAGCATCTGGAAATCTTAAAGCCTTGTCTGCAAGTTTGGTAGAAAGTGGATGCCAAATGGAAAATTCTGCTCACTGTGGATAAATGGGTAAACATGGATAAACACACACACACACACACACACACACACACACACAGACACACAGGTTCATACATACAAAATCACTGTGGTACCAATCTCCTTTTTTTTTTAACTAAGGAATCATAGTAACTTTGAGTACCCATCACAGAGAAAACATAAGCAAATCTTGCCATCTTTTACTTCCCAGAAGGCTAAGTGATACAGATTATCTAAGCCAGTGTCAGCAGCCAGCCCACCCCTTAGCAACTGTGTTCTGAGAGATTGCTACAACAGTCAATAACAATGCAAATCTGCTTAGCTCATTTAAAATATGAGATATAAAAAAAACTAATTAAGTTTACATCCCAACAAGGAAAAGCTGACAGAATATCAAGTTTTAGAAAGAAATAAGACATAGAAATCTAGTTTGTTGATATTAAATGCTTATAAATGTACACATTTCATTAATCAGACTTTGGCATTTATCTTTATATTGGAAATGTGTTTCCACGATACTTTTCAGCAAATGTGATATGGTTGATTTCTACTAATTCCAGTATTACCTGATAGTATTGGAAAGCACATTTGGAGCCACCATTGGTTATTAATGTCCTCTGCAGTGCAGTGTTTCCAGTTATGCACATGATTTATAGTCATAGGATTTCAAATAGAAAGATCTGCCTGGAAATTGGAGCTCTTTCTTCTTTGCATTTACACCAGTGCTGTTCTTGGACAGAAACCCTCAGCACAGGGCTAGTTGAACATCACATGAACATGTCTTATTGGCTTTGTCTTTGGTAGTTATCACCATACTATCTGAAGTTCAAAGTCTGTCCTCAGTTGAAAGAGACATTCTGGTTGAACTACTTTCTCCTTATCCAGTACCGGGGTTTGTCCCAGTTTGTATAAAAATATCTAAAATATTATGTCACAAGAGCTCAAAGAATTCAAATAGAACTGTTTGTTAAAATGTTTTTATCTTGTCTAATTTATACTAGAATCTAAATAACACTGAAACCAAATAACATTAAATATTAGATGGGAAACTGTGATTTTAGAGTTGAGACCCAACCTTTTGGCTGTGTTTTGTTATATATGTTAGAACAACAATAATTATACTTATTTGAGAAATCAGAAACCTCAAGCTGTTTGACAACTGAGATATTTTCATTGACATTTAAAAAAATAAAAGAGTCTGCCAGGCTTTGGTGGTGCAAGCCTTTTATCCCAGCACTTGGGAGGCAGAGATCTCTGTGAGTTTGAGGCCAGCCTGGTCTACAGAGTGAGTTCTAGGACAGCCTCCAAAACAATACAGAGAAACCCTGTCTCGAAAAACCAAACAATAAATAAATAAACAAGAGAGTCGTCAGGTACTAAGTGAAAACCACACTTACCTTTATCCATGGATGTTAACATTCTGCTTCTGCTGTTACTGTGACACAAACAGCAACAGAAGAACTCTTCCCCTTCTACAGGCTGTGTGACTTTTATAGTTCTGCTTAATTATATGAGGCGCTGTGCATTCTAAAGATCAATATTATAACTTATTAAACTGCTTATATGAGTTACTTTATACACACATGTAATTTAGCCCTTTCAATTGGATTGATGCCTACTTAAAACCAACCACCAATTTAATTATTTTTTAAATTATTTTATATGTATGAGTGTTTTGTCTGCAAGGAGTGCTTCTGGGGGCCAGAGGTGGGGGATCAGATCAGGGAGTAAGTTATGAGCTGCCATGTGGGTTCTGAGAATCAAACCCTGGTCCTCTAGAGGAGAAGCCAGTGCTCTTAGCCACTAAGTCATGGTTCCCACCCCATAATTTTATTATTTCACCACAAATTTGTTTCACCTCGATGGCTTCTTCAATATGTAATGACACAAACTGAGTCAGTCAACAACAGTAGCCCCAAAGAGCATTTCCAGATTTTCCCAAAACCTAGTTGCCATCCTCTTCCTGAATACATATATCTCATTCCAGAAACATTTCTGTCTATGAGAAACACAACTTCAGTAAATAAACTTCTAAAAAGAGTAACTGAGGTCAAGCCTATTCTCAGTTTTCTCTCCTATCAGAAATAGGCCTCTGGCCTTATCTTGAAGTTGATTAATCTAGGGTTGACTTTTATACAGGGCAATAAATATGGATCTATTTCCATTAATCTAAATACAGCTATCCAGTTTGATCACCCCTGCTTTTTGAAGATGCTGCCTTTTCTCCCGTGTTATTTTTTCTCTTCTTCTTTGCAAAACATCAGTGTCCATAGATGTGTGGAATTGTGTCTGGGTTTTCAATTCAATTCCACTGATCTACATGTCTATCTTTATGCCAATAATATGCTGTTTTATTACTATAGCTCTGTTATATAACTTGACATCTGTAATGGTCACACCTCTGATCTTTCTTTTATTATTCAGGATTGTTTCAGCTATCCTGAACTTTTTGTGTTTCCATATGAACTTAAAGATTTGTTTTCAGTTTCTTGAAGAATTGTACTGGAATTTTGACAGAGATGTTATTGAATCTGTAGATTGCTTTGATAGGATGTCCATTTTCACCATATCAATCCTACTGATCACCATGGTAGATCTTTCCATCTCTGTTGTCTTCTTCAATTTATTTCCTTGATACCTTAAAGTTTTTATTATACAGACATGTTACCTAATGAATGCTGTACTGTTTTGCTAAAGCAAGCTGCACTGTGTGTCTAAGAGAAACTGATTGAAAATGATCTATCTTATCTTAATTTCTGCCCCTAAGGCACTTATTAATTAATTAATTCATTCATTCATCCATTCAATTATTCATTTAGCAACATTGGTTTTGTAGTATCTATATATGAAATAATATGTGAGAAGCATCCAGCTTGATGAGAAGTTTTTTTTATATATACAACAACAAATCAACCATGGGTTGCCCCACCCTAACATGTACCCCATGCAGGACTTTCTGGAGCTGGTGAAGAGACTGGTCCTGTGGAACAATATTCTTGGGATATCCATGATTCGAGGCATCCAATGGATATCCCAGAGGAGTTCCAATGAGGATCAAGTGATGGTCTACCAGAAACCAGAGGCCTTGAACCAGACCAAAGACTCATTGCAGAAACATTTGCTAGTAAAGCTGATAGGACAAAAGTATACTATATGATACAATGCTCCCAATGTCACCAGGATGGATGAAGGGGTATTGGAGATGTGGGAAAGACAGAGAAGCAAAGAGGTTTTGTTTTGTTCTTGTTTTTTGTTTGTTTGCTTTCTTTGTTTTGTTTTGGTTTGATATTTTTTTTAATTTTCTGTTTTTGGGGCTCCTGAAGGTGTGAGCAGAGGATATGGGGAACTGGGAGGTAAGAGGAACTTGGGTGCATGTTGTGAAATTCCCAAAGAATCAATAAAGAAACTATGTTAAAACAACAACAATAATAAACAGTGTTAAGAATGCATTATAACAGGAGAAAGGACTGTTAACTCAATTTTGCAAACTGCAAAACAGGTACTCTAAATAGGTATATTTTAAAAGGTTTAACTGACACAGTGTTTGTACACATTATGTGGTACCTTTTAGCATTTCAGTTCACATGCAAAGAGTACATTTGCAATTGCAATACCCATTCCTTCCTACATATACCATTTTTACCCTTATGAACATTCAAATCCTTTCTACTAGCTGTATTCCAGCACTCAGTTGTCAATCGTAGGTATCATACGATTGTTGTGGTTTGAATGCTAAATATCCCTCCATGGACTCATGTCCCCAGCTAGAGCTTCTGTTTTGGAAGGTTTTGGAATCTTTAGGAGATGGAGACTTGCTGCGGGGTATGTCTTCAAGTCTTCAAGTTTTCTAGCCTGCCCCCACATCTTCTTCTTTCTGCTTCCTCACCACTGATGGAATACAGTCTGCCAGCCTCATGTTCTTGTCACTATGCATGTCCCAGCATGAAATACTGTATCATCCAGGAACTACAAGACAAAATATACCCCTCCTTACTTAAATTGTTTTGACCAGGAATTTTTTCACAGCAACAAAGATGCCATGCTGCAGAAGTTGCCCCTACTATTGGAGCATCTTCAACAATCCTTTCTCCATCCTCCTCCCCAGAACTCTTCCCAGGAAGATCAGAAATAAATATGGCACAGTGCACAGAGGGTTAGAAAGGATCTGTGTGAATGTGGGCACAAAGGGAAGGAGGACTCAGCAGATCTCCTAGACAGTGACACTACTAAAGCCAGACAACAGTTTGAAAATCAGATGTGTGACAGGAACTCTAGAATGACTTGGAGGCATCTGACTGTATAGAGGGAGGAGAAGAAACCTGCAGATATCTTTGGACCAGGTTAGAGGAGAGACTGTAATAGAAAAATAAGTGATATGAGAGGACTATTAAATAATAGAAAACATAATTGAAAAATCTAAAGGAAAGCTACATAAAATAAAAGCCAAAAAGGAAACCTTTCAGTGTGGAAGTAGAATGTCACTGGACACCTTGCCAAGAACAGCATGAGAGTTCAGACTTCTTGAAGATTATTGGTTACCATCACAGGAATACTGGGAATTACAAAATGCAATAACTATCACAAGCATTTACTCTAAGAGATTAGCTTTCTCTAGTGTTGAAGTTACTCTGGTCTACATAGGAATAGGCTTTGGTGCATATCAGAATTCTACTGGGCGAAGTTGAAAGTGAATTTAGTTATGCACGGAACATCAAAAAATAGAATTCTATTTCAGAACTATTAGAGTCCCAACTATTATATTTCTCCATATAGAAGATTATCTAAATTGATTGATTAATCTGATAGTATCAAAACAATAGAAAAATGTACTTTAAGTAAAGATAATGCATTTCAAGGTCAACAGAATCAAGGATTTTTTTTCAAACTCATATGTTGAACGATGACAAACAAAGCCTTAGTGATATTTAGTGGTAAAAGCAAGTATTTGAATAGTAACTACCCATAGCACAAAACTCCAAAGAAGAAGAAACTGTTTATGTGGGGTTAAGATAAACAATTGGGAAAATTAGCAAAGCTAGAATTGGTGAAATGGGGAATTGTGGTCATATTAAGCAAATATTCTCTAAAGATTTAAAATATTATACAGAGTTTTTGCAATAGTAACAATACCTAAAAGAACTAGAAGTGACACACTAATTGCTATTCATTTATATAAAATTGTTCCCTTTGAAAAGCAATGTGTTGTGCTTTTTTTTTAAGTTTAAAGTGTATGAGAAGCAAAAACTTAAATGGACAATGACCTGTATTTGTACTAAAATTACAGTAGAGTGGGTAATTACAAAGACAAAGAAGTAATTTATTGTTTGGTTTATTTTTATTTTTATTGAGTTATTAAGAATAAAATAAGTTCTTCCATGTTTGAAAGTAAGACAACCTAAAATTTTGGCTTATTTCCCCAGTAGTGGGACCACAACAAACCCCTACCCAGTTACCTAAATATCCAGGGATGGCACTGCAGATACTCCGCCAAAACCTGAGATTTCAGGTCAAGAAAACTAAAGTTTGTGCAATAACATGGAATTTTCAAGAAGAAATCCAGTTTTATTTCTACTCTGCTACCCAGAGGTTTCAGAACTTCAGGTTGTTCATTGAATTTCTCTGAACTTCTGATCACTTATGCACAGCACATAAGGAATAAAAGCAGCCACAGTTGGGTTCCGTTAGAAACAAACTAGATGCTGCATTAGATAATTCCTATTGTGCAACCAAATACTAGAGAACATAGCTGTGTAGCTTTTACAAGACCTGCTACAAAGCCCTTTTATTTGTGGTTGTTGTTTTATTTTATCAGTTTATTATCTGTCATATGAACTTGGTGGGTTCTTGACAAATCCAAATGCCTTAAGTAAGGAACAAAAATGAAAGGCTAGTAATTAGAAGGAAAAATCAATGATTGTAGTTTTGCTTCCCGCTTACATAACTGTCAGAACTTCCCATTTTCCTCTTCAAAAAATGAGAGCAGTGCTCCATCAATGGTCCTGAGCAGTGTGATATTTCCTTTCTTTTTTTCCTTTTCTTTCCCATTTTTAGGTTTTTGATTTTATTTTACATTCCAACCACAGTTCTCCCTCCCTCCCCTCCTCCCACCAGGACTGTCTGCCAGGAATCTGAGACAATACTGGGATCACAGCACAAGACAGACTATGTAGGAACTTTCACTTAGAAAAACATTACATTGTACTCTTCCAAACTCAAATGCACTTTATTGTGGTGGGGGGGTGGTGGCTAAAATGAACAATTGGGAAAATGACTGCAAAGTGAAGTCTTAATTGAGTTACTGGTATAAAAGGGGAAATGATGCCTTGTGTATCATCAGAAATGTCCTTCAGAGTCATTAAGTGAAGAATTAGCATGAGCCACATTTCATATTCATGTTTCATCTAAGTGCCCCAGTTCTATTTTCATACGGGAAACTTACAACTTATGAAGGTACTCCTTTATTTTCCTCATTTCATAGGTGAGAAACTAGAGCATCGAGGAATGAGGTAATGATGGGAGATGTCGTCCTGTAAATGTTTCTTATTGGTTGATGAATAAAACACTGATTGGCCACTAGCCAGGCAGGAAGTATAGGTGAAGCTATGAGATGAGGAGAATTTGGGGGAGAGGATGCAGAGAGAGGCTGCCAGGGAGAGACACCATCTAGAAACCAGGAAGATAGGATGCACCACGTGTTCTCTAGTAAGATAAGACCACGTTGAAATAAATAGATTAATAGAAATGGGTTAATAATTAAGAGAGAGCTAGCCAGTAAGAAGCCCTAACCATTGGCCAATTGTTATGTTTATTTGGGGCTAATTGACTGCTGGACCAGGTAGAACAAGAACCTCTGCCTACAAGGTTAACTGAGGGTGTGACTTCAGTGCCAGGAGAGCTTTGATGGCTTCTTTGGATGTCATTTCTAAGGTTTTGTAATTGTGCACCAACATGTTGCCTAATCTGCACTCTCCAGTGATTTACTCATATGATTAAGTTATTCCATCTGTAAAAACTGACCCTCGATAGTATGACTCATACAGACTGTGTTCTGCGATAACTTACTGACAAATTGCCTTTCCAAGATGAAATTCTTCCAGATATAAATTTCCTGTGTTGTAACCAAAGAAAATGAAACAAATTACCCCTCACCAGATAATCAGGGTCAAAATTTATTTGAATTGGGGCTAATATTGAATGAGTCATTTATTGTCCTCGTTGGGAAACACGGAACACAGAGCATAGGGATAACCAGTTGATCTGTGGAGAAGGAAAAATTAAGAGCCAGCATGAACATGATCACCTTCCTTTTTTTCAACTGTGTCATTGTTATTAAAATATCAGAGCAATATCACAATTCTGATACATCTAACAACATCTGAACTATATCTTAGTGTATGACTTGGAATAGATGCAGAGCCCAACATGAATCTTCTACATAAAATAATATATTCATGTAATTAATATCTGGTATCAGTGGGTCCATTTCACTGGTTGCTTGGCCTGTGCACTTGGGCAGAGCATTATAGCCAGGGGAGCATTATCAGACTTTCTTCACCTTATGGCTGATAGGAAGCAGAAGGGACTAGGGAGCAGAAGCAATTTGCAAAAGTATAGCCACAGTCTACTTCTTCCAGCTATGCTTCACCTCCCAAAGCTTCCATCACCATCACATCCAAAATCAGTGCCACCACTTAGAGATCAACATCTGTGCCCACACAGAACATCTCATAGGCAAACATAACACCCCATTCTGCAAAGGACCTACCCTGAATTCTTCTGCTGGCTCTCTTTCTATTTAGAGCTAGCTAACAGATTACTTCTGTTAACTACAAAGGAACAAGACAAACAAAATTTCTAAAGTGTGAACATAGATTCCTTTGTATTAGATTGTTTATAGAGGTGAAATTCCAAGCCTGAAGAAACAGAGCATAGAATGATGGCTTCCAGGACCTGGGAAGAGGAGCATATAAGGGAAAATTTCCATTATACAAGATGCATCCATTCTACAGATCTATGTACAGCAATGTAATTGTACTTAATCATCACACAAACAGAGTCTAAGTGGCTTTTCTATTACTATGATAAAACAGCATGGCTGAAACCAACTTGGGGAGGAAAGAGATTTTTTCATCTTACAACTTCAAGTTCATATTCCATCACTAAGGGAAACAGGGCTAAGAGCTCAAAGCAGGAACCAGGAGGCAGGAATTTATGCAGAAGACATGGAAGAGTGCTGATTACTGACTTTCTCTCCATGGCTTGCTTAGTCTTCTTTTTATGCAGCTCAGAGTCACCTGCTCAAGGGGGGTACTGCCCACAGTAAGCTGTCCTCTCCACATCAAATGTGAATCAAGAAAATGCCCTACAGGTTTGGCTACAGGAAGTCTGGTGGGGGCATTTTCTCAATTGAGGCTATTCTTTTCTGATGAATCTAACTTGTGTCAAGCTGATGACAGAAATAATAACCCAAAACAACCAAGACACAGAGAATATCTTAAATATTCTCACTATATGCATAAAGGTAATTAAGATGGGATATATATGCAATTATTAACTTGATTGTGGCCAATATTTCATAATGTATTCACATGAAAATGTTCAGGTAGTATATCATAAATATATAAATCTAAATTGTTGACTGAATCTCAATAAAGTTCGGGGAATTTGTGGATCATGTCCCAGAACCATACTGCATGGTTTTGATGAGATTTTCATTTAAGTGGTGCTACTGTGTAAGGGTGTGACACACAGGGAACCTTGGGCTAATAAGGGGACCAAAACAGCAACCAAAATTCTTCACAAGAAGCAGTGTCACCCTCTCTATTCTGACCATCTTCCTCTTACTCCCCTGCTCTGTGTTGTCTTCCTCCCATTTTTTTTTAATTCTACACTTTGTTTCAGATTTGTGTCATTTCTCTGCACCTTGTCTCTCTCATAAGATTTTAACTGTGGTCACTTTATGAAATAATATGTTCTAACATATCCATATGTTTAAAAAGCCAACAGTTGCCAGCTAGTGTGATGGGGCTAAGACAGCATGTTAGAGTGTTCAATGTCAGGTGTGGTTGTACACTGAGATGCTACCTAAAAAATTACACCCCTGTACTTCATCTCACACCCACAAAAGGGTAATTATAGGTCCAAAGGTACCCACAGAGGTAAATTGTTCTTTGAGGGCCCAGTGTTGAAGCAGACTGTTTCCTACTGTACACACTTCTAATCTTCCATGCTCACAGCAGACCAAATACAGGCAACCAAGTATTGTTAGATTTTTCTATAGATTTTTCTGTTTATCATATTTTAACTATTTTATCTAGCCACTAGGATATTTAACAACCATAAAAATTTAGACATCCAGAAAGACATATATTTTTCCCTTGTGTTTTTTCTGTTTTATTAATTATTTTTTCCATTTATTTCACATCCACTCTGAAGTTTTCCCTTCCTCCTCTGCTCCATTCCTTCTCTCCCCCACCTCCCCTCTGCCCATCCCCATCCAGGTGATGGAGTAATGTTTGCATCTGCAGCACCTATTTTGTTATGCATACACAGACACAAAGCCAGCAGGATACTTGCCATAGTAAAGGTGGTACTCTGGGTGGATAAGATCTGAATCTGTGAAATTATCACTGAGCTAGTAGAACATCCCTGACACTGGTTTCTGCTATCCTCTTTGTAAATATATAAAATTACTAGTAAAGAGCAATGTTTTCATTTCCTTCCATTAAAAATGTTTCTTCTAATATACAATCTCTTTCAGCTTCTAAGATGTCAATGATAACACACACACACACACACACACACACACACACACACACACACACACACACACAATTACTAACTCAAAATAACCACAAAAAATTTATCATTATATTCCCCTTTATTATCAAATTTACAACCCATCTCCAGAGATCTGGATGAGGAAGCCAGATAAAGTTAATCAGGGATTTTCTTTACTTAAATACTTAAACAATTCGTTGAGTTTTGGGAAGAAGGTCTACTGACTGGCGTTTCTTCTATGTGCTGCTTGTCTGCTTGCTGAGGCCAGTTTCAATCAAGAGTTAGTGCCGAGAGTTTTGCCAGTTCTCCTCCACATGTGTCACCAAAAAAAGTTTGTTGTTTGAAAAATGCTGTGAGAAAGAACCACCATGTTGCAAAGATCCAGGCCAACGTCCCCAGTGATGAGTCATACTCTAAATCCAAGGTGCATTGAGTAAACACGGCTCTCACTAATACAAACAGCTGCTGCAAATGTATGTTGGTTCAAACATCCTGTATTGAGTAAGCACCCCAGTTTCTTTATAAAAATATCCAGACCACAGCAATAAACACGAGAAGTGAATTATCACATGTCCTCCTCAATCCACAAAGTTGTGATGTACTTCAGAAAGCTAAATTCCCATGGTTTCATGTCACTCGAACTCCTGAGGTTCCACAGGTGTGCTTCACCACTTTCTAACTCAGTGATGGGATGCATCTTGACAAGACTCAGTCTTTTTCTGACTCAAGTACATTTTAAAGTGTGTCTTCTATGAGATTTTAGTTCCTATTTTGGTGTGGTTGTTTCCGTAGGTTTGAAAATTAGAATGGACTGCTCTCTACTAGACTAAATGCCTTAGGCTCCCAAAGAGTATTGGCTGGGATTTCCTGGCAGTGGAGCTACCCAGATATACTATGCCTTAAAGAATATCCCAGCTCTGAGTTTTGTACAGATCTTGATCTCAGAAAGTGACCTGGGAAATTGGTGACACATTCATCTAGGTTTCATTGCTCCAGCTCTAGCCCTGTATATAGCCAGCAAAACATTTACTGCTCTCCTTGACTGTTGTAAAATCCCACAGCCATGCTCAAAATTAAATGGGGAGGGGAGAAAATTGCCTGACACTCACCATTTTAGTTTATAAGGGTACCATCTTACTACGATTTTAGTTTATTCCATCTTTGTTGCTTTTGCTGTTCTACATTTAAAATAATTGACTTGTATAATTTCCTTGAATTGTCATTTCAGTGTGATGCTTAGTCAGTTATTCTACATTCTAACTTAGTAATTTATTCTGTCAACTTTTCTGAATGTGTATGGTATTCAAAAATAAAGTTTAAAACAAAGAGCAGGCACAAAGAACAACTATGCTGAGTCCATCTGAATTTAGAAGTATTCCAATAAAGAAAGTTTAAATAATGTGACCAGTGAGGTACTATCTAGTGATTTACTGAAACAGTCAGTAGGGGTGATTTTTCCAGTCTCCTAAGAAACACTAATAAAGAGTCACTTTATTGTAGAACAGAAGTTTAGGAACAAACTTCTAATTAAGAATTTTCCTTTCTATTACAAGAAACTGCTTTACTCACAAAAAAAGAGGGAGGAAGGAAGGAAGGGAGTTAGAGACTGAGGGAGAGAGGGAAGAGGGGAGACAGGAAGGGAGGGAAAGGAAAAGATCCTAGAAGAATCCATTGCAGCAATTAGGAAGTAAGGAAGCCTCTTGAGTGCCAGGGAAAGGTAATATTAAGTCTGAAATGACAAGAAAGTACCATCTACCCCTAAAAAAAAAAATCAAGGTCCCTGAGGAAATAAAGTAATTGCAGAGAAGGAAGTTTAGTAAATGAAACCAAAAGATAAAAATAACAAAATTGACTGATGGAGACACAAAGCTAATACCAGGTTGGAGTTTCCCCCACCTGTTGTACAATCTGTTCCTGTAACAAAAGTGAGAGTAACTTCTGTGGTCAAATTTTGATCTCATGTATCAAAAGTATAGTTAAATTACTGAAGATGAAAGAGTTTATGACAGATAAAGGGAACTGCAGGAGAGGTTTTTGGTTCTTAATTGCCAAGACACCTACTTAAATTTGCTTAAGCAAAAGAGTGAAGTATTAACAATATGTAAAAAGATGAAGCTAATTTGGGGCATAGGCTAAGAAATAGTGGGGAAGTAAATCCACCAAATAAACATATCACTCATAACATATAAAACTATGACTTTCCCTGACGAGGAAGACGAATAGTGAAGAAGACATCATATCTATCTACCTCAATATATAAAGCAAAGTTGCTATTTTCATAGTTTTGCCTTCATGGACTTTATCATGAAAGAATCTGATAAAAAAATTGTATTTTTCAAGGAAAAATATGAATAAATACAGAAATGAAACTATGTCACTTCAGACAGGTTCAGAATTTATTGAATCCATTGGATACATTAGACAATAATTCCTCTAACTGTATAATAATGGGAATAAAGTAACTAGAACATGTCATGACTGGCAATGTCAGAATCTTTGATTTCTATAATATGAGGTCATACTAAATTATGGTAACTACTGTACAAAAGATGAATACCATTCACTTTAGTCTTAGTACATAGAATATAGTTTCTTTAAATGTCCTATTATTCTAAAAGCCTAATTATATCCCCACTCTGTGAAAAATCAGAAAGTTTGCATAAATTCTAGGAAACACTCATCACAATATATCTGTAAAATTGCTTAATGAAAATTCTCTGCTGTTCTGAAGTCTCTGTAATGTTATTTTAGCTCAATACACATCTTTTTGCCTTTTTAAATATTCATTCTGAGAAGAAAACAGTTGTCAAACAATCTGACTCACTTATTAAAGTTATAACTCATCTTCACAAAGCATGACCGGCCAACATCACACAGACTAAGATGCCTGTCCCATCTGCAAGATCTTCAGCACAGCTATAGTCTGCCCTGTGTGTGCCCTCATTGATCAGACCACATGGGAGCTAGAGAAAAGAATTCAAGATCAATGAAAGCCCATATAAATACTTGTTTCCTTCTTGGTAATCAGACCTCAAGCAAAACATCACTAAGAATTTCAGTGTGGACAATGACTAAGCACAAAGCTCTTCTGGTTGAGTCTAGGGTAGAGGATCCAAAGCCCTTTTAAACACCTCCCAGTTTCTTACAGCAGCTCTTCCAGGAAAGCAGAGGAAGCTTACAACTGGCAACCTCAGACTATCAGTGATGAGAAAAAGATGATGGGGTACTCATGAGTTCTAGAGAATGCTGGAGAATAGAGACAATGCTAAAAAAGAGGGGGCAATGTAAGCTTCACAGGGGACCTGGAGGTTTCTGGAGAATTGTCACCTCAAAAGAGATAAGTTCCTACTCAATTTTCTAGCTCCTACCTCACTTCTTGTTTAGGCAGTTCCTAAAACAAACCAGATAATTTACAAAGAATATAAAACCATTATGCATTCATTAATTGAACCAAGGTCAGTTGGACCAATTCTATGCAAGGCATGTTGCTAGATGCTAGGCATATAGTGGCTTGCAATAAAACATTGTGCTAAACACGATCAAATGCTACACAGAGGCAAAGAGGATGTCTGCTTCTACTTACACCAGCTGCTGGATGAAGGCATGTTTCAGACACCCACAGCTAAACCTTGAACTTAACTGGAATCCAGTTGCAGAGAAGGAGAACTAATGAGCAAAGAGGTCCAGACCAGGCTGGTGAAACCCACAGAAACAGCTGACCTGAACAAGGGAGAGCTCTTGGTCCCCAGAGTGATAGCTTGGAAACCAGCATGGGACTGATCCAGACCCCCTGAATGTGGGTGTCAGTGAGGAGACCTTGGAAATCTATGGGGCCCCTTGTAGTGGATTAGTACTTATCCCTAGCATAGGAATGGACTTTGGGAACCCATCCCACATGGAGGGATACTCCCTGAGCCTTGACACAAGGGAGGTGGGCCTAGGCCCTATCCCAAATGATATGACAGACACTGAAGACCCCCTAGGGAAGGCCTCACCATCCCTCGGGAGCAGAGAGGGTATGGGATAGGTAGGGTGTTAGTTGGGGGGTTAGGAGAGGAGGGGGAGGAAGAGGGAACTGGGATTGATATGTAAAATAATCTTTCTAATTCAAATAAAAAAGTAATAATAAAAAAGAGGGAAAGAAGCAGCAATGATATCACTTGACACTATTCCATGTTCTTTATAATTTCTGTAAGCAAGTGAAAACAAAAGCATAGCACACTCAAGTCTGTAGAAAATAGCCAAAGTGATACTAAGGTAAATTCTTAAAGAAAATAAGTATCTGCATCAAAATAATAGAGCACCTTCAAATAACTTAATGGTGTAGCTCAATAAACTAGATAAGTAAGAACAAACTAAACCCAAAATTACCAGAGAGAAAGATATGAAAGACCAGACAGTAATAAACAAAACAGACAAAATAATACAAAAAACAAATGATATGAAGATTTTTTTTTCAAAGATGGATGTGCTAGCTAGCTCTTGGGGGCCATTAGAAATGTCTGAGGGAAGTAATTTAGGAGGAGGATGTATTACACTGATTTTTCCCCCATTGGTTGATTATTCATCAACCAATAAAAGCAACATATTCAAAGCATGCAGAAGGACATCCCATATCATCAAACTGAAAAGTTTCTCCATTACAAAGCTGACGTTCAACAGAATGAAGAATCAGCCTACAGAATGGAAGAAAGAATCTGGAAACTACATCCTTGGCAATCCTTCACTTAAAGCCATACACTGATGTTTTAACCAAAGTCAGATGGGTCCTTTGGTGCCTGAGGTGAGGCAGAATATCCTGGTAACTGGGAGGGGCCAGAGACAAGATATGTCCCCAAGGACACATCTTCACTGACCTTCTTTTCAAAAATGGCCCCCTCCTATCTTTTGGCACCTCAAAAACAATGCCATAGCAAAAACAAATCATAGAAATAAACCGTAGTAATAAACAACACCGAAAAAGCTTTCACTAGGCTAGGAAGGAAAGACAGTAGATATGAATAAATGTAACCAGAAATGAGAAAAGAAACATTACTATTGATGACACACAAATAAAAGCTGTTCAGAACAGCTATGAACCACAATCTGCCAATGATTTGAGGAATAAAGGAAAAATGAATTAGTTGCTGAGTAGAAAGAACCTACCAAAACTGAACCACAAAGACAAATATTCAGAGCTGGAAAATTCTTCTAACAAATAAAGATCCCGGTGGTTCCGATGCTGAATTGTACTAAACGTTGAAAGAACTAAATCCTGTTCTCTCCAGTGAATTTAAAGAAGCAACCCTTCCACCTCCATTCTAAGAGGTAAGCATTGCTCTTATAGCAAGCCATACAAGAACACACACACACACACACACACACACACACACACACACACACACACACACACACGAGAGAGAGAGAGAGAGAGAGAGAGAGAGAGAGAGAGAGAGAGAGAGAGAGAGAGAGAGACAGAGGGACAGAGAGAGAGACAGAGACAGAGAGAGACAGAGAGAAAGACAGAGAGACAGAGAGAGACAGAGACAGCAGAGACAGAGACAGAGAGAGACAGAGACAGAGACAGAGAAACAGAGAGGGAGAGAGAAAGAGAATACAAAGCTTCTCAGAAACATACTACTCAACACACCGTATTATCCCTGGTGAGCATACTGGCTTTATTCTAGGAATAAAGAATGACTTGAAATATTAAGATTTACAAATATCTGGGAGTAAATTACTGAGAACTTCTCCCATTTCTGTGAATGAGAAAACTCAGTTCACTCTGAAAAGGTTAATAAACATCAGAGTAGCCTCATCTTTCTGAGACTTAATGCTGCCCTTCAGGACCCTCACTGGGTGACTATGATGGGGCTTTTAAAACCCATTAGCTGGCCGGTGGCATTCCCTCCTGCTTGTGGGATATTTTTCACCCTGTTTTCTTCTGGGAGTAACATTGATAGCAGGGGTGGGGCTGTCTCTTTGAGTTCCTGAAAGCCCAAACAGTTCTTTTCTAAACTGACCTTGATCTGAAGTCCTGGTCTTCATAATCTTGCTTGAAGCTTTTCTGAGAAACAACTTCCATCAAAATGCAGAACAAACAAACAAAATACCTCACCCACATAAATTAGATTATATTAGTATGTTCCAGTAATAAAAGAGCCTTTGGGGAAAAAATTTAACCAGAGACCGATATTGGGGTTCAATAGTGTTTTCCATTTTTAGTGTGGGCAGAAAAAAACTCTTTTTAAAACTAATCCCTTCGTTTAAACATTCTCGATTAACTTGTCAGTGAACTCTGAGGCATAACACACCTGAATCAGAGAACTAGCTTGTGGCCATGAGTTGAGAGTTTCAACCCGAATTTGGGTGGCAGCTGAAGAATGTTTAGAAAATGTATAACTAAAAAATCCCACACTTGCTCAAAGATTTGAGGAGTCCTGCCCTAGTTGGTCCGGCAGGACTCAGACAGGACTCAGGCTGGAGTCTTGCCTGCAGCTCAGGCTTGGGGTCAAAGTGGCCTCAAAGCAGCCTTTTCGTGAATTCGTACTTTAATGTTGGACGCTAAAATGTAACACGAAAAATAAAAGTACCCAGAGACTGATACTGGAGTTCAAGCCTCAAGCTGAATATCAGAAAAGCAAAGCAGCTGGGCACTGGCTTCTTACCTCTACCTCAGGCTGAATGGGCTGGTCCGGTTTTATGAACTCTTACCAAGCCTCAGATTGCTGCCTTTCCTCAGTGTGGCTGGAGAATGAATATCTCTACTGAGACCTTGCTTCTTTTTGACATCCTTCCCTAATGTTGGGATTAAAGGTGTGAACTATAATTCTCATTTAGACTGATTCACTCTTGTGTGGATCTGGGTGGCCTTGGACTCAGAGAGATATGTTTATCTCTCAATCCTGAGTCCTAGGATTAAAGGTGTACCATCACCTCCTAGTTTCTGGCTGATGAGATTAAAGGTGTATGCTGGGCTTCTATAGCTTGTGGCTGACTTTGCTTTCTGGATTCTCAGGCAAGTTTTAATAAATCATAAATAATATATCACTACAGTTTAGGAATATTAGCATGATCTATTTTCCAGATTAAAGTATTTTATTTTATCTTTATTCAATGTATTTATTTAGTGTGTGGGAGTACACTGTGAAGGTTAGAGGACAACTTGTGAGAATCCGTTCTTGTTCTCTACCACATGTGTCCTGGAGCTCCAATTCTGGTTGTTATATTTTCAAAAAAATGCCCTAACTTGCTGAACTACCTTGTTGGCCCAATGTGGGTTATTTTTGATACTTTTATTTTATGAGTTACGTGCAACCAAAGAAAAAATTATGATACTGTCTCATACTGTACATCTCCCCCTCTTCTCCTTGAGTTTCCCAGCCCTTTGGTGTACTCTGCTTAACTACCTTAGAGATGTAAGTGGTGTGTCAATCAGGTGTCTGGATTCCTAAAGAACCATCTGAGTAGGTGACATCTGTTCTCATGTGGACATTAGTAAATTATGTAATGTGGTTAGGACAATAGACTGATAACATTCACCTGGTAGTTTCATTATACAGCTAACCTATGGACTACTTTAAGCATGGATGCCTAGGTAACTGCTTTTGTCATATTCAGTGATTAGGATGAAGTAGTTGCTTAGAATGTTTATAGCTTAAAATTATTTCTAAAATAGTTGTTTTGTGTAAGTATCTATAAGGTTCAGATTACACTCAGGTTGCACCCGGAGTGTACAAATGAATTCAGAACATATTCTATCATCAGCAGAGGACAGCATATCATGGCAATCACTGGGATGAAGGTAAACTGAAATCTGTGCTGTAAGACTAGAAAGCAGAGGTCTAAGTTGAAACAGTCAGAAAACGTGTGAGGCAATTATACCAGAACACATAGGTGATAGGACACCCAAAGCTTAAAATATGAAAAGGGATTCATGTAACTAAAGGAAAGTTTACTGTTAAACAAAAATAATGCAGAAAACTCATCAAACAACAAAAAACAGTTTTTATTTTCAGCAAAATAAAAAGAGATCTAGAAGGAGAATTACAAAAAGCTAGTCAGTGGATTCGAACCAGACTAAATAAATAGTCCCATTGATATAAAATCCAATGGACAGCAAACTGATCAATCATAATAGAAACCAGATCAGCAGTCAATTACTGAGGAACAGACACTGACCATAGGAAATTGGGGAGAGTGATTTCAAAGGAATGTAAACATATTTTATTCATATTTATTATTCTGGGTAACATAAAGGTATCCCACAGATATACTTATGCAAAAACTAATCAAGTCACCACAATTGTAATTTCATTCAAAGTAAAGTTTAGTTTATGTTATCATTATTCAGTACAACTTAAAAAGGATAGTACCAGTAACTCTGATTATAATATATATACACATATATACGGTTGCAAACAGCTTTCTAGTTCACACAAAATTACACAACTAGAGAATCGTTCTTTGTCCCCAAATAATCTTATTTGTAATATTACTTATTATAAGTAACACTACTGTAAGGAATTCCACTCAGGTCACATTTGATCTGGTATTATTTCGTTGCCATTTTATCTCTTAGTGTCTTCATGGAGCTCTGAGACCCAGACCACAGCCCTTGTTCCAACTCTTGTTGCCTCATCTGATGCCATGGATTCTGTTCTGTTCTTCATAGATTCCACTTTCTCTTCTGAGTACACCCAGCCCCAAATCACCATTCAGGAGAAGGCTGACTAGGAGCATTCCTTTACTATGCAACTAGTCCTACCACTCTCCTTTCACCATGGTTCCTTCCTTGGTCTTTATACACTGAATCCCACATACCTCCTTATTTATCCACAATCATAGTGAATGTGGTGGTTACAGCCTCCTTGAAAGAAAGGAATGCACTTGTAGCACTGCGCCGAATGAATGTCAGACTTCAATTTTAAGCTATCAGTTACAGCTGACAGTCTACCCAGAATCCACAATGGTGCTTTAACTCATCACATTGTTTAGGAAAATTTGTTATTACCACCTAAACCAGCATTTCTGCATAGTAGCAAACCCATGGGCCAAGAGGAATCTGTGGGCAAATCTATCTTCCCTGCAATCCTCCCCATTTCTTCTTGGATCCTGACTTGCTCTGCATTTTTTTTTCTGGCATAACACAGTGCCTTAGGTTGCTAGTTATAAAAAAGCAGATATTTATTTATGACAGTTCTGGAGGCTAGAAAGTGCAAGATCAAGAGCCCTCCCACTTGCTGAGGGTCAACTTTTTTGTGGCATTGCAAAAAGACAGAGTGGATGTATGCATGATAGGCAGAAAGAGCTCTTTTACCCACTCCAGTGACAATCTAGTCATCTTTTAAAGTTTCCTCTAACTCATCCCCATTACACTGGAATCAAGTTTCTATCAGAGGAACTTTGGAAGACACACACAAGCTGCAGCAGCCTCCAGCACCTATAGTCAGCAGCTGTGCTCCCATGGCATGTCTGGCACCTTTTCTGACCATGAGTTATCCTAATGCCAGAGAGCATTTGTTGCGCATTGGAGATACTTGCTTTGGAGATGGATGAGACCTGCCATAGACAGCGGGTAGCTACCAGAGAATTGCTTTTAGAGAGAAGGGGGTGCCTTCTCATGAATTGTTTTTATTCTAGTTTTTATATCCCAAGACAAATCCACTCATTTTCATAACATAAAACGTTTTCTCAATTGTTCCCTTCATTTTGCTAAAACCACAAGTCTTATTGTAGTCACACAAGTGATTCTGTGTCCATTTCAAAAGCCCCCTAAATGTAAAGTGAAACAGACTGACCCTGGCAAAGAAGTGCTCCACCTCTATCTCAGGTGAACAGGATGTGTTTTCAGAGTTTGTGTAAAAACCAATTACAGAGATTTCCAATCTACAGCCTCCCATTAATTTAAAAGCATTCCATTTTAACCCATTTATAACAAAACAGTGTGTTCTAATAAAAGGGGTCAGATTTATCATCATTTTTCCATCAAAATCATAACAGTATGTTCTCCTGGCTTCCGTGATTGCTACTTGGCAGCTCTCTCCAGCTCATCAACAATGAAAATTGTTTTCTAAACTTACTTGATTGCAATATAAGCCAGGAAGTTTCTTCCAGTTGAACATAGAAAAGCCACAATCCTCAGAGGGTTGCCCAGGACCATAGAGATAAGTTCCTTTGGTCCAGAGATGTCAGTGTAGCTCATGTGGCAAGTTTTCCATACCAGTGGACAGGCAGATATTTGAGGCATTAAGGTGTTTCATCAAGCGTTTGGCAGAAAACAAAGAAGAAAGAATAAAGTAGGAAAAAAAATCATTTACCATTTCAGATTTAAAAATATTCTTCACCACATAAAGGTAGCAAATAATATGCACTTTTACAGATTATCAGACTGGTAGAGGCCCACACATGACTGTATAACAGATTGTTCTTCACCATCCTGACCAGTGTTAAACAACAGGGCTTCTGGTATGAAAGTGCCCAGGTAGTAGAGAATGAAGCCTCTGTGAGACTATGGACAGTGGTATAGACATTGGGCTTTGTCAGATTTCTGAGACATAGGACCCACTAGAAATTTAAAGTAGTCCTGGGATTTGATTTTTACCATTCTGACTTTCTTGTTAGTATTAGAAATATTGACTAGCATTAGCAACACAAAACAATAGATGTGCATATCCCTATGATATGGGAGCTGCTTTCCTTCAGAGTGTTAGTACCAATAAGCTGCAAAGGTGATGCATTCCTGTTGGTGTCCCACTCAATGGTTAATTATTAAACTCTGTATTGTTCCCCAATGTCTCCCTGTGAGCCCTGTGCATAGCAATTGCTCAAGAGGTAACTGTTTAATTTCCTGGACCTGACAAGTAGCACCCCCAGCAAGTGTGACCAGAGTGCTACTCAACTAAAGGCACCATTTAAATGGCCTGACCCATGATCCACAGAATCTTGGATGTAAATGTCTCTAGTAGTCCTTAGGATGCACTACAGCCACAGCAGGTAGAAGCTGAGAATTCGAGAACCCAACACATGAAATAAAGCATACAGACTGTTCTCCACATAGTTAACTTGGTTTTGAGAGAGAGAGGGCAGATAGACAAATTGATATGAACAGAAACGAGAAACTAGTTTTGAGGTTTTCTATTTTCACTTCCTTCTCTCCATCTACCAATCCATCCATCATGTAAATCAGTACTTGCAACTGCTTTATAGTGGTGTTCTAGTAGGCTGGATTTACCCACTCCAAAGAAACTAGTTAACACATGTTATACTCATTTGTAGAGCAGATACAACAAAATATCACCAAGGAGGGACCAAAACAACAGACACTTGCCCTATAATTCTAGATGCTACAACTCTGCAGTCTCCGTGTGGCCACATTGGATCCTTAAAGCATGGGAGGGAGAGGCTGTAATGGCATGCCTCCCTTCTTGCTTAAGGCAGCTTGCCTACACACTTGCAGAAGTGTCCCCCTGACTTCTTATTTTTGTTTTCCTTATATGTATGTGTCTGACATCAGTTTTCCCCTCCTGACAGGGACTCTGGGTCTTCTCAGAGACACAAAATGATGGGCATCTTACATGTGGCCATGAGGCTGCTGCTGTGGGCTCTGTCATGTAATTACATGGCATTTCAAACATCATGTCCATGCAACCTCCCTGGCCCATTAGTTTTACTGACTGAAACTACGTTTCTAATGTATCTAATAAGAAAGTTCAATCTCTTGAATATCGGTAAGCTTGTAGGAAGAAGGGCAAGTTCAGAAATTTTACAAAGCTAGGTTATTATGTGTCACTGGGATTTCTCTCATCAGTGTGACCTGTGACTGTCAGGATTTAAAATAAAATGTTTGCTGGGCACAACACTAGGTGTTTGCAATCCCTGTACTTGGAAGATAGAAGCAGGGAGATCAAGAGTTTGAGGCTAGCCTGGGCGATAAGGAACTTTGTCTCAATACCCTCCTCCCATAAATAGTTAAGTGTTCCCATGCCACATTCTTCCCCAAAGGTTAAAGGAGATGGGTGTAATGGGGAAAATGTCATTTTTACTACTTGTGTAGGTAATAATTGATAGTGTTTATTAAGCTCACATTGAGTTGGTTAATAATTAAATAGAATGTCAGTTATCTAGGATCCTTGGGGGATATGTCAATCTAGTATGCTGAATTTATAGATGACTGAACATTATTGCTTTTAACCTGAAATCTTAAAAGTACTCAGTATACAAATAATATTTGGCTATAATATTTTTATTGGTTAAATTGTACTTACCTTAAAAGCCACTGACCTTTCAGGACTGCTAAAATGATCTCAGCATGATGACAAGTTTTTCCTTTGAATTTTATTTTAGTCACCATCCAGGAAACAATGGAAGCAGGGGACTATTGTTCCCAATGCTAGACCACACACTCCTGCCCATGTTGGGTCTTTGTATACGTTCATTTATTAGGAAGTTATATGCTACTATAATGGAATCATTGAGGAGAGTAGGTTTCATAAAGAAGAAAAGGTTTACTTAACTCACAGTTTGGAGGCTCAAGGGCATATAATACAGCCACTGACTTATTTCTGGGAATGGTTTCTGTGTATTTCTACTAGGCCTCTTTCTTCTTTTTGTATTTGTACTTTTTAGAATTTTATTGTGCTGCATTTTATAATTTCATACATTTTTCACTCAAAATGTGAATTGAAATTGAATTACACTACTTTCAAGCCCCCTTTCCTACCCCAGCCCCTCCTAGCTACCCTCTCTTGAACTCCCTCATGCTTTCCACTGAGTTGATGGCCTCTCTTTGATGATAATCAAACTACTCAGTTTTTAAGGAGTTTCCTATTGCTGTGACAAAGTATTGGGGGTGTGTGTGATACCCTAATGGCTTGAGAGTATGTTCCATCATGACAAAGGAGGCCTTCGAACAGGAGCATGAGGAGGCTGGCCACATTGCATCCATGGCCATGTCCGTGTGGTGGTTTGAACAAGAATGGCCCTCATGGATTTAAATGCTTGGTCAGTAGGGAGAGGTGCTACTTGACAGGGTTTAGGGGGTGTGGCCTTGTTGGAGGAAGTATGTCAATGAGTGTGAACTTTGGGATTTCAAATGCTCAAGCCATACCCAGTAGCTCTCTCTATTTCTGCTGCCGGTGGATCCAGCTGTAGAACCAGCACCATGTCTACTTGTGTGCCACCATACTTCCCACCATGAGGATAATGGACTAAACCTCTGAACTATGAACTAACCCCCATTAAATGCTTTCCTTTTATAAGACATGGTCTTGGTGTCTCTTCAGAGCAACAGAATACTGACTAAGACAGTCAGAAAACAGAAAAAGATGTATCCCGGTGCTCAGCCAGCTTCCTCCTTTTCTCCTTTCTATTCAGTCCAGGACTTCAATTCATGAGTTGGTGATGTTCACAGATAAGGTGGATCTTCTCTCCCTAGATCAATGCACAATTGTCAACCTTCCTAATGCTGGGACCCGTTAGTAGAGTTCCTCATGCTGTGGTTACCTCCAGCCACAAAATTATTTTCGTTGCTACTTCATAACTAATTTTGCTAGTGTTGTGAATTGTAATGTAAATATCTGATATACAGGATATCTGATTTGTGACCCCTGAGAAAGGGTCATTCAACCTCCCTCCCCCAAAGGAGTCATGACCCACAAGTTGAGAATCACTGCCCTTGATAAATCTTTCTGGAAATAACCCAGAGGTGTACCTTCTGGGTGATTCTAAATACAGACCACTTGACAGTGGAGACTAACCCTGATATCACTGCAGATGAGTTTTCACTTCATGTATTAGCATACGTCGTTGGAGACTGAGGGTGAGCATGAGTCAGGGGACATGTCATATTCAAACCATAGGAATCCATATTGACTCTTTTGCTTTAGACTTCTGTCTGTTTCCTTCCTGTGTAGAAGCCAGGCCCTCAGAGCCATCTGATCTCTGTGCAACAGAAGCAGGAATGGATTTGGATTGTCACAAGTAGAACATTTCCGAACTACTCATGCTTGTGTAGTGTGACATTTAGTGGACTTCTCAGACTCACTTGGTACTTTTCTCTGCATCCAGAAATTTAGAGATTCTGAATCTCAAATCCTATAGAAGAGAGATATTATTCTATTAATAAAAAACAAAACTGTTCCTCAATATTTTTATGGATGCAAAACTCGGCACTAGTATCTTGTCAGTAACCAACAGTAGACTTAAATCCCATTCAACAGGAAAGAAATCACATCTGCTACTGAAAACCCAGCCAACTACTGGGGGCTACTGAGTTCATGAATCTTAGAGAAGAACCTGCTACTGCCATTTTTCTAAACCAGAGTATAACTGCAGTATAAATACTTATCCTGCACTCACAGATAAGTACAGTTCTACCCCTCACCAACTTTGCCCCTTAGCAAAGTCTCTTTGCAGGGAAACTATAATATCAGACTACAAGTGGTCAAAATGCAGAGAACAACAGATCACGGGGCTACTCTGCCCCAGTTGGTAACACCTGCAACCTAACTCCTGCACCTAAGGACCAGGGAATATTGCACAAAGGGGGCAGAAAGACTGTAAGAGAGAGAACAGGAAGTCTGCTGTGAGATTGTCTCCTAAAAATGACAGGAAGATTCACCTGTGGATGCCTAAATAATACCTGAAACCAAGACAACACCAGTAGACATACTAAAGTAAAACAGGGTGTCTCACAGGGTTCCACCCCAAGACAAAGAAGACAGGGAGCTGAGGAAGGATGAGAACTGAAGATAAAGTCTTTCCTGGTGAACAGTCCCCTAATTGGTTATCCAGTGCCAAGTGGCCAGTCTTGAAATCATATACATATCAGTAAAATTATATCAGCTGAGCAGGATGTATTAATGCATATAAATACACACACAAGCTCACATGTGCAAAGAAATAAGTAAAAGCAAAATTTTTTTAAAAGAAGTAGCATTATCTTTACAAATTTCATACCCAGTAAGAAAGGAAAGGATGGGCTGGCAGGAGGAACAAGGGAAGATTTGGAGGGAAGAAAGGGAAAGGGGAAATGTAATTATATTTTAACTTTAGAAATAATACTGTGTGCAATGGTTCATGTTTGTTACCAACTACAATGGCTCTGTGATCAACTAACAGTCATGTCTCTGCATGGGTAAGGGTACCTCCTGGAAGGGTTGCCTGAAGGGGAAAGACCCTCCCCAAGAGTGGGCAGCGCCCTCTGGTGGCAGTCCAGACATAAAGAAGGCCTAGGGAGTGTTTTCCCCTGCTTACCTTGGCTCCTTGCTGGTGAGTCATTCACGTGTTCTCATAACTGTAGCCATGCTTTGGAGACAGCTTCTTTGACCTTTCAACATGGACTAAAGACCAATGCTCTCCAGGAAGCAGCCAGATTGTCAGCGTGAGATTGGTGCTACTGACACCCATCCTCCAGTGCTGAGCAGCTTCCAGATTATCAGCCTACACAGTGAGCAGAAGGTCACTGTTAGACTACCCAGCCAGTATCATATGTCAGTCTAAACTACTTTGCAATGTATATTCATTCTACCGTTTTGTTTCTGTGGAAACCCAGTTTTCTAAGGAAGATTTTGTTAATTAATTACTTAATTTAATTAGTTGGGTTAGCTTAGTTTATTTGTGTGGGTATTCTGTGTGCTTGCCTCTCTAGGAACTATGTGGAGCTGGATATTGAACCTGGGTCCTCTGGGAAAGCAGCAAGTGCTTTAATCACTAAGTCATCTCTCCAGCCCTATATAACAGGCTTTCTTAAGAACCACATTAAGTTTCCCTTTGAGTTTAAGATCTCATTGGACTACACAAGGCACTCAAGGAAGACTGAGAACATTTTAGAAAGAGTAAACATTAGTGATCCTAGCAGAATGTTTATTAGGTATTAAATGAAGCCATACATGGGTGAAATTAATCATAGAAGTGCTTGCACCCATGGGACCGAAGAGAAATTCAAATGACCTGACTCTCTGGGGTGCAGATCACCTTAGAGAGTATTGTAAATGGAAAAGGTTCTTGGAAATGACTGAGGAGACAGGAAACCACAGAGATGCATTTGGCAGTGGGAGGTCAGAGTGCTGCACATGACTGTGAAGTGAGGATGGGAGAAACTGTCAATCAACCATCAATCCTTGCCCACTGTAAATTCCTCTTCTTGAATAGAGAATTGAAGTCTGTCATTTCTCAGATGGCAGACCTAAGATTATCTCTTGTCCTTTCTTCAACATGTCTGGTGCAAGGCTGCAATTCATTTTATTGCTAGAGGATGCTAACAGGACAATGTTAGACCCACCCCTTACTTTTCCTCATTGATTCCTCCTCCTCTTCCTTCTGCCTCTATTTCTCTATACTTGTCTGTGATCTCCAGTCCCTTTTCAAAGTCAGGGTTTCTCATTAGCAGGAGTCTAGCCTAATACTTCCTATGTTTCCTTTCTTCTAGACATGAAGTTAGTAAGGATAATGCTACTTCACTTTAAAATATTTTAGTTACATTTACTAATCTGTTTTACATGTGTGTTTGTGTATGTGGGCACGTGTGTACCAAGATGCATACTCAGAGGTCAGGAGATAAACTGGGTAAGTGAGATCTCTTCATTTATCATGTAGAGTCTTAAAGAGCAATGCCAGGTCTTCAGGCTTGGTAGCATTGCCCCAACATCATAAGCCATCTCACCAGCCAGGATAATGCTTTTTCTGCACCCTCAACACCCTTCTACCATGATCAGGTAGAATTGCTCCTCAATATCCGTATGTCAAAAGATCTATTTGGCTAATAAATCATGAAATTGCAAATATTTAACAAGTTTTTAATCTATAATGTCTTTCATAAAGTTCATTCCATATCTGTAAATCCAGCTCTCTACAAAAGAAACCATTTACACTTCTCTCTTGGTCTCTTGGTCTGGGGTAAGACAGACATATTCATCCAGGAAATAGCTCATGGGATGAGCTGTTGTGCAATCCAGTGCAAAATAAAAACATTGTATTTTACAGTTCACTGTTTCTCCAACTTAATTCATCTCACATGGTTTCATTTCCTATGAAATTGTTTTTTCATTCTGACTCCAACTGCCCAGTGCTGCAGTAAGCACATATGGAGACATGATTGGTAGTACAGTCTTCAGCTGTGTACTCATAAAATCCTTTAAAACATTCCACTGAAGATCCAAAATTTCAATGCCTTACTTTTCATGATGAAAACATTCTTGACTCCTTTGATGTCAACAAGTAGTGACTGCTAATAAATAAAGACTTACAGATAGGATTAATAAAACCCGTCTTGTTTACATGACTACATCTGTTTCTTTCAAAGCAGAGATAGCTCCTTCTAAATGTAGACATGCCAAAGCAAATTCATCTTAGATAAGGTCCAAAGAGCAAATTTCTCAAAAGCTGCTTAAAAATTATAGAAATGTTTAACTGAAAATGGTTATATCTACTTAATTTGGGCCTTTAAGTTTTTTAAAAATGGAAATCCAACTTAGATAAATTAAGGCATTTACTATATCACTGCTGATGCTAACGAAAATGTCATCCCCCACCCTGCCCCCTCCAGGCAGGGTTTCTCTGTAGCTTTGAAACCTATCCTGGAGTTTTCTCTGTACACAGGCTAGCCTCAAATTCAGAGATCCACTTGGGATTAAAGCAGTTCAATATCACTGCCCAGAAAAAATATCAAGTCTTAACTAAACTTACTTCCATAGCTACTAAGTGAAAACTGGGTTCATGCAAAAGCAACAATGACCACCTCACAAAGTGGCATAGATACAACACTGAAGTACTAGATGCCCACCGTTACATAGAGAAATCATCCCTTCCTTTATACGGGGATTTTTATTTGTGGTTTTTGTTTTGTTTTGTTTTAACTTTTTTCAGAGTTTCTTAAGAATTCCTATGACTCAGTTTTGGAACATAGTCACTTTCTGCCCATCTAATCTGTTACTCAATTAGTTTTCCCCAAATACAAGTAACCATTTTGGGCTCTTATTGTCAGGTGAGAGATAATGGGAATGCAAGGCAGAGACAAGATGATTAAGTTTTGTCAGGCAGCTAAGATCCCTATAGAAGCAAGAATAGGTTGTTCACAAGTGAAAAGATGCCTCTGATCAGGATCAACACTGTTCAGACACCCAAGCAAAAAGTAGCCAAATTCTCCTTGTTTTATCACTAGACATTGTGTAGAAGGTGTTCCTTGTTTGTCTCTTTGGAATCTCAGAGATCCCTGGAATTTCATAGATTTGAGATGCATAACCTGGTTAGTCTTGGTATGCTTCCTACACTCAGATTTTAGTCAATCTATCCAAACTAGAGTATAGCTCCTATGCAACCTGAAAGTCCTGGGAACTTGGGGGATTCATTAGTATTAGACTTCCAGGATCAGTTACTACTGATGGATGGATGGTTAGGACTGGTGATTGTGGATGCAGCAGAATTTAATTTAACACCATGGCTCAAGTTCATGAGTTTGTTCTTAACCTGACCTATTGAGTTAAGTTATATGTGTTGGTTCCGAGAAAGAAACTTATTTACAAAAGAAGCCATGACATCTATGATGATATCAATTAATTTTTTGTCACCAAAATAGAAGTTAAACTTTAAATTTCTCTTCATTGTGGATAGAAATTAAGAAATTGACACTAGTTTACATAATTTAAAGGATCCACGGAAGCTCCCCAAAGGGGAACAATAAATAGTCCTACCTAACTCCAATACCTATTAACCACCACAAATACCAGCATGCCATGATAACGCTAAGGGTACTTGTGACTTGATAACCAACAACTGTCTAGGTGGACTTAAAGCCCACTCTGAAGGAAATCATATCTGGTATTGGAAACTTAGCCTTCTCTAGTGAGGTCATGGATCGTAGAGGAGAAACTTCAGGAAACCAGAATAATACATGACTTCATATAGCCCTTACTCCTCACCAAAGAAATGTCTCTTTGCAGAAGATGGAGACCATTAGAGAAAACAACAACCACTCTGTGTTGGTTTAAAAGAAAATGCCCCTCCCCCAAAAAGGGAGAGACACTATTAACAGGTATGGCTTTGTTGGAGTAGGTATGGCCTTGTTGGAGAAAGTGTGTCACTGTGGGGGTGGACTTTGAGGTCCCCTATGACCAAGTTATGCTCAGTGAGACATTTCATTTCCTGTTGTCTGAGGATCAAGATGCAGAACTCTCAGCTCCTTCTCCAGCTCCATGTCTACCTGCAGGCCTCCATGTTCTACCGTGTTTTGCCATGATGATAAAAATGAACTAAACCTCTGAAATTATAAGCCACACCAATTAAAGGTTTTCCTTTATAAGAGTTGCTGTGGCCATGGTGTCTCTTCACAGCAATAGAAACCCTAACTGAGACACTAACAAAATGCAGAGAACGAGTAATCCTGTCTCAACTGATACATCTACACCATAACTTCTGCCCCTAAGACTCAGGGGGCATCTCAGAAGAGGGGTGTAAAGACTGTAAGAGCCAGAGGAACATGTGGTCTGCTGTGAGAATTGGGCCTTGTAGAACTGACAGGATTGTTACACCCATGATGTTTCTACAGCATGGCTGCCTAAACAAGACTTGAACAAGGATGACATCAATAGACATGTTAACAAGAAAGGGGAAATGTCCTGGGGTCTCAACCCTAGACTAAGAACTAACAGGCAACTAAGGAATCCTGAGAGCTGGAGAAACAGCCTCCCTCAGAGAAGAGGGCACTCTGTTGGTTGTGGTTATTCAGTACAAAGTGGTCATCCCTGAAATCATAAACCGTAGAGGGCATGAGCTCACTAATGAAAGTGGAATTGTTAAACACTCAGGCTTTTTTCTCCCATAGAAGAAATTGACATTTTTTTTCCATACAGAAGCCTGGGGATGGACGGGTTAATACCTGGTAATCTTTGCTATTCTGTAAAGCCAGCCCTTATTGAATCCCCCAGAATCTTTAGCGCTGTTTCTCAGTCAATAGGGCCCATCCTCATGAAAGAGGTGCCATGTACTTTGCAAATCAGTTTGCTTTTATATTCATTACAAACCCTCTCTCCCTAGGCTCAGACTCCTAAGCATAGCTTCTCAGTCAATAGGAGCCATTCTTGTGGAAAAGGTCACAGGGGCTTTGCTAAAGAGATGCACTTCAGAAGAGAGTTTCCCTGTAGCGGTGACTCAAGCTGTGTTGTGACAACTGTCATATGGAAACATTTCCCCAAAGTTTTACTGTGTCTATGTGTGTGTGAAAAAAATACATATGTGAATAAAGAGACTGTGATTTTGAAAGGATGGAAGGATTTGGAGGGAGAAAAAGAAAGAGGAAATGATGTCATTATATTTTGACTTCAAAAAAAGTTTTAAAAGAACTTGACACAAATATTTTAATTAAAACAATGATGCCCTTAGCTCAATAGAGTTTGACTTACCATTCAAAACTATAACTATACAATTAAAAGGGACAGGTAAATTTTTAATTAAAAACAACCTGATGAGACGCCAAAGAAGTCTCAGAGCTAACCTTAGAAGTCACCTTTGGAGATGTAAGTACTACTGTTACAGTCCTCCCTCGGTTCACAGGTCCTCAGTGTGAGAATCAGTTAGCTACCCTGAAAAGTACATTTCTCTTTAGACTCCCCAAAACGACTTTACTTCCTGCCTCCTTGGTCTCTGGGATGACTCTGCTATAATTTTGTTGTCTAAAGTATTTGGTATAGGTGTATTTTGTGCTATTTTGAGAAACATTAAAATAAGAGATAGCACACTGTTCCTCGTTTCTTTCTCCCATATATATATGGGGAAACCATGATGGACCATGGGGAAAGCTCTTAGACACAAAAAGAGGCTGGTTACCCTATTACCATTGCTCCTACAAGAGATTCAACTACAAATCTTTGTGTATCTCGTGAGTGATGACCAGCTTCTATCTGACTTAATCCACTTTTGTTCAGTTGTTTTTATCCCACAAATTAAACCTAATCAATGTAGGTGTGTTCCGTGGACCTTTTCTCAGAAATTACTGAAAATATTCTTAGTGGAAGTGACTGTATTATTTGTCTGCTCATTATTCGGGATTTTCATCTTCTCTTTAGAACGGGGATGTGAACTTTGCGTCTCTTTCGTGGGGGAGGAAGAGGTAGTATTCACAGTTGAAGGAGGAACAGCTGGTGCAAGTCTCTTGCATGCTAAACTACTCTCCACTGCCCCCTCGTGGCCACTTTATTCAGCGGCATCAGCTTTTGCGTGGGAAAGACAACACCCAGTATGTTCTTGCAATTTAATGCTACATAAGTTCAATGTTCTTTAAATTCTTTACATATTTGCTCATAAAAAGTCAAAACAATCTGGAGTGGGAATGCATGCCTATAATCCTGCGCTCAGGAGACTGAAGTAGAGGAGCATAGAGTTCAAGGCCACTCAGAGCCATGGTAAGATCCTGACTCAGAAAAACAAAACAAAACAAAACAAAACAAAAAAACAACAACAAACCCAAAAGAAATCCATTTCTGTGCAATATTTGATGTCTTCAAATTTGACACTTAAGATATTCATTCATTTGTTATTCTATTCTTCATATGCAATTGGTTTTTTTTTTAGAATATGTATTTTGTAGTGATTTCCAAACTTATTAGCGCACCACTGAGAATAGCATCTTATGAGAATATTAAGCTTCCCTAAACATTTGCTTTTTCCATATTCCACCTTTGATTTGATTTTCACTGTTTGTCCACTTCCTCCCCCTCATGAATCATGTCTCGATTTCTCCACGTAATCAACTCTTAAAAATTAATTTCATTCTTTCATAGTCCAATGGCACTTAAGAAAAAAAGTTTAAATAAATGTCTATATTTAGATTGGGAAGGACAGTTAAAGATAACATCAAATATACTCAAGTATTTGACTATATTGTCACTTCTGAGTATTTAGAGCCTTCAATTCATTGGACTTCCCTACTTCTATTCTTCCACTCTCAACAGCAATTTCCTGTCTAAAAGGAAAGCTCACACAGAAGTAGACAACTATGATAGGCACCCAGAGAGATTAGGATATCTACAAAGTATATCCCAGACTTCCACACAGAGCATTATAGGAACACAGATCTGGCTTCTATTATCCAGCTGGGACCAGAGGCATCAGGGACTATATAATACTTGAGCTTGCTATGAAGGAATGGGTCAGAAAAAAGGGTAGGAGGAGATGGTTTAGTCAGTTTAGTGTATTATTTGAAAGCATGAGGATGAGTGTGCAGGTCCATAGCATCCACATAAAATCTGAACGTAGCCACATACAACCGTAACTCCAGCAATGTGGGACAGGTAGTTCCTGCTGGCCCTCTGGCCATCCAGTCCAGTGAAACAGAAAACACCATATTTGATCGAAAGGTTTTGAATGGCTTGCTTTTCGGAAGTAATGGTGAATAGAGAAGGAAGCAGGCTTGTGTACTCCTTTGGAGTCATGCCCAAGGGCTGTTCTCTTGCATGTACTCAGTGCTTACAATAATTCTGGAGTCAGTTATAAATGGTTGAACAAATAACCCGATTCATTTAAAGACCTGTCCTTTCTCAGACACCATCCACTGACCTAAATGATCCCACTAGCATCCCTACTTCTTTTCAGGAGTTTTGCTGTTGTTTGTTTGTCTTATTGCTTTGAGACAGGGTTATCAGTATGTAGTCCATGCTGGCTTTGGTGGAACTTGTGGCGATCTCCTTTATATGCCTCTTGAGTACCAACAAGTGCTAGTAAAAGCTGATTATTCTTGTCAAAAGTAGGCCAAATCCAATGATTTCCAATTGGTCATTTGATTTGGTTTATAAAAGCCCTTCAACAAGAATTGAATACCCAGACATTCAGGCTAGAAAAACACTACCTCTGGCTCAAAGGCAAGCTTTTATGTAAGGACACATAAGGACAGAAGAGGACTCATTCTTATCTCTAGGCAGATTGCCTGAGCTAGTCCTTTCAGACAGCTGCCTTGTGTGCCCTAGAGAATTTCAGAAAGTCACAGAAAACAGAGACTGTGTGTCAGGGTGGCCTCTACTGCACTGGAGAATGGACCAGCCGCTTGTCTCAGGTCACCCTCACACTTTTGAAGCAGATGCTATGCGCAAGCTTTCTGGAAATTATGCTTAGCATCAGTCACCATCTGGATGAAAGAAGAACTATCACAAGGCTATGGATATTTGCTTCTGTTTTGGGTCATAAAGAGAAATGATGAATTCAGGTTCATCACAAATCTGTTTTCTCGTGGCATCCTGACCAACATGCTCCTTTTACCTGTGCACTTCTGCCACCTGCTGGTCTCCTTTAAAATAGCAGTTTTCCAGAAATAGTTCTTGGGTCTGTTTGTGCTTTGCTTTCTTAGCTCTGCCCTCCTAACTACTTTAAGTTATTTAATAGACCCCCAAATGTCTCTTGTACATTCATGTGGAAAACTATAGCATCTATTTCTACCAAATTACTGGCCAGGTAACTAAAATATGAACACACACACACACACACACACACACACACACACACACACACACCCCTCAATGCTCCCACAGGAGTTTAGGCATGAGCAAAGAGAAGAGAAAAGGCTTGGTGAGGCCACTGGGGATGTTTCTTGAGCACAAAGAACACAGACTGTGGGTTATATAAACTTGCCATTCAACTGGGTTTCCCACATAGCCATCGCCAAGGTAAAGAGGCAACTACAGAGAAGAGCCTATCTTCATATCTTCTCTATGTTAAAGAAGACATGAAACTGCTGAGGCAGAACAGTGCTTCAGTTGCTAATAAATGGGGTCTTGTGTGATTGACATCAAGCAGCTTGGCAGGAAGGACATTAGCTGCCCCAAACTATACCCATAAGCAAGGTAAATGGGGAGACTGGAGAAACTGTTTTGAAATGTAAGTGGCATTTTCAGACTCCAGTCTTCAAAGGCTAACAGATTGCTGTGTAACAATGCCTAGGTATGCCAGGAGAGAAGGGAAGTGGTCAGCATGAGATGTGGAGAACAAAGCTCTGCAGGGTCAGTATGTGAGCCCCAAGTTTCTTGCTCAAACTCTAGGGCATTGGCTCTCAACCTTGCTAATGCTGCAACCCTTTAATACAGTTCATCTTGTTTTGGTGACACTCAAGCATAAAATTATTTTTGTTCTTACTTCTTAACTACAATTTTGCTACCGTTTTGAATCGTAATGTAAAAATTTGAAGCGATTTTTTTTTTCCATCGAAGGCAGTGAACTAATAGTCTCACAAATCAAATTGAAAACCCAATAAAGGAAAAGCAAAAAACAGCTACTAGGCCTCTGAAAGACATCACCATTTTGTCCCAGTTGAAGTAGGCTAATTTTCATTCCCCTCATTTCATGGAAAATAAAATCAAAAGCTCCTTCAGATTCTGTGTTATTCTGTAGAAGAACATTTAAGAAACATTGGATCCCTGACTGCTTTCACTGACCCCAGCTCAGCCTTCACTCTATGTAAGTTATTCAAGCTGTCACACTTGCCTTTTTTCATTGGTAAATGATAATCCTAGTAGTAGTTCCTGCCACCTTAGAGTTGCATATCTGTGGGGGACCGAATAATTCTGTTATGGAATATTTTGGTGTCCAGTCTCTAGCTCCTGTAAACATAGAGCACGGGAAAGCTCCGGTCAACTATTGTATTGTTAATGCCAGTAAGGCTACTATTGTTTACCATGGCCTCAGGGTAATATGCTTCTTATTTGCATCTCTATGTGCCTAAGGCCCTCACCTGGGAGGAGGTGAGAGGTGTGTGAGTAACTTGTGAGGACAGAAGGTTAGGAGTTAGGGGCCAGCGAAGAGAGAACAGAGAGAAAAAAGAGAAATGGTTCCCTCTTGGTATTGGCAGGATGGTTAAGAAACACCAGAAAAGATGGCTAATAAAGAAATGACTCTAGTTCTACAACATGGAACTGAGAGCTCTCTGAAGATGACAAGATGCCTGTGTTTGGTTTTTATCGCCGTTGGGTTGCTAGGAGCTTCGAGGTCCACACACCCCCACTCAGGTAGAACCTCATGGTTGTCGTGGGTTAAAGCTGAGTCATGCCAGTTCACGACACATATCACTTGACTAGTGATGCTGGTCAAGGTAGAAGATCAAGGTAGGAGATTCTTCTGTGAGTATGAAGTTAGGGGATAGGCTCTCAATGTCCCCATCAAAAATCCATATGCAGGCTGAATCCCCATTCAGAGCCATTCAGAAAATGCAGTCTTAATCCAGTTATGCTACTTGAAGGTGGTGGGGTTAAATGAAACCATCAAAATGGAGCGCTAGTCCAATGGGCCATGGCCTTAGAAGAGAGGACCTGAGTGAGGATGACCATCCAACCCTTACCACCTTGGAACTGTGCAGCACCCTCAGTACTAAGCTAGACCTCATCAAATCCAGCAATGTGAACTTACCAGCCGTCAGAACTGTGATTTGAGTAAGCCTCCATTCCTCCCATGTTACCCAGCCTGCACTGTTAAATGACAGCTACAAAACCCAACATATACAAGAGGATTTTCTGGTTTTGAGAATCCAGATTCTGATGAGGGAGGGTGAAGCATAGAAAGAGAGAGACAGAACAGCTGGAGGAGAGGGCTCAGGTGTGCTAAGCAGTTCCAGTGATGTAAGCAAAAGCATTCCCTTTTGTTCTGTCTCATCTATAAGGGAGTTAGTTAACTTACATAGGTAGATTCCAGCACCAAAGAACAAATTCCAAAGAAATGTTGCCCCAGGAGAAAGTCACCATTCTTCCACTCATTGTCTACTTTACCTGCTTATCTGCTTTAATTTCATTTAGTAACATTTAATTCCCCTGCAACATTCTAACTTTTTGGAGGCTTTTGACCTTCCATGTCCCAGTTTTGCAGGTGCAGGCTGTGAAGTCCTTTGTGGTTGCCATGGCATCCCCATTGACATGGTTCTCCCCATTGCACTCACTGCACTTGAGCTTTGATACACAAACTGTCTCTAAAGATTGTACTTGTGTTTTTGGGGGCCACTATCTTCCCAGTTCACTAGGGACAAGCTTCTTGCACACACTTGTATTTAGATGATGTCCAAGCTACTCTTCTAGTTGCAACGCAGATCCATCTTTTTTTATATTTTGTTTGTGTTCTGATAAATAAAGCTTGCCTGAAGATCAGAGGGTGGAGCTAGCCACTAGTTAACTATAGAGGTCTAGAGGTTTGTATAGAAAGTCAACAGGAAGTGATATGGATGGGAGGAAAGAGGAAGTGATAAGGCAGGGTGTAGATGGGGATCTTGGTCCCTTTTGGTCTGAGATGTCGTAGAGGTAAGAACTCTCATGTCTGGCTGGCTGCTTTGCTTCTCTGATCTTTCAGCTTTCAGCCCCTTAACATCCGACTCCAGGTTTTTATTGGTAAGACCAATTAGGATCTCCTATCACACCTTGAATGCAGTGTCCTGTACACATGTACTTTAAATGATGGCCTATGATGTCCTAAGAACTATTAGAGATTTGATACAAATCAAATGCTTGTTGCTTCTGTAATAGGGAAAAACATCTGCCTTGGGTGTCAGTATTCACATACAAAGTGGGGCTTGTTGAGACTAGACAGGGTTTATTCTGCTCAGAAGTGTTATAGGGTGGCATACACTCTATTCCATAGTTCACAGATGGGTCTTTGCGTGTATGTTAATTAGTAACACGCCTGGGGTCAGACTTCTTTGGCTTGTACTGTGGAATCATACCAGCTGTATGACCTTGTGCAAGCCATTCAACTTCATGTGTCCTAACCTTCCTTTCTGTATCATGGATTAAATAGTCTCTTCTGGGGGAAGAGAGTGAAGTCTTTAGGGAGTGAAGGTCTGAGTGAAGGCTATTGATTGACACAAACCACTGTGTCAATGACCAAGGCCTTAGACCCATGGGATACTGGCAGAGTCTTTCCTTTGTGTCAGGCTTGGAAAGGCAAAGTGTTCCTCTGGGCCATGCTTGAGAGAGTTTACAAATGATTGACAAGTGTATCCAAAAGCTAGCAAGTGTACTTCCTCCTTGTAGATGTTTATAGCCTGAGATCACTTTCCTTCAACACCTATCAAGACTCTCTCTCTCTCTCTCTTGTTCTTTTTTGCTTTTTTTTGAGACAAGGTTTCTCTGTGTAACAGCTCTGGCTGTCCTGGAACTCAGTTTGTAGATCAGGCTGGCCTGGAAGTCAGAGATCCACCTGCCTCTGCCCTCGACAGTGCTGGATTAAAGGCGTGTGCCATAACCCAGCTTCAAGCCTCTCTTGACATGATAAACAACCCAAGCTTCCGGGATGTTTCAGCACTTGGAGCCACTCTATCCGAGTGTGCACATTTCATTGGATCCCAGCTTTTCTGTATGTGTGTCTGGTTGTCTGTCCTCTTCTCATTTCCCTATCTTCCTTTTCAGGTTTCCAAACCTAAGCAGCATAGGCCTTCTAGGAAAACCATCGATTCAGGAGCATGTGGAAGAAAGCACTTAGTTCGTGACAGAAAGAAAAAGGGGGTAATAGGAGAGGGAAGGAGGAATGATGGGGGAAGTCCTATGTATATGTTTGTCTTATTGGTTGAAAAATAAAGCACTGTTGTTCAATAGGGAAGCAAGTTAGGTGGGACTAGTACAGAAGGAGGATTCTGGAAAAAGTAGGAAAGGGATGGAGTCACGATGTGATCCCAGGAAGAGAGGATGCTTGCTGCCAGTGTCCTCGGTAAGGTAAGTCTTTATAAAATATATAGATTAATTGTTATGGTTGTTACTTAAGACAGAGCTAGCCAATAAGAAATCCTAGTCATTTGGCCAGCAGCACTGTACCTAATATGTGTCTCTGTGTTATTTGGGGAGCAATAACGTGGCGGTGGAACTCGGGCTGCTGGCAGAAAGAGTTATCATTACTGAGGAAGGGAGAGGGAAGGGACAGGATAATGTCAAGGACCTGCTTCCAGTGCTCTCTTTCATCCAGCAAGGCCCTCAAAAAGTTGAGGTCTGGGCTGGAGCACTGAAATTTCTGAGAACATTTCATACTAAGTCATGACAGTAGTCAACAAATTTTTCTTCTTATTATGGCCACTGATATTTACCACTTATCATAGAAAATTGTTGGATTACCTTCTAAGTACCTAGGACAGTATGCTATGGACACAGATGTCTACTGTGGCCTAAAGTTCATTGATGAACCTGGAGATACCTATGGGTGGCTAGGCCTGCCCAGGAGTATTGATGCTTTTGTTATGTTAATCTCAAAATGCTATAAAAGCAACCATAAACCCTTTGTTCATTATTTTTGACTCAAAATAGTCAAAATAGTCAAAATAGCAAAGCCAGGGTAAGCAATGACACACTAAGTCTATTTAGAGAAGCCTGTGGATAGCATGTCACCCATCCCCACAAGTTTGTTTGCCTGTGAGAAACTCTAAGAAACCTACCATATTTATTTAACCATCCCATATTAAAAGTGGCTTATAACAGAAGAAAACTGGAAATCACTCTGTATACTACAGAAGAATATACTCCACCCAACAAGGGCCCATCAAAGGAGGCGATCCAGATGCTTGTTTCCAAGTTGTAAGTTAACCACTTGTTTCTGTGACCCAGCTGTCTGCAGTGCCCTCATGCAAAAGATCTGGAGACTTCAGCCCTGTGTCCATCATACTTGGGTCTCTGCTTCTCTATCAGTTTCTACCACAGCCCTAAGCAAATAACGAAATCTGTGGGCTCACATTGCATGGTGCATTATGCTCTATGATGCTGTAGACACTTCTTTTTTCTGGTTCCCTACCCCTTATGCTAATTACACATTCTTGATCTCAAACTACCCTGAGGGAACCTAGTATTCCTCATTCTTTGTATTCTTGTTTTCCTCCTCACAATTCTCATGGATTTTTAACGGCTCAAGCAACATCCTGTTCCAGGTTACTTCAAGCTTGTGTGTCTTCTTCCATGAAGCTACTCAGCATTCTAACTAGAATACCCACTCTTTTTTCTCTTTTCCAAAGATTACTGTGTCACAATGTTTTAATGTTTCACTAAAATGTATTGACAAACCAAATGGATTTCTTCATAATGCTTAGTAAAATATTAATGCAGTGTTAAAAATTCTATTTCAAAATATTCAGTTCAGGGCCAGGGAACCATCTGGGTGCTTACAGAGCTTGCTGTCCAGGCTTTGGGTTCAGAATTTGGATGCCCAGGTCCCATGTAAAAGATGGGTGGGCATGGCATCTCACCTATAATTCTAGTGCTCAGGACTCAGAGACAGGGGGCTCCTGCAGCAAGCCAGCTAGCAAGCCTAGCCATATCTTACCAGGATCCTTTATGGGGTACCAGCCCTCTGTTTAGGGTCCCTTACAGGGTCCAACTAAGACTCTATAGCCATCGAAGAAAAAATAGCTAAGGGGCCTGAGGGAAAAAACTAACTCACACACAATTGTTCTTCTGCATGTTTCTTTATTCTTCTGCCTTGTCTTCTTCTCCCCAGTTCTTGGGAGTATGGGCATATATACATTTGCAACAGTAATTCATTTTGCAATACAATGTGAAACTTGAGTTTCTCAGAGTCAGCAAGGCAGGTAAGATTTACACACAGAGCAATAAACTAAAACTGCTAGGAGAAGCTTTTTTAGCACCAATTGCTTAGGGCTATATTTCAAGGAGATGGTCCAAGAAACAGTACCAGGTGCCTTCCAGTGCTCTGGCCCTAGTGGTGGCACAGGCCTTCAGGAAAGTTTACATTTTTCTGAGGATGAGCAAATGGGCTGATTACCTGTGTCATTATTTTCTCAGGGAAACACAAGCAGTAAACCTCTGAGCTAAGATCTTGGGTAATAAAACAAGAAGTTTGAGAATCTTTTAGTGCAGGGCTAGTTTCGGTTATTCTTGTCTATCTGTCAGTGAGGAAAAACCAGAGTATGCTTATTTTTTTCTATCCATATAGGCAGCTATGAATCAACAGCTTTGGGTGTGTAGTAATTCTATGTCCTTGGATATTTGGGAATGTCTTAGATGAAACACTTTTGCCTGGGCCCTAAACACTGACCAAATGCCTGTCAATAAGGATAATTGCAGGAAGGCAGATCTCTGTAATTACATAGGAGAGGGAAACAAGGACCTGATAATGGGAGACAGGTCTCACACATGGCTAAGAAATGTGATCAGCAAACTAGGACCTGGTAATGGAGAACAGGTTTCACACATATAATCAGTAAACTCCAAATGCAGGGGAGAAATTGTTCCCAGTAAATGATCACATAGTGCTAAACTGTAGGAAGTAAATCCCAAGTGTTTTACAGAGAGGAATAAGCTACAGGAAGAATCTACAGCAAGAACAGCCAATTCATCCACAAGACTATATTCCAATATGCCTTGTGTCCTGGTTTAATCCTTCAGAAGAATTCTATATCTTTATGGGTTGGTCTTGTGAAATGAGGCTGATTAATTACTGTGTGATCTGTGGCTTGTAGCAATATCTGTAATGTCTACATTCAACAGAGAGAATCTGCATCAATTAATAATGTGGACAGTGGTGGAGAAAACCCCTTGACTTCAGTTTTGAGCTTCTACATGCATGTGAATCCATATTTAAACACACACACACACACATACACACACACAAGAAATAGGAAAGAAAAAGGACTTCAGTTCACATTTTTAACACACTTGGGTAAAAGCTAAGATCTCATATTTGTTTTTATAATGATGAAATCTTGAAAATATAACACCATAATACCATGTTTCACTAACACATCATGGCAGGAAGAGTACAGATGTGTAGAGGGAGACTGGACAACAGGAAAGCAAAGCTACATGAATGAAAAATAGGCAAATATCCTGGAGATTAATTAAACAAATATGTTATTTACATAGAACTCTGTCCATATGCCAGCTTGACTTTGTAGATGATAACAGGTACAGCGTAAGACAGCAGGTGCAGCAAAGCCCATAATCCATAAAGCTTCCAGAGTTTCCAGGCCCATAATACATTTATATCCGTTGGAAATTGGTTTAGAAATCTCTACCTTTTGTATATATTATCTATTATACCTACAAATGAAGGTGCACTTAGGAGATGTGCATGTCCTTTGTACACTTGCTTTTAATATGAATGGGGTCCAGTTTTTCTGTGACTTGATAATTTTACAAGACACAATCCCTTACTCTGAGATTTGACTCATGTTTCTTTCTTGTTTATTGAAGTTGTGCATTTCACCAGGGAAATACATGACTACTTCATTGCTGGGACCACAAAATAGGATTTGTCAGCTCAATGTCACCTATCCTTTCTTAATTATAGGTTTGTATAATTTAGTTCACCATTACTTATTATTAGCATCAGTAGCAGTAGCACTGGTTTGGGCTTAGGCTTTTGACACAGAAGCGCTGAGGTGGCTGGCGTCCATCACCTCATCTGGTATTCCCTTCATTATTAATAAACACCTCATGGGAAGACATTCTGAAACTATATAATGCTCTGCTTCCCTTCAATTCCAATGCCATTGACTTAAAAATGAAATCAGTTATTATGCTGATGTTTGCAGAATGGTGATTTTAAAACTCTGGTTAGTTTTCTATTACTGTACCAAATAACTGAGGCAATCAACTCATTTAAAGACATTACACTTTGCTCACAATTTTGGATATTTTGGTCCATACATGCTTAATTGCATCACTTTGGGGATTGTATAAGTTACAACATCATGACTAGAGGGCTTAGCAGAAGAAAATTTCTTATTTTCTGGCCGGAAAGAAAGAGACAAAGAAGGGGACAATGGACTCACTTTCTTCATTAAGCACATTCCCCAGTAACCTGAAGCCTTTTCACTAGTTTCTCTCCTCTTAAAAGTTCCATCCAAAATCCTTCACTGAGGACCAAGCTTCTAACACCTGAGCCTTTGGGGGACTCTCCATACCCAACTGTAACTCATCCATTTACATTTATTATTTGGCATTATGTTGTGAAAAAGTTCTCTTTCTTTTTATTTTCCTATGTTCATTATGTATGCATTCATTTTGTTAACTATTTGCTCTTACTCATCTGTTTTCCTCTGCTAGTGTGACAGTGACTAGGGATGCCCTTGTGGAATGGCTGCTCAGATGACTGGAAAATTCATGCTGAGTGTTTGTGGCTGGCCTCTCCAAAGGGGTGAAGGCCACAGAGCCACTCAAGAGGTAAAGCAAGGTACAAGTGTCAATACTTTTGGCACCTAATTTGGTGCCAAATTTGGAAGCCATCACAGCTGCCTCCAATGCCCACTATTAGTAACTCAACCCTGAGTTAATATGTGAGAAGACCACATAAAGGGGTGATGTCTAAGAAGTGAGGGCTGTGTGGACATCTTATGAGATGACTACAAATGGAGTTTTACCTTTTACCCTTGTGTATATTGAGACATACTCTCCCTCATACTTCCTCAGAAAACGTTCCTTAACTTGGCTCCAATGCCCTATTTTAACATGTCCCTGTCATCTTTGCACACTTTTTTTTGGTAAGAAACTCCAGACTAGTATTATACTTTCTTCCTTTCTCCAACCCTAGCACTGAATGTGTTTTCAGGGTTCCTTTCATGAAAAATGGCATTAAGAGACAATGATCTAGATGCTGTGTGCCTTCATCACAACCAGAGTGACATCTCTAGGTCCCCTCAGCCAAGAGGGCTAAAAATAAATGCATGCAGTACACATGCACTTGTATGACTAAATACAGCTGTGATTTACATGGATGCTTCTGCCTCAGATCCATACATCACAATCTCATCTGGCATCCCTGTTTCTGTGTTTATCAGCTGCTCTCCAGCAATGAGAAATCTGATTGCATTTTCAACACTGCATTGGGCAAATGCTCCATCTTACAAAATACTGAAATCAGTTTTAAAATTGTTAACCCTCATGACAAGGAAAACAAACTTCTGAGATTGATGTGTCATTATAACCGTTGTCTTGAAGCAAAAATGTTTCATCAAAATTCTGTTCAAAACTGCTTGACTCTTTCCCCTTCACTGTGGCTACATTAGTCATCTAAAATACCAAAGGACTAATTTATTCATGCAACCATTACAGCCCAGTTTTCTCTCCTATTTCCCTTCTGCTTTATATTATTTTTGGTATGAAAATATTAATATGGTCCCCAAATCCACAATAGCTGGTAGCACACTTGTAAAGATCCAAGTTCATTGTTTTTCTATATTCTTCCTGTTTCCTTTTTGTTGAAACAAGAAGGGACACAGGAATCTTAATTCCCTCCCTTCCATGGATATAGGCACTTGGATGATCTCAAGCGTGAGTCGTTTCTTAAATGTCAATAATAAGTGCTTAACCTAATTTATCATAAGTTGCTTTCTGCCCATGTACTGTTGACTGAAGAGAAAGAAAATGTGGGATAATCGTTTTTTATACAGGGAAGATGTGTCTTTGCCAAGACACTTTCTGATTGGTTTAATAAAGAGCCGAGTGCCGAATAGCTAAGCAGAAAGAGGTTAGAAGGGACTTACAGGGCAGAGAGAAAAGAGGAGAGGGATTTATGCCTGGGAAAGACACCAGAGGACATGGAGAGGAAATAGGAAGTACAAGATGGAAGAGAGATAAAAAGCCATGAAGCAAAATGTAGATTAATATAAATGGGTTAAATTAAGCTATAAGAGCAAGTGGGACAAGCCTAAGCTATAAGCCAAGTTTTCTTAATTAATGTCTCTGTGTCATTTTTTATGAGTTCTATCTATGAGAAAAGCCTGTTCTTGGTTTATTAATAAATATACAATGGTCTATGATCCTGGACCCTTTTGTGATGGGCCCAAAAGACAGTGATATGAACGCTCTTCTACCATCTTGTCTTGTTTCATCTGAATGCCTACTTTGCCTGGTTTGAGATGTAGCCAGAAGTGAAGGTCTGAAACATGGGCAAGTGTTAATAGTTTCTCTACACAATCAGAATTCAAAACAAATAAGATAAATAATTGAAGAAAAAGACATTTAGGAAAGAGCAAGGAGAACTTCAGTAGAGGTTAGTATAAGAGGATATCCAAATCCCACACGTGTAAGTGTAGGACGAATCTAATTGCTCTTAATAATAAAATCCCAGAGTGAGATATGGGGTGAAAGCTGGAAGATCAGAGAAGTAAAGCAGCAAGCCACTAAACTTAGCTCTATGAAATCCTCAGACAGAAAAGCTGAGCTCCTGTCTCCTCCCACCTTATATTCCTCTCTCTAACCAGCCATATCACTTCCTGTCTCCACCTCCTTAGTGCTGGAAATAAAGGCATGAAATCCTTTGTGTCACAAGTAGATACTTCTTTTGGAAACAGCTTCACCTGCTTGTCTACTCTGCTTCTATCACCATCATATAGAGTCCATATTTCCTGGCATATTTCCCATATATCAATTCTTCCAGCAAAGAAATTTATTTTCTGGGACAAAGAAATGATACAAGTCAGAGTTTACTGATTTATCATTTTCTTGAGAGAATTGGCCTCTTAAAACCTCAATTTGGAGCTAATTCTCTGGAAGGTTTTTGTGTCATCCAGCATGATATGTACACATAAAATCACTGCCACTGTTCTTTCTAGTTTTATGCTTAGCTGAAACATGTAAGTTCGGAAATCAAAAGCTGGTTTCATTAGATCTCCATACAAACATTCACAATACTGTTGTTTCCTATATCATGTCTTTGAATGATTGTACTTTCTCTAAGGACACTATTATATCCCAGATGGAAACTGGGCTGCCTCTTGGTCATTTGGATTGCATGAAACTATCAGAGAAATTACTGTGCTGTGTAATCTGATTGATTCAAATGAGCAAGAAAAAAGTCTGTTGGGCTGGACAGAAAGAGAGGAGTAAGCGCAGAGTTCTGGTCATTGTGTGTGTTCAGAGTGTCTAGTGAATAACTTTGTGGTTCTTTTGTTCTCTATTACAGCGATCAGGTGAGATTGTGACTGAGTTGAAATCACCATTACCTATAGGTGAGTTCATCATAGCTGGATATTGTTATCCAGCTTCTTCAGAAGAGGCAAAGTTCATCTTCAGTCAAACACAGAACACACATACCTGTACATGGAAATATAAAATGGAGGTTGTTGTGTGGTGATTTATCTATGGCTACTTGGAGAACTGGCTGCTAATAGCCTGATGAAAGGGTGATGGTGCTCACTCCTTTGTTGGGAGTCATTCTGTACACATTTTTATTCTTTACTTGGAACTGGCATTTAGAAATCTGAAAACTACATTTCCCAGATGCATTTGCCAGGTGACTTTCTTTTTGGCTCTGCCCATGGGAGTCATTGGGAGAATGCAATAACTATAAACCTCATAGTCCTAGAGCTGAAAGCAGTGGCAGTTGCCAGTAATGCATTTAGTACAAAGGTGGCAGGCCACTGTGATAACAGTTGAAGGAAGCGTATCATTACTCTCAGAATTCTATGTCTGTGACCTCTCTTTGATCCTAATCCAAAGAAAGAGTGCTCCCTCTCCATGTATTTTGCTGATTTCTGCAAATCCATGGCTCAGCTTGCAGGTGCAGCTCACAACACAAAAATAAACACATCCTAAAAGGATGTACAGTAGCAAACTGCAAAATCAACTTTACCTTCTCCAATGCAGTCATGAGAGACTCTGTCCCTCACACCCCAACCCTAGGAAAGGCAGTGCTTGAGAAAGAGAGCTGATATGTGATTTGTTGAGAAAGACCATCTGGAAGCACCTTGTAGAATCCATGATAAGAATTCCACCAAGACTGCCTCTCTGGCAAAATCTTAGGACCAAGACTTTGTGGAAAACTCATGCATGTGTTTCTAACTTTTCCGGATAATGACCCAAAGCTGCAGGAATCATGGTCCAGAATGGTGAGGTGTAGAGGCAGTAAGGACTGGGGATGAGAAAAAGGAAGACAGATAGCTGGGACCAGGAGGTCTTGCATAAGTTTATTAAGAAGTACAGTGTCTTATATACTGTTTGTAGGGGGAGACTGGGCCAAGATCAGCAGAGACCTATGTCAGACAATGTTGCAAAATAACACAGTATACGCCTGATACAGCTGCCTTAGGACTGATAAACCCAGCTTGTCAGCCGAGAAAGCTGGGTTCTCAGGAACCCAAACTCCTTGGAGGTCCATGTTCCAGCTCCATACTGGATCTTGCCAAGTCTGCCCCCTAGGTAAGGACACAGAATTAACTTTCCCTTTTTCATTTAATTGGGACCTCAGAGAAAGACTTGAGTTGATCTGGCTCCCAACAGGGTAAATAAGAATGTGTTTTATTCATTTATAAGTCTTGAGCCTTGCCAGGTAGATGACCATGGATAGGACTTCTATGCAGTTATGAACATTTGTCTATTTGATTTTTTTCAAACTTTATCCTCAAATTCTGATAGCATACCTTTTCAAACTTTGTACAACTCCCCACTTAAGATTCATATTTATAGGAATTGTATGTCTCAAGCTCTGTTGATCTCAAGGGTTTAAGGAAGTATAACTACACTTAGGTATGGAATGAGAATGCTAGAAAGACATATAAGAAAGGCTAAATATTTAAGGAGATGTCCAATGAACAGCAAGTCTAAACAAACCTGCACAGACTGTATGTATCTTCAGTGGAAAAACAAAAAGCAAACAAGAAAGAAAATGGAGACAGAAAGAATGCACCGCAGCATATAGGGTTGTAATATAAGTACAATACTCTCTCTTTTCACAGTCATGGATTTGAGAGAATATAAAGAGATTTATTTTATGCCCACCAGCACAGCCATACAAGAATGAAATGTTTCAGGCAATGAAAACATTGTTGTGTTGAGGAAGTTTTGTCTTAGAGTAAACACTCTAAACTACTCTATTTTTTATTGTTTTTATTAATCCAATAGTTGGAGATATTGAAATGGTGGTAGACTGTCCTTATAAAAATTTGGTTATGGTTATAATGTTAGTTATTTGAGAGAATGGAATACTTTCTGCTAATGAAATACTACATTTTGCCACTAGATGACAACAATGGTTCAAAAATGAATTTGCTGTGATTAATGTCTCAACGGACAACTATACAGGCAAAATCAAATGGGCAACTGTTAATCCACTATAATGAAATTAAGTAACACATGGCAAAAGTGTGAAATTTGGTTAAACTTTACAGTTTTAGATATGTGTAATTCAAAAGATTTGCTCTTTTATTTTTTGTAATTTTTTATTAGTTCAAATTATGAACAAGCTTGTTTCACATATAAATCGCTTCTCCCTCTCCCTCTCCCTCCCCTCTCCCCTACCCTTTCCCCCTACCCCTGAACTATCCCCCACCCCATCCACCCTTCACTCCCCTGGCAGGGTAGGGCCCTCAACAGGGGCTCCCCAAAGTCCACCACATCATCCTGGGCCGGGCCTAGGCCTTTCCTCATGTGTCCAGGAGGAGAGTCCATCCCTTCACGTGGGATGGGCTCTCAAAGTGCCTTCTTACACCAGGGAAAATATTAATCCACTACCAGGGCCCCCCTAGAGTGCGGAGGCCTCCAAATTGACATCCATGATCAGGAGTCTGGATCAGTCCTGTACTGGCCTTCCAGACAGCAGTCTGGGGTCCATACCCTCCCCCTTCCATAAGACAGCTGTTTCTATGGGTTTCACCAGCCTGGTCCTGACCCGTTTGATCTTCATTCCTCCCTCTCTGCAACTAAGTTCCAGAGTTCAGTTCAATGTATATCTGTGGGTGTCTGCCTCTGCTTCCATCAGCCACTGGATGAGGGCTCTAGGATGGCATAAAAGGTAGTCATCCGTCTCATTATAGGGGAAGGGTATTTAGATTATCCTCTCCACCATTGCTTTGATTGTCAGTTCTTGTCATCCTTGTAGGTCTCTGGAAATCTCCCTAGTTCCAGATTTCTTCTCGGACCTATAGTGGCTCCCTCTAATATGGTATCTCTCATCCTGCTCTCTCTCCTCTATTCTTCCCCTGACTCAATATTTCTGCCCCTCCATTTCCTCTCCTCTACTCCTCTTCTCCTGCTCTTATTGTGGCAGCTCCCTCTCCCCTACCCTCATGCTCCCAATTATCTCAGGAGTTCATGCCACTTCTCATCCTGGGGTCCATTTATCCCTTAGAGTTCTTCATGTTTCCTAGTTTCTTTGGTGAAGAGGATTATAGGCTGGTAATCCTTTGCTCTATGTCTAAAATTCATATATGAGTGAGTACATATCACGTTTGTCTTTTTGTGACTGGGTTACCTCACTCAGGATGGTTTCTTCTAGTTCCATCCATTTGCCTGCGAATTTCAAGATTCTATTGCTTTTTTCTGCTGAGTAGTACTCCATTGTATGAATGTATCACATTTTCCCTATACATTCTTTAGTTGAGGGGCATCTAGGTTGCTTCCAGGTTCTGGCTATTACAAACAATGCTTCTATGAACATGGTTGAACATATGTCCTTGTATGGATGTGCATTATTTGGGTATGTACCCAAGAGAGGAATTGCTGGATCTTGAGGTAGACTGATTGCCATTTTTCTGAGCAACCGCCATACTGATTTCCAAAGTGGTCTTACAAGTTTGCACTCCCACCAGCAATGGAGGAGTTTTCCTTTTTCTGCACATCCTCTCCAACATAGATTGTCATTGGTGTTTTTGATTTTAGTCATTTTGACAGGTGTGAGGTGGTATCTCAGAGTTGGGCATTTCTCTGATGGCCAAGGATTTTGAGCACTTTCTTAAGTGTCTTTCAGCCATTTCAGATTCCTCTGTTGAGAATTTTCTATTTAGTTCTGCACCCCACTTTTTAATTTCATTGTTTGGTGTTTTGGTGGCTAGCTTCTTGAGTTCATTGTATATTTTGGAAATCAGCCCTCTGTCAGATGTGGGGTTGGTGAAGATATTTTTCCATTCTGTGGGCTGTCGTTTTGCCTTACAGAAGCTTCTCAGTTTCAGGAGGTCCCATTTATTAATTGTAGATCTCAATGTCTGTGCTACTGGTGTAATGTTCAGGAAGCAGTCTCCGGTGCCAATTTGTTCAAGGGTATCTCCCACTTTCTCTTCTAGAAGATTCAGTGTGGCTGGATTTATGTTGAGACCTTTGATCCATTTGCACTTATTTTTGTGCATGGTGACAGATATGGATCTATCTGCAATCTTCTGCCTGTCCAAATCCAGTTATGCCAGCATCATTTGTTGAAGATGGTATCTTTCTTCCATTGTATAGATTTATCATCTTTGTCAAAAATAAGCTGTTCTTAGGTGTGTGGGTTAATATCAGGGTTTTCAATTCAATTCCATTGGTCTATCTGTCTATTTTTGTGCCAATACCAAGGTGTTTTCAGAACTATGGCTCTATAATAGAGCTTGAAGTCAGGGATGGTGATGCCTCCAGAAGATCACTTATTGTACAGAGTTGTTTTTGGCTATCTTGGGTTTTTATCCACATAAAGTTGAGTATTGTTCTTTCAAGGTCTGTGAAGAACTGTGTTGGGATTTTGATGGGGATTGTGTTGAATCTGTAGATTACTTTTGGCATGATTGCCATTTTTACTATGTTGATTCTACCTATCCAAAAGCATGGAAAATGTTTTGGTTAGTTTGGATAGAGGTTTGTCTATCTTGTTGCTCTTCTCAAAGAATCAACTCTTTGTTTCATTGATTCTTTGTAATGGTTTCCTACTTTCTACTTTATTGATTTCAGCCCTCAGTTTATTTCCTAGTTTGTCTTTTCCTCCATTTCATGTAATTTTTTGCTTGTTTTTTTCTTTTATTTCTTTAAGGGATTTTCTTGTTTCCTCTTTAAAGGTCTCTATCATCTTCCTAAGATAATTTTTGAGGTCCATCTCTTCTTCATCAACTGTGTTGGGTTTTCAGGTCTTGCTGGTGTGGAGTCCCTAGATTCTGGTGGTGTCATATTGGTCTTTCTGTTGTTGAGTGTGTTCTTACTCTGTCTTCTTCCATATCTTTTTCCAGTGAGTGCAGGTGGGGTCTCTCCCTCTTTCCAGTGGTAGGTGGAGGGCTCAGCTGGATGGCAAAGGGAGGTGGGTAGACAAGGGTAGGGTATGTCCAGACTCAGGGTGGGCCTTCCGGGTCTGGGCAAGTCTACACTTGCCCGGGTGGGCTCAGGCAGAAGCAAGCAGGGGTTGATGGGGGTGGTTGGGGGGGCAGAGCAGCACCCAGACTCACCTGAGGTTTGGGGGCCTGCTGCAGGACAGAGGGCAGAGTGTGGACAGGGGTGAGGTGTATCTAGACTCAGAGTGGGCCTTCCCTTCCCGGTCTGGGCAGGTCCACTCTTGGGGGTGGGGGTGGTTTCAGGCAGAAGTAAGCAGGGGTTGATATGGGAGGTTAGGGGGGCAGAACAGAGCCCAGGACTTGCTCTTTTAAATTAAAGTTTATAATATATTGGCAATAGAGGTTATATGTCAATAAGACAGGTATAAAGTGTATCAAAGTGTATCATAATCAAATGGATTGAGTACTGTGAGACATACAAATAAGTATATGAGAGCAATGAGGCACTTTTAGCTAGTTCAACTTTCAGGACCAATCAATTTAAAACTAATTTATATTAAGAATAACTTCATCTCATTATCCCATATATCTAGTACATTGGCTGACACACCTACAGAAATTCAATAAATACTTACCACACAGAAACAAACTGACGATAAACCCAATCTTATAGTTAAATAAAAATCATGTGGCTTTCCCTATTATTTCTGGCTTTACACATTTGTAATTTTTATGCAGAATGTCAGCCTTTATTTATTCATATGATGTATTGAAGACTTGATAAATATTAGTCACTTGGTAGGTGTGTTATTCAGCTTTAAATTACTACTGTAACAAAATAGCTGAGATAATCAACTTACAAAGAGAAAAGCTGTATTGTACTCACAGTTTTAGGATCCATGGGAGACTGGCCTCCTTGTTTTGTGTCTGGAGAGGCATGTGCACTATGAATCTCATGCCAGGATGCAAAGAGAGAGGAAGTAACAAGACCATGACAGTCTCCATTAGGCACAAGCCACAGTGGCTTAAATATTTTTCATAAAGCCCAGCATGTCCGTACTTCCAACATGTTTCTATAATGGTAACCTGGGACTTTTAACATGTGAGTCTACAGAAAGTATTCAAGATCCAACTATAGCACTAGGTGCTGAGAATTTAAATCTGAATAATTCTCTGTTCATGCTATCAAGATATAGATAACAAGATATAGATAACAAGATATAGATAACAAGCATGTAGAGACTTGTTAGCAGTCTTTTTAAAGAGTCTGAGAATGCAGCATATTTATTGCACACTATCAGTGAAGAGTCTAGAAGTGCATCCCAAAAGATCTTAAAAGGAGCCCTGTAGAGCCCCAACTGAAGATGCTCCCCTTCCATGGCATATCTCTGCTGCCAATGCCCCTCCCCAGACCCATGTTCTGACAGCAGACCAGCATCCAGTCTGTCCAGAATCCAGGTCACTTCTCTAACACTGGTAGTGTTTGCATGGAACAGAATGGAGGGGTAGTTGCCATCATCTTTTTCTCTCTTCTTTCACCCATGACATCCCTCACACCCTGGATTTCAGTTCCCCACCCCAACTTGGTGAATACAGCTCTCTGCCAGACTCTGAGCTTATTTACTTGGTTCTGTTGGTAAATTCTGGAACACACTCTCATTTTCATCCTTCAGGACTAACACTGTCAAACGATGTGGAGCTAAAAGTAAGACACACAGGGATTTAAAGAGCATCTTTTCCTATTGTCTAAGAATTCAAAAAGTAAGTCCAGGTAGTGTTTTGGTTTTTTGTTTGTTTTGTTTAGTTTTTTGTTCATTTTGGATTTTTGTTTGTTTGTTTGGATTTTTGTTTATTTCTTCTTATAGCTATGTGTAACCTAGCTAAAAATGGCAGAGCATTTCTCTATCTGTTTCCTAGAATGCTTAGACTAGCAAATCATTTAAACTTCCTGCAGTTCTAGTGTGCTAGTCATCCCAGACTAGCAGACTCCCCAGGATCAAACTTGAATGTCTTCTAGTTCTTTTAGGTTTATTTCTTTATGTTTGTAACCAGGATTTTCAGGGGTCTTCCTCCATGAAACCTGATCATCTTTAACTTTGAGGAAACCCACAGCCTTTCATTTCCAGTGAAAATAAAAACATAACCTCCTCTCCAGAGTAACATATCTTTGGATTCCTACTTTGAAGTCAAGACATTTTAAAAACATATAGGTTGGTTTAATCCAACAACTTTTATAATCCAGTGTCTTTTAGTAGCTATTGCTGTTTCCTCAGCAGTCAAAAATTCAAAGACAACACAATAGCATACAGTATCCAGACTCTCTGTGTATTTTTCGTTTTTACGTGACTTTTTAAAATATTACTTTACTCCCCTTTTAAGGACTTTACTATTATTTTAAAACTGTATATTTTTTATGGCTCTCTATAATCTTATTCTTTTCCCACTCAAGCTTTTGCACAATTTTAAACACACTGTTTAAAATGTTTAGAAGTTTTGTTTTTTGTTTTTTTCCAATCTAGATCTGTCTTTACTGAGCATCTGTAACCTTTTCTGTCTGCACGAGCAAAACCCAAAACCTTACATGCATTGAGCTGGTAGAGCTCATGCTGACAGCTCAAGCCCACAGGCATTGGTGAGGAGATGCCTCTCTGCACCACAGCCAGTGTGAGAGACTGTGGGAACCCACCATGTGGCTTAACTTGTGGCATGCTGGCAGCTGCCATGAGACATGTCTTTGTACTGTGGCAGGCATGAGAGATGTAAGACTGGCCACATTTGGCTCTGTTTTTGTGCATTTATAATCTTTTTTAAAGCTTCTCAGGTCTTAAGTGGATGTAGGTGCCTCATGTTGGACACCAATTATAGATGGACTTCTCTTTCCTGCCCACTAGTTCCCAAATAAGTCCCATGGAGACTGAATATAAATTATAAATACTCGCCAATTGCTCAGGCTTATTACTCACTAGCTGTTACAACTTAAATTAACACATATTTCTTATGTAAGTTCTACCACGTGGCTCATGGCTGGTTACCTCATCTTAGACACATCCTACTTCCTCTATGTCCGGCTGGTGACTCCTCTGACTTTGTCCTTCTTCCTCCCAGCATGCTCTGTTTGGCTGTCCTCCTAACCTTATCCTGTCCAGGTATTTGTCATCAGTTTCAGAGAGACATATATTCACAAAGTGTAAGGGAATATTCCATGGCTTATAAGATTCCCCCCTCAGTGATTTTATCCTCACCTTATTAGGAGAGAAAAAGCCCTTATTAGGAAGAATGGAAAGAAAGCTGATAGCATCTGTTATTCGTTATGTTTTGTTACTGACTGACTGATCCTTGGTGTCCGTGTACCTCTTCTTTCATGCCTTGAAACAGAAATGCAGATACATACTACTTCTCTTTCCCTGAGGAGATATCAGACTTAGTTAATTTGGTAACATCTCAAGGACCACACAGTCAGTGCTGGAGTCTAAATCACACTTATGTGACTTTAAAGCCCTCCCTCTAGGCTTGCCAAATTTAATCTATGTTGTACAAACAGGTAGAGAATGGAGAAGTGAGATAAGTACAGTTATATATGATTTAATTGTATATATAGCTGCCTGTGGTATAGGTAAGACAAACCTCCAGATGTGGCTTCCAGTTTTTCTTCTGTTTCTTCTTTGCTGTCACTCTTTGTCAATATAACAAATAAACCACTTCCTTGTGAGTTGACTTAATATTGAGCTCATGGAATGACCTGTGATTATTGGTGTGTGTTCTGACTTTCCAAGTGTTCCCATCTTCCTCTAGACCAGAGAATAGCAGCCAGTGCCTGGTACCACACTGCTGGTGGCTGCTAACACATTTTAAAAGAACTTTTAGTTACTTCCCAATGAGCTCTTGATCAGTGGCTTACTTTCATGGAAGAGAGTGAAATATTCAAGACATTTTCTGCCCAATAGCTCCTCAGTACTGACCAATTAGGCTTGCATACCCCTTTTGGTCAGATCATGTCTGTGCCATGACATTATAGATTTAGGGAAGCTATTCTCAACTTTCCTGATGCTGCATATTGTGGTGATCTCCCCCAACCACAATGTTATTTTATTGCTACTTCATAACTGTAATTCTGCTGCTGTTATGAATCATAATGTAAATATTTGATATGCAGGATATCTGATATGTGACCCCCTCAAAGGGATCAGGACCCAAAGATTGAGATCCACTGATTTAGTGAGTAAGAAAGTGATTACTTCAAGTTCTGATTCCATTTATATTTGGTACCATTTTTTTTCTGTCCTGGATCTCATCTGACATCTTGATTTTGGCACTAAACCATCGCTTATAAGAACCAATCTAAAAGTAGGCCTGCTGTCCTTTCTAAGATTGTCTTTAATCCTCTGGTTTTGTTCTTAAGGATGGCTGCATAAATTTAACTACAAAATGTCCTCTTTCAGATCTATATTTTATTGGTGCTCAAAATATGTTACCAGTAGAATAGCTTTGCTTCTGCAAGTAATAAAATCTGGGTTGCAGCAGTCTTAAACAACAAGGATGTTCAAAGATGTCCACAGGCAGAGTGGGCATCAAGACTGGATGGCATTGTGGTGTCATAGAGGACCCAGGGTCACACCATCATTTCCTGGCCATTTGTAGACTTTGCATTTCAAGCTTCTGGGACCAGAGCTTCAGGCGCTCTGCTTTTCTCCTTCTGGCACTGCCTCTAGTCAAGATGCTCCCTTGCTTGGGATCTCTATCTGGAGCCAGGGTAGTGTTTCCTAAGTCCTGCATCCATGCTTGAACTGCTCACTGGTAAAAAGGAACTGATGCCTAATGATTATTTTAGGCCAGTCACCTAAGTCACAGGAATGTTGGGGAGTCAACCACAATATTCACAGGCAGAGGATTTCTTCTTAGCATACCACTGGTGTACCATATCATGGTGTTAGTCTAATGAACATGATGAACTATTTATTTCACATGGTCTAATTTGCTGCACAGTTTGGGTACTGACCTGTACAATGTGTTCTTTGTGATGCTCTTGTGATACTTACAGCTCTTACCATGTGCTGGAGCTCTCTGATATGATGACAAGAAATTGTTTCAAAGCTAATATTTGGGTATATATTTCACATTCACAGACTTGGGTGTTTCTTTTAATTTACTGTTGTCTTGTTTTAGCAGAAATCACAGGGGCTAACAAAGACAAATTAGAGCCAGGTGGGTTGACACATGCCTACAATCCTAAAATTTGGTCAGGGATATTGGCTTAATGACATACTTGTCTACAGAGGGAGGACTAGGCCAGCTGAGGCTCTAGCATGAAACTATGTCTCAAAAAAAAAAGAAAAAATAAGATCAGTCTGACTAAGTGGAACATGTTCAGAGATTGCAAAGACTTTGGTTCCTAGGGAGAGCATCTATCACCATAACACTTGCAACAAAGTTTGCTCTGACTTGCTATGAAGTGTGCATTACCTTACCTCACTAGGCACAAATAGAAGTGAGTTTTACTCTAAGAGAGGGAAGATAAAAATGTCAGAGAGGTTGGTACATACCTACTCATATTGGAGCAGTTACTGATTAGTATACAGAATACAACTGTAAAGACTTTTGGTGGATAACTGCTCTAAAGCAAATCAGAGTAATGATTGTAGTAAAGGAGACACTTACCTGCCAAGAGTAAAGAGGAAGTGCATGTTCCTCACTAAGAATATAACTTACTGAATGACTATAGTCCTTCATCCTCTTACAAGTGGTGGGATGATGGGAAGTCTATCTCAGTTTGTAGAGTGCTGCCTTCTTAAGCATGAAGCCTTGGATTTGACCTCTAGCATTGCAAGGAAAAAGACAGAGGGCATGATTTGTGTAGACAGAAAGTCATGAAAGTAAGGTACAATGGGAGTCAGGAGCAAATGAGGATCAACAGCAACAATGGCTTTATTATCAAATGACTATCATTTGAGTTGGATGGCTTTCAAGCTGACTAATTATTATACAGGCATTGAAATTCCTCTATTAGTTATCACTATCTATCAATTCATAGTAAGTTTTTCTGATTTTCATCATCTTAAAACAACTCACCTTCATAATCCCACAATATTGTATCAGGAATTTGATCATATGTGACCGAGGTCTTCCTATATAAGGTTTCGTCAAAGGCACCAATCAAGATATCAGTCAAAGATGGAGGTTCATGTGAATATTCGATTGAAAAGAAGCTTTGTCCGGGTATATGTGGCCATGGACATAATTTTGTCCTCTTCATCCTCCCTGAGGAGCAGAAAGGGGGCTGGTGGGGGGCAGGGGAGGAGCAGAAGGAAGAGGGAACTGGGATTGACAAGTAAAACAAGCTTGTTTCTAATTTAAATAAAAAATATTTAGATTGATGGCTTTTGTTCCCAAAATGCTGTTGGCTGATTGGACTAAGTCTGCTAATTTATGGAACTCAAATGTGGCAATGTATTTGCTTCATATTGCAGTATAACCAATTACCACAAGTAACAACAATAACAACAAAATCTTGCCACAATACCCATTTATTCCCTCATAGCTTCATGTTACAGAACACAGGAGGTTTGATGGGGTTCTAGCCTTAAGGTCTTATAATGCTGAAGTTAAGGCATCACATGGGTTCCTATTTAGACAATCTGGAGAAATTCCAGTTCCAAACTCATGCAAGCTGTTGGGAGAACCTGGTTTCTTATTATTGTAAGACTCATGTTTCGGATTTCCTTGCACAGTATCAGCTATAAACAGAATTTATTTCCTAGGAGACATTCATATTCCCAGAAACTCTTCCTAAAAGTCAACTATGCCATATAGCATAGCTTTATCACGCAAGTGACAAGTGACATGTGGCATCTGGAGAGCTGAGCACAGCGTCATTGAAAAGTCACTTTAGAAATACTTCTCTCAGGGAAAGTTTGATTCTTTAAGGTGACGTAGCTGGTAGCACCCTCTCCCCATTCAAGATGTAAGTCAAGTCAGAATGTCATCTGATCATAGAAGTGGCATTCCTCATTTCTGCCATATGCTATCTGGATACACAAGACACTAGACCAGCCCAAACTCAAACAGTAGGGATCAGAAGCAGGTGTGATATGTAGGAAGAGGTGATCATTGAGGCCAAGCTTTATTATGATCTGCTTATTGTACCTTCAAATGTTACCTTCTAGCATGTGAACTAGCAGGCTGAGACTGATCAGGGACCTCAGTGGTCAGAAGCTTGGGATGAATAAGAAAATGTCCAAATTATCATAGTGGGTAATAGGGCCATGTAGCATGATTCTAGAAAGCAAGAGATAGGAAATCACCATAATAAAAGATTCATAAAGTGCACACACACACATATTTAAACCATATATACACATAAATATGTGTATTTAAATCTCAGTTTGATTTGTGTGGCATAGATACTAGGGGGAATTTATTTTTATTTTGCAGTGCTGCTGATGATATCAAGGGCCTCACTCATGCAATTCAAGGATTGTGCTATGAACTGCTTAGATGGCATTTCTATATTGATGAACTAGAGCAAATATACCATTCTTTGCAAGACTATATGCTAACAACGATGGCTGCAAAGTTCACATGCACGTTCATGTACATTTTTATCTTAGAAGTCAACTAGAGACCTAGCCAATATTATAGTATAATTAATTTGCAAAATCATTACTTAGCCACAAAGCATAACTGGACCAATATTTCATATTAGAAAAAATGAGCAAGCGTCAAGTTGACACCTGTGTTATCTGATTTCCAGTTTACCTTGGAATTTTTATCTTATCTATTGCAATTTCAATAGTTTCATATATAATGAAGATATTGAAAGAAAATAGAATTTAAGAAGCAGGCAGCAGCTATTCAATTTTATAGCCCCCTCCCTGTGTATTTCCAGGAAGAGAAATGCAGCTTTAACCTTAGACATATCACTTGGTTTTCTGAGCTTTAGTTTCTTCCTCTGAAAAGTAGGGATAACTATACTCATTTTTGTCAACATTGAGCTCAAAGCACTGGCTTGAGCAATAAGGCAAAAGAATGAAATTAAAGGGATACAAACAGGAAAAGAATAGTCAAACTATTCCTGTTTGTAGATAATATGATGCTATATATGTTATATTACAAAAAAAAACTCTACAGGAAGACTTTTAGAAATGGTCAATAATTTCAGCAATGTTTCAGGCTACAAAACCAACTTAGAAAAATCAGTGATTTTTCTATACACCAACAACAAACATATAGAGAAAGAGATTATCCACACTCCCATTCACAATAGCCTCAAAGTAAATAAAGTATCTAGGACTAAACCTAACAAGGAGATGAAAGACTTTACAACAAAAGTTTAAATTTGAATAAAGAGATAGAGAAAGACACCAAAAAAGGAGGCACATTCCATGTTCATGGCTTGGTAGAATTCATATTGTGAAAATGGCCATTCTGCCAAAATCCATTCTCATATTCAGTACATCCCCAATCAAAATCCCCATCTCATTCTTCAGAGAGAAAGAAAAACTATAATAAAAATCATATGGAACTACAAAAGACCCCAGGCAATCAAAAGAATACTGGACCCAAAAAGCAAGCTGGAGGGATTACCATCCCAAATCTCAAAATTTATCTACAGAGTCATAGTAATAAAAGCAATGTGATACTGACACAAAAACAAATGTTTATACCAATGGAACAAAATAAAAACACAAATATGAGTATATATAACAACAGCCATCTACTATCCAACAAAGACACCAAAAAGAAAAACAAACAAACAAAAAACCCCCCAAAACCACCAAACACTGGAAAAAAGACAGTGTCTTCAACAAATTGTGCTGAAAAAAACAAAAACAAAAACCCAGATATCCACTTGTAGAAGGAAATTAGAACCACATCTATTACCTTGCACAGAAACTAACTCCACATGGATAAAAGACCTAAATGTGAAGCCTGAAACATTGAAACTATTAGGAGAAAACATAGGTAGTACCCTCCATGGTATTGATGCATGAGAGGACTTTCTGAATAGGATGGTATTTATCCATGAATTGAAGCCATTAATTGACAGTGGAGACCTCATAAAACTCACAAAGCTTTTACATAGCTAAGGAAACAATCAATAAAGTCAAGAGAAAGGCAGGAGAATGAGAGGCAAGCTCATTGTCAGCTACTATGTCTGACAGAGGATTATTATACAAAACACATAAAGAACTAAACACAAATAAATAATAAAAAACAAATAACCCATTCAAAATTGGATGTGGGACCTGAGTAAATATTCCATCAAAATAAATAAATATGGCTAAGAAATATCTCAAAGGCCAGGCAGTGGTGGCACATGCCTTTAATCCCAGTACTCGGGAGGCCGAGACAGGCAGGTCTCTCAGTAAGTTCGAGGCCAGCCTGATCTACAGAGCAAGTGCCAGGATAGGCTCCAAGGATACACAGAGAAATCCTGTCTGGAAAACCCAAAAAAAGAAAGAAAAAAGAGAAATATCTTAAAAAATGTTCACCATCCTTAGCAATTAGGAAAATGCAAATCCAAACAACTTTGAGATTTCATCATGTCACATCATAAAGGCAAAGATAAACAAATCAGCAAATGCTAAAGAAGACATGGGGAGAAGGAAACCCTAAATTACTATTGGTGGGATTGCAAACTGATATGGGCACTCTGAAAAATCAGTGTGGATATCCTCCAAGAAGTTAAAAATAAGTCTACCATATAATCCAGCTACACTACTCATTGCCATCTATCTGAAGGACTCACCATCCTATTCCACAGATTCTGACAAGTCATGGTCTTTGCTACTATAGTCAAAACAGCTAGCAAGTGGAAACAGCCTAAATGTCTTTTGACTAATGAATGGATATTGAAAATGTGGTATGGTACAAATATACTGTGGAATACTATTCAGCTAGAAAAAAGTGAAATCAAGAAATTTACAGATAAATGTAAGGAGCTAAAAAATATGATATTGAATGAGATAACCAAGACTCAGAAAGATAAGATAAACATTGCATGTTCTGTCTTATCTGTAGTTTCTAACTCCAAGTGTTCAGAAATGTGAATATATAAACTGAAGTAATGTTGGGAACCAGCAAAGTCAAAGGAGACCATACATGTGAGAGGAGTGATAGAGAGAAACTAGCAGGATACAAGCTATTTGAATGGAGAAAGGGGGCATTAATTGGGGAAAGAGAGAGAGATAAATACAGAAAAAGGAGGGAAGTGATAAAAATGACAGTAAGGATGTCTGAAAAAGCTATAATGAATTGTATTACTATCTATCTACCTAAAATTACATGTAATACATGTAAGTCTGTGTATACACATACATACATAATTGAATTTTTTTTTTTTTGGTATAGGCTGACATTGCTCCCCCTGAGAGGTACAGACAATTGAACAAAAATCCAAAGACCAGGCATGAGAAGCCTCCTTTTGAGTTGTCAGTCAGGTTGCCCAGATTGCCCCAAAATATAATAGCCTATGGCTATTGCCGTTGGTTGTTTCCCTGAGTAGAAGGCAAGTTCCTGTTTCCAAAGACACCATGCACTTCAGACATAGGACCCAGAGGGCCTGATCTGGGTCTGACTTAAAAGCCTTTTCCCCGAGAACTAGCTTCTGTGGTATAAGAAAATGTCATACAGGCTTCCAAAGGAGGGATGCAACCAGTAGTCCTACCTAGCTATGATACCTGCGGCAACCACAACAAATATCATCATGCTACAATAACCTTAAGTGTGCAACGGTGGCTCTCATATTTTGGTGGTAACCAACAGCTCTCTAGTTGAAATTCAGACCCACTCAACAAGAGAAAAAGCATACTCAGTACTGGAAACCTATCCAATTAACTGAGGCTACCAAAGTCATAGATTTTGAAGGAGAACCCACAACCATCACTTTCTTAAATCACTGTAATTCCTAACTGCATTCTAAACTAAATGCTTATCTGCAGATAAGTTAGCTCTCACTGTAATCAAAGAAATTCCTCTTTGCAACAAAGACCAGAACAACAACCTATCAAAGTGTAGAGAATAAGTGATCATGTGATTTGTTCCAACTGATACATATACAACATGACTTTTGCATCAAAGCTCAGGGATCATTGTGGAAGATGGACCAGAAAGACTGTAAGAATCAGAATGACAAGAAGTGTGCTGTGAGATTATATCTCTTAGAAATGTCAGTGAAGCTACATGCTTGAAGACTCATTAACATGACTGCCTAAACATGGCCTGGACAGGGATAAAACCAATGCACATGCTAATGCATATGAGGAAAAGCTCATGAAGCCTCAATCCTAGGCAAAGTACTACAGGCAGCTAAGAGTCTGTGAAAGCAGAAAGCAGGAGAAATAGTCTTCTCCAGAGAAGACCCCCGAGCTGTGTGTCCAGTATCAAGAAATCAGCCATGAAAACATATACATACATGCAATAATATGCAGACTGAACACGTTTTATATATGTGTATGCTTCTATATTGTTAATATATATACATATATGTGTATAAATATTTTGTTGATATATATATATACATATATATATGAACTGTATATATATATTATATGTGTAAACTATATATTGCTATATATAAACTATATATAGACTATACATATACACTATATATGAGCTATTTGGAGAGAAGAAAGGAAAGCTAAGGATGGAAATGATATAACCACATTGTTATTTCAAACCTAAAAAAATTTAAAAAAGAAAATTTGAGATACTAGTCAATTTCCTACAGCGTTTTTCCAAGTAACAAATGAAGTATCATGTGTAAACAGCAAGAGTCGGCTTGAGGTATTTGTTATTGTCAATGATTACTCTGCTTTGTTTTGGTTCATTCAAATCAGAATTCTCTTTTATAGTTCATTTATTATTTTAAATTCCATTTTACATTCCAACTATAGTTCTCCCTCCACCCCTCTGCCTGCTTCTCCTTTCCTTCAGTCCACCCCCAGTCTACTTCTTCTTATGGATAAGGGCTCCCATAAGTAGTCAACAAAATCTGACACAATAGGTTGGGGCAGGGCCATGCCCCTCTCCCATGCATTAAGGCTGAGCATGGAATCCCACCATAGGGAGTGGGCTAGCTCATATACCAGGCTTGTATCATGGTCCTGCTGCCAGGGGCCTCTCTGATATTTCAAGCTTCACAACTGTCTCCCACATTTGGAGGGCTGAGTTCATCCCCTGGAGTCTCTACAGCTGTTCATGAATTTCCACGCACTTGGTTCAGCTGTCTCTGCAGATTTCTCCATCATGATCTTGAACTCCCTTGCTCATATACGTCCTCCTCTCTCTCTTATACTGGATTCCTGGAGCTCATCCTGGTTCTTGGTTGTGGATCTCTGCTTCTGATTTCATTAGTTACTTGATGAAGGCTCTATGATGATAATTGGGGTAGTCACCAATCTGATTACAGTGGTAGGCCAGTTCAGGCATCCTTTCCACTATTGCTAGGAGTCTTAGATGTAGTCATCCTTGTGGATTCCTGTGAATTACCCTAGCACCAGATTTCTACTAACCCCATAGTAGCTCTCTCATCATAGTTTTACACCTGAGTAATACTCCATTGTATAAATGTTCCACATTTTCCTTATCCATTCTTTGGTTGAGGGGCATCTATGCTGTTTCTGGTATTGGCATAAAAATAGTCAGGAGGATCAATGGAATCAAATGAAAGACTCTGACATTAATTCACACACCTATGAACACATGATTTTTTTTTTTACAGAGAAGCCAAAATAATACAATGGAAAAAGAAAAACATCTTTAACAAATGGTGCTGGTATAACTGGATGTCAAAATGTAGAAGGTTGCAAATAGATCCATATCTATTACCATGGACAAAACTCAAATTTAAGTGTATCAAGGACCTCAACATAAATCCAGCTACATTGAACCTGATAGAAGAGAAACTGGTTATTAGCCTTGAATACATTTGCACAGGCGACCACTTCATAAATACACCACCAGTAGCACAGACACTGAAAGCAACAATCAGTAAATGGGACCTCCTGAAACTGAAAAACTTCTGTAAGGCAAAGGACACTGTCAATAAGACAAAACAACAACCTGCAGAATGGGAAAAGATCTCCAGCAACCCCACATTTGACAGAGGGCTAATCACCAAAATATATAAAGAATTCAAGAAAATAGACATCAAAATACAAAATAACCCAATTGAAAAATGGGCTTCAGAGCTAAAATGAAAATTCTCACCAGAAGAATCTCAAATGGCCAAAAGACATTTAAGGAAGTGCTTGGCATCCTTAATCTTCAGGGAAACGCAAATCAAAAGGACTCTGAGATACCGTCTTACACCTGTCAGAATGGCTAAGATCAAAAATACTGAGGACAACTTATGTTGGAGAGGATGTGGTATAAGGAGAATACTCCCCCATTGCTTGTGGAAGTACAAACTTGTACAGCCACTTTGGAAATCAGCATGGTAGTTTCTAAGAAAACTGAGAACCAACCTACCTCAAGACTCAGAAACACTACTATTGGACATATATCCAAAGGATGCTCATATCATACCACAAGGACACTTGCTCAACAATGTTTATAGCAGCACTCTTCATAATAGTCAAATAAAAATTCTTAATTAAAATGTCACCCTCTAACCTCATGGAAAAGCCTATCCAACTTTCATCATCTATTCTGAGACCCTGAGGAACCTAAACCCAAACTTTGGAATTTTTCTGTGTCACAAGATCAGTCTGAAAAACAAGTGCAACTTCCTTTATAGTAACAGCACTTTATCTTCATTTTCTGCTCATTCAAAGAACTGATTTATAATCAATCCTGTGTTCTATTATTGCCAAAGAATCTGATTATTTCTCTAATAAAATTGACTTATACATTTTCATACTTCAAAAGTCTTAGTGAATAAATATTAATCAGAGAATGTGACAAGAAACTGCAAATGAAATATGTATGTTTGAGTTCAAAAAAGAAGTAAGTCTAATTAGATGACCGTTTCATTGGCTATTAATGGACAAAGAAGGTAAGCAGCTAATTTCCTGACAGATGGGATGTAAGCCTTGCCAAAATGCAGTGGATCTTTTGTTGTAGTCTCAAAAATAAAAGTAGGCTATTAATTGCTTTGTAATTGTAGTGGCCTTTCTAGTGGCCTCTTTAGCTCACAGAAAACTGGAATTTAACAATTCAAGTAGAACTTGAAAAGGCCTAAAATGTGTCACTGCTTTAAACTGTCTTTAATAAATTTATTTTTTACTGGCAATCATGCATTTGGATACTATTGACATTTTTATATCACAAGACACACTACTCTATTGAAACTATTTTAAATGTTACATATATAAAATTAAAATCTAGAGTGATCATTTAGACTTTTCAATCACTTTTGACTAGCTGATTTCAGTCTATGTAGTAGACAGTGAGGGACAGGAGAGGAAGGGAGGGAGAGGGAACTGGGATTGACAAGTGAAACAATCTTGTTTCTAATTTAAATAAAAATGGAGAAAACAACCCATTGCTTGAACCCTGTCACATGGCAATTTTCTCTTGTGTGCCACTTTTCTTAAATTACAGCACATAATATCTAAGATAGGCCTGGCTTGGCATTGATAGGTCTATATTATGTCTAAATAGTCTAACCACCCAAACAAACTAATGTGAGCAATGAATCACACTAGACACTAACACGCTACCTATCCCATACCATTTCTGCTCCCTAGGGAAAGTGAGGCCTTCCATGGGGGTCTTCAGAGTCTGTCATATCCTTTGAGATAGGACCTAGGTCCTCTCCGGTGTATCTAGGCTGAGGGAGTATCCCTCAATGTAAAATGGGCTCCCAAAGTCCATTCATGAGCTAGGAATAAGTACTGATCTACTACAAGAGGCCCCATACATTTCCGAGGCTTTCTCACTGACATCCACATTCATGGGGTCTGGATCAGTTCCATACAGGTTTCCCACTGATCAGTCTGGGGGCCAAGAGCTCCCCCTTTAGGTCAGCTGTTTCTTTGGGTTTCACCAGCTTGGTCTTGACCGCTTTGCTCATCACCCCTCCTTCTCTGCAACTGGATTCCAGTTCAGTTCAGTTCAGTGTTTAGCTGTGGGTATCTGCTTCTACTTCCATCAGCTTCTGGATGAAGACACTAGGATGGCATATAAGTTAGTCGTCAATCTCATTATCAGGGGAAGGCATTTAAGGTAGCCTCTCCACTATTGCTTAGATGGTTAGTTGGTGCCATCCTTGTAGATCTCTGGACATTTCTCCAGTGCCTGATTTCTCTATAAACCTATAATGGTTCCCTCTCTAATGGTATCTCTTATTTTGCTCTCCTCTATTCTTCTCCCTACACAATCTTCCTGCTCACCCCTCCTCTTCTCCCTTCTCATTTTCCTAGCTCCCTCTCCCCTCCCTCCATGCTCCCATTTTTTTCAGGAGATCTTGTCCCTTTCCCCTTCTCCGGGGGATCCAGCAATTCCACTCTTAGGCATATACCCAAAAGAAGCACATTCGTAAAACAAGGACATCTGTTCAACTATGTTCATAGCAGCACTATTTGTAATAGCCAGAACCTGGAAGCAACCTAGATGCCCCTCAACTGAAGAATGGATAGAGAAAATGTGGTACATTTACACAATGGAGTACTACTCAGCAAAAAAAAAAAAAAATGGAATCTTGAAATTTGCAGGAAAATGGATGGAACTAGAAGAAACCATTCTGAGTGAGGTAATCCAGTCACAAAAATACAAACATGGTATGCACTCACTTTAGACATGGATTTTAGACATGGAGCAAAGGATTACCAGCCTGCAATCCACACCACCCAAGAAGCTAGTAAACAAGGAAGACTCTAAGAGAGACAAAAAGAGGGGTTTATAATTAGGGAAAGGGATCATTAAAAGCTGAAAGAGAAGCAGGGAGACAGACCTGCCTCCAAAGACAGTGGGAGAGAGGAGAAACAAAAGAGGGAGAGATAGGAAAGAGGGAGGGTGAGAGAGAAGGAGAGCGGGGAACAGACAGAGAGAAGGAGAAAAGGAAACAGAGAAGGATAGGAGGTACATAGGACCTCTTTAAAAGGCAACACAGTGAATATGCACAGGTGGTGCTCTTAGTGGCTGCAGTTGAGGGCAAATCCTGTCAGAACCGCAAGGACAGGGCAGTACAGAAGCCTCATGGTAAAATATAAAATCATAGAAATGGGTTAATTTAATTGTATGAGCTAGTCAGTAACATGCCTGAGCCATTGGCCAAACAATTATAATTAATATTAAGCCCCAGAATGATCATTTAATAAGCAGTTGTGGGGACCAGCTGGCAGGAAAGAAACCAGTCCAGTGGGACTGGAGGGATAGAAAACCTCCAACTACAATGTAATACTCATCTATTAACTCAACAGATGCTATATCAGGACGTCAGTCACAAAGGACCATTAAGCAATGGTTACTGCCCTCAGAAATTTTACAGATCAGTCAGAACAAAATAGAAATTGTGATATTCCATCACCAAGTCTTTCAAATAAATAAATTTCCTTTGTGCTGAGAACTTGGTCTTGGGGGATCCTGAGACTCTTAAAGGTATATATGAAACCAATCACTATTTTTTGGGGGTATTTTTTTTAGATTTATTCCCATCAAGATAACTCTATGGCTTGTTCCTGTGACCTTTTCTACTATGTCACTTTCCTATCAGAACCCCCAGTGGCTTCTCACCAAGTCCACTGTCTTAGCTACACCTATCTCTCCCACCTCTCTCTGCTCTTGACCACTGCCGTCTTTCCAAAGTAGTCCCCACCTCCCTCACTTTCATGACAAGTGTTCTAGTTTGCTTTTCTGTTACTGTGGTAAACACCATGACTAAAAACAAATTGGGGAAAAAGGGGTTTATTCACTCTTAAATGTTACAGTGAGTTTTCAAGGGAAGACAGGGCAGGAACTCAAGGCAGGAGCTTTCAGTAGAAACCAACAGAGAAACTCTGCCTACTGGCTTGCTCCTTGTTCGTGCTTAGCCTTCCTTTGTACACAGTTCAATCACATTTGCCAAGGGATGGTGGTACCCACAGTGGACTGGGCTTTCCCATGTCTATCATCAATCAGGGAAGTTCTCCATAGATATTTCTATGGAGAAATAGAAATATCTTTTCTCCATATAGGGCAATCAGATTCAGGCAGTCCTTCAGCTGAGCTCTCTCTTTCTAAGTGTGTCAAGTTACAACAACTATTAAGGACTTTAAGGACAGTTGTTTTATCTACTGAGAAAGTTTTTTTCCTCTCTCAAAATCATAATTATCTCTCTTCTAATCCTGCCCCAAGTATAACACTTTTCCAGTATTTCTTATCTCTTTTCTCATTTTTTCCTAAACATTGTCATTATCAGATCAGTTTCCTTTGCTTTGTTGTCTTCTTCCCAGTTATGAGTTATCTGATACCACAGTTGACTATTGTCTTTTCCTGCTCTCTCCCTTGTTAATATGGGAGTGCCTCAAACTTAGCCCTCTAAAAACATATAAAATGTGTAAATACTGAAACATAACAGTATTCACAGTTGATAAATAATTTTGTTCAGCCAGCTAGTATTAAACAATCACTACTGAATGTCAGGGGTTTCTGTAAGTACACAAAACACACTAGAAACCTAGACAGATGAAGATGTCTTGTGTAGTTTAGGTGATCATCTAAAGAAAAATCATAGTGTTTGATGTTTAAATATATCAAGAAGGAAGTGTGCCAGGATAAAAAGGTAATGAGATATGGGGGCATAGACATTAGTGACAAAAGTAGCTCATTCAAAGAAAGACCTCTCTGTGGAGGTAACATGTGCTGTGATGGTGATGACATTTTATGCTAACAATGATGAGGCAGACAGTGACAAAAGAGTTAACTTAAGCTTCAGCAGGACTTGGCTGAACACTAGAGGCTATTTTATAAAATGTCCATTGCATACTGACCATTAGATAGAACAAGTCATAGCTTGGAACTATTTTGTTAAATGCTTGAGTGAAAGATCGTGTAAAAAAATTTGAAAATAGCACCATGCCTACAGTTCCTGTTTCTTTTACATTTTGTTCTTTTCCAAATTACTTGTTTATGCTTTCCAAAAATACCACCAGTGCTTTCCAGGACAGGTTACATGTGGTCTAAAGAAGGCCATCCTTGTTGCTTTTTCATAATGAAAAACAAAAAAATCACAGTTCTCTAGGGAAAGAAACAGTAAGTTTTTATTTTAATGGAGAGTTTGACCTAAAGCAAAATGGACCTGTTTGACCTCTTTTCAACAATTATCAAAATTTCCCAAGTTAGAAAAACCAACTAATGGTTGGGTATTCCTAATGTATCCTCAGCAGGGCAGTTCCTCCTTGCCCACTCTCCCCTCTCTATTATCCTGTCTCAGCAAACAAAGGCCTCAGAAGGGTGGATTTTTCCCAGTGCAGCCAGCCCTGCTACCTCCAGGCTAGAGCGACCCTTTAACTCGATCTAAGAATAATGTACTTTTCAGTCCCCTGATGAGTCACATGTGACTCACCAAAACAGTTCAAATTGCAAATTTACTTGATTCTTCTTCCTAAATCTTTTTTACATCTAGTAATTCCAACCATCATTCTTTGTATTTATTTATCCTCCAAATATACCCAATGATGAAATTTTTTCACCTAATAATTCCATTTTATGGCTCAAAAATTCACATTAATTTAAAGTAAAAGACAATCCATTTACTGAGATGTACATATATATATATATACATATATGCATATATATGTACATGCTCATATATATCAGAAATAAACTGGTACTATCATACATAATGACAAAAATAAAGAATTGGAATTTATATGGAAGGTTATGGGCCACATATCAAACAACAAAATAAAAAGATTTTCTATTCAATTCTTTTGAAAATCTAGATATCCAAATATGATGAATACAAGAATCAAAAATTAATAAGTCAGCAAGGCCACAGGTGGAATAGATCATTTCCATTCCCTAATGCAGCATATATGAGCCTGGAAAATATTTCATAACCAGTGCAAAAGACAGGGTCTGAAAATGGCAGATGATTTCATATGCAAACTGTAGAAGCTGGAGAGATGGTTTAGAGGCTGAGCATGCATGCTGTTCTTGTAGAAGCCCTGCGTTCAGTTCCTGCACCTGCATCAAGAGGCTCACAACTGTATGCCACTCTGATGACATCTTCTGTTCCTCTTTGCATATGCTTCTCACCCCAACATACCCATATTTAAAAATAATAAATTAAGCAAAAATATATTAAAATGCAAATGATAAAAGACATCCCAAGGCATTCATTTGCTTGTTACTTAGCAAGATATGATTCTGAAAGAATTTTTGTATTCTCCTTTCTTCTTTAAAAGTTTCTTTACTCTTCAATAATAAGAAAATGAGCAATTGCCTGGAAAATTCATAGCATTTTTATTGATTTTTTACAATAGATTTACAGAATAAATCAGTGATCCTTTACTTACAAAATTAAGATGTTCTGGAATCGGTTATTAAACATATTGCTTGCCTAAATACAAGGGGTTAAACTGTGTATGGAACTTATGTAAGAAATAACCTTTAAATGTTAGAGTTTTAAAAACATGCATATCGATAAAAGGAATGGACAGTATACTTCTACATACATTCAAATTTAGTGAAATATCAATCATACTAGTCATATTTTGGAAGATGTTTTAAAATGTTTTCCACAAGCATATGTTTTAAGAACGTCATATGCAGACACAGTTGGGTAAAGCTTAGGTGTGCTGGTCTATACTAGCTATCTGTACATGAGCGGACTCTGCGGGGTCTCACATCCCCATTTCTCAACTGGGGTACGTTTAAATTGGTTTCAACTGTTTGTTATGACCATACTACATTTTCACACACCTCTTTGTGTGTATTTGGATATCACCAAGTAGTGGTTAACTGGATATGAAAGTAACATAAAGCATAATTATTTGTGTTTATTTACCAGGTAGTATCTAAATTCTCTCCAACATGGGCTAACTTACCTTCTTGTAAAGTATTCATTTATTTATATACTTACAACAACAGAACTGTTGTTGAGTTTGGTTATTTTTTGTTTTGTTTTAGCAATCTTATGGCTAGGAACCTCTCTTTCTGAACCGTAAGACAAAATTACATTTTAATGAATATTCATTAGTGGGATAACAGCTCCTGTAGTTATTGACTTCTGGGATTCTTTTCTCTCATGGATAACTTTATATAACTTTTATCTTGAATTTTTACTGTGTATATTAATTTATAGGAGATTTTACCTATACAGAATCTGTATTTTAGCTCTGACCAAGGCTCACTTTTTAAAACTTTAGCTCTTGTGCCTTTATATTTACACTTCGGGGACATTTTTAATCACTTGAAACATTGTTGGTTTTACTGCATTAAACATTTATCAAGAATCTCACTTTTCTAATTGATATTTTGGCGAATTTCATACTTGTGTACTAGATTTATATCATTTTCACTCCCTCCCCAACTCCTTTAGTGTTCTTCCACTCCTTCTAAATTTCATGACATCTTTTCCTATAACTTATTCTTTTGTATATATGAAATGTATGATACCTACTGGGCCTGTTTAATGATGCTCATATATCCGTGTATTTAGGGCTGATCACTTGAGATTGGAAACCACGTAGGAGTTCCTTCCTGGAGAAGGTTGATTCTCCTTCTCTCTCAGTTGCCATTGATTGCCTATGCCTCTTCACCTGGGGGTGGGAACTTGCACAATGTCCCTATTTCTGTTGGCCTGTTAGCTGGTGGTGTCATCTCCACAATATAGTTGCCAAAATGAGAACCTTACCTTTTGCATTTGACCTTTGTATGTGTTTCAATAAATCCTTGATTATCAGGTTAAAGAATTTTTTCAATCATTTTCTTATTAGAGTTTTGAAGTTTTACTTCTCATAGCATGATCTTCAATCAACCTAGAATTTTTTTCTTGCTCAGAAACAGTTTTCTCATTTTGTTTTGATCCTGTATAGATAACCAGTTGCCCTTTGATTATTTTCCTAAGTCTGTCCTTTGTCTATTTGTTTAAAATGACACCTGCTACAATGTCAACTTTCCACGAGTCCTGACTCAAGGTTGTTTATTTTATTACATTGATCTGCTTGTCTCTTCTTATATTGGTGATATTTGTCTTGGGTTTTGTGCTGCATTAAATCTGGTATCTGCTTTTGGCACTCTACTTCTTCAATTTTCTTTGGACTTTGTTCATCCTTACATAGGTCATCAACTTTGCCTCACTACATTCCATGGAAACATTGTGTGATTTTAATTAAAATTGTAGCAATATATACCAGAACATACTTGAATATATTAGAAAAATGGGGAATTCTTTTATAATGAAACTTCTAGATTTATTTAGGGTTTGGAGAATATTCTTTTTTCTTTTTATTTGTAAATTTTTATTTAAATTAGAAACTTCCCAGTTCTCTCTACCTCCCACCCTCCCATGGCCCCACCAACCCCCCATCCCAACCCTCATACACTCCCAAGGGAGGGTGATCATCAAAGTCTGTCAAGTCATTTGGGGGAGGGCCTAGGCCTTTCCCTGTGTATCTAGGCTGAGATTGTATCCCTCCATGGGGAATGGGCTCCTAAAGCCCATTTGTGCACTATGAACTGGCTGGTTCCACTGCCAGAGGCCCCATAGACTGCCCAAGCCTCCTAACTGACACCCAAGTTCAGGGGGCCTGGTTCAGTCCTATGCTGGTCCACCAGCTGTCAAACTGGGGTCTATGAGCTCCCACTTGCTCAAATCAGCTGTTTCTGAGGGGTTTCCCCAGCATGGTCTTGACCTCTTTGCTCATCACTCCTCCCTCTCTACAATTGGATTCTAGGAGTCCGGCTCTGTGCTTAGCTATAGATCTCTGCTTCTGCTTCCAGCTGCTACTGGATGAAGGCTCTAGGATGGCATTTAAGATAGTCATAAATCCCATTATAAGGAAAGGGCACTTAAGGTAACCTCTTCACTAGATTCTTAGTTGGGGTCATCCTTGTGGATCTCTGGACATTTCCCTAGTGCCAGATTTCTCTTTAAACCTCTAATGGCTCCCTCTTTTCGTGCTCTCCTCTATTCTTTTCCCTACTCAATCTTCCTGATCCGTCATGTTCTCCTCCCCATCTCTTTCTCCTACCATTGTTGGTGGGAGTGCAAACTTGTACAGCCACATTGGCAATCAGTATGATGGTTTCTCAGGAAAATGGGAATCAATCTACCTCAAGATCAGCAGTTCCACTCTTAGGCATATACCTAAAGCATACACATTCATACCACAAGGGCATCTGTTTAACTATGTTCATAGCAGAATTATTTGTAATATACAGAACCTGGAAGCAATCTAGATGTCCATCAACCAAAGAATGGATAAAGAAAATGTCAGCTGGGTGGTGGTGACTCATGCCTTTAATCCCAGCACTGGGGAGGCAGAGGCAGGAGGATTTCTGTGAGTTCAAGACTAACTTGGTCTACAAGAGATAGAGGCTCCAGGACAGCCTCCAAAGCCACAGAGAAACCCTGTATAGAATCCCTGCCCCCCCAAAAAGGAAAGAAAATGTCTTACATTTATGCAATGGAGTACTACTCAGTGGAAAAAAATGGAATCTTGAAATTTTCAGGCAAATGGATGGAACTAGAATAATCCATTCTGAGTGAGGTAACCCAGTCACAAAAAGACAAACATGGTATGTACTCATTCATATATGGATATTAGACATAGAGCAAAGTATTACCAGCCTACATTCCATACTCCCAGAGAAACTAGGAAATAAGGAGGACCCTAAGAGAGACATACATGGTCCCCAGGAGAAGCGGAAAGGGACAGCTCGTGAACAATTTGGAAGCATGGGGGAAGCGGGGAGCGAGGTAGGGGATATTCTTAGAAACTTTACATTTCTGTCCTTAAAGTTCATTTGCATTTTTGTTAGAATGAGTTACCATATTTGTGGACTATTCTTTGCTAGTATAGAAATATCTGTAATTTCAATTGTAAATATATTGATTAAGATTTCTGGAATACTAATGTGTTTATGTATTGATATGAATCATTTTTATGATAGTTAAATGTATTCTTCCATCAGATACCTTCTTGTGAAGGTAAGTTTAGCTTTTTTGTTTTGTTTTGTCTTTCTATTTTTAAATCTCCCTGATTTTCTAACTGTATGGAATTCATGGGCCATGGAAAATTATGGGGTGACAGCGGCCTTACTTGCCTTCCTCCAGATATTGAAGATGTGCCCCAACACTAGGCAGGTCAAGTTGCACTCCACTTAAAACTCCAAACTCATCAGTCAGTTGAGATTGAATTTAGACTCCACTACATGAAGCTGTTCATTTGGGGCAGACTGCTTGAGTCCAATTTTTAGTATCTGCAAAATGAAACACAACAACACTTATTTTAAAAAATTTATGAGAATTAAAAGAACACATTAGTGTTCATAGATATAGATGTTTGTTCCTGTATGTATATATGAATATATATGTACATATTAAGATGTACACTAAGTATTTAAATGATATGTAAATAGAGCTAAATATTGAATAATTACTAGATATTTGTAAATACATTAGTATATTTTTTGAGTATCTTGTTAATGACACTTATTTTTGTTCCTATTTTCCCTAGTGTTTCCTTTATAGTGGAGAGCTAGATATTTTTTCTTCCTCTGTTATGATAATTATATGCCTTTCATTATTAATTTTCAAAAATAATGATATAGATGATAAATAGATATCATATTTACCTTCCTGGACTAGCAATAATACAAGAAAAACAACATTTTATCTTTATTATCAGAGATGCTGTTGTTGATTTCCTATACTTTAAAATATTTAAAAATAACTGTGAAGTACAATTAATGTTTGAAAGTCTGCTCATGATTAATGATAATTTGGTGAGCTAAGGCATGTTTACACTAAAAAACTATCACCAAAGCCATGATAATAGTCATAGCCAAAACCTTACAAAGTCTCCTGTATCTCTTTGTTTTTAATTTCTATGGTAAGAATATTTAACAGGAGCTCCAGTCTCTTAATTTTTTTGTGCATAGTACAGTTATTATAATTGTTGTATTGTTAAATGTATGCACTGTTATACAGCAACTCTGAGGTAATCCATATTGAAAGCTATATTGATGTTAAAGCAATTAAAGAATAAGCATAACTTGGTCCAAAACATAGTGCTTGTTCATAGAAAGCCTTTTCCATCACTTTGAGATCAAGTAATCCTTACAATTGTTGCTTCACACTGATGTTGGTGATTTCTCTAAGATAAAGTTTCCCAAAAAAGAAGCAGAATCCTAAGTTATCTGAGTGTTGGGATGGGAGTTTAGGATGTCTACTGATGTATGGGAATGGCCCTTCTTCATTAGAAAGTTCTGATTTGTTAAGGACTAGTTTTTACCCTACACATATGCAGAAATTATTTTATGGGAAGCCACTATCAACTCTGTAAGTGACCCAGGGATACACATACTCAGTGCCTCCTAGAACTAACAAGCCTTTCTTCACAGCATCCATGGTTTTCACTGATCAGTGTTGATCTCATTAGCAGGAAGCTGGGCCATGTGCTAAGCATATTCCTTAGCAATTATCATGTAGTCTTTATTGCCAATGACGTTTTTCTCATTATTATTCCACATTTGTAATAGACAGTTGTAAGACTAGTTTATATTGTAAGCACTCAGTTGAATGTTTACCTAGGGACTCTATATCTTTGGCTTTTGTCATGAGTTGTGATTTCCTTCTCCCAAAAATAAATGGAAGTCTTAAACTCCAACGCTCATGAATTCAATGTTATTCTCAGAGTTAGTTATTTTCAGATCAGATCATTATGGTAAGACTTTGGTAAGGCAAGTATTAAAGGTTTTATTTGACTATTTTTTTGTTTAGGTTTGAGACAGGAACTTGAACTTGTGATCCTCCTGCCTGGACTTACACAATGTTAAAAGGGAAAGTGTGTGCCATTATACCCCCTTAAGTAGTATATTTTGAAAGAGAATAAGATGCCAGGAAGAGAGGGAAAAGAGTGGGCCATGGTAGAAGCAGAGACTGGAGTAAAACATGAGGCAGGGAATTCTTGAGGGCAACCACAAGAAGCTTGGACAGAGACACTAAACATTATCCATCATAGCTCTGGAAGTAATCAGCACTGCTAATGTTGATTTTGCACTTCTAGTCTCAGAAACTGTAGGAAAATAAAACTCTGAATTTTCCAGGTTACATTATTTAGTTTGAGCAGCCACACAAAATGAATACAGTCTAATAACCACCCCACTGCCCACCCACCTCTGCTTCTTCATTTTCCTGAAGTCTCAAGGGGTTTGGAGTCCTGCAGAATACAACCCTCAGTCCTCTTGTCTGCACTGATTTAACCTGGCATGATCTCTGACAAGCACTGAAGAAGAAGTCTACCTTGGCTCGCCTAGTTTCTGACTTAATTGTCTTTTGTCACACCATGACAACACTTTCTCATATCTCTTTTTCATGTGGAAGTAATTTGATTCTAAGATTTTTTAGATTTATTTATTTATTTATAGAATACAATGGTATTTTTTAATGTTGTTAGCATCTTCCAAAACTCTTGATGAGCTGTTAGAGAAGAAAAGTCTCTTGTGCCAGAGATGAATAGTGGCTCTTGAATCCTGTTGCTTGTCAATGGCTTCACACAGAACTCAGGAAGAACCATTCAATCCACCTGAACATGTATAAGAATACTGACTGACTTTTCTAGGATGTCCTGAAAACTAATATTGAATTAAAACACCAGATAATGGGAAGGATAAATGCAAAGGATAAAAAGGAATGACTTCATGACCAGAGAGAGTTTCAGCTCCCGATTAATTCACATTACCCTCCAGCTGTATGCTGTTCTCGGAGGGTTTTTCATGAGACAGACTTTTCAGGAAGTCAGAGCAACAGAAAGTCACCTTTTGAGGCAAAATGGATATATAATGTGCCAATTTCTAACTTCCCACACCACAGTCACTGTACTGATGCTAATAAAATGAAGAAAAGTTTCTCCTTCTGTGCAATGCATATTCACATTGCTTTGGAACAGCCAGAATTTATCATGGCCCTACATCCTAATATATTACAGCTCCTCAGGCCATAGACAGACTCTGTGTTTACAGTACTTAAGATGTCTTCTGTGTTTGAATCCTGTGGACATTATATCATTCAGGGAGGAGAATGGGTCATTGTAATTCATTTCACATCCTAATTTATGTGGCTTAAGATTGTTTGCCTTCACAATTGTACAAATTGGGCCATCAAGCTCTGGATATTGGAAGATAGAAGTCATTTTTTTTTTGCTACTTTATTTTATGAGGAGGTTCTCCACTGCTGCTCTGTTCTGATATTGCATTACAACCCTTGGGTTAATATTTATTTGCTAACTTATTGTATTTGCTAATTCATGCAATTGTATTACAAGCAGATTTCTCTTGGAACCAAGACATTAGGAGGAGATGGTGGCTCTAGCACCATCATAACATAGTTTCTATATCGAAGGGGAGAGGGCTGGAATGCTTACTCTTTGCTGTGGGAAGGCAATACACACAGAGCTTAAGACTCAAGGGGAGGCAGAGAATGGGTTCTTGAAATCCCAGGTGTCTGCTTGCCCTTTTAGTTGGGCTTTCATGCTTTCTCCTTAGCTTAAAGACAGATTAGGTTTCCATGTTCTTTTCTGGGGTCCCTGTAGAGGCTGTACTTTATTCAGGCCGAGAAATAATGTGTGGCTTGACCTATTTATAGCCTGCAGGAGATAAGTGAGTATGGACATCTGTCAGAACTCCTGTCTCTTCCAGAGCCATATGGCTGGAAGTGGGAGACCTGCCTGCCCTCATTCGGCAGAGCCAGGTGTGTTGGACTCACCAAACAAATTCTCCTGTCCCCAAACTTTAAAAGAGAAGCCTTGGACCATTGTTGTGCAGTTCATTGACTTAAGGTTCTGTATGTATCCTTTCTAGGCTTTGCTGAGGATTGGAGCCATCTCTCCACTCTCATATCATAGATCACTGTAAGCAGCCCCAGAGGTCAGTTGCTCTAATAAGGAATGGTTGAACCTCTCCATCAGCAGTACTCATGTGTAACATCTATTCCAAAAGACTTCTGATCCAAACCCATAAGTAGAATTTCTTTTTCTCTTTTAAAACACACAATCCAAAAGTGTGAATCACAGATCCAATCACTACCAGAGTTGCTCAAATGATTATCAAACCTCAGTGTGCTTTCATGTTTTCTGCTCTGTTTGAGGCTGTCCACCCGTGAACAGAGCTCCATCTCCTAACACTGGGCTATTCCAAAGGTTTCATTTTCTTATGCAAGCAACTTAGTTTTCTGTAACCAAAGTTATCCAGATCAGATAGCCTGAAGGCATGTCTGTGGATTGTCCTGCTGTTGATTGATGTGGTAACTATGCCACAGGGTCTAACCTGTGCTGACATTTTTGTTTCCAGTCAGTCTTCTAGTAAAGTCGCTAAATATTGCAATCATTAAATCTAAGGTATCCTGTTGATAAAAAAAACAGTGGATTTCCAGACCCTTTAATCATTTTTCCCATGTGTTCTCCTCAAATAGGAGATGAACAGGAAAAGCCCAACTCCTCAGCAAGTTTAAATTCTCAGCTCTAGACACGAAGAAAGACAGCTGTCTCCCAGGAGGCATCTCCAGTATGGGGATTCTTAACACAAATGAACATCTCTCCTGTGATGCGCATGCTAGGAGTCAGATTGCTGGGTGCCACCCCCAGATTTCAGTATCAGTATCTGGTAGCACCACCCACAGCTTTATTCTACAATGCTGCAGCAATACCCACAGATCTGCATTTTAAGCAAGTTGCCAGGTGGTTCTGACACTGCTCATGTGAGCACCACACTTTGAGAACTGTACTGTGAGGCATTGTCCAAATGTCTCACAATGCAGCACGCTATAGAGGAGTAAAGGAGGCAACCATAGCTGCAGGTTGTGGAAGCCATGCAACCTTAGCAGTAGACCTGCCAGGGCAGGGTAAGGCTAAAGTCCCAGTTCTTCCAGACTCAGTTACTATATTACCAAGTTACTGACAGCATCCAAATAGCTCAGAGAGAACCATCTGTTGCAAGATTAAGGAGAAGGAACCATGCTTTATAAAATATCTGAAGCCATGAAGATCTGAGATATTGGTGGGTAGGCTACAAAGTTCACTGGAAGGTTGACTTACATAGTCTGTCTGTTATTAATAGCAACAATTGTTAAATATGAAGGCAATAATTTGGATGACCATTGGAACTTCTCCTTATTTTACTAAGGATCATTACCATCCAAGAATGGCTTGTTCCTAATATTGGGATAAAATGGCTTTTAGTGAAGTTTCTAAAATATTTGCTAATGAAATTTTTGTTTTATTAATTGCTTTGACATGTGTTTTATAAATAAAAGTACTGTTTAGAGTGTGAAGACTCTAAGCAAAAAAAAAATTTCCCTAATTGTGTCAAATAGTAATCCTGTATAGATGATCAGAGAACTGGCTCCAATATAAAGAATTCTCCTGTAGGAAGTATCTCCCCAGCAGCTTTACCAGTACATTGAACAACTGAAGAAATTTTTCCTCTAGTCTACACTCTTTTGTAAGATACCGACTCAGAGATAATAAGCTAATGTTTGGAGTCTTACCAAAGCTGAAAGATGAAAACAAAATGAAACAAAAATAGTCTAACAAAGAGAAGGTATCTTACTAGTGAGTCATATAGTGATTTGATTTGGTCATAAACATGATTTGGTCATACACCACAAATTCATATGTTGGAAGCTTAATCCAGTGTTGTGTTGTTGAAAAATCTTGACTTTGGTTTAGTTTTTTTTTTTTTTTTTTTTTTTTTTTTTTACAACAGTGGGCTCTTATTAATAGTAACCACGTGATCTCACATGGGCTCCCAGCATGATGCCATACATCATGTTTGATGTTCTCAGAAAGCCTTTATCTATTAGAGTTTCCAGGACAATGGACCTAAATAAAACTCACAAGGCAACTAGCTTTAAACACTTTGTTCTAACTACAGGAAATGAAGTAAGACTCCATGTCATTTAGTAATAGTTACTACTTTGTCCATGAGTACTACGGGCAGTCTGGGAGCTCTGTATAGTTGGAGAAAAGCAGTGGTTAAGGATGATGGCAGCAGATTCCTTCTAACACGTAACATGAATCACAGTATCTCCTCTGTCCTTAGATACAACAATTATCTTCCCTGGGGATGAACTGGGAAAGCTGCCAAAGATCTGTAATCCTGGCATTTAGGAGGTGGGCAAAAGATGGTGAATTTGAGGATAGTCAAGGCTGCATAATAATATCCTCTCTCAATACATCAAGAACTGAGGCTGTAACTTACAAAACATCCACAAGCTCAGAATTTCATCTTCAGTGTTGCACAAAAGAAGGAAACTACAATAACAATACCACTGAACTTTAATTCCTTTGTCTTGAGGACCGTTGCTGATACCTGATCTGTCCTTCAGAATCAGTTTCCAACCTCTCCTCCTTTTGTGTGATTTTTCCTGCTAAATTGAACTGCATGAAATTGCCATATTGAGCAATTTTTTTGTCCTTCATAAACAATTTCATGTAGCACAAACATAATTTACCAGGGACAGTGTCATGCCATGTATATTTATGAACTTGTTTAATTTCTTTGGATTTAAATTCTTGCAGGAAAGTCATTTGTAAATTACATTAGAATTTTTTAAATAAACAGATTTATTCATGTATCTTAGCATCAGATAACAGATTTAGACAGACTTATAATACCATGCATGGTCTTTTGGGTCACCCAAGTAGTTTTTCTTCTTCCATTACAAAAATATTGGTTATGGGATGACCAACCAATTGCAGAAAAATCTTGAAACTCAAATTTCTTACAGAAAAATAAAACTAAATTCTTTAAAATTTTCACATTTCACTTTATAAGAATCTTCAAACTATAGAACAGATTTTTTTTTGTTTTTTTTTTCGAGACAGGGTTTCTCTGTGGCTTTGGAGGCTGTCCTGGAACTAGCTCTTGTAGACCAAGCTGGTCTCGAACTCACAGAGATCCACCTGCCTCTGCCTCCCGAGTGCTGGGATTAAAGACATGCACCACCAACACCCGGCTATAGAACAGATTTTATTTTTTTTAAAGCTTAGAAATAAATCTGTAAAAGAGAATACATATTCATTCATTCATTTCCCATTATCCATCCAGCTGACATTAGGGTGTCTGTCTCATGCCTAGCACTGTCTACACACTGAGTTAATGTACATGCACAGGGATATCCTTTCCCACTGGATTCACTCTCTATTTCAACGATGTTGCTCTTACGAAACACATCAATGGCTCAATTATACAGGTGGCTACCACGTGACTCACAAACTACACATAATACATTTTCCACAATCATTTTATATATTTAACTTTGATTTTTTTCATTTTATTTATTCATTTGTATCTTTTTTGTAGTTTCCTTGCCTCACTGTACTAATACCTTCAGTAAAATGTTACATGTGCATGGAACACACAGAATTCTTCTTTTTTCTTTATAACTTGTTACTGAACTATACAAATATGTCAGAAGGTTTTCCATTTGTGGTTTTCACTAAGGTATTCACATAACTTAGTGAATGTATGGGTGAAGCCATCACTCTCATTATGACTATAGATATGTCCATGATATTTCCAACATTTCCTCATGCCCCTTCATAACTTTATTGTTTATGTTGTCTGAACACTTAATGTAAGAGCCACACTAAAAGATTTAATATAAGTACTACACTATATTTATCTATAGCCACTAATTTACAGCTCTCTGTCACTATAACAAAAAATGCCTGAGACAATCAGCTTATAAAGAGAAAACTTTTATTGTGTCTCACAGTTCTTGAAGTTTCAGTCCAGGATCATTTGGCTTGTGCTTTTGGACTTGTACTAAAGCAACTCATTATGGCAGGAGCTTGTGGAAGGACAAAACTGCTCACCTCATTAGTGGGAAGCAGAAGATAGCAAAGAAGGAATCAAGGACCTGGTGATTCCTTTCAAAGGCACAATACCCAACAATCTAAAAATTTCTCACTGGGACTCACTTTTCTTTTCAACAACTTGCCAACAGTACAATTTGAGTGATCGTGTGTGTGTGTGTGTGTGTGTGTGTGTGTGTGTGTGTATCTGTGTAAAGCATTTTTATATAATATATATAATAGTTTGTAATGTTTTTAACTGAAAGAAAATTGCATCACTTCCCCTTTCCTTCACTCCCTCCCTCCCTCCAATTCTTCCAACTCTCAAGTTGATAGTCTCTCTTTCTTTAACCATATATGTTACATACGTGTGTGTGTGTGTGTGTGTGTGTGTGTGTGTGTTGTGTGTTTGTGTGTTGAGTTTGTTTTGGATGTTGTGTATGTGATTTCAAGGCTGACTACTCTGCACTGGACAACCAATAGATGAGCTCATGCCTTCTTCCAGGAGTCATTGGTGCTGTGTCTTGCATAGTTGGGGTCCTGGGACCCTGGCTTGGGGTGGTGAGGAACTGAAGAAAAGATAGACACACTTATAGTGGATCTGGAACTAGGTTGTGTTCTTTATTGCTACTACTACTGCAGCAATCTGGATTCTCAGCTCTTTTATTAGTTACAGCACAGGGAGCGGTCAGCTATTACTATGTAAAGTACAGGGGGATGGGTTACTGAGTCTAGATGGCACTTGTCTACAGGTAAGCAGGTTGTCAGGCTGTAAACATCTGTGAGGAAAAGCTGAGGTTGCTAATATCTGCATATGCTGATTCATCATCCATGAAACTTGTACTGGGACTCCCAAGGAAGATTTGCCATACTTTTGAGCCTGGCTTGTATGGGAAAGGCTTTGTCAACTTTTCATGGTCCAATTCGTCTTAGAGCCCTCAACAGACTTTGCCCTGCCCAACTATACACATTCACTCAAGACTTCATGCATCCAGAGCTTCCTCTGGTCCCTACCTAATAGTTGCCTGTAGTTCTTTGTCTAAGGGTGGGACCCCAAACTATTCCCCTCTTCTACATTTAAGTGTCCAGGGCTATTGCTATTGTTTGAGTCTTGTTTATGCAGCCATTTCTAGGAAAGACTGCTTCACAGCAGATTTTCTGATATTCTGGATTTAAAAAAAGTCCTTCCCTTTTCAGGAGCTATGCTATAGATGTATCCACTAGGGCTGTGCTCGCTACAATCTATTCATCTCTATATTGTGACCAGTTGTGAATTTCTGAGGTGGTCTCCATCTGCCAAAAAGAGAAGGTGCTTTGATGAAAGATGGTAACTACAGCTGTCTGTAGCCATAAGGAAGAGGTAGAATGTAGTAAGGCATTATGATGGTCTAGCAAAATGGTGGCAGTAGATTTGTTTCCAGGGTCCATGACTTCACAGGGAAGCTGTCTAGGTTTCTAGTACCAGGCATGATTTCCCACCCATTCAATTAGATAACTGTTGGTTGCCAACAACATATGAATGTCACTATTTGCACCTTTATGCATATCTTACTATGTGGGTAATTGTCCTGGTTCATAGGTATTACAGTTAAATCAGGCTGTTTAATTGTTTCCCTCCCTTGGCAGCTTTCATATTAGTTTCTGGAATCATGTTATCTAGACCATAGGAAATAGGACTTCCAGTCAGGTCCAGCTTGAGTCATCCAAGTCATGTGTTGTAAGTGTGTTGTGTCTTAGGCAATAGGGGTCCACCCTCAACCACTGAGAGGCAACCGATTGCTGCATAAATCATCTATCTTGTTTTGGTAGTCAGTTGGACTGCTAAGGGAACCAAGTCTTTAGCACATGGGATGTTATGGAACATTCAAGACCCAAACTTCAGCAGATGTTGTGCTGTATTGTGGAGCCCAGAACTTGTTTGCATTGATGCTGTTTGTGAAATTCCTCTTTCTCCTATCTAGATCTGGCTCATTTTGATTGGACAAACAATTACAAGGAAAATAATGAAGTCCATAGTATGTTTTTACATAATTTGGATGCTTCAGATATACATTAAATTATCTGAGGAAGTAAAACTCCTTAATAATAGACAATTATTTGCTATATGGTTCTGCATGCTTTACATCATATCTCTATATGTTAAAAGAAGTCTAATTTTCACCAGTCTCTGTGGTTAAAAGGAAATTGATTTTTCTGACCCAGTGATTCTTGAGCAGTGATAATTTGACCCTACTCTTTTTCTCCCTCTGCATTACTACTTAGAAACATTTGGCAGTACCATGGGCATATTTGGTTATCAATAATGGCACCTGGTGGCTAGAAGCCAAAGCTTGGTACTGTGAAGTGATGCTGCAGTGCCCAGTGATGCAAGCCCTGCTTTGGCTTCCATTCTGGCTCTCTTCTTCCCACTCAACACATCTTCCTGACCAGATTACCAGTAGTACCCAGTTGGGAAAACAAGTTCTCCTCAAGACAAGAAATTGTTCTATTCACAAGTTTCTATTTATATCTTTGTACCTCACTGAAAGTTTGGCTATTTCCATTTATCCAACCATTCATTTATTTACTTAAAAAACATGGTGAAGACATCAATTGTAGATACAAAGATATATCAAATAGATATGTCTGACCTTAAGATCCCATTTCTATCTGTCTATATTGTTCTATATCTAGTTGGAGACTTACTTGGCTTTCTGAGAAAGTGACCATTGGGTACATTCCTTGGAGAATGACAACAGGACACTCCTCTCTACTTGCAGTAGAATGTGACTTTTGACAGTAAAAATCTGGTTCTGAATTCTTTGGAGGCAAAAATCACAGTTTTATTGTTCAAATTGCATCAAAGGCAGAACTGTGTGGGGGTGAGGACAGGCAAATACAACCCTTTGTGATCATAATGTGGGGAAAATGTTTGGCTTAATAACAGGTTACAAAATAGACTCCTTAATCTAAAAACGATAAAATCTCCTGAACAGGGCTTGGCTGATGCTTCAGATAATGAACCAATGAGACAATATTTATCCTTGCATGTGCTGGGAGAGATCTAATGAGTAACCCTTTCTTGTCTACAGTAAGTCATGTCTAACCTTTGCAAGGGTGCAATTCTTCCTCATTGCATCAGAAAGGGAAACTTGGACGAAGAAGAAAATGAGTCAGTTTTGTAGAATTTAAGCAATGTGAGCAGTCAGATATAGACAACCTTTAATTGACTTTGAAGGGAGAATGTCCAAACACAGAAAAGGTACTTGTGAACAAAGAAAAGTTGCTGTGTGCTTTCAGCATTGACCACTACTGCAATTCATTATGTATGTGCGTGTATATACATTCATGTGTATATCCCAGTGTGGGCACGTGCCTATACATGTGCAGGTGGGTTTTTATGATGCTGTTATGAGTTTAACCTGAAATATCTATCATAGACTCATTACTTAAATATCTGATATGCAGCTGAGGAGGCTATGTTGGAAAGCTGTGGATGATTTAGAATATGGGGAAGAATTTCTGGTGGGCAGAAATTGGCTTTTGAGCTCATACCCTGATTCCTGATTCAGGGTTCACTCTTTGCTTCCTGGTCCACCATGATGTTGCACCTTTTGCTACATGCTCTCCTAAGGTGGGTTGAGCTGCGCATCACAATGCACTGATACCCAAATGAACCCTTATTCCCTTAAGTTGCTTCTGTTAGATATTGTGGTCAGAGTAAGTATGAATTACCATAGATGTAGGACTTCCCTTTGGATGAAGTTCTCCATGTAAACCTCTCAGTGCCCACACTGGTACTATTAGGGTGGCACATGATTCTTTAGGAGGTATATATGGGGGATCCTTAGGTGCTGGGACATGTCTAGTGTGCAAAAAGCCCTAAGTTCAGTGCCCTGGAATGAGTGGAGGGGGAGAGGGAGAGGAAGAGTGAATGAATATCCTTTGTGTCTAGTGTAGGGGAAGCTGTAGCCACGCCTAATTAGGGGCTGGCTACAGGTGTGCCTGACCACGCCCTCGAAAGGGAAGCTGTAGCCATGCCTACTTAGGGGCTGGCTACAGGTGTGCCTACAGTCTAGCTCATCTTCCTGGAGAGTGCTCTATAGAAGGAGTGTGTGCCTATACACACAGCCTCAGCTCATGAAACCCCTTCAGAAGTTCCCCGTTATTGCTCTTCTTGGCTGCAGGGCTCACTTAAGCCATTATTTTGAATTGAAGGAAGAATTTGTTCCCAGTACTAACAAGACTGATTCAGAAACATCTTTCATCTAATGCCCACCTACCATCCACTTTTCTAGAATACCCTGAGAAACAGAAAGTTAACTGTGAATCTTAGAAAAACTTTATGTAGGTTCCTAGGATTTTCTCCTTTAAGAAAATATCTGTCCAGATATTTGCACAGTGAGGTTGCTCATGACATTGGAACCCCCACCTCCAAGTACTGGGACAGGAAGTGGGAGTCTTCAAAGGTGATGATGGCCACTCATACAAGTCTTCATCCTGGGAGGTTCTTGTGTGTGACTCCAAGGAGTGTTCCACAGGTGCCTCTGGGGGATCTATACTGTAGAGATTGAAATTACTGGATTAAATCTGCAGGCTTCTTTCCATGTCCTCTTCGGTCAATGGATTCTCAAACCTTACTTTTTAGCACTTACGAATAATTTAAATGAACTTGCTTGGCTTGTGTGGAGCCTTTGGGGACAATAAAGGTCCAGCAAATGTTGTGCTGGCTCCATGTCACTGAGATGTCCCTAGAAACCAGAAGAAATTGCAAACTAGAAATTTGGCTCCTTGTCCTAACTCCTTCCCAAAGCACCACAGCTGCTCTCTGCTTTCCCCAATTTGAAGTAATGAGTTGTCCAAAAAAGCACTTTGACAGCATCCAGTAGAACAGCGCCTCATCCATAAATTGAGGAAGCACAAATACGAAAGACTTAAAATCCCATTAAGACTCCCCTGAGTCACCCATCTTCCTGCCTCCTTTTAGCCTCGACCATGCAACTTTAGCTCAGTGGGTTTTCTAAATTGTTCTGTTAATTTTAGCAGTTTTGAGATAGCCATATTCTAGGTGAATCATCAGGAAAATTGAGGATAAGAGCAAATAGCACCCTGCTCCACTGTGAACCATTTAATCAGGTCCTTAAAGAAAAGACAGGCAGGGCACCTCTCCATTACATGGGTGTTTCTGGATAATACAGAACTTTTGTATATGTGCACAGATATTTTTAGAGGTACACTCTATTAGTCAGACTCATGTTGTTACAGAAAAGCATGTGGGGCAGGTTGCTGATGAAGAGTGTGTATCTTTTTCCTAGAGGTTCAGCATTATCATCCTGCATTGGGTCAGTTCTGGGGAAAGTGGTGGATAACAGCTGTGTGGGTTACATGATGGATCACATCTCAAACCACTTCAAAGTGACAGGGGGTGAGACTGACAGGAGTAAGATGATATCTCAGACTTGTTTTGATTTGCATTTCCCTGATGGTTAAAGATGTTGAACACTTTCTTATGTGTCTTTCAAACATTTTAGATTCCTTTATTGAGAATTGTCTATTTAGTTCTGTACCCCATTTTTTAATTGGATTGTTTGGTGTTTTGGAGAATAGCTTCTTGAGTTCTTTGTAAATTTTAGAAATCAGCCCTCTGTTGGATGTGGGGTTGGTGAATATCTTTTCCCATTCTGTGGGCTGCCATTTTGTCTTGTTGACTGTGTCCATTGCCTTACAGAGGCTTCTCAGTGTCAAGAAGTCCCATTTATTAATTGTCAATCTCAGTGTCTGTGCTACTGGTGCTATATTCAGGAAGCAGTCTCCTGTACCAATTCATTTAAGAGTACCCCCACATTCTCTTCTAAGAAGTTCAGTGTGGCTGGATTTATGTTGAGGTCTTTGATCCATTTGTACTTAAGTTTTGTGCGTGGTGATAGATATGGATCTATCTGCAGTCTTCTACATACCAGCATATAGGTATGCCAGCACCATTTGCTGAAGATGCTTTCCTTTTTCCATTGTATAATTTTAGTTTCTTTGTCAAATATCAGGTGCTCCTAGGTGTGTGGGATAATATCAGTGTCTTTGATTCCATTCCATTGGTGTAGTTCTCTATTTTTGTGCCATTACCAAGCTGTTTTTAGGACTATAGTTCTGTAATAGAGCTTGAAGTCAGGGATGGTGATGCCTCCTGTAGTTCCATTATGGTACTGGGTTGTTTTGGCTATCCTGGGTCTTTTGATTTTCCATATAAAGTTGAGTATTTTTCTTTCGAGGTCTGTGAAGTATTGTGCCAGTATTTTGATGGGGATTGCATTGAATCTGTAGACTGCTTTTGGCAAGATTGCCATTTTTACTATGTTGATCCTACCTATCCAAGAGCATGGGAGATCTTTCCATTTTCTGGTATCTTCTTTAATTTATTTCTTTAAAGACTCAAAATTCTTGCTATACAGTTCTTTCATTTGTTTAGTTAGTGTTACCCCAAGATGTTTCATGTTGCTTGTGGCTATTGTAAAGGGTAATGTTTCTCTGATTTCTTTCTCAGCCCATTTATTATCTGTATATAGTAGGGCTACTGATTTTTTTAGTTAATCTTGTATCCTGCCACTTTGCTGAAGGTGTTTATCAGCTGGAAGAGTTCCCTGGTAGAGTTTTTCAGCTCACTTATGTAGATTATCATATCATCCGCAAATAGTGAAAGTTTGACTTCCTCCTTTCCAATTTGTATCCCTTTGATCTCCTTTTGTTGTCTTATTGCTCTAGCTAGAACTTCAGGTACAATATTGAAGAGATATGGAGAGAGTGGACAGTCTTGTCTTGCTCCTGATTTTAGAGAAATCACGTTGAGTTTCTTTCCATTTAGTTTTTTGTTGGCTGTTGGTTTACTGTATATTCCTATTATCCCTGGTCTCTCCAGGACCTTTATCATAAAGGGGTGTTGGATTTTGTCAAAGGCTTTTTCAGCATCTAGTAATTCTTTAGAAACATTCCTCAGTGTAGATATCTGGGGCCTGAGCCTAGCAAAGCAATAGTGTATTTTGAAGAGGTGGTTTTGTAGGCACTTTCTTCTTTTAATGCACAGTAGAAACTCCTTTGTTCTCTATTCTTGGCTGTTGTTTTAGTTACTTTCTTTCCCTGTGATAAAAGTATCTGAAGGACACAGATTAAAGAAGGATGGATGGGTTTTTGGCTCATGACTTCAGAGAGGTTTAATTCCATTAAGGGAGGAATACATGCAACAGGAGCAGTTCTGTCTGGGCAGAATGAGCATGAGGTGGTGATGCTTCACACAGCTGCCGACCAGAAAGCCAGCAATATGGGTGAGGACTTTAGGTGGGTATTATCTTCAAATGCTTGCTCTTTATGGCCTGCTTCCACCAGGCCCCATCTCTTAAAGGCTGTAGATGCAGCACCACCAACTGAAAACAAGTATTTCAAACATAAGCCTGTGGGGGACACTTCAGCTTCTAACCACCACCATTATGGTCACACTGACATGTATGGAAAGTCATCTAATCAGTGTCAAGTTCAGGTCAGATTTCAGAGTTCTATGTGAAGACATGGGCATCTGATATCTGAGAAAGCAAATTCTAAATACTCTAAGTCACTTCACTACACCCCAGAATTCCCTTCAGGTCCCAAGCCTTTATACAAGTCAAGACCGAAGACTTAGTAGAGAGTAAGGTGACAGTTCTTACTGCTTCTCTTTGCTGGCTTGTTACTAGTCCTAGAGAAGTAGAGAGCAAAGGAAAACAATACACATTTTGTATGTATGTGGTACTGAAGATGGAACTCAGGTCTTGAAACAATACTTATAATTTTAAAAGCTTTTCTTTGTTTCATTTTCTGTTGCTATAATAAAACATCCTGACAAATCAACTCTCAGCTCACAATTCCAGCTCACATCTGTCATTTCAGGAAAGTCCAGGTAGCAGGAACTTGGGGACTCATGTTACACTAACAGCTAACAGCACATAGAATTAAATTCATGTGTGCATGTTACTGCTCAACTGGCTTTCTCAACCTACCCAGGATCACCTGCCCAGGAATAGTGCCACCATCAATGAGTGGATCCTTCTCATCTCAATTGACACTATCAAGATAATTCCACACATACACAAAAGATACAGGTCAATTGAATCTGGAATCCTTTTTCAAGGGATTCTAGATTCGGTATGTTTGACATTAAAATTAACCATCGAGGAGGACAAAAGGATACTTATAACCATGATTATGGTGCTATTTCCATTAATCTGTGCCACAATCAGTCTACCTTAACTGGATTTATCAATAAAAAAGAGCCAGAGAAGTCTCTTCCATTTAAAGTAATGAGATTGTAAGCAGGTTGGATAAGACTGCAATCCAATTATTATTCTAAAACTAGTACAGACCCATTTCCTGAAGCAATTATCAGAATGGTTTCTGAATGCTGCTTGACTTTTATTAGGCTCCTCTACTAAATCCCCATTAGAGCTATCTTGATTTTGTTTTAAATAGGGAGCATTTGCACACTGATCCATTTAACAGGCAGCTATTGAACATCTACTGTGCACCAGAAACTGTTAGGTATCATGGATGAGGAGCAGTGTTAGATGGAGTTTCTACACTAAAAACACAGTCTCACAGAAAAGCAAGTAGTTCAACAGATCATGACACTGAGATGAATGGTGACAAGGATAGAGGGAAGTACAGAAGACACCAAGTCTAGCTGGATTGTTTAAACCACAAAATTTCTTCTATATATGCAAGCAGCTAGTCATAGGAACCATCACACTACTGTTGAGGAAACTATTTATCTTGGTAGGTAATAAATATAGCATTGTCATAATAATACTATTTCTGAGGAGAAGAGAACACTGAAAAGCATAAAATCATAACACAAATTATATGAGATTCTTTTATTATTTTGCCATACTTTCAAAAATAGTGTTTTACATATGTGATAAATTTGTTTTTCTTTACATTGTGTTTTGTTTTTTCTTTCTTTCTTTCTTTCTTTCTTTCTTTCTTTCTTTCTTTCTTTCTTTTTTTCTTTCTTTCTTCCTTTCTTTTGGTAGGGCTAGGAATTGAACCCAGGCCTATATCACTGCTAATCATGCAGTTTATCATGAGATATTTCCTGCCCCGTTTTCTATATCATTTTGTTTGAGAATTTTGTACAATGAGTTTTGATTACATCCATGCTCCCCTCATCCAGCTCTTCTCAGATCCACATACTTCCCTTCCTACCCAACTTTGTGTCACTTTTTCCTACCCATCAAGGACAATTTTTGATGGCCCAATACTCTTAGAATTGTGGCCTTCTACTACAGCATGGTCAACTAATCAGGGGCTACACTCTTGAAGAAAATAGATACTTCCTTTCCCAGTATCTAAAATTGCCTCCTGGCTTAAGAGTAGAACTTTGTGCCTAACTGTACTCTCCTTACTAAGATTTGGTTTGACTTGGGTTTACATTGATCTCTGTGTGCTGTTACAACTCCTGTGAGCTCATATGTTCAGCTGCCCTGCTGTATCCAGATGACACTGTTTTTTTAGTCATCTACAACTTCTGGTTCCTACATCATTACTTTATGCTAGAGGGCCTGGTATTCGAATATGGGTCTGATATGTGTTATCCATAAAGGATGACCTATGTTTCTAATTATTTATTGTAATTGAATAAATAAAGTTAATTCTGAATCATCTGGAATAAATACAGTAGTTTCAATATGTAAAACAACTCTTTCTGAATATTGAAGTCAGTAACTGTATTAAGAGGTTCTGGAAAATCTAATAATACCATGAGAACAGCATGTAATTCTGACTTTAGAATGGAATCATAAGGACTTTGAGTCACTTTACTTAAATTTTTCAACTTATATCCTGCCTTTCCTGCTTTACTTGTATAAGTATAGAATGTAGGGTCTCAAGAAATTAGTGTTCCTAATAAAATGCGAGGAAGAATCCAATTAGTTCCTTTTACAAACAAAATTCTCTTGCTTTCAGAATATTTGTTGCTAATTTCTCCAAAGAAATTACTGTAAGCTCTTTGCCAGTGTTTGTTTCTGCCCATAATTAGGAAATTTCAGCATTAGTAAAAGAATAGACCTACTTAAAAGGAATAGACCCACAACTTCTGGTGAATCTATTCCTGTTAATTGATGAAGTCTAATTTAAGTCAAAATAAATTTAAAACGTCTTTTATATAGCTCTTTAATTTTTTTACTCTGTGTGGCAAAAATATTCATTCTAAAGTGTTATATTTTCTATGCATAAGAATTTCTGTAGTAGATACAGTGAAAGAGCAATGAAAAAGATATCTTAATATGGGCTTAGGGAGAAATCTGGTGCTAGGGTAATTCCCAAGAATCCACAAGGAGGACCCTAGTTAAGACTCCTAGCAATAGTAGAAAGGATACTTGAACTGACCTACCCCTGTAACCAGATTGATGAATACCCCAACTATCATCATGGAGCCCTCATCCAGTACTTTATGGAACCAGAAACAGAGATCAACAACCAAAAAACCAGGCTAAGCTCTGGGAATTGAGTTGAAGAGAGGGAGGGGAGAATATATGAGTAAGGGAGGTCAATATCACAATGGAGAAATCTAAGAGACAGCTGAACCAAGATCACAGAAACTCATGAACTCTAGACCTACAACTGTGGAGACTCTGGGGTACTGAACTAGGACCTCCAAATGTGGGAGATAGTTGTGAAGCTTGGACAGGCTGAGGGGCCCTGGCAGTAGAACCACAACACAAACATGAGCTAGCTTATTGTAGCCCACTTCTTCAGGTGGGATGCCATGCTCAGTGACAGTAGGACTATGGTATTATCCCAGTACATGAGCCATCTTGTTGGAGCCCATTCCCTATAGTGGGATGCTATGCTCAGTCTTAATGCATGGGAGAGGGACCTGGCCCTGTCCCAACTTATTATACCAGACTATGTTGACTCCTCATGGGAGCCCTTACCAGTGAGGAAGAGTGGACTCAGAGTAGGATGGAGGGAGGTGAGGGAAGAGGTTGGAGAAGGTAAGGGGGGTGGGAGGAGGGATCAGAGGGAGAATTGTGGTTGGAATATAAAATGATATCAGAAAATAAAAAAATATGAAAAAAGAATAAAAAGAAGAATTCCTGTAGGAGAATGTATAGAGTATAAAACCAGAATACAATGAAGCTCTGGATCCAAGAAATCAACATGTGCAAAATGTCATTTCTTTTCTACCAAAGCCAGTTCTCTCTTAGACCCCGCTGATAATTTTCTTGGACTTGTGAGGTTTGAAATAAATTACTCGGTCCTTGAGTTGTTAATCCAATTGTGTGTACAACAAGTCTTTACTCCAAAGCCACTTGGGCCCTGCTTCCACATGGGTGCTTTCTGCTAGGCTGCTGAAGTTCTGCCCACCACCACGTTAAGGTCCCAAGTAACACAGAGACTTATAGTAGGTACAAATGGTGCTCGGCCAAAGACTAGGATCTCTCATCTTCTAGCTCAGTCTTAATTATCATAAATCTATATATTTTATAAGACTTATCTTATTGAGGATGCCTCCCACGGGCACCCTCTCTTGCCAGCCGATCACATGGTGACTCCAGAGCAGAGACCAGGAGGAAGAGAGAAGGGGACGAATTCCTTCTTGCCCTTGCTTATATATGAGTCTCTCTGCTATGTCACTTCCTGCTTGGATCACCACTTTACTACATTTCCCAGAATTCTCCTTGACTCCTAGTCCCGCCTAACTTGCTACCTCATTGGCCAAACAGTACTTTATTTATCATCCAATAAGACAAACACATACACAGAAGCACTTCCCCTATCAGTTGTGGGCTGTAGCTAGTTAATATCTCCGCACAAGTTTTGAAAATCATTAATAGTTCATAATTGATCTCTCCTGACTTGTACTTTTTGTGTTTGAAATTTTTGTAAACTTATCTTATATCCTAGGCAATTTGTAGAATCTCCTTTTTGTATATTTTCAGGAGTAATTTGTCATCCCAGATGAGGCAAAATTTTCTGTGCTTCTTCAAACATTTTTCCCTAAGGTATTTGCATCTGAATCAGCTAGTAAGATATCATCCATATAATTGTAGATTATAGATTGAAGAAACTGTTTATGAATTATTTCCAATGGCTGTTATACAAATTACTTTTACAAGGTGGGGCTATTTAACATCCTTTGTGGAATAATTTTCCACTGATACCTTTTAACAGTCTGAGAATTACACTAAGTAGGAACTTTGAAGGCAAAATTTTCCCTATCCTGTTCTTGTAAAGCTATAGTAAAAAAAAGCAGTCTTTTAAGTCAATCACTATACATGTCATTCTTTAGGTAATAAAGAAAGCAAGAGAATTCCAGGCTGTAAAGGGCCTATTGGCTAAATCACATTATTTATGGCTCTTAAATCTATTAATATTCTTCATTTTCCATGTTTCTTTTTAATGACAAATACAGGAGAATTCCAAGGACTGATCAATTCTTCAATATGTTGATCATTTTGCTGTTCCTATACTAGCTGTTCTAATACCTGTAACTTTTCTGATGTCAAAGGTCATTGTTCTATCCAAACAGGTTTGTCAGGTAACCATTTTAAAGTTAGGACTGCTGGTACCTTTGAAAGATCATCAGCTATTGTACCTTTCTTTTCTACAACTTCAACAGTCTGTGACCATTTTTGATAATACCTTTCAATATTTCTCTCAGAAGCATTCCTTATTTTATGATTTGTTTCTGAAATAGCAGGAATGTTAATCTGTATTTTTTATTGTTCCAACAAACCACATCCCCATAAATTCATTGCTGTGTCTGTTTGGATTATCTCCAGAAAAAGCACTGTTTCTAGGAATGCTTTATCTACAGTCCCTTTTCAAATGACCTTGTTTGACACAATTAAAACAATCTGTCATTTTGATTTTTCTTTAAATTTCTAGAAAGTATTTCTCCTATCAAAACAACATCATAAGCATGAGATCCAATATCAGCTGCATTTCTAATCCATTCATCCATGGGTGCCGATCTTGTTTTTAAAGGCCTTATCACACTTTTGCATTCTGCATTAAAAACCAACTTCTAGATCTGATATCATTTTATTTACAGCTGAAGTCAATCTTGGTAAAAAAAAAAAAAATCAGTGAAGGCACCTTTTGGGCCTTGAATAATTTTAGTAAACAAAGAAGTCCTGTTTCTTGATTCTTCAACCCTGCCCTAAGTAGTCAAAGCTGCTATTCCAACATAGCACCCAGGTGTGATCACCAAATCTAGACAGTCTTTGCAAATCAGCATAGTCCTTATCCGAGCAGCTGGTCTGAGGAAATTTCAGTACCTATAGCTTTATATCCTTGTTCTATTACCCTACTTTCCTCTTTACATCGTGTTTTCTATTGTAATTGTGGACGAGCTTCCAATATTGCTATAACTAAGTCTTTCCAGTCGTGTTGAATAATTCTGTTCCAAGTTACCCATGAATTTAACATCAGTTTTATAAAGGGTGAGTGCATAGCAGATGAAACAGCTGCTTCCTTAAATCTCCTCAAATCTAACACTTCTAAAGTATCCCAATGAACTTCTGTATAGCCTCCCGGGGTGCCTATTAACTGATCGTCATTCTTATATGGTAACTGGATTAAATTAAGATTGGTTTTCTAATAACCTTACGCTGCTCATTTTCAATTCCATAGTGCAATGGTGTGGTAGGTTCTGCTGTAAATTCCTGTCTGTGTTCAAGTATTTTTCTTATTTTCATTAGTAGGTATTTCTAAGATTCTACTTTATCTGTAGTAAATCTTTCTAAAGCTTGTATGTTATCAATAGTAAGTTTTCCTAAGGCCTGTCTCTTATTAATAGTAAGTCTTTCTAAGGCTTGTATCTTATTAGTCAGATTATCATATTTTCGAACAGTTATCAAATCATTTTAAGGACAAAATATGAACTACCAAACTCATAATAATTATGTTCAACATTATGTCAGTTCTAGCTAAGTTGCTTATCCCTCATTTATTTTTTTCATTTGCAATTTATTTATAGTAGTACTAAACAGGGTCCTAACTCCCTGCATGGGGATATTACTGAATCTTAACATGGGAAAGATTTCTTCCTTTTTTATGTAACTTACTTCCCCATTAAAAATTCCCAAGTGTTTTACATCTGACGATGACTACAATGTAAGTAGAGGTGAGCAGGGGTGTGTGGGTGAGGAGGTGGTAGGGGAGTAGCCAGATGTAGTGCCACCACAAGTGTGTGTGTGTGTGTTTGGGGTGGGGGCAAGCAGGGTTCTCTCAGCTGTGCTAATTCTACCCTTGTGCTGGGCGTCAATGTGACTGCTCATATGTCATGCAGGGAGGGACATGAGCTGTCTGAAGAGCTAATTTAAGGAAACCACTGGTAGCTGAAATCCACAAGGCTGGAAGGCAACATGGGATAAGAATGTCCATGTTCTATTAGCCGAAGTGGGGTGGTTTACTGGGAGTGTACTTCGCTGGCTGTTGTGATGCAGGGCTGAGCATGGCCGGCCCCTAGGAATCTTGTGGCCATGGCAGCATTAGTAAGAGTCGGAACCCCTAGCAGATCTCAAGGAGGCTGAGCTGGCCAGGGTTAGTGGTCTGAGGAGGAAGGTCCACATGGTGGGAAGTGAGGGCATGGGCCACCAGCAAGGTTAACCCAAGTAGTGTTTTGGGGACAGGTCTCCTAAGTGTTTGTAATTAATTACACAAGTTCACAGAACCTAGCAAAAATGCTGAGATAAAATAGTTTGCTTAGGATTACTTAATGTTGGCCATCATGATTAAAGATCCTATTCTGTGGGTATTGTAGATGCATTCTGCTATTTATATCATCCATTCCCCAAAACACTAATGTTTTGTTTTAAACATGTCAAGATTGTACTGGAGAGATTGCTCAGTGGTTAAGAGGAATGGCTTCTTTTCAGAGGACCAGGATTATTCAACTCCCAGAGCACCCATGCAGTTCCCAACTGTCTTGACTCTAGTCCCATGGGATCCAGTGCCCTCCTCTGGCCTCATAGGGCATCAGGCAGACAGATGATTCTCAGCAACTCTGGAGATGATCCACAGAACTCGCTATCATTTGGTCCCATATTCTGGTTTGACGGTCCTTTAGTAAATTCGGTTGGGCCATTCTACATGGCTGAATTTGAATCCTTTTTTTTTTTTTTTTGAGTCCTTTCTAATCAGTTCTGAAAATTTCTTTTTCATGGGCTGGGAATATTGCTCAACTGCTCAACTACCATGTTAATTGACTAGCATGCATGTAACTATGTGTTAGAGCTTACATGAACCAGACATGTCTTACACTCCTGTCATCCAAGCACTCATAATGAAGCTGCAGGGGAATTGTGAGTTCAGGGTCATTCCCCCCCCCCTCTCTCTCTCTCTCTCTCTCTCTCTCTCTCTGTGTGTGTGTGTGTGTGTGTGTGTGTGTGTGTGTGTGTGTTATTTGAAAACTTTCCAAGGTATATTTATTTCCACTTCTTGGGTTAGTCAGTACCACAATCCTTGTGACACCTAGAGACCCATTTTCTCCAAGGTCTATGATCCACCAAGCACAACAATAAAGAGACCTTTGCAAACATTTCATTTTAAAGCCAGAAATATATGAGCAGAGATAGAAGCATATTATCAGAAAAGACTAGAATAGCCTTAAGATGCTGAAAAATATCTATGAAAAATAATAAAGTTTTGTATTTATTTTAGAGTGTTGAAAACTTGGACTTTGATCTTATGCAAAACCCTTGTGCTTATGGCTTGGGGATATAACTCATTGGTAGAACACTTATCTAGCATGTGTTAAGCCCTAAGTTGAATCCTTAGTGCCTAAAACAAACAACAAGCAAACAAATACCCCTTGCCTCTCTGTAATGTGTTAGGGGATTGTTAAGATGTTGAAGTCTTACATTAGTGTACCTTCATTTGCCACTGGGGAATACACTGTGACATGCTCTTTGCCCTTTCAGCTTAATTCATCCTTCGACTGTTATATTTTTCCTCAATCGATTAGCAGGTGAAACTGATGAAAAGCTCTTGCTTGAGTCAACACTTCTTCTATAAGTGGGGATGATTTACTGGGACTCTGTACAGTCATGTCTCCTAAGGGCTCTCACAGGTAAATTTGTTCAGAAGCTTCATCAATGTTCATTATACCCTAGAAGCTACAATGTAAGAATTTTAATTTAATTACCTTTAACGTCTACCTATTTCTTCAAGAGGTATTTTGTATAAACCAGAGCAAACCAAGACAGAAAAAATTACTAGTGAATGTGTCACTCTTCTGTAGAATTAATTTGCAAGGCTCATTTCAAGGTATCAAGTGATGCATCCCAGGGCTCACTTCTCTAAAACACATGCTGGAGCATCCCAAAGGTGGGCCGACTGAGCAGCCACCTCCAACAGTATCAATGTCTTCTCACAGAGAGAAGCCCCGTGTAAAATAGTTGTGAGGTGTAGAGAACAGCAGGAAGGGTGGTGGAAGTTTAGAGATGTCACCAAGTAGGTTACACAGGTGTGCTATTTATTAGATAAGCTACCCTAAACTCCACAGGAATAAGGAAACTGGATAAGGGATAGGGTGATGTAGAAATAATTGGAAAGATAGACTAGGCACTAATAACTGAGGGGGTACATAGCAATAGCTCTGATTTCATAGCCATGTCCAGAAGCTTCAGATCCAAAAGACATATGACCCAATTCAAACTAGCTAAAAGCCAACATAAGTTAGTGGCTTCCTTAAGTGGATGTTCAAATTTAAGCTGAGGTCAGCACTATACACCTTTCATTCTTTTACCTGTCTCTAGGTGGTTGAGGATGGGAACAAGGTAACAGCAACTGCTTTGGTGTCCATCTGTAAGAGGCAAGTATAATCTCTTGAATAGAACAGAAAGTTTCTATGTGTCTTTTTGAGTTTCATCACCCAATTTCAGGTCACATGACTATAGCAATTGCTGACAAAGAGACACATTCTGTCTCCTGACAAATAGAGCTCATCTCTCGATGTGGTGCTTGCTTAACATAAGGTCTTCTTGGGCTAGTGGGAACACCACCATATAACAACACACTAAGCTGCTTAAAAGTTTTATTTTCTGCCACAAGAATTATTTGTCAGCCCACAGCTAAACACTGAGCTGAACTCCTGGAATCCAGTTGCAGAGAGGGAGGAGTGTTGAACAAAGGGGTCAAGACCAGGCTGGTGAAACCCACAGAAACAGCTGACCTGAGCAAGGGAGATCTCATGGACCCCAGACTGTTAGCTGGGAAAGCAGCATAGGACTGACCCAGAGCCCCTGTTAGTTAGGAGGTCTGGGAAATCTATGGGGCCTCTGATAGTGGATCAGTATTTATCCCTAGCATATGAATGAATTTTGGGAGCCCTTTCCAGAGAGAGATATTCTCTCAGCCTAGACACAGGGGGGAGGGCCTAGGCCCTGCTCCAAATGATATGACAGACTTTGAAGATTCCCCATGAAGGCCTCACCCTTCCCGGGGAGCAGAAAGGGCATGGGATAGGGGGTTGATTGGGCCAGGGAAGAAGGGTAGGGAGAGGGAACTGGGATTGACATGTAAAACAAGTTTGTTTCTAATTTAAATTTTAAAAAAGGAAATAAAGAGAAAATGTGAATAAAAAAGGATTATGTGTCAGAACACTTGAGTAGTGAGGATCTCTGTGTTGAGAGAGGAAAAATAAGACATGACTTTAAAAATAAATATTTCCTTCTTTCATAATAGGCTTCATTATTTTATTATGGAAATGATCTTGTTACCTTTAGAAAAACTATGAATATTCACAAAAGCATAAAGAAGAAAATAAAAGCTCTGTGTAATTTTTCACCATTCTTACCAATCTGAGGCGCTCTTGCTGGTTTGTTTAGGTCACACTCTCCTGGTTGTTAATGACAGAAACCCAGGTTGATTTGACTTAAATGAAATTAGCAATTCATGTAAAGTACACAATTGGCCAAGGACAGCTGACATGAGAAAGATAGAAATCCCAGAAAACAGGGTGTAAGAGCTCCAACCTTACCCTTCTTCACATTCACCTGCCATGTACCCAAGCATGGCCACCACACTCATTACAACTCCATCTTCTCTCTTCATGAAAACAACCCAGGTTCATTCAAGGGTCAACCTGTTTTCCTGAGTTTGTGTGTGGTCCAGCCAATGTGGTGAGGACTCACTGACATAGAGCAACATGGCTGCTGAGTGCTCAGTCTCAAATGAGAGTAATGGGCATTACTCTCATTAAAGAGAACCACTGGTTATGTTTCCAAAGTATACTCCTGCCAAAGCTCCTCCTGTGTTATTACCACTACATACCTGGGACCACCGAGGCCTCTCTTTAAAACATTACACCATGGAGACATTTCTAAACATGGAACTGCTTCTGAAAGAAAAAAGAAATTCCAGCATTACACTATGAACTTCTCTCTCATATGATTACAGTTGTTTGAGAAACACCATTCTAGCAGCTGTATAATAATCCCTTTAGCAGATGCAGTGTGTCTTGTTGGTCAAATAACTGGAGAATACATGTTAAGATCATTCTCAATACATTGTCACAATAAGTAATGTTGAAATAAAACCTTTGCAAAGTGATTTTTGCCTTCCTGGTGAGTTAATCCCTTGGAGTGGAATAATACTGGGGAGGGGGGTGCACAAATTTCAATGTATGCATGCCAGCTTGTTTTCTAGAAAGGTTGACCAAGTCGAATTTCTTACAATAATGATTAATGGTTCTCAATCTGTGGAGTCAGCCTAGAGAAGATAGTACCTGTCATCCAGGGACACAACCTTCCATGGACTGTCATCAACATAAAACACTTTCATTTTCATGAGTGCTGAAGAATCTATTCTAAATCTTTTATCCCAGTTGATTTCCCAGATGTGGCTGTCTGTCTGTACCTGTCTAAAGCAAAGGATTCAGTGCTTCAGTCTCTCTTGTCTAAAAGCTTGAGGCCAGTCAGGCAGTGGAGCCTGGTCTGGTGTTGTCTTTCTGGCCTACAATAGGGTGCAGGAGAGAAAGCCACTTTAATGTTTTGATAGATGTCCCAGACAAAGTTGATCAGAAGCCAGGACCTTGATGAATGCTGGGCCAGTTTGAGGGGAAATTCCCCAAGCAGACTATCAATCAAGAAGTCAAAGTTGGAAACCAAAAGGGAGAAGGCTTCATGGAGGTGAGAGGGAGTTTACAGGCAGAGCTCCAAAGTCTGCAGTGAGCATAAAAACAAAAGGAGGAGAGCAAGTTTGCTTGTGGGATGAGAGTGTTGTGAATCCCAGGGTTTTGTGAAATCTTTGCTCCTCAGCTCCTCAGCAGCCACTGCTGCTACAGGTAATGGTTCAAAGATGTCAGACCCAAAGTCACCTTGGAAAAAAACAGAAACATGATAGGTTATAGGTCTTAGTTTTAAACATTATTTGTCGTTTTTAAAAGCTATGGTGTGTTCCTGTGACTTAATTCACTTAGCAGAATGTATTCCAAACCCTTATGTTGTGAAAATGGTAGGGTATTATTCTTTTTAAATGCTGAATAGTATTTCATTTTGTGTAATGTGTAAGACATTTTTAATCTATTTACCCATCAACAGATACTTGAGTTGGGCTGTGGTTTGAATTTGAAATATTGATCATGGGTTCATATATTTGAACTTGGTCCCCACCCCAGCTAGTAGCCCTGAACAGAAGGCTGTAGAGTCATTATGGAAATGGGTCAGAGGGAGAGGCCTTGAGCTTCCACAGTCTTTCTCTACTTCCTGCCCAATTCTTAGCTTCCTGGCTATGGCCACAATGTGATAGGTCCCCCGAAAACACACACACACACACACACACACACACACACACACACACACACACACACACAGCTGCTCCAGCTTTTTTGTCCTGCTGAACTCTATAGCTTCTTCCACTGCAAGTCTAAATAAACACTTCTTTCTTGAAGTTGCTCTTATCGGGTCCTTGTCATAGTCGTGAGCAAAAGTCACAAATTAGGAGTTGTTCTACTTAACAATTCTGAATGGTGTTGGTAGGAGTACAGAATTCTCAAGACACATGTTTCAATTATTTTGGAGTAGAATCCTATGGCAATTATGTTTTTAGCATTTCTAAAGTGTCTCTGTACTGTATTCCGTGGTTGATAGACATTGTTCATTGTCATTAATAGTACAAGAAAACAGTTCCTGTTCATTCTCACCAATACTTGCTGACTTAAAAAATAATAACCATCCTAACTGGTATGAACTGACTAAAACACATCACATATTTAAAGAACCTAGAACAATTCAATTCATAGAAGCAGAAAGTAAAGTTGTTGTTGCCCAGAAATAGGGGTAGGGTGGAAAGTGGGAAATTGTGCCCCATGGTCATAAAACTATAATTGAACAAATGATTAAGTTCTAGAGAAGTGCTGTTCAATGTGGTACCAGTAGCTGACAATATGGTATTATGCATGTAAACATTTGCATTAGTTTTTATCACAAAGAAAGAGGAGGAGGAACAACAGGATACAACAAAGGAATACAAGTGCATTCTGGGTAGTAATGGACCTATTTATTGAATTGATTGGGGTGACTGTAAGTGCACATGTTCAGAGTCATCCAGTTATAGTCCTTAAATATCTTTAAGTTTTAAATATTAGCTACCTTCAATACAATCATATAAGAAGATATTGTCAAGAATAAACGAGAAAATAAAAATAAACTAAAGTGGGAAATTACCACTATGGAGCCAGATAGAAATATAAGGAAAGGTATTTAATAGGGAAAAGCCTTACTTACAGAGCGACCTAGCCAGCCGTCGTGGCAGCAGTCTGTACAGCAAGCCAAAAAGGAAACCGAAAGTGAAACTGAAATCGAAACCCAGCCACCAGAAACTCTCACTCTACCTCACCCTGACCACGCCCCTAACTAGGCGTGGCTACACCTTCCCCTACAATAAACAAATTTCAAAAAAATTTTAAATCATACCAGTGATCTAGTGGTGGCCTCAAGTTTGTGGCTTGGACTTAGCATAACATGAACCCTACCATGTACTGACCTCCCATAATGCTTAATATGAATCTCATGGATACAGATTGAGTACAGCTGGAAGTATCCAAATACTGAAGCATGTTAGGTATACATGAAACAGACTAGAAGTTCCCAGTGGGGCATTGCTTTGTCTATAAGTAGCAAGATCCCTTCACAAAAGGAAATTCCTTCTTACAATGGAAAACAGTGGCAAGTGTTCTGACATTCCTATGCAAAGAGCATTCCTATGTTGCTATGTAAAGGAATAAAAAATCATGTCTCAGGTGGCTGATTTCACAGATAAGTAGAGGGAAGCCTGGAATACAATGGTTTTATAATACATTACTTCAGCTTGCAGTTGAGTTGCTGATAAGACATCAATTTGTGATGCTCATTTCTAAGAATAGAGCTGTCCCCTAGTCAGTGCTGATCTTTAGATTCTGTTTCTTTTATACTCTGATGTCAGCTGAGTGTCTGGGATCATCATAAATCCATTTAGAAAAAAGAAACTGTGCCTAGGAAGGAAAACTGACTTTGTGTTATAAATCAATGGCCATAAAACTCTGTCTGGCTTGCTTTCCGTGGAAACCAGAAAGAGCCTGTCTATCATGTCAGCACCATATAGCCAATAGGGTGCCTTTTTCTGTATCAGTTCACCAAATCAATCACGAGAAAATTATGTTCCCTCTCTGCTGGACACTCATGATTGAGATCTACCCTGATGGAAGGCAAACTTGTGTTGAAGAACTTTCTCAAAAATAAGCACAGATTCCCTAGCTATAATCAGACTGCTCCACTTGAGCACAATAGTCTAGATGTGAGCTTTTCAAGTAAAATAACAACTATAGATTCACAGTCCGTGTGTGGTGTGAGAAGAGGTACTCACTGCCTGCTGTGCTTGTTTGTGTATTTGGATAGCAAAGGACATGGCCTGCCTGTGGAGTGAATACAGGGACTATTATACACATTTCAGAATATATAAAAATTAAAATTCTCCAACAAAAGGTGTAAGGATCTACAATCCTTAATGTTAAGGGAAATGTCAAATTCCTGCTATATTCTGGGGGTCTTATTTGACTTGTGTCACCAATGCAGTATTAGTTGGGGTTCTCTAGAGGAATGAGACTGATACAATGAACATATATCGACAGGACGTTTATTAGATTGTGTTATATGACTGAATCTGGTCAATAAAACAATACCTGCCTCTCACTAGAGAGGCTGAGAACCCATGAGGGTTGGCACTTCAGGAGTCTCCACCAAGTTCTAAAGACCAGAAAGTGTTTGGAATCCTCTGTTCTACATTCTACATTGGAAGCCCAAAGAAGCTAGATTCTGCTTCTAGGAAAGGTGTGCAGTGACAGGAACAGAGCAGATGAACTTTTCAGAGAGAGCCAAGGCAAGGAGACATAAAGCAAAATTTTTGTCTAAGATTTCCCTTCAGCAGATAGTATGGCTCATATTTAGAGTGGATCTTCCCACTTCAAATGCTCTGATTAAAAAAAAAAAAAAAGACCATCACAGATATGAACAGCAGCTTCCCTTATTTTGATTCCAGATTCAGTCCAATTGTCAACAAAGATTAACCATCACTAATGCCTCATGGGGCATGCTATGGCTTGGACATTCCTTATAGGTCCATGTGTTTGGGAGTTGTCAACTGACAGGATTTAAGGAAATGATTGGATCCTCGGGGCTCTGAGATAATCAAGGAGTTAATCCCTTAGGTGGAAGAAACAGGCTTTGGAGCAGAACCTTGGCCTGAGTCTCCCAAGGAGCCTTCCTACAGTTCTCTCTTTTGTTTCTAGATGCCCCATGAGACGTGCTCTGATGTACTATACTTTCCCATTGTGATGAGAGAACACCACTAACACCATGAACCAAAACAAATGTCTGCTCCTTCACTTGTTCACTTGTGAAAATCAGAGCACTGTGAGAATAACTCATTCAAGACCCTCTGTACAAATAGATGGCCAATAAATATCGGAATAAATGGCTTACAAATTTGTGAGGACACCTTGCTGATTTGTGCCTCTCTACTTTGAATGTTAATTATCTACTGACAAGCCCTTAGATTAGATCAATCTTCTGTATGTGGGGGTTAATGCTTCAGGGAAAAATATTACTATTGTGGACTCCTTTTAAAAATAGGCATGCAATATGACATCCTTCTGTTAAGGGAATGCTTTGAAATTAATTGGTTTGATAAGTTGGTCTACATATAAAAATCTGTATAATTATTGGTTAGTATCTATTTTTCAGAAAGTTTTCTTAAGGACCCTGGAGTCTTATTTTTTCAGACCTTTTTATTGAAATTAGAAACAAGCTTGTTTTACATGTCAATCTCAGTCCCCTACCCTCCCCTCTTGCCCACCACTAGCCCCCTATCCCATCCCCTTTCTGCTTTCCAGGGAGAGTGAGGCTTTTGATGGGGGATCTTTAAAGTCTGTCATATCTTTTGGAGCAGGGCCTAGCCCCCGTCCTCCTGTGTCTAGGCTGAGAGAATATCTCTCTCTCGAAAGGGCTCCCAAAGTTCATTCATATACTAGGGATAAATACTGATCCACTACCAGAGGCCCCATAGATTGCTAAGTTCAGGGGGTCTGGATCAGTCCTATGCTGCTTTTCCAGCTATGAGTCTGGGGTCCATGAGATCTCCCTTGTTCAGGTCAGCTGTTTCTGTGGGGTTCACCAGTCTGGTCTTGATCCCTTTTCTCATCACTCTTCCCTCTCTGCAACTGGATTCCAGGAGTTTAGTTCAGTGTTTAGCTGCTTCCATCAACTATGGGGAAGGCTCTAGGATGGCATAAAAGGTAGTCATCAACCTCATTATAGGGGAAAAGCATTTAGGGTAGCCTCTCCACTATTGCTTAGATTGCTAGATAGGGTCAACCTTGTAGATCTATGGACATTTCCCTACTGCCAGATTTCTCTTTAAATCTATAATGGCTCCCTCTATTATGTAATCTCTTTTCTTGCTCTCCTCTATTCTTCTCCTGACTAAATCTACCTGCTCCCTCTTGTCCTCCTCACCCATCCTCTTCTCCCCTTCTCTTTCTTCTAACACCCTTTACCCTCCCCCATGCTCCTAATTTGCTCTGGAGATCTTGTCTCTTTTCCCTTCTCCAGGAGACCATGTATTAGGGTCCTCCTTGTTTCCTAGCTTCTCTGGCAAAGTGAATTGTAGGCTGGTAATACTTTGCTCTATGTCTAAAATCCATATATGAGTTAGTACAAACCATGTTTGTCATTTTGTGACTGGGTTTCCTCACTCAGGATGGTTTCTCTTAGTTCCATCCATTTGCCTGCGAAGTTCAAGATTTCATTGTTTTTTTTTTTTTTTCCATTGAGTAGTACTCCGTTGTGTAAACATACCACATTTTCTCTATCAATTCTTCAGTACTGGGGCATCTAGGTTGTTTCCAAGTTCTGGCTATTACAAATAATGCTGCTATGAACATAGTTGAACATATGCCCTTGTACGAATGTGCATCCTTTGGGTATATGTGTAGGAGTGGAATTGCTGGATCTTGTGGAAGACTGATTCCCATTTTCCTGAGGAATCTCCATACTGATTTACAAAGTTACTGTATGAGTTGCACTCCCACCAGCAATGGAGGTGTGTTCCCCTTTCTCCAATCCTCTCCAGCATAAACTGTCATTGGTGTTTTTGATCTTAGCCATTCTGATAGGAGTAAGATGGTATCTCAGAGTTGTTTTATTTGCATATCCCTGATGTTTAAGGATGCTCAGAACTTTCTCTTGTGTCTTTCTGCTATTTTAGATTCCTCTGTTGAGAATTCTCTATTTAATTCTGTACCCCAATTTTAATTGGATTATTTGATATTTTTGGAGATTAGCTTCTTGAGTTCTTTGTATATTTTGGAGATGAGTACTCTATCAGATGTGGAGTTGGTGAATGTATTTTCCCATTCTGTGGGCTGCTGTTTTGACCTGCTGACTGAGTCCTTTGCCTTAAGAAGCTTCTCAGTTCCAGGAGTTCCCATTTATTAATTATTGATCTCAGTGTCTGTGTTACTAGTGTTATGTTCAGGAACTGGTGTCCTGTACCAATTTGTCCAAGGGTACTTCCCACTTTCTCTTCTAAGAGGTTCAGTGTGGCTGGATTTATGTTGATCCATTTGGAATTAAGTTTTGTGCATGGTGATAGATCTATCTGCAGTCTTTTATATGCCAGCATCCAGTTATGCCAGCACCATTTGTTGAAGATGCTTTCCTTTTTTCCATTGTCTAACTTTAGCTTCTTTGTCAAAAAAGAAACAGGTGTTTGTAGGTGTGTGGGTAAATATCAGGGTTTTCAATTCTGTTCCATTGGTCTACCTGTCTATTTTTGTGTCAATACCATGCTGTTTCAGGACTGTAGCTCTATAATAGAGCTGGAAGTCAAGAATGGTGATGCCTCTGGAAGTTCCTTTTTTTTGTACAGGGTTGTTTTGGCTATCCTGGATTTTCTCCATATGAAGTTGAATACTGTTATTTCAAGATCTGTGAGAATTGTACTGGGATTTTGATGGGGATTGCATTGAATCTGTAGATTGCTTTTGGCAAGATTGCTATTTTTACTATGTTGATCCTATCTATACAAGAGCATGGAAGATCTTTTCATTATCTGGTATCTTCTTTAATTTATTTCTTTAAAGACTCAAAGTTCTTGCTATACAGGTCTTTTAGAATTTTATGTTGCTTGTGGCTATTGTAAAGGGTGTTGTTTCTCTGATTTCTTTCTCAACGCATTTATCATCTATATATAGTAGGACTACTGATTTTTCTTTTTCAGTTGAACTTATAGTGCCACTTTGCTGAAACTGTTTATCATCTGTTGGAGTTTCCTGGTAGAGTTTTTCAGGTCACTTATGTAAACTATCATATCATCTGCAAATAATGAAAGTTTGACTTCTTCCTTTCCAATTTGTATCCCCTTGATCTCCTTTTGTTGTCTTATTGTTCTAGCTAGAACTTCAAGTACAATATTGAAGAGAAATGGAGAGAGTGGACAGCCTTCTCTTGTTCCCGATTTTAGGGGAATCACATTGAATTTCTGTCTATTTAATTTGATGTTGGCTATTGGTTTGCTGTATATTGCTTTTATTATGTTCAGGTATGCTCCTGTTATCCCTGATTTCTCCAGGACCTTTATCATGAAGGGGTGTTTGATTTTTCAAAGTCTTTTTCAGCATCTAGTGAGATGATCATGTGTTTTTTTCTTTTCAGTTTGTTTATATCATTGATTACATTGATATATTTTCGTATGTTGAACCAACCCTGCATCCTGGAGATGAAGCCTACTTGACCATGCTGGATGATTTCTTTGATGTGTTCTTGCATTTGATTTGCTAGTATTTTATTGAGTATTTTTGCAGCAATGTTCATGAGGGATGGCGGTCTCTATTTCTTTTTCTTAGTTGTGTCTTTGTGTGGCTTGGGTACCAAGGTAATTGTAGCCTTGTAAAAAGAGTTTGGCAATGAACCTTCCATTTCTATTATGTGGAGCAATTTGAGGAGGATTGTTATTAGTTGTTCTTGTAGGATTCTGCACTGAATCCATCTGTCCCTTGGCTTTTTTTGGGAGGGGTGGGTTGGGAAACATTTGATGACTGCTTCTATATCATTAGGGGTTATAAGTCTGTTTAAATTGCTTATTTGTTCTTGATTTAATTTTGGTAAGTGATGTCTATCCAGGAAAATGTCCATTTCTTTTAGATTTTTGAATTTTGTGGAGTACAGGCTTTCAAAGTAAGACCTGAAGATTCTCTGGATTTCCTCAGTGTCCATTGGTTTATCCCCCTTTTCTTTTCTGATTTTGTTAATTAGCATGCTCTTTCTCTGACTTTTGATTAGTTTGGATAAATGTTTATCTATCCTGCTGGCTTTCTGGAAGATCCAACTCTTTGTTAAATTGATTCTTTGTATTGTTTTCTTTGTTTCTACTTTATTGATTTCATCCCTCAATTTGATTATTTCCTGGCATCTACTTCTCTGGGGTGAGTTTGCCTCTTTTTGTTCTAGAGCTTTAAGTTGTGCTGTTAATTCTCTAGTGTAACTGTTCTCCTCTTTCTTCATGTGGGCACTTAGTGCTATGAACTTTTCTCTTAGCACTGCTTTCAAAGTGTCCCATAAACTGGAATACGTAGTGTCTTCAGTTTCATTGAATCCTAGGAAGTCTTTAATTTCTTTCTTTATTTCTTCCTTGATCCAGGAGTGGTACAGTTGTACATTGTCAATTTCCATGAGTTTGTAGGGTTTCCGCAATTTGTGTTGTTGTTGAATTCTACCTTTAAAGAATGGTGGTCTAATAAGACACAGGGAGGGTATTCCAATTTTTTGTTGCTGTTGAGGATTGCTATGTTGCTAAGTATGTGGTCCTACTTGAGAAGGTTCCATATGGTGCTGAGAAGAAGGTACATTCTTTTGTGTTTGGATGAAATGTTCTATAGATGTCTGTAAAACCCAATTGGGTCATAACTTGTGTTAGTTCCTTTGTTAAGTTTCTGTCTGGTGGTCCTGTCTTATGGTGAAATCGGGGTGTTGAAGTCTCCCACTATAACTGTTCGAGGCCTTATGTGTGATTTGAGTTTTAGTAAATGTTTTTTTATGAACATGGGTGCCTTTGTATTTGTGGCATAGATGTTCAAAATTGAGACTTCATCCTGATGGGTTTTTCCTGTGATGAATATAAAATGACCTTCTTCATCTCTTTTGATTGATTTTAGTTTGAAGTCTAATTTGTTAGATAATAGGATAGCTATACCAGCTTGTTTTTTGGGCCCATTTGATTGGAAAATCTTATCCCAACCTTTTACTCTGAGGTAATGTCTGTCTTTGAAGATAAGGTGTGTTTCTTTTATGTAGCAGAAGGATGGATTTGGTCTTTGTATCCATTTTGTTAGGCTGTATCTTTTTATAGGCGTTAAGATGAATAATATTGAGGGAAATTAAGGACAATTTAGTGTCAATTCTTGTTTGTTCTGGATTTGTTTTTGGTGGTGGTATTGTGTGTGGGTTCCCCCCTTATCTTTTGGCTTTGGTAAAGTGGGATTATCTATTGCCTATGTGTTTCTGACTGTAGTTAATTTCCTTAAGTTGGAGTTTTCCTTCTAGTACTTCTGTAGGGCTCAATTAATGGATATGTATTGTTTAAATCTGGTTTGTCATGGAATATCTTGTTTACTTCATCTATAGGGATTGAAAATTTTGCTGGGTGTATTAGTCTTGGTTGACATCAGTGTTCTCTTAATGTTTGTAGAACATCTATCTAGGACCTTCTGGCTTTCAGAGTTTCCATAGAGAAGTTGCATGTAATTCCAATAGGTTTGCCTATATGTTACTTGTCCTTTTTCATTTGCTGCTCTTAATATTCTTTCTTTATTCTGGATGTTTGGTGTTTTGATTATTATGTGACAAGGAGATTTTTTTGTGGTCCACTCTATTTGGTTTTCTATAGGCTTCTTGTACTTTCATTGGCATGTCTTTCTAGGTTGGGAAAGTTTTCTTCTATGATTATGTTGAACATGTCTTCTGCACCTTTCAGTTGGAATTCTTCACATATTTCTACACCTATTATTCTTATGTTTGACATTTTCACAGTGTCCCATATTTCCTGGATATTTTGTGTTAGGAATTTTTTGGATTTAAGAATTTCTTTAGTCAATGAATCTATTTCTCCTAGTGTATCCTCAATGGTTGAGATTCTCTCTTCCATCTCTTCTATTCTGTTGGTTATGCTTGCATCTGTAGTTCCTGATTTTTATCCATCTTTTCTAATTCCAGCATTCCCTCAGACTGTGTTTTTCCATTGTCTCTATTTCAGCTTTCAAACCTGGCACTGTTTGAATGTTTCTTGGAATTTTTGGTTTGTCATTTCCCCATTTATTTAAAGGATTTTCTCATTTAGTCTTTTAGTGTCTCCATCATCTTCATGAAGTTGTTTTTAAGGTTGTTCTCTTCTGTTTCATCTGTGTTGGGATGTTCAGTTCTGGCTGTTTTATGGTCCCTAGACTCTGGTGGCATCATATTGTTTTTTCTGTTGTTGAATGTGTTCTTATATTGTAGTCTTCCCATCCCTTCTTCCAGTGGGTGCAGATGGGGTCTCTTCCTCTCATGTTAGGTACAGGTCCAAGGTTCTCCTCTGGTGAATGCAAGGAGGTCCAGTACTCTGATGGGCCTCACAGTGGATGCAGGAATATTTGAGGCACTCCCTTTCCTGGATTGTGGTTGCTTGGTCCACTGTGGATGAGTCAACATGCCTGCAGTCCGCAGGCCTGGAGATCCCGGAATGGGCAGGCAGAAGTCAGGCCTGAGACAGGGGCCCATGCTAACCTTTCCCCTGAGTCACAACTGGAGTCTTTATTTCTTAATTTTATATAATTCTTTAAGACATTATTTCTTTGACAGAGCATGTATACTATTTTTTTTTGTAGACAGGATGAGCAGTACATTATGAGCAAGATTGAATTTGCATGTATTAATTTTCTTAATTAAATTAATCAAATGATCTCTTCCTCAAGGGTAGGTGGAGAGTATCTTTAGCTCACAGGCAAAATCATTATCTGTCAGATGTATCTTTGAGGTCACTCTGTGACCTTCTTTATGTGCTACCATTAGATTTAAGTGCAGAGGTTTCTATGTCTGACTTTCTAGTGCATCGTAATATCGATGGCCTTTGGTAGCAAATAATGCAGAAGAATCTGACAATAGCTGCTTACTAGTTAGGTGACAGAAACAAATTTACAATAGATGGAAGAATGAGGCAGATGATAGTTTAGGACAAAGAGTGAAGGACAAATTAATCTGGTTTCAAAAATAGGTTATTAGATCATAAATGTTAAAATACAACAGAGTTTTGTTTCCTTTTCAAGAGTAAGGGAACATATAATCTGGGTTTAGATACCAGCTTCTCAAACTATAAGCTATGACCTCACATGGGGTTGCAAAATAGAGTGTGGATGCCAGGAAAATCTGGCATCAGTAAAAGGTTACAAATGAACATACAGTGATCAAAAATTAATTAAAATCAAACAGAACAAATGTGAGCTTTTCAGGCATGGTTCTGAGCACACACCATGAGCACTTTGCACTGTTCATTCTGTTACACCTCACAGTGTCCTTAAATACTACCTGAACCACATTGGTCATATTTGGGACTACTGAATGTTATGAACTGTGTTGCTTCCACTGCACACACAAAGTTTTCTGATGTTATACAAATGATTGTTTAATTACAAAAAAACCCCACTTTTCATAGTTTCCAACTGTTACTCTTCAACAGGTAAGTGTCATATTAGTGACTCTTTGGATTGAATTGTTTTAGAATATTTGGTTTTGAGGATTGCTGTTTGACTTGATGAATAGAATTCCATAAAATACCATTCAAAGAATTTTGGATCAACATTTAGACAACATTTTCAACAAATTCTGAAATATCACTAAACACATCTCTGTTATTCAATACCATGCATTTATGTGAAATGGCATTGTCAGTACTGACAATTATAGAATCAGAGTATTGATCACTCTGAAAAACACTGGGAATGGAAGAAACTTGGACAGAATTCTTTCTTCTGTTTTTATTAACAACACTGAAAATTCAGTTATTTTTTTTTTTGAAGTAGGAATGATAAGGTTGGAATGCCTATTATTTTTGAAAGGTTGAGCAAGTGCACAGCCTGTGCTAACATTGAGCAAGCTAAGTCTACCTGAAGAAACATAGGAAAGAATACTTGCTCCCAAGCCCCCATGACATCAACATTGCCTTGTCTCCTTGATTGTTCCCTTCCTGTTTACCCTTACTATGTGATGCCAGTTTCTCCTTGAGAATATGATTGACATGATGAGAGGAGTAGTTTTATCTACTTTGTTGTCACTATATCCCTCACGTTACCATCCACAGCAGGTACTAAATATGTATTGACTGCTCTAGGCAAGTCTTTCCAGACAGCCTGATGCTTCTACACTTGCCAATTTCAAATGACTTTACTAGTGATAAAACCCAAGTGTTGTGCCAACTGCAACTCTGGATAGAGTTTTTGGGTCACTTGATTCAGAGCTTCATCTAAATTCACCTGATCCATAGTACCACTTCACTCCTTGTCAGGGCCTGTGGGTTAGGTGTGGGCTGTCCTAGACATACTGCTATTTGCCAGATGGCATTGATGCTTATGGCTGATGGCTTAGTTATCTTACTAGAGTCAAAATGCTGTCATAAGAGTACTTAACATGAGATCCACCCACTTAAACTTTTAAGTGCACAGTGTAATATTATTAATCAAAGATATAATATTATGCAAAGAGGAAATTGTATAATCTTTTCAAGGTGTAATTATGTCCTTGCCCTTCCTTCAGAGTCCCCAAATTGACCCATTGGCCTTAAAGTACATTTTACAGTGTCTCTGGAGCAGCCATTTGTCCCCAGACTCTCCTGCCTTTCCTCTTTAGGTGATCTCAGAAGGGTGGAAGTGGTAAAGACTCCTGAGTGGCTGTTGGAAGTAATGTTCATTGACAATCACCAGTTGCTGTATGTTAAATTCCAGGCAGAGTACCACAGGGCTTCTGGCCTTGACCTCAGGGTTCACAATACAGTGGACTTGGATTATGTAATGTTGGGCTGTTTCCTCCTGATGTAAACAGGTGCTCCTGATTCATTGAGGTGCAGGCACTTTATATAATCTGCTTGGATCTATCTCCATTGAGCTAGATTTGTGTTCATCTGTCCAGTTCTTCTTGTGCTTGGCAGGAAAATTATATCAGAGCCCGGATTTAGGTCAGCGACACAGTCCAGTGATCACAGAGAGGAAATGCTAATCCATCCTCACTGACTTATCCTTTAATTATATAAGAAATGTTAAGAAGTTAAATAGTTTAAGACACAAAAATCCTACCATTCATTTGCTTTCTTGTGTTAGATGGCAGATGCATTCTGTATCCCTTAATATGGTTCTGTGTGGTGCCTAAAGGAAAGGAATTTATCCACCAGGTAGGAAATATAACCAGTTCACAGTTTCATCCCACTCCCAACAACCTGGAAAATTATGAATAAATTAAAAGACCAAAATTAAATTACAACTATAAAACACTAGACTATTTACTCACTAAACATTTAAGAAAAAATTTTAAATGAGGAAGCAGTGGAAGGAAAACTTACAGAAAACTGAAAAGATGAAAGCAACATAAAAATTTAAAATATGCCGAGGCAAACGACACATTGCAGTAGGGTACTAATGAGGGCTGCTTCATCAGTGGGCAACATCCTCAAGCCAAGGATTTAACTTACACTGCTAGGAGGCACTGTGTCCTGAGAGCCAAGTGAGCTTCAAGGATAAGAATGCTCAACCAAGAAGAGAGAAATCATCCCATTGTGATAGAAATATAGGGAAAAAAATCATTTTGTAGTGACCGAGGGAAAAGTCAGCAGTAACTCCCTTCGCTATTTGCTCATTCCATAGTGATTCACTCAACCAGCATTTGTGGAACATAAATGCAATGTGTTTAGCTATTAGACACACAGAATCCCTACCCTCAGTGTGGCTGCTGGCACTAAAGGAAGAAAGACTCAAACAAGGAGAAAGTGGTGCAAACAAACAAAGAAAAATGTAGGGGGGGTGTCAAATATACCTAAGGCAAGAAATATTGTCAGAGGTATTTTCTTCCATTACTAAGAAATGTTGGTAAGAATTTGGTGCAGAAGGACCTTCCTAGGCACTGCAAATAGGAGTCAAAATTGTTAGCACCCTTTGAAAAGCAATTTGTCAAAGTATTTTAAGAACTCTAAAAATATTCACACTCTTTGACCCAGTTATTATTCGTCTGGGCGTCTAGTCAAAAGAAAGGATTTTGTGACCAGAAAAAAATTACAAAGGTTTTCATAAGACCAGAAATGATTCTTACAAAGAACAAAAGATTGGAAGAGATCTAAATGGACAGACTATTGAGAAATTATGGTTCCTGAATTTTATGAAATATGATATAGCACTAAAGGAAATTCTTAATGAAAAGTATGTTATTAAGCTAATGCTTTCAATCTGAAATTACATATGATTATTTACTAAAATAAGAACTATGTGATTTGAATCTAAATTAAAAATCTTCCTGAATGAAAATTATATTTGAGGCAATGTTTGGACAAGCTGTTGTGCTGATGTGTTGTTTTTCCTAATTCACTTTCTCAAATAAGAGATGGCTACACCCTCCCTTCTTTAATTCTGGATATAGTCACTTGACTAGTGTGGGCCAATGGAATGTCACCATGACCTTCAGCCTGGTCAAAGCATCAAGTATAAAGTCACAAGAGGACTTTGGGCTCTGATGCTTCCATGCTGGTCTGAGAGATGTGTGTGACCCACTCAGGGACTTCCTTTAAGCCAGGACTCAGAATGAAAGAGCTAGAGATGCAGTATCCAAGTTCACTACAGTGGGGTCAAGAAGTGTTTGTGTGCTCCTACATTGCTGAGGTTTTATAATTGTTCATTATTTCAGCAAAGATTGATCTGAAACAATTTTTGTTTTAGAATACTATAGTTTTGGAAATATCGTTGTAAGCGTTTAATGATTCCAAAATTCTCTCTTCTTGGTTGAGCATTCTTATCCTTGAAGCTCACTTGGCTCTCAGGACACAGTGCCTCTTACCATATATATATATATATATATATATATATATATATATATATGTGTGTGTGTGTGTGTGTGTGTGTGTGTGTGTGTGTGTGTGTATTATGTACACACACACACACACTCAAACCCTGAGGGCAATGAAAAGTTACTTTCAAACTAGATCTAGAGGACTATGTCCAAATGCCACAGGAAAGTGTGTGTATATATACACTCATGATGTATATATACAAATTTAATGTACTTACACACACATAGACACTAGGACAATGAAAAGCCACTGTCAAATAAGGAATAGAAAACCATGTCTACACACCACAGGGAAGTATGTGTGTGTGTTTATACATATATACAGACATGGTCCTCTATTCCTTGTTTGACAGTAGCTTTTCATTGTCCTCAGGGTCTGAGTATGTGTATGTATAGAGGAATAGAGGACCATGTCTGTATGCCACAGGGAAGTGACTGTGGCTTTCCTTGCTAACTTACTCTTTTTTCTTAAACCTTTTAGTTTTCTTAAGAAACTTGTGGGAAAACCTTTTAAGAGTGAGATCTGGGATCACCCAATTTAGAGCCAGACACAGAAGCTATCAATAACCTTCTAAAATGCATCCATTCCCTTCCCAGTTCACCCTTATCTTTTCTAATTAGTATTTTCTTCATTACCTCAGAATAATGGCAATCAGCTTTCTCCACCATTCTGCTGGTGAAGAGGGCAATGGCATTGTCAGCTGGCATGGGTAACAGGAAAGAAAGAAAGGAAGGAAGAAAGAAAGAAAAGAAGCAAGGAAGAGAAAGAAAGAAGGAAGGAAGGGAACACTTAATATTTAAAAGACAGAATAAACCCACAACAGATAGCAGCACACAATTATCAAATGTTCTCTGGAAAGGAAACTTTTTAATTCCACAAATGAGGACAAGAACTTGTATAAAAACTCATGTCTGCCAATAACATATCTAAAATGCTCATCGATTTTATTTTAAGATTAAAAGTGGTAGGCAACCTGAGAGTTGTACATTGGCATTGGGTCTAGAAAACATAGTAAGTTCCTTGGCAAAAATAAAAATGTATAATCATTTCATTACAATTTGATCCAAATCACATTGAAATTCATGGATTTATTTAACAATGCATGTTTTTTTGTCATGTCTATTGATTTGTGTGTATTCTGGTGGTAGGTACCAGCTGATGAATGAGAGTAATGTGGTGCCTGTCTTTACAAACCTCTCAGAATAAAATGGCTCTTTGGCTTCATCAGCTATGCCATAGAGTAGTCAAGGCAATTAACTATTAAATGTTTCTGTGGGTGAAGAACAGGAATGACTTAGCAAGAATTGGAGTTAAAGGAATATTCTAGAGCAAGAAAGGAGTTTCCAATGATTAGTAAATGCTATCCAGGACAATAGGAGATGGGGACACTGTGGAAAAGAACAGTCTACAGTCAGTGATCCAAATCTTACAAGTGAGGCTGACCCTATAAATTAGAGACTATTAGGGAGACTCAGTGTACTGAACCTGAGTGAAGAACAGATGCTCAATAGCGGTGGCTGAAGTTCTTGGTAGAGTTTAATCATTCAGCAGATGTTCAAAAGCTGGTGGACAAGCTGGGCCATTAAGGGGAGCAGGAGGCTCAGTTAGGTGATCAGGCTTGTATGTCAGCCAATCCTTCTAACTAATATGACAATGGATAAACTGTGGCAAATCCTCCAGACATATAGGTGTCTAGAAGGATTGTGAGTGAGGAAAAGGAATGGGAAGATTCATGACATTAAACTTCTAGAATCATCCAGACTACTCCACCAATTTTATCATCACACTTTCCACTATCATGGTAAAATTTGGTTACCAGAATTGTTTGTCTCACTGGGAAAATGTATTCTGGCCTAGAAAATATCTTATTTGGACATTGCTTTTCTTGGTGTTCATGAATAACTTATATTTCTGGTTATATGCTTCAGGTTCTTGGATACTCAGTGGGTGGATTTCTGTCAAGTTTGAGAAACTCTAGCTTTCTTTCCAGTAAGACTTTCTGGACCTATAAGCCTAAGCACTCTCTGTTCATTTGGTGACTTCTTTGACTTTCCAGCCTTCATGGATCCTCTCAGTGGGGACTCTGCCTTGCCATTTCTTTCTCACTGGAATAATAGGTCTCAGTAAGGGGGGAACCACTTATCATCCTTATGCATGTATTTGAACCAGACTACTGCCTGTGGGTACTGTAGTTAGTGCAAGAACATGTTTTTGTGGATGAGAGTAGTATGCCGGAATGCCCTGCTTTTATGCTCCTATTTCCTGCCCCATAATTGTCTAGGGAAAAAACTCAACCTTGGCATTTGTTCAGAAAGTGAGAAGAGCACGTTAGGAAGGCAGCATGAAGTATCTCAAAGGCAAAGACTTAAGCTATCCCAAATTGTCAATTAGAGGGCTTTTCATCCCTGAAAAACCAATCGTAGTTCCATGAATCTAACATTGTAAGTAGTAGTCACTTGAGCTGGTGATTAAGTCACTTGAGTTGCTCAAGGTTTGTATGTGCTGTTACATGTATGCCCATCATCCTAGTCTCCTTGTATACATCCTTCTAAATTAGTAACTCCTATTATTACTTTTCACACATCAAGAGTACTCTTTCAAGCTATTGCTGTCATTTTAACAATTACAATGGTTTTTACCATTGTAAACTTGGAACTTTTACCATAAGTTCCAATATGGCCTTGAACTCACAGAGATCCACTTGCTTCTGTCTCCCAAGTATTGGGATTAAAGGCTTGAGCTATCACAGCTGGCCTCATAAAATATGTCCGCTAACATCCATTTCATCCCCTGGACTTGTGTTGTGCCACTGTATTCTGTGTTCAGTGTTTGGTCAACACTCAATAACTACTTTTTCATTAATCAAGTGAGTGACTTGCGTGAGTTAGCAAGTTAATTGAAAGTCTGTCTTATCATAGTTCACTTTCGAGGGCAGTGCTCAAAGGTGATCTTGATTGGTTTCCACTGTATCCCACTTACCTGAACATACTCAAGCACAGAGAAGCTTCCTGAAGATCCTGTCATAGACCCTGTCATCATAGATCTTGTTGTTAGCTCTGGGGCAGGATTAGGTGTTACCCGACCTCTCTGTGTCCAGTGGCTCTCATAAAAAAGAAAAAAAAAAAAACTGATGGAGGTAACAACTGATGAGATGTTTTAGGGTTTAAAATCCTTAGGCAGACATCTAGTTACATTATAATTTTTATTACACAGTTAATATAATTGCAGTCTTTCTAATGGCTGGTATCACACATGATACATCACACTGATCATATGTTCTTTTGTTTGTCACTGAAAGCATTCTTTATTAACATAAAGAAGAAAAGGGAGATGTATATTTAAAGCAGAGAGGGTTATTTTTGCAAAATGTCTAGTATGAATAGAAATAGATGAGAGGCTTAGTATGCTAGAAGATCCTAGATAGCACAAGGAAGAGAAGCATCCCACACTCTTCCAAGGGGGCCTGAGTCCTCAAGAGGAATTGCTGCTCTTTAGAACCCAGGTCATACTTGAAAAGGCACCTTGATACACAGGACATTGTATGTGCCATCCAGATTCCTCACTGTTTATGGTGCTGAAATCCTTCTGGAACTTTCTATATCCTCATCAAAAACAAGACCATCACACTGATTACTTAAAATGCAAATACCACTCGGGACCCCTCCCCAACAATCAGCACAGACTTAGGAAACTCTTTTCTGTCCTGAGTGATATCATTTTGGAATGTCAGGATGACAGTGTTAAATGTCAAAACCTCAGTACATGGAACTGTTTTGTTGATTTCATGACGTTGCCTCTTCCATTTTACTGTCTACCTCTGGTGTCTCCCTAGACACTCTTGCTTCTTCTCTCCTCTGATCTCATCCAGGCTCCCCAGGTAGAAATCTGAGACCTGGGGAAACACCTGGTTCTGTTGCCTCAGTCCCTCCACCTCCCTGGTTTAGGGGAAGCTGACATATCCTTCCCGTTTGGTCAATTACTTTTCCTGTGCACTTTTGACAATTCTTTCCCCCACCTGAAGCGCTGCACCAGCAACCCTCCTTGTTGCTTTACTTTTTAATTTCTTCTGGCTTTGCTATGATGTGATGAAACACCATGAACAAAAGCAAGTTGGGAAGGAAAGGGTTTATTTGCTTTTCTCTTCCATATCACAGTTCATCATTAAAGGAAGACAAGGGAGGAACCTGGAGTCAGAGACTGATGCAGAGATGATAGAGGGTTGTTGTTTACTGGTCTTCTCACTCATAGTCTTCTCAGCTTGCTATCCTATAACACCCATGACCATCAACCTAGGAGTGGTACCAAGCACAATGGACTGGTCCCTCCCACATCAATCACTGATTAAGAAAAGGCCTTGCAGACCTGCCTACAGCCCAATCTTATTAAGGTAGTTTCTCAATTGAGGTTGAGTCCTCTCAGATGTGTCAAGTTGAAATTAAATTAGCCCACACACCTTAGTAAAATTTTTGTCACAATCATCTTATGTCTCTTTAGCTCTTAGACTTTAAAACCCAAGAGAGAAAAAGGTCTAGAGCTTAAATTTTAAGCAAGAAACATGTCATAATTTCTATATCGAATCTACTGATAAGCCCCCAAATCAAGGTCTATAAGAAGACATCATTTTCAGTTAGAGGCTCATTATCATTAAGTCTTTAGCCAGGTATGAAAGAATAGCTGTGATGATAGCATCTCAGTGTTTATCTGGGAGGCTCTGTGGTTTTACATCACTCTATCTGTTCCCTAAAACCGGTCACAACTGATAGCCTCTTCTCATAATTCTTGGGGCAAGCAAAACCATCAGACTTGAATCCCCTTCTTCCCATTCAAGCTGCACTGCTCACAACTGGATCCTCCTTGTCAATGTCTACTGGACTCAGTCCTTCATCTTCTCTCCATCTCACCACCCATGCTGTTTAGCTGCCCCAGTTGCCTCTCTCCAAGCCTCAGCTCCATTACACCTTCACTCTCACCAGCATCAATTTTTCTTCAGGACCATTCCTGTCTGCATTATTTGCATATTCTAGGATATGTCTTCTTGACATAAACTTGAAATAAATCCTTGGTTGACTCAATCACTCACTCTATCAAGCAAAGACCACCACCACTTGGTTTACAGCTGTCCATATTGAGTCTGTCTTCATCCTCACCTACTGTTCCTTCTTCATAAGAGATTACTCAATCCCTGTGTCACTGAGCGACCATCCCTGATCACCTTGTCCCAAAATAGGTTTCCTTCTTAAAATACATAGTTTTCTTCCTTCCTTCCTTCCTTTGTTCTCTTTCATTCCTTTGTCCTTCCTTCTTCCTTTCTTTCTATCCTTTGTCTTTCTTTCTCTTTCCTTTGTCCTTTCTTTCTCTCCTCTTTCTTTCTTTCTTTCTTTCTTTCTTTCTTTCTTTCTTTCTTTCTTTCTCTCTTTCTCTCTTTCCTTTGTCCTTGCTTCCTTCCTTCCTTCCCTCCTTTCTTTCTCTCCTTTTTCTTTCTTTCTCTTTCCTTTGTCCTTCCTTCCTTCCTTCTATCCATCCCTTTTCTCTGGGGTTGATGGATTGCTTCCTGCTTCACTAAAACATAAGCCACTTGTGGTCAGGAATCATGTCCAATTTGCCTTCCATGATATTGCTTATGACTGGCATAGAACCTTACACATAATAGGGGCCCAAAATTCTCTGTGATGTCTGACATTACAGGAGAACAAATAAACTAAATAAGCACATTGAAAACAGTGTTTTGATGGGAATATGGAATAGTATACTGTTTGAATTGGATTGAACCCTTTTTCCCCCTTTGGAACAAGGTCCCAGGCAGCCCATGCTGGCTTATCATTATCTGTGTACCTGAGGATAGCTTTGAACTTTGAATCCTACTGGTTCTACTTCCCTAGTATATTACAGGCATGTGCCAACATATCTGGAAAATGTTCTTTTCTTATGATGCTGAAGTTACAAAGCTATCATGGAGCTAGGCTGATTCATATATATATATATATATATATATATATATATTATATATATATATATGTCAAATAAACCATTGTTTCCCACATGTATCTACAAAGTCCTTGTGTTTATGTGACAGCTTTAGTAATTTGGAGTCTAGATATAATTTACAATGTTCTATGTTCTAATAGCCTGTGAGGTATATTTTCTATTTTCCTTCTTTTTCTTTAATCTTTGATCATATATATATATATATTATATATATATATATATATATATTCTGTCTTCTACAGAAAAGACATACAATAATTTTATCAAATATATGGCATTGTTTTTTCAAAACTAAATACAACTAAACTATATTAGGATCCCTATTAATCACAGTTCTTGCAGCTCTTAAGAACACCAACATAAATTCAGATGAGTTTTTAGAGTGGTTTGCAAATGCTCATTAAGACATCACAGGCTGCCTTGTCCCATTTTTGTTTGTAATTATTGGTAATAACCACCAGATATTTTTACAAAAATCAAAACTCTCTTTTAATCTGACTGCTTTTCTAGTGTCATCTCGCTAGGTTTGTCAGCACCATTGTTTATAGCATCTTTCTTATTTATTAAGAAAGTGCTTATAGGATGGTGGGTAGTGTGGAGGGCATTCAGTCCTACTTGTTGTCTGACAACCTTAATGAGCCTTCCCTCCCTTTTCCACCTCAGTTAAAATGGTGCTGAGTTAAAATGGAAACAGAGGTTTGTGTGTGGAACAATGTGCTGAGAAGCTGAAGTGTTTCAAAAGGAAAAAGAGTTTTATAAAAAAAAGAGAGAGAGAAAGAAAGGAAGGAAGGAAGAGAGAAAGAAAGAAAGAAAGAAAGAAAGAAAGAAAGAAAGAAAGAAAGAAAGAAAGTTGTTCAATGCCCCCTGTAGACATGTAAGGGAAAAGAAAGTTCTCTGTTCCCACATGCTTTTGGAGGAATGGCAGAAACCTTCAAATGTTCACATTGATGACACCACAGCAAATAACGTCTGAAAACCCAACTGAAAATTCAACCATTGAGCTCCCTCCTAAGTTTTCAGCTACAATTACCTCTATTTTCCTGAAAAAAAAAAACAACCAACAAAAATGTCTAGAAAAATGAATTCTTGGGGGATTTTTATTTTTAAAAAAGTGTGCAGTTAGTTAAGATAAAAATCAAGTTGGAATGGAAATTACATGCATTATGAACATGTGGTTTTTCTGTGTGTATGTTTTCATGTTGTTTTAAATTGCTTAATGAAAATGTTATTCTCTCCCCCAAAGGCTCAAGTTAATAAATTATTCATGTCTTCCAGCCCCATCATGTTCCCCTGCTGAGTGGAGAAGATGTTACCACCTTGGCTGGCCTTTTCCAGGAGGCCAGAAGTTACTAAAGGGCAACTTCCAGGAGAGCCGAGCTTTGTACTGAATTATTGAGCTTTTCTTACTTGGATTTAGTTTTCTTACGTTGCTCCAACGGTCTTAGCCTTTGAGAAATCTTTTGAGCATGTTAGCTTGTTTTGACCCTTCAAAATGAAGCCAGCTTACATCAAAGAAATGATTTCTCTCTAATCCTTTCCAAGAATCTCAGAAAATTCAGAAATGTTGAAACCAGTACATTCTATTATGTAAGAATTCTATAAGAAGGATTTTAAAAAGTTGTTTTAAAAAGAATCCATTAAAATAATTGTCCATTTCTTCAAGTAGGAAGATTTGCCTGTATCCTAATTACAGAAACCTTAAACACCCATTTCTGATGTGTGTGTGTGTGTGTGTGTGTGTGTGTGTGTGTGTGTGTGTGTGTTCTAGAACTGCTAATGGACTTAATATGTAAGTGATAAATTACTGGCTTCACTATTCTTTGGAGCTGGCAATCCTAAAACCCCTTCAGCCTGTCATACAGCAAACTCATTATGTTAATGAAGTAAAAAGCCAACAGAGGCCTCAATGTCAAGGTGCTCTTTCTGTCCTTTTTGTGAATATGGTCATTGTTTAGTTGCATAAAAATTCACAACTTCTAAAATAGTTTTGATCAGATTAGTTTAATTTACCATTATTATTCAAGTGTTACAGTTCAAACACCTAACATAGGAGAAACACTGTCTTACGTTTATATTTAGTGCTAACAGCATGGTGTGTGTGTGTGTGATGAGAGAGAGAGAGAGAGAGAGAGAGAGAGAGAGAGAGAGAGAGAGGGAGAGGGAGGAGAGAGAGGGAGAGAGGGAGAGAGGGAGAGGGGGAGGGAGGGAGAGAGGGAGAGGGAGAGGGAGAGGGAGAGGGAGAGGGAGAGGGAGAGAAAGAGAGAGAGCATTCTAAAGTTAATTGAATTTTGGCTGTTTTATTTTAAGTCCACCCTGAACTGCTGATGTGGAAAACCCACATCAATAGAGTTAGAACATCGACTTACCTATTGTGGACTCCTATCAGCACCATAATCTTTAAATAGAAAAACCACACTCTGGACTCTCCAGCCAGGACATTTACTTCTTATCCATTTGGCTTCTCAGTGTAGCATACCTGCTGAGACAATGACAAAGCGACAGCATGTCTTATCTTATTTTGTGGTAGTTTCTGTTTGTAATTTGGATATCCTGGAAACATCTCATGTCTCTGGTTCCCAGTGGCCATTCCAAAGTTGTGATAGCTCAGTTTTAGCTACTGTTCTTTCTGGTCAGGTCTCGTGAACACTTATTGTGTGTTAGTCTTTGCACTACAGAGTCCCACATGATTTATAGCTGCTGGGACTCAACACAATGGACTTAGTATGGACACACCTTTCAGATGGGTGCTATATTGTACATTTTCCATCACAGATCTTCATTGGTTCACAGGCTAACTCCAGTTTGAGTTTATGATACTTATCACTATTATAAACATTTAAAAAGAGTTTTTTCCAAATGAAATTTGCTTCAGTTCTGAATTTAAATGTTATTTAGAGTAAAGAAGATGAATTTTTTAATTGCACAGTGTTATTTGCTGTTTGTTCTCACAATTAGAGGTATAGTCTTCATCACAGAGGAAAAATTGATATAATAGCTTATAATTTTATCCCCAGTTATTCAATACCTCTTGATTTGTGGGTCTGTGTTTCCTGAAGTATGAGCTGGAATGAATAGGTTGCCCCTAATAGTGGCAGTGGACCTATATGAATTCCTAGAATAGTCAACAAAAGAAATAGTAACAACTTCCTTTCTCAGATTCTCCAGTCCTATGTTCTAAATGGAAGCCACTGCCATGCTAGGAAGACATTCATCACTCTGTTGTGTCTTAAGTGCTGAGGAGATGAGGCCTCCTGTCAGCAGCCGTGGGAACACACCATATTCATGGCTATGAGGCATGATCAGGCTTCTTAAAAAATACTATTTAGAAGAAGAACATAACGGAAATAGAAGGCATTTGTTATGTCCAAATTGTAAACCCCCAAAAGGTGCTGGGTTTCTAACACTCACGTTAGTGTGTAAGTTTTTATGGAAATAGGCTCATAGAAGAAATGATTAGGGAAGATAAGGACACTGGAGTGAGCTCTAAATTGCCATGACTTTGCCCTTAAAAGTAGAGAAATTTGATCCCAGAAATAGATGTACATACAGAAGCAATGACTTTGGGCCTGAATGAGGAGATTAGGGTTGTATATCTACAATCCAAGAAACACCAAAGATTGTTGGAAAATACGAAAAGCTAGTGCAATTTCCCATAGGCCTCAGAAGGAACCAACCATGCTGATACTTGTCCTTAGACTTCCAGCTGACAGAACTATGTAAAAGTAAAGATTTTGATGTTCAAATGCCTTTACTTATGATACTTTGTCATTTTACTCCTAGGAAACTCACAACGTTAAAGAATTAACTTTTGTCATTTCAGTGTGCATAGCTGAATCCTGTGGCTCTAATTTTTAGCCAGAAATTAGTAACAGTGAGCACTTTGTCATTGGCCTGATGATACTACCTTTTTGTTTGTTTGCTTTAAAGGACTATATGCCTTTGCTTGTTTGTTACTTGAGTTATAGATGTACTTAGAACACACCATTAAGTACAAGTTCTTGGAAGCATTTTCTCTATGCCCATGGCTTAGCTTTTCCTTGTTCTTTCATTGTTGGTGGCACAGGAGGTGTTGTAGCAGGCAATGCTGAAAGGTAGTTTGAAATTTTGGTTTCACTTATTTGTTACAATACTGTTGGCCAATGCCTAGGGCTTCTATTGGCTAACTCAGTCTTAAGTATTAATCCATAACTACATATATATATATATATATATATATATATATATATATATTCTTTTCAATGTCTTAGCTTACTGAGAATGCCAGACTTGTATCATCTCCTCCAAGAATTACATGGCTACTCCCTACTACATTTCCCAGAATCCTCCTTCTCTCCTAGTTCTGCCTATCTTGCTTCCTTATTGGCCAACGGTGTTTTATTCATTAATCAAGAGAGACACATATACAGAAAGACTTCCCCCATCATATGTATATACAAGCCTCCTTCTTGAATGAGTCCCCTCCCCTCCCTTTAACCAAAAATTGTTTTTATGTAATTAAGAAAAGTAATGGGCTTACATAGCTAAAAGGCCCAGGAATACAACTATACACTTGGTTGCTTCACCTATATATAAGACAGATACAATTTTTCTCAGTTATAGATGCTGGAAGCTAAAGTTCAAGTTGCTGGCAGCTCAGGGTCTGATGGAAGCTTAGTTGCTATTTCCAAGATGGCTCCTTTGAACTACATCCTCTGGAGTGGAAGAGTCTGAGTCTTCATCTGAAGCAATAGAGGAAAATGGCTTGCTAGTTGCCTTGAGACCTTTGCAGGAGGTATCTACTATAATCTAAGTGTAAAGTGTCTCCCATAGTCTCATGTGTTGAGTGCTTGTTTCCCCAACCTCTGTTTGGAGACATTCTGAAGACTTAGGAGGTGGGCCTATTAGAAGAGGCAACTACTGGGAATGTGCCTTGGAAGGAAATACCAAGTCACCATTCCTTCCTTATTCTTACTTCTTGCCTGTCCTGAGGTCAACAACCTCTTCCGCCACATGTTCTTGTTACTGTGATGTTTTTCACAACAGACCCAGAAGCACTCAGCCAAGTGGGCACAGATTAAGCCCTTTCAAGTTGTAAGCCAAAATCATCCTCCCTCCTCTAGGTTCTTTCTCTCATGTATTTCAGTCGTAGCTATGCAAACATGAGTAATATGTCACCTCTCCTTTTATGGGAGAGAAGCTCTCATAGCCTGATCAATTCTCTCAACATTGCAACTCAATCGTATCACATTAATCTTAGTTTCTATACATGGATGTTAGATGAATTACAATTAATTTTTTCTTTTTTAATTTTTATTGAAATTAGAAACAAACTTGTTTTACATGTCAATCCCAGTTCCCTCTCCCTCACCTTCTCCCCTGACCCCCACTGACCCCCTATCCTATCCCCTTTCTGCTCCCCAGGGAGGATGAGGCCTTCCATGGAGGATCTTCAAAGTCTGTCATGTCATTTGGAGCAGAGCCTAGGCCCTCCCCCAGTATCTAGGCTGAGAGAGTATCCCTCTGTATGGAGTGGGCACCCAAAGTCCATTCATGTACTAGGGATAAATACTGATCCACTACCAGAGGCCCCATAGAGTGCCCAGATTTCCAAACTGACATCTGTGGTCAGGGGGTCTGGATTAGTCCTATGACGGTTTCCCAGGTATCAGTCTGGAGTCTATGAGCTCACCCTTCTGACAGGTGTAAGATGGTTTCTCAGAGTTATTTTGATTTGCATTTCCCTGATGGCTAAGGATGTTGAGCACTTTCTTATGTGTCTTTCAGACATTTTAGATTCCTCTCGTGAGAATTCTCTGTTTAGTTCTGTACCCCACTTTTTAATTGGATCATTTGATGTTTTGGAGACTAGATTCTTGAGTTCTTTGTATATTTTGGAAATCAGCCCTCTGTCAGATGTGGGGTGGGTGAATGTCTTTTCCCATTCTGTGGGCTGCCATTTTGTCTTGTTGACTGTGTCCTTTGCCTTACAGAAGCTTCTCAGTTTCAGGAGGTCCCATTTATTAATTGTCAATCTTAGTGTCTGTGCTATTGGTGTTAAGTTGAGAAATCAGTCTCCTGTACCAATTTGTTCCAGGGCACTTCCTAACAATTATTTTTTCAAAACATCATGATGTTTTAACTTGCAATTTTACAAAGTTTCTCCTGTTGTTTGATTTCCACTGGTTCTGGTATTTTGGCCTCTGAATGGCAATGACATTTTTTAATAATAAAAGCTAGAATATTGTAGAAGACTAAAAAATAAAACACCCTCATATGAATGGAAGTAAAAATAAGGGAGAATAAACTTAATACAAAGAACTTTAATGTTTAAAAGTCATGAGTCTACTTACTCTCAATGACCCATTGTTGATCCTTAGCAGTCAATGAACCTTGATCTCAGAATTTTTCTTTGTAAGATTTAACTGTGAAAATAACATGAACTGGTTAGGAAGAGTACCTATAATACTGCTAGTGTAATAACTAGACACTGATGATTAATCTGTATTAGTATCATTACTATTATTGTCAGTAAATCATGGGAGGTATATATATATAGAGAGAGTTGGAACTAAACTTAGAATTGAATGAGTCACTTAGCAAATTAAATCACCTCTCCATCTCCCACCATCCTTTACTCATGCTAATCATCCTTCCTCTCTGCCCATTGATATGTTGTTTGTAATATAGAGAGAAGCTCAGATAGGCAACATTTCTGGTTAGTTGCTGTAAATACTTATGACTGGGCCATTTAAAGAAGATAATGTGATGCCACTGAATGCAGAATTGGGAGGAGATGCACATAGAGATAGTATGAGCTCACAGAGTTGGGCCCAACAATCAGGGAGCCTGCATGGGTCTGACCTAGGCCTTCTATCTATATGTGACAATTTTGTAGCTTGGTTTACTTGTGGGACTCCTAAAAATGGGAGAAGACCCTGTCCTTAATGCTTTGTGTGGCTTTGGGGAATCATTTCTCATATTGCATTATCTTGCCCAGCCTTAGTACATGGGGAAGTATTCAGTCCTACTGCAACTTGTTCTGCCATGCTTTGTTGATACCCCTTTCTGCCCCTTTCTGAACAGAAAGAGAGGAGGACTGGATTGGAGGAGAGTGGATGGGAGGTAGGGGTAGGGAATGGGAGAAGAGGGAGGGGAATCTGCAGTTGGAATGTACAATAAATAAATAGATTTAATTTTTTTAAAAAGAAAAAAAACATAAACCCTAACATTCTTGGAATAAGATTTACCACAATCCCTTTAAATAGCTCTAGGTTAAATTTATGTCTACAAAACTGCTGAAGATCAATAATATTCCAAAAATATGTGTCCTCAATTCACCTATCAATATGTCACAGGGGATAAATACTCTTTTTTTCTGTTTTTGAACTTATTGTGTGGGGTTTGGAGGTTTCTTTCCTTAATTTGTGGGAAACAATGGCTCATTCAGTTTAGCAAGATATTTACAAATTTTATGATTAAAAAGTCCTGAACACAGATGGTCTGACAAACAAAAGAAATGAACACAGAGAGTTTAATTGAAGACACTGAAATTTCGAAGTTGAGAAGGGTTTGGTGTTGGTGCCAAATGTAGCATGGAAGCAAATACAGTGATGTAGGGACATCTACCACATGACCTGTGTGTGGCTCCATCCCACATGGCTATACTGAGCATAATTTTGGTTTTGTTTTAATAATTTTTTATTCAGAAACAATCTTATTTTATATATCAATCCCCCATTCCCTCTTCCTCCCATCCTCCCATGCACCCCCACCAACTCTCCCAACTCATTCCCCACGGATAGTGAAGCCTTCCATGGGGGAATCATCAATGTCTGTTACATCATTTGGGGGAGGACCTAGGCACTCTTCCGTGTATCTGGGCTGAAATTATACTGAACATCCTTATTCAGTAGAATTGGCTAGAACTTTTTATCCCTTTACTTTGGGATATGAAAAAAATAAAATCTGGGCTGAGTGCTTGAAAGTTTCTCTGGGCAAACAAACCCTATCATTTACCAAATAGAAACAAAGGGCAAAAAGAAAGTGGACAGTAAATAACACACATCTCAGATTCTCTTCCTCTCTGGTACTGTTTCCAATCAATGTAGAGGAAGTAAGAATGAGTGTGATGAGCGGCCATCTGGCTGAGACTCAGAGGACATCTCCTGGTTTTCTTTTCTCCTTTGGGTCACACAAGCACAAGCTGGTAATGCCATCAATCTTGATACTTCAAAACCACAATGACTTTTTTGTAAATGAACATTATTTAAATGATGTCAGATCCCAGGATACATTTACTGAGAAAATGGTTCAAAGAGGTAACAATGTTTATATTCTTTGCAGCAGTATTTTGTCATGTTGATTTTCTTTTATATACATGTATATTTATATATCATGGTTGAGTTAGTTCAATGACATGCAGAATGAAAATTTAAAGACATCCCTCGCTATTTAAAGCTGAAATATAATGGTATAACCCATATTATTTAAGTCATTCTTAGCATAACAAATGTAAAACTCATCACATAGAACCTGAATGTGACCTCTTGGTATTGTCTAAAATTATAAGGGTGTAAGGCATAAAGTTAGTGGGTATTCAGGTAGAAACTTAGATTAGTCTTAGTTCACACCTTGGGAATTTATTTGCCCTACTCTGTAAGCCCAGATCAAGAGCCATGGACATGTCATTCAGTTCCCTACTATATTGACCACTGATGAGGACCAGTTGGAGTACATTAAAAGTCACATGCTCTCAAGAGCCTGGAGCAAAATGCTGTGGACCCCAGAGCCACACCATGCCTACCACTGTAAGAACACACTCATCCTTGGTTTGTGGCTTGGTTTTATTTTCTTGCTGTTTTTCAGACCTAATAGCAATTCCTAGTACATGAAATCTCATTTTTTAAGAAGGGAAATCTTCTATGAGCTCAGCTATTAAAGTCAACAGCAAAGAAATTCTATTAGAAACCTTATCTTTTTTTAAAAGGAAATTTATTGGGTCAAAATTCTAACCAAAATACAGCCAAACCTACCATGGGCATTTGCACAGTGTCATCTTAGCTCAGGAGTTCCTGTCCCTTCCCATTCTCTGGGGACCATGCATGTTTCCTTAGGGTCCTTTTTGTTTCCTAGTTTCTTTGGTGAAGAGGATTGTAGGCTGGTAATCTTTTGCTCTATCTAAAATTCATATATGAGTGAATACATACCATGTTTGATCCAGACCCCTGAACATGGATGTCAATGAGGAGGTCTCCACACTCTATGGGGCCCCTGGTAGTCGATTAGTATTTTTCCCTGGTGTAAGAAGGGACTTTGGGAGCCCATTCCATGTGAAGGGATGCACTCTTGGCCTGAACACATGTGGGAAGCACCTAGTCCTGGCCCAGGATGATGTGGTGGACTTGGGGAGCCCCCGTTGAGGGCCCTACCCTGCCTGGGGAGTGGAGGGTGGATGGGATGTGGGGTAGGTAGGAGGTAGGGGGAGAGTAATGGGGGAGGGGAGGGAGAGGGAGAAGGGATTGACATGTGAAACAAGCTTGTTCCTAATTTGAACTAATAAAAAAAGAAATGGAAAAATTATTCAAATGAATTTATGAAAACTTTTTCTATATATTAGCGTATGAGAAAAATAAAAGAAAAATTAAAAAAATTCTTTCTTCAGAGTTTCACTCAGATAATTCACTAATCATGTACTATAATGAATTAACTCAGTGCAGACTTCTACCTGACTCCAATATCACCCCAAAGCACAGTGAGAATGATACATTGACATATAAAAAATAATTTCTAGATTTCTTTTATAATGATATAGTATTCTCATTATTCATTAACAAACCCACTTGTATTCTTCATTTATGAAAATTCAAATATAGACAAATAAGATACAGTAGTTCCCATGAACTGCTGGATGCTCATTACCCAGCCCCAAGAGTTATGAACTTACTTCTTATTCTTCAATCTACCTACCCAACTTCCCCATTTGATTTTATTATTTTGACTCTCAAAAATTTCTTTTGTTCCACTACCTTTTTAAACATAATTACTACTTGATGTCACTTCTTGATTATGAGACCCCCATGTCTTCTATTGTAACCAACAAAAATCTAAGCATTCATACAGAGAGAAAAGAAGGCCGTGTGTCACAACTTCCCTTTACTACATGAGCCTGGCAAAAAATTCCATCCTAAAGAACTGCTGGTAACCATTTGGAAAACAAAGCCATTATTTCTTGTCATTGAGTAATTTTGATCTCCCCTTCCCTTCTGGGAGCGCAAACACTCCTAGGAGGGCAACTGTGTCCTGCCAGAAATGAAGACACTATTCAGTCTGTTCAGTCAAAAGACTCCATTTTCATGGTGATTGGAAATAGGGGCACCTGAGATTTCGCTTGTTTCACTCATACTCTCATGAGCCTGTGAGTTATGAGGAACTTGTTAGCCTGACACTGAAAGTTAGTCTTGACAATAGGAAAGAGAACTTGAGAATGGGGCAATTCAGAAGAGACCATGCAGCCGACATGAACAGGGGAAAGAATAGCACATTCTGGGCATTTGAATAGCCAGCTGTGCCTCAGGCATTCTTAAGCTACTGACACATGAAATAAAATTAATGAGGCATGTTTAAAACTGAATTTTAACATTTTAAAACAAAGAGAATCTCACTAGAGTATTTCTTAACATTTTGTGACCACTAGCCATTAATATTGTACTGCAAATTCATTCAGCATCACATTTCTCAACTGTAGCTAGTAGACCATGACCTTTACTCAGGTCCATCCCTGTGAAGACGTAGGGTGGCCTTGAATCTAAAGTAGGAGAACAATTTGGAAACATGACATGTCCCCAGATGAATTCCTGGTCTTTTCCTGAAATCATCACCCTCTTCCCTGCTTCTCATCCTATACAAGACATCCCCATCCACCAGTGAGACAAACCCTTATGACCTCTTGCCATTTTCACTCATTCAACTCCATCCCTAGTCCATGATCTAATCTGCCCATCTGTCCTGGAACCACCACTCAGCTTTCCCCACTCCTCTGTATATCCAGTGCCTACAACCTTAGTTTCAACCCTCAGAAAGCATTTGAGCAAAGAGACAGTAATCTCCATCCTCCGCAGAATCTGTGCTCCTCATCCATGCTTTGCCTCCATCACTTGCTAAAATTACAAATTCTGTCAATCTCTGCCTTAAGCCCTTCACTCCCTTTTCATCCTAATTACAATTATTCCAAATCCCTTAGACCATGCTTGCAAGCTCTTCAATGACTGCTTCCCAAATCCTGAATGAACAATAATGGTAACAAGTAGATTTGAATGCATTTTTTAAAGTTTTAGATAATAAAAAGCTAAATATTTGATAAAATATTGCTAAATGCATAAAAGTTTAAACAGATTTCATTGTAAAGTCCTAAAGTTAATCTATTATGTCAAATTAGTGTCATTTATGCCACTGGTGGTAGCTAGCATAGAAATACATTAGCATAGGAATAAAAAGACTCTAAGGAAGCATAAAATATTCATTGTAGGTTTCTTCAGTTGTTGAGATCCAATTTTATATTATTTTAATTTCCAGTTTATGAATTTTCTGTAGATATACATTTTAATTGAAAAATATTTCCCAGTTTCTCTGGTGGTGTGGATTGTAGGCTGGTAGTCCTTTGCTCTATGTCTAATATCCATATATGAGTGAGTACATACCCTGCTTGTCTTTCTGTGATTGGGTTACCTCACTCAGGATGTTTTCTTCCAGTTCCATCCATTTGCCTATGCATTTCAAAATTTCATTGTATTTTCCCTCTGAGTAATACTCCATTGTGTAAATGTACCATATTTTCTCCATTCATTCTTCAGTTGAGGGGCATCTAGGTTGCTTCCAGGTTCTGGCTATTACACACAATGCTGCTATGAACATAGTTGAACATATGTCCTGGTTGTATGAATGCACATTCTTTGGGTATATGCCCAAGAGAGGAATTACTGGATCTTGAGGAAGACTGATTCCATTGTTCTGAGAAACCACTATACTGATTTCCAAAGTGGTTGTACAAGTTTGCATTCCAACCAGCAATGGAGGCGTGTTCCTCTTTCTCCACATCCTCTCCAGCATAGATTGTCATTGATGTCTTTTATTTTGCCATTCTGACTGGTGTAAGATGGTATCTCAGAGTTGTTTTGAGTTTCATTTCCCTGATGGCTAAGGATGTTGAGTACTTTCTTAAGTCTCTTTCAGCCATTTTAGACCTCTATTGAGAATTCTCTATTTAGTTCTGTACCCCACTTTTTAAATTGGATTGTTTGGTGTTTTGATGAACTCTAGCTTTCTTGAGTTCTTTGTATATTTTGGAAATCAGCCTTCTGTCAGATGTGGGGTTGGTGAAGATCTTTTCCCATTCTGTGGGCTGCTGTTTTGTCTTGCTGACTGTGTCCTTTGCCTTGCAGAAGCTTCTCAGTTTCAAGAGGTCCCATTTATTAATTGCCAATCTCAATGTCTGTGCTACTGGTGTTAAGTTCTGAAAGCGGTCTCCTGTGCCATTTTGTTCAAGGGTACCTCCCACTTTCTCTTCTAAGAGTTTCAGTGTGGTTGGATTTATGTTGAGGTCTTTGATCCATTTGGATTTAAGTTTTGTGCGTGGAGATAGATATGGATCTATCTGCAATCTTCTACATGTCAGCATCCAGTTATGCCAGCACCAATTGTTGAAGATGCACTCTTTTTTTTCATTTTATAACTTTAGCTTCTTTCTAGGAAACAAGGAGGTCACCAAGAGAAGAACACATGATCTCCCGAAGATGGGGAGGGGGACAAGAAGCAAATTGGGAGGGGGAGAGGAGGGATGTGGGAATGGCAGAGGGGAAGAATGGGGGCGAAGAGAACAGGAGGAATGAGACAGGGGAGGAATAGGGGAGAGCAAGAAAGGAGAAGTCTTGATAGAGGGAGACAGTGCAGGTTTGGAGAGAGGTCTGGTACAGGGGAAATGTTAGGGGATTCACAGGGATGACCCCAACTAAGAATCTAGGCAGTGGTAGAGAGGCTGCTTTTCATGAACTTCATCTATAATGAGATTGATGACTACCTTGGTTGCCATTCCTAGAGCCTTCATCCAGTAGCTGATTGAAGCAGAAACAGGCATCCACAGCTAAACACTGAGCCATACTCATGGAATCCAGTTGCGGGGGGTGGGGAGCGGAAGGAAGAGCAAAGGAGCCAAGAGGGTGCCGGAGAAACAAGTAGAAATAGTTGACCTGACCTAGTGAAAGCACAGAAAGTCTAGTCGTAAAGCTGGGCAACTAGCATGGACCAAACCAAACCCTCTGAATGTGGGTGCCAGTTAGGAGGCCAGGGCAGTCTATGGGACCTCTAACAGTGGAGACAGTGTTTATCCCTAGAGCACAAATGGACTTTGGGATCCCATTCCCTATGAAGGTATACTATAGAAGCCCAGATATGGGAAGGAGGGCCTGGGCCCTCCCCCAAATGATGTTATGGACTTTGAGGGCCTCACTATCCTTGGGGAGTGAGTAGGGATGGGTTGGGGACTCAGTGGGGAGAGTGGGAGGATGGGAGGGTAAGGGAATGGGGGATTGATATGAAATAAGAGTGCTTCTAAAATAAAAAATAAAAGAAAGAACAAAAATATATCCCATAAGATGTAATATAAAAGAGCAAATAATATCAAAGAAATGCAAATACTGGAGAAAATAATGTCAAAGAAAAGAGAATATCATATTGTAAGTCCAGCACCTGAATATTTCTCAGACCAACTCCAGGTAGGAAAAACAGAGAGAGTTTACTGATGGGGCATATTGGTGACTCTCTGGGCCATAGCATCATCTTGTCCAGGGTTACTAGGGCATAGTTCCTCTCAGCTTTAGAAAACCTTTATGGCACCGAGATTTCACTATGTGCCAGGCATGATAAATCCTTACCTGGGATGATCAACTTTGATTGTCAATTTGAGTAGAATAAGACATTCATAGGGCATTAATGAAAACATCTCTTAATTTGCTGAGCTTGTACTAATGTAGCAGTAGGAAAGGACCATCTGCAAGCATAGGTACAATAGATTTATGACCTGTGAGACACCTCTGTTATTAAAATCAGTAACAACAAACTGACATATCAGATTTGTTGATTGCCATCTTAGATAGTGACAAAGTCACTGAAAATGAAAGATAAATACAATAGCTTTCACAAGCAAACCAAAGCTATGCTAGGTAGCAAACAAAGTGTATGATCACCTGTCACTTACAGTGAGGGCTTGTATTAAAAGGATGTGAGATAACCAAAGACATCCCAAGGACCCTGAATTTTAGGAGGGTAAAACTAGGCAAGAGGGATTAACTCTACAGAAAGCTGTTATCTGCTTTCTTAACATTTTGTCCATGCTTTCCTTGCTAAGGATGCAAAAGAATGTTCTCAACCTGGGTCCAAGAATCCGGCAGATGTTGGAAGAATTCAAATAGAAAAGCTATAATTGCTTCTTTTTTCTGGATGCAAAGACAGTTATTTTAGTAACCTGGTATATATTTTTTGAGACAAGGTATCATGTGTCTCAGACTGTCTTGGACCTCACTATAAAACAGACAATGGCCTTGGTTTTCTGACCTTTTTGCCTCCATCCCTCAAATGCTAGGATTTCAGGCTTATACCAACACATCCAGTTCATGTGGTACTAAAGATTCCATCCAGGGCTTTATGAATGTTAGCAGAGCACTCTCCCAATTAAGTAACATCCTTAGCCATGTAGACCTTCAGGGTTTCTACAGCTTGGGGAGTTAAAAGAAATGTCAGGCCAGAATGTGCTTGCAGGGCAGGCAATGAAAAATACATAGAATACATACAATGAGGAGAATACATACAAACCTTTCCTGGGAACTAAAGGTATCTCTGATATTCACCCCACCTCAATACTCATACACATCCAAGGTCATAGATCAAATTCATAACCAAGCCCCAATTCCCTGGTATTCAATCTCTGTGTTAAACCACTCAATGGTGTCACTTACTCAAAGTCAGTTTTTTAAGCTTTGTAAGATTATCACTGCTTAAGTCAACAGAGGGAAGAACCCAAAGCTACAAGTAAAGAGTTTGAAAAGCCCTTGGATATGTGTGTTAAGGCTCTTCATTATCCAGTAAGGAAAGGTTAGGCTTTTGAATCCAAAGCATATCTCTAAGGAACTGATTCAGAGATCAGTTAATTACAGTAGCCAGAGGGAATAACAAACTCAAGCTCAAAGAAAATATGTTCACTTTATCCAAACTTGGGTCTCCGAATATACTCTCATAGATAAGGAGATAAGGAGATAAGGAAAATATTGGAATATCCTTTATTTCTTTTTTGTTGATTCTTCTTTCATACTATACATCCCAATATTAGCCTCCCCTGCCTCCACTCCTCCCAGTTCTTCCCCACCTCTTTTCCCCTCCAGATCCATTGCTCCTTCATTTCCTTTCAGAAAAGAGCAGAACTCTCAGGGATTTCAACCAAAAGTGATATACAAAGGAGCAATAAGACTAGGCACAAGCCCTCATATCAAGATTGGATGAGGCAACCTAGTAGAGGGAAAGGATCCGTGAACAGGCAAAACAGTCAGAGACACTCGCACTGCCACTGTTGGGAGTCCCACAAAAGCCCCAAGCTAAACAGCCACAACATATATGTAGAGAACCTTGCACAGACTCATGTAGGGTCCATGATTGCCAGTCTCTGTGAGACCCTATGAGCCCTGCTTAGTTGGTTCTGTGAGCCATTTTCTCATAGAGGGGTCGAGGATTCTATGAGAAAATGTTTGACTGTAGGTCTCTTCATCTAATTTCATCAGCTGCAGGACAGGTTGTAGGTCAAAGGTTTTGTGGCTGGGTTGGTGTCCCAGTTCCACCTCTGGAACCCTTGCCTTTTTACAGAAGATGGCCTTTTGTAAAGATCGGGCTTCACATCCTCCATTACTAGCATCATCCTCAGAGGTCACAAGAAGTTTCCATGGCACTAGATCTTCACATCACCCCCAAATGTGCCCCAATTCAAGTTTTGTCTTCCCATACTCTCTCCCTCTGTCCCTCCCTCCCCTACCTGATCCTTCTTGTTCTCTCCTGTTCCTATTCCCACCTGCCCCCAGTCCACCCACAGGTATATTCTATTTCCCCTTCCCAGGGAAATCTATGTACCACCTCCCCTTGAGCCCTCCTTGTTATTTAGCATTTCTGTGTCTGTGGATTGTAGCATGGTTATCCTTTACTCAACAACTAACATCCACCTGTAAGTGAGTACACATAATGCTTGTACTTCCAAGTCTGTGTTGCCTCCCTCCAGATGATTATTTTCTAGTTCCATCCATTTCCCTGCAAATTTCATGATGTTATTTTTAACAGCTTAGTAATACTCAATTGTGTAAATATTTTACATTTTGTTTATCCATTCTTTGGTTGAGGGACATCTAAGTTGTTTCCAGTTTCTGACTACTATGAATAGAGCCACTATGAACATAGTTAGCAAGTGTCCTTGTGATAAGGTAGAGTATTTTGGGGGTATATTCCCAAGAGTGGTATAGCTGGATGTTGAGGTAGATTGATTTCCAATTTTCTGAGGAACCACATATTGATTCCCAATGGCTTACAAGCTTGCATTTTCACCAGCATTGGAAGAATGTTCACCTTGTTCTATATCCTTGACAACATAAGCCATGAGCTGTCACTTGTGTTTTTTATCTTAGCCATTCTCACAGTAGTAAGATGGAATCTCAGAGTCTTCTTTTTGTCTTGTTTTGTTTTTCAAGGCAGGGTTACTTTGTGTAACATCCCTGGCTGTCCTGGAACTTGCTTTGTACACAAGGTTGGCCTCAAACTCACAGAGGTCCACCTGTCTCTGCCTCCCAACTGTTGGGATTAAAGGCGTGCATATCTCTGGTGACTAAGGATGTTGAACATTTCTTTAAGTGTTTCTCTGCCATTCTCTTGAACTTTTTCTGTTTAGATCCGGTACTCAATTTTTTGTAGTGAATTATTTATTTTTTTAGGTCTAGTTTTTTGAGTTTTTTATGTATTTTGGAAATTAACCCTCTGTCAGATGTGGGGTTGGTGAAATTTTTTTCCAATTCTGTAGGTTGCCATTTTGTCCTATTGATGGTGTCCTTTGCCCTACAGAATCTTTTCAGTTTCATGAAGTCCTATTTAATAATTATTGATCTTAGTGTCTATGCTATTTGTGTTCTGTTTAGGAAGTTGTTTCCTGTGCAATGTGTTCAAGGCTTTTCCCCACTTTCTCTTCTACAAGATTCAGTGTGTCTGATTTTATGTTGAAATCATTGATCCACTTAGGCTTGAGTTTTGTGCAGGGTGATAAAATTGGGTATATTTGCATTCTTCTACATGTAGACATCCAGTTAGACCAGCACCATTTGTTAAAGAACACTGTTTTTTTCCATTGCATATTTCTGGCTTCATTATCAAAATTCAGATGTTGATAGGTATGTAAATTAATGTTTGTGTCTTTGATTCAATTCCATTGATCAACATGTCTGATTTTTTGTAAATGGCTTGTGGTTTTTATTACTATAACTCTATAGAACATCTTGAAATTAGGGATGGTGATACCTCTGGAAGTTCTTTTATTATTCAGGATTGCTTTAGTTATCCAGAGTATTTTGTTTCTCGTATGGAACTGAGTCTTGTTCTTTCAAGGTCTATAAAGAATTGTGCTAGAATTTTGATGGGTATTGCACTGAATCTGTAGATTGCTTCTGGTAGCATGGCCATTACTATGTTAAGTCTACTGATCCATGAGCATGGGAGATATTTCTAACTTCTGATATCTTCTTAACTTTATTTCTTAGAAGACCTGAAGTTTTTGTCATACAAGTCTTTCACTTACTTGGTTAGGGTTAACCCAATTCTGTAAGGTGTGGACTGTGGCCTTGGGCAGGTGGAGTCTGCCAGAGGGAACTGAGGGACCATTTCTTTCTTAAAATGGTTGTCTTAGGGTTTCTATTGCTGTGAAGAGAAACCACGACCATGACAACTCTGATAAAGGAAAACATTTAACTAGGGAGGCTTGCAGTTCAGAAGTTTAGTCCATTTTCATTGTTGTGGGGCATGGTGGCATGCAGGCAGACATGCTCCTGGAGAAGGAGCTGGAAATTCTGCATCTTGATTCACAGGCAACAGGAAGTAAACTGTGGCACTGGGCAGAGAAGACCTCAAAGCCCACTCCTACAGTGATACCTTTACTCCAACAAGACCATACCTCCTAATCGTGCAACTTCCTATAAGCTTAGTAGGGGCCAATTACATTCAAACTATCACAACAGCTCTTTTTGCATTTGTCAGTGTCAGTTGAGAAACAAGTAATATGTAATATTCACAGAGCAACTCCTGTGCAAACTGAGAAAAACACTACCTGGCTTATATATAAGCTGTATGTAAACCTCACGTACACTCATACAGTATTTCCTGTCTTTGTTATAAATAAATCAATTTCACTTCTATTTAATGTTTATCTCTTTGGCTTGCAGGACACTTTAATGTCAGTCATTTTCTGGCTTTCTAAGCACCAAACTGCCTGGGGCCAAATAAATAACCAAGAAGATGAGGTGAGGAGCCCTCTCTCACTGATCACTGATGAGAATGTCCTCTCTAACCCATGTAGCTTCTCTGACTCAGTGGCTTCACCTAATTTGGAGGCTACAGTGAGGACCCTTGTGTCTCAGCAGCCTGACTTGGTCATGCAGCCTTTCCTTTTGGAGCATTACCATCTTCCTGAAAGCTTCCAGAAAGTGGCATAACGTGCCTTACTTTCAGCATCCATGGGAGTCTACTTGGCTCCTCGGCACTCTCTGCTGTCTGTTGTGATGGAAAGAACTTCTTCTTCTTCTTCTTCTTCTTCTTCTTCTTCTTCTTCTTCTTCTTCTTCTTCTTCTTCTTCTTCTTCTTCTTCTTCTCCTTCTCCTTCTCCTTCTCCTTCTCCTTCTCCTTCTCCTTCTCCTTCTCCTTCTCCTTCTCCTTCTTCCGCTTCTGCTTCTGCTTCTTCCATGTGCTTCAGACCATCTTTCTTTTCCTTCTGTAAAATCTGAGTTCCCTGAGCAATCATTTAGAACAGTGATCCACACAGAGTGGCAGGATGCCCTGTTACACAACTTCCCAACCACCTGCCTGCAGAAGGCCAAAGGAACCAGTTCCTTAGGAAGGGCAGAAGGAATAAAAGTCAAGAAACATGGCAAGGAGACAATGTGACTTCTGTTACTTCTAGCACCACAATGCAATGCAGTATGTTTTCATGTCAACTTTAAGTGGGGAAATTTAAATTCAGGGTGGTAAAAAATAAACAAGTGTTTTTTTTTTAGGCTACCCCAATATTAAGTGACACACTAGAGATTCAATTTTACTTCTGAAAGATACTAAAATAATAAATTATGACATTTAAAAATAATTAAGTTATATCTTAGAATGGCAGAATATACTTTTGAGCATCCGATATATTTATTATTGTGTTTAATTATGAGAATGAAACTTCCTCAGCATTGCTTGGACCTGAAGTATGGGCAAATATGTTAAACGTTTTTGCTTTTAAGAGTTTTTATTTACTGGGAGGTGGTGGTGCACACTTTTGAGCCCAGCACTCAGGAGGCAGAGGCAGGTGGATATAACTGGGTTCAAGGCCAGCTTGGTCTACAGCATGAGCACCAAGACAGCCAGGGCTACACAGAGAAGCCCTGTGTTGAAAAACAAAAGTTTTTTCTTTTGCTCTTTCATGAAATTGATTAAGATTGTGTTAAATCTACCAATATTAACCCAGGACAAGTTTCCATACTGCAGAGGATTTGAACATGAACAATTTCTCAGTGGGTTGAGACTCCTGCTTATTAGGTTTCTGGCTTTTAGACATTTTGACAATGATGTAGTCTTTAATTAGCCTCCTTGTGAATGCCTGCTTCTCATTTTTGACATTAATTGCCAATTAATAAAAGCATGGAGATGTCAGTATGTTAGCATATGAGCTACTACCTTGATGTATAATGTATGTCAGAAACACAGCCTTCAGAGTTGGACCAGGCAAAAAGTGCAAATTCAACAGGCCCCAGGTCCTGGTTTCATTTCTTTAAACTTGCCCTGATGGTTTAGTCAGTTTTCTCAAATGCATCAACACCTTCTCTTTCCAAAAGATTTAGGTTAAAAGCACCTGCAAATGCAGGATGCTGTGTGAGAATTCATACACCCACTCACTAACCAAAGGGAGGGAGATTTACATGCCTATGAATCAATACATGTTGACCTTGATGACTAAGTACAAATTCAAGGTCATAGAGTTCAGTGGGCTCAAGTGTGGCCAGGCATCTCTGTGTAGAACAGAGTGGAACACATTGTTTTCTTCGTTTCCATATACTATGGCTCCAGATATGAATGTGTGCTTCAGGCCCACTCTGGAGCCGATACTAAACCTTAAATCAAAAGAACCACTCCTAGACTTCTTCCCTTCACCTCAAATAAAAGTTCTTTTCCTGATCCCCACAAAAATACAGAAAAAAAGGAATGAGGGCAAAAAATTATGGTCTCAAAGTAGGTTGCTTAGAAATGTAAGCATCAGAAAATGTGCTTCAGAAAGCAGTGGAAGAGAGAGGCAACTCCAGCAAGATGGCAAAAGAGAGAATAGCCCACAGAATGGAGGCAACACAAGGAAATGATAGTTGCAAGTAACTGTCAAACTGGAGCATCAGGAAGCATGAAAGAACAGGGTCTAAGGTGCCATTGAAGAGACTGTGCTGCCCAATTTCTCCAAAGGCACTCTCCCCTCCGCATCCTTCTCACCCTACCTCAGCTTTCCTAAATATGCAAATGCTATGCTGAACAATGTTGTTTTATTTTTTGCCTCCTGGTAAATATTCTAAAGGCTGAGATGGGACTGCACAGGCTTTTACAGACTGTAAATGCTTTTAGGAGCTAAATCGAGAACTTAAGGTGTGTAATTTTAAAGTGTTTGTTTTTCTAATGTTTCTGGAGGAAAAATTTCTACATGGCATGGTGGATGAATAGCTACCATTGTCTTGGCTCTGAGGAAGTATGTTTTTGAAAAGAGGTACTAAATTTTTAAACACTATCTGCTTGCTTTTCAAGCTCAACTTTGTCGTAATCTGTCCAGATGCTACTGCACTTGAATGTCAATAAAAACCACATAGTGCTCTGAGTGGCATTGAAATTCACACATATGTGTAAGCCTGCATGTCATATACACAAAATGTTGTATACTTCAGTGATCATCCCTTGCTGGTATGAGGGGAAAAGGATGGATTTACCATGGAAAGGCTGTAACATGAGTTTTTTGGCCCGGATGTTTGGGTCCCGCTGCCCTTCTCTGCCCCAAAGAAGCACACAGACGCTATATTAACTATAATACTGTTGCCTGTGGCTTGGGTTTTTTATTTTCTAGCTCTGTCTTAAATACTAACCCATTTCTTATTAATCTAAATATTTCCACGTGGTCTTATCTTACCCGGGAATGCCGGACCTGCAACTCCTTTGCCTACTACATGACGACTGCACAGTGTCTCCAAAGAGAAGAGAGAAGTGATTTCCTGTTTGTCCCAGATTATATTCTGATTCTACCCAACTATGTCACTTCCTGATTGTCTTACAGACCTCCAGACCTCTATGGTTAGCTAGTGGCAGTTTCTGCCCAGCTACGCCACTTCCTGGGACCATATGATGACTCCTCTCTGCCTACACTTTCCAGAATCCTCCTTGTCTCCTAGTCCTACCTATCATCCTGCCTGGCCAATTAGTGTTTTATTCATCAACCAATAAGACAAACATATATACAGAAGAACATTCCCCATCAAAAGGGAAGACACTTCTCTCTGAGTTTGGAGGCTAAAACACCTGTTCTAGCCTGTACCACAGTCATGAGCAGGCACCCCTCTAACTTGACTTACCATTACAAATCTATAAACTCTTCCATTGGAATCTGCATGAGGAGAGAAGGCTTGCAAATACCCATCTTTGATTGCATTCTCCAAGCATCAGGATGAGCTCCTTTAGAGTTTAGAACAATAAAGAAAAAGGAGGACTCTCTAGTTCCTATTCAAGAAAAAACTCTGTGGAATAAAATTGAAAGAAAGATAAGGCATTTTAAGTTGTCTGAAAATGTTCACTTGAGTTGAGCTAACTTGTGTCATACTACTTGGTGCAGTCTACTGCCAGGTGCCACCACTTACCCCAGGACTTCGTAACTGGTGATGATGGGAAATGGGTATTTGAAAATAATTACTGTAGTGTTTCTTCATTTTGTTCTTTTTAATAAAGTTATTTTAGAATATTATTATTGAAAAGTTATAAAAAATAATTGCTTATACTGCTCCTTCTATCTTCCCCTAATGTTAGTCTGTTTAATTGCTAAGATACCAGTAGTATAAAACAAGAATCCAATGTTAGTACCTTCAGATTAGCTGAACTCTGCATCATATTTTGATTGAATTAGCTTTGCTGTGAATGTTGTCTTTTGTTCCACAATCCAAGTCATCATATTGTTTTCTAGGACATTGATAACTTCAAGGAGTATATCTCAAATATGTTCCTAAAATGTCTCTACATCTGGATTTATCTGAGCACATTGGAAATTGGCTTTGAGACTAAAATAGTAGAGATGGCCAAGTTGGCCAACCAGAGCAAACAGCAGGAGCATAAGTCTGTAGCATAATCTAACACTAAGAGGATCATGTGGAAGTCAACCCCAGCACAGCTGGAGACAGACTGTAGTCTTACTAAAGACAAAGATCCTTGCTTTGCCAAAATAGAGGGTACTGTCTCTCATCCACTGGTGTGCAAATACAAAAAGTCAAAGATGTAAGAAAGATGAAAACATAGCCAAAGGAGATGAGCAGTAAGAGCAAATAGGACAAGAAGACTCAAATACTCCTATAAGCATGGGCACAAAAACCTCCACTGCAAAGAGGGTCACTGAAACAGGCTTAAAATAGAAACAGTAAGCAAATATCTTTCTTTAGGCTTTGCCAGTTGGATGTATTTCTGTAGATGTTAATGTTTCCATACAGTTAAGTCACTGCTAGGATTAAATCCATGGTCTTGTGCATGCTAACTAGACAAATACTCTGCCACTCACCTCACCATTTCTCCCTTCTGTTAGACTGGCTAGCCAACTATCTCTTGAGACCCACCTGCCTTCATCCACAACACTCGAGCTATAGGCTGGGTTTTATGCTGGTGCTGGGGATGTGAACTCATGTCTTCATCCTTGCAGAACAAGTATTCCTACCCATTGAGTCATTTTCCTAGCTTTCTATTAAGTAGCTTCTAAGGAGCCCATTAGAGAGTCTAAATTGTCAAATTCATTAGTCTCCACAAAACCATAGTTTCATGTTCAGCTTCAATAAAATAACCCATGCAGCCACATCTACTAATATAATACAAGGGGATAAACCCTGTCTTGAGTGAGAGGCTACACTGTAGAACTTCAGGATGGTGCATTGTTACAATTGATTTATTATGTTGCTGATGTTGTTAATCTCTTACTAAACCTAACATGTGATTCGAACCTCTTCAGAGGCTTGGATATAGGACAAATGCACTATAGCTATGGTTCAGGGTGATCTGTAGTTTGGGAATTCCATGCTTGCATAAAGGAAAGCCACAGGACTTAAAGCTTCCTTTGGCTGTTATATATAGACCCAGATGCTGAGAGCTTCCTCTGTGCATATGCATGGCCAGTAGGTTGTCCTCTGCAACTTGTTTCTGGAGAAGCCTTCATTCTGAGTATTGCTGCTGGGATTTTAAACTGGTCAAGCTTTTCATTCACTGTGATTTTTTTTTCTTTAATTGTAAAACACCCTTCAGTTTCAGAAAAAAGCATTGGAATCTTGAAATTTTCAGGCAAATGGATGGAAACCATCCTGAGTGAGGTAACCCAGTCACAACAAGAGAAACATGGTATTACTCACTCATATATGAATTTTACACATAGAGCAAAGGATTACCAGCCTATAACACTCTTCACCAAAGAAACTAGGAAACATGAAGGACTCTAAGGGATAAATGAACCCCAGGAATGGGAAGTGGCATGAACTCCTGAGCTAACTGGGAACATGAGGTTAGGGGAGAGGGAGCTGCGACAATAAGAGCAGGAGAAGAAAAGTAGAGGAGAGGAAATGGAGGAGCAGAAATACTGAGTTGGGGGAAGAACAGAGGAGAGAGAGCAGGATGAAAGATACCATATTAGAGGGAACCATTATAGGTCTGAGAAAAGATCTAGAACTAGGGAGTTCTCCAGAGACCTACAAGGATGTCACGATCTGACAATCAGGCAATGGTGGAGAGGGTAACCTAAAAGCCTTTCCCCTAAAATGAGATTGATGACTACTCTTTATGCCATCCTAGAGCCCTCATCTAGTGGCTGATGGAAGCAGAGACAGACATCCACAGATATACACTGAGCTGAAGTCTGGAATTTAATTGAAAAGAGGGAGGAATGAAGATCAAAGGGGTATGTACCAGGTTGGAGAAACCCACAGGAACAGTTGGCCTGAACAATGGAGAGCACATCGACCCCAGATGCTCTCTGGGAGGCCAGTACAAGACTGATCCAGCCCCCTGAACATGGATGTCAGTAAGGAGGCCTCTGCACTCCAGGGAGCCTCTGGTAATGGATTAGTATTTTTCCCAGGTGTAAGAAGGGACTTTGAGAGCCCATCCCACGTGAAGGGATACACTCTGGCCCTGTACACATGGGGAAGGGCCCAGGCCCACCACAGGAAGATTTGGTGGACTTTGTAGAGCCCCCGTTGAGGGCACTCACCTGCCTGAGGAGTGGTGGGTGGATGGGGTTGGGGGGGGTAGGTTGGGGGTGCAGGAGGAGGGATGGGGGTGAGGGGAGGGAGAGGGAGAGGGGGAGGGGGAAAGGACTTACATGTGAAACAAGCTTGTTCCCTAACCTGAACTAATAAAAATTTTTTAAAAACATAGCTAAATGATTGTAAATGAATTTTTATAAAAAAAGAATCAATTGGTTCACACACACTCTCTCTCCCTTCTCACTCACTCTCTCTTCTCTCCCCCTTAGCTCCTTCCCCATCCCTCTCTCTCCATTCTCTGCTTCTTTCTTTCTCCTCCTTCCCTGCCCTTTTTCTTCCCTTTCCCTTCAATAAACTCCACCTGGATTTATTGAACAACAACAACAACAAAGAATCAGTTGGTTCAACTCACGCAGACACTGGGACCCATGGCTCTCATTTACATTGCTATTTAACCATAAATTATTATTGATGTCCATATTATTTTTAAATCAATTATTTACTTATCATATGAAGACATAGGTTTCCCTGTGACATTTTCTTACACCTGTATATTATATATTGTTCTTGTTTGCCCATATTACTCCCTGCTTCCCCACCACCTCTTGTTGGACTCCTTCCTGCCCTGTAATAGTCCCCTTTCTCATTTCAAAATACACAAATTGTATTGCCCTCTCTTCATGTCCATATTGTTAAATCAGAAATATCTAATAAGTGCCAGCATCTATTCTCTAGCAAAACTAATGTGATTAGACAATAACATTTAGCTATTCTCAGCTACATCATGTTTTGTTTTTCCTAAATTAAAAAACAAATGCTTTAGGGAGGAGCCCAGGCAGAAAGCTGGAGAGCCTGGGATGAGCCTGGACGTGCCAGATGCCAGGGTGAGGCTAAGCCTCTGCTGGGGGCACCCCCACAGTGGTTGCTGTAATCAGAGGTAGGAAAAGCATTGTGCACTGGGACCACCTGTTCCAGATGCATAAAAAAGGACTGTGCCATCACAGCCACCCAACATGTCCCTAAATCAACTGCTGTCTTTGGGTTCCTCCTTCAGGAGACTTTACTTTCTACATTCTTATGCTAACATAGCCAATGAGGCCAGTAAGTAGAATGTGAGTCATGTATCAGTGACATTAGGTGTCACCACACTTTTTAGAATATGCGTACTGTCAAATTTTTAAAATGCAGAATTCAATCTTGAGCTATTTATATCTGTGTGTCTATGAATGCTCTCCCAGTAGAAAGTTGTAGAAACACTGTAATACAGATAATAATTTAATGGTTCAAGTTAATGGGGGTTATAGTCATGTTTCCTAACCTCAGTATATCATCTGACATATTCGAGATAGTAAGTTATGGTATTTATATAAACATATTTTTCTTTTCCCCTCATAATTAAGGCCTAAAATAAGGAAGCTAGCCTGCCTTGATTAACTAAGTCCTGCTTAAAACTTGTTTTCCTGATTACTAATGGCCACCAGCAATTTCACCATACAAGAAGCTAATTAATGTTATAAAGTCTGTGAATACATCTTCATTCCATCATTCCATAGTAATGATATACTGATCGAAATAAATAAATTCTTATGCTCACTAGATTTGATGCCCACCCTGAAGCCAAGTCCATGACCCACTAATCACGTTGCCAAAGGCATTTTTCCTTTAATTTACAAAACAAATGAACATGCACTAATTACATCCTTGTAATGTGCCATATGTGCGCAGGTAATTACATACCCCTTCAATGCTCAGAGGGATGTTTAGAAATTTTAGATAGGCACTAGAAACATTCCCTAGTGTTCAAGATTATCAGAAGTGAAATTCTCTTGTTTTTATGAAGAAGGAATATTCTGAGTGATGAGCATGCATTATTTTCCACATACAAACACATACTTTATCTGTCAACAACAATTGATAACTAAACTGACTTTTTCCCCCAGAAATAAAATGAAAAATATCACATTCCTTGATAGAGATTTTGTGGAACTTTGTAATCTGACCATGTTAATCATTTCATGCCCAGTTTTCAGGAGTTGTATTTATGACCCAATCCTTAATTTCAGCATTCATGTTTTGTCTTTGTTGCCCCTGTTCGGTTTCTCTGACTGTCAAGTCCTAGCCAGGTCTGCAAATTTTCTTTGCTGTCACCTATGTGGATTTTTTATGACTGTTTTGTCCTCACTGTTAGCATTACTAAGTACCATTTATTGTGAGTCAAAAATATTGATTGTGTATCTTTCTTGGGATGTTTCATTTTTTAAAACAGTTTGCTTAGGTAATAAACTGTGTGTCATATTATCCTTTGGTCCCCTTACCATTTCTTGGTTAGAAGTTATAATTAATGTTTACTCTGCCTATTATGGAACTCACCTTAATATATTCCCAGAGATTACTTCCCTTTGTTTTATAATTCATGGTATATGAGAGCAGGTGGCAAGATTTTCCAAGATTATTATTTTATTATTTAAAATCTTTACAACAACAAGCTTAAATTATTAAATCATATTTAATAAAATGATAACAGAGAAAAATTTATATGGAATTAAAGAAAAAGTTCCATAATATTAAGCAAGGGAATTAGTTGGTTGACTGATTGATTTTTGAGAGAGGTTCTCATGTAGTCCAGGTAGATCTCAAACTCTCAGTGTAATTGAGGATGCCCTTGAACTCCTAAACATCCTGTCTCTGTTTCCAAAGTATTGGGACTGCAGGTGTATACCACCAGGTCCAGCGAAGAGAACTTGACATTATAAAATAAGAAAAACAGTTAGGTGTTGAGGAGGAGTTACGTGGAGCTCACATTGTCACACCTTTCCCTTTCTGGGTCATCGTAATGTCACACTGTGTAGTTGCTGTGCTAGTGGCCACTGTTCTTCTGGAGGACAGAGAGTAATGGCATGAACATATGACCATATCTCCTTCAAGGAGAGTTAAGGCTGATGCTAGACAAGAAGGGTCACAGACCAGACAAACAAAACCACATCATTTCATTTCCTTCAGATTCTGCAGAAGCCTAGGATGGGGCCATTGGTAAATGCTGTAGCTGTTAAAAAAAATATGGAAGCTTCTCCCATGTGGCCTGGTTTGACTGAGAGCCATGACTTAGCTTAATGACTCCAAATGAATTACTGAATCCTGTTGTACCTTGGTTTCTACTTCTGTAAGAAAGAGTAACTAGGGTGTGTTAGCCACTTTTCTTGTTGCTGTGACTAAATGTCTCTCAAGAAGGAACTGAAAAGATGAAGGGTTTGTTGTGGCTCCCAGTTTGAGAGGACATATTCCATCAGAAAAGAAGGAGTGGTGAAAGGAGATGACACTGTCAGTCTCATTGCTTTAAGAAGATGAGACAATCAGTTGCATTGCTCTAAGGATATGAGACAGTCAGTTGCATTGCTTCAAGGATATGAGACAGTCAGTTGCATTGCTATAAGGAGATGAGACAGTCAGGTACATTGCTTCAAGGATATGAGACAGTCAGTTGCATTGCTGTAAGGAGATGAGACAGTCAGGTGCATTGCTTTTGATTCACAAGCAGAAAGCAGCAAGGAGGTAAAACTGGCCTAGAAAACCTCAAAGCTTGGCCCCACAGGTTCCTCTGATGAAGTGTTACCTCTTAAAATTTCCAGAATGTTCCAAAATGGCATGACCAGCCTAGAAGCATATGTTAAAATACATGAGCCTATGTAAGACATTTTACCAATCCCCACCAGGTCTCCTATTTTATGAGGTAATAGCAATCATCAAATATGTGCATAGTTTTAAATGTTCACAGAAGACTTTGCTATTGAAAATATGGCGTGTGTTCTAATAAACAACAATACAATAATGAAATATTCTGCTCTTTAATTTTCTCTACCTTCCTCTTTGCTCATTGAACTTCAAAATCAAAGTTCTTCAAATTCGAGGTTCTACCAGTAGTCTGTCACCCATGATCTGTTCCCTCTCCTCTCAGAATTCAATCCCTTTGTTTTTGCACTTACTTAGATTGCAATTTTAAGCCCCTTTATTTTATATGAGATCAGATAACTGATTTATGACCCTGGCATGTGGCCCATGACCATGCGCCTCTTGTCTGACCAATGGCCATCAGCTTTCCTTGTTTGCATAGCACCATTCCCATTTTAACACCAAAAGTCTCACATCCTTGGTAACTCCTCCCCTGAATTTGGAGTCAGTAGCCTAAACTTTTAGTTCTCTATACTCTGTTATCTGATGGATATCAAGATATAGGGTGACCTTGATATTTAGTTATAGACTAAATATAATAAACCCCATGAGACTGGCTTCTGCATTTGCCAGGTTAATGCCTCTCTTCTCATTGTACTTTTTGCTACAAAAATAAATGTCCTCTCTGATAAGCCATTAATTCTCCACTGTGTTAACTTAATGAATGAACTAACCATATTGGCTCTTGTACTCTCTAAAAAAAATTAAGGATGCTGTGGTAGCTAATCATTGTTGTCATCCTCACCACATATGGAATAAACTAAACCCTAAGCACCTGTCACGTCTGTGGAGGATTTTCATGATTGGATCATTTGAGGTAAGAAGACCAACCATGAATCTGACTACACGTTTGGTGGCGGCCTATATAGAAGGACATGGCAGAACATAGTTTTTGCTTTTTGCCTGCTTGTCCTCACACTCACTGGAAAGTTAATTTACCCTGATGCTAAGGAAAATCTTCACTTATTTCTTCAGGATTCCAATGTAAACTGAACACCAGTGAAGACATCCAGCCTTATAGACTGAATAACTACCATATTATTGTCTTTCTGTTAGAATACAACATTGTTGTACTAGCCTGCCCACAGCCCATAAGACACTCTAAAAAAATTCTCTGTGTGTGTATGTATGTATGTATGTATGTATGTATGTATGTAAGTATGTATGACACAGATATGTATGATGCAGCTATGCATTCATTCTATCAGTTCTATTGCTCTAGAGAAGCATAACTAATACAGAGGCTAAAAAGGCCATTAACTACTTAGAATCTAAGGACTTACTGTCCTTTCTTATGCCTTTGTTTATTGTCTGTCTGCCTTACTTCTCTCACTAGAGCATCAGTCTGCAAAAGACATCTTGAACATAATGAAGTTCTTAGCCATTATACACCAGGGTTCCAATGAGATGGCTCAGAAATAAAGGTTTGATTTTAAGATTTATTACCCGAGTTCAATCCCCAGGACCTACATGGTAAAAGGAGAGAACATAAATAAATAAATAAATAAATAAATAAATAAATAAATAGAATTTAATATTTTAAATATCAAAAAGGATAGAGTAATAGGTACCCAACAGATGTTTTCTGAATGAAGTAATTAATTCAGTTTATTTCATTTTTAGAATATACCAAATTGACAAAAATAAAATGAAACCTGAGATACTCCCACACAGGCATGGAGAAATACATTTGGTAGTGATTTAGCATCTTAGTTACTTTCAAACATTTATAGTTCATTGTTATGGGTTTTATAAATCACATGATACTGTTTATTCCTCACTTGTATCTGAGATTTTCCAAAATAGAGAACCTAAGTATGTTCCAAAGCAAGTATTTCAATCTTGACACCTGTAATCACTTTAGTTATTGCCTAGATGTCTTTAGGGATCACATTACACTTATTGTTGTTTTAGTGCTCCAGCATTACAGCTATAGCTGTAGATTAATAGTGACCCTTCCTATCTGTCTGATATTCTATATACATATTAGTATTTGTATGTCTCAGTAACTCTGGGTTTCAAAGTATTAAAGAATTACCCAGGATTTACTTTAAGAAATTCTAAGTTTTTATGCAGGTTGGAGGCACCAAATCTTTGAGCTGGACAAAAGGACATTAGGACATGTTGACTCTTCTGTTAAATTATCTTCCCCTCCCAAATAACATACTACTCATATTTGGTTTTTGCTTAGAGCAAGTATTATGTAGCAGTCTTTGTGGCAGTGATTATAGTGCAGATCCACAGGAGATAGTTTGTGTCGTCTTTTCATTTCATCAGTAAGCACAACATGAGGTATCACTTGTTCTTTGGGCCCTTTCTTTGGTTCAAGTTCCCAGCTAATCAGGATTTGTAGTTGGCAAGAATAGCATCCCTGAGTGATTGCTTTCAGAGTGCTGAGCTTTTGTGCTCAAGGGAATGTTACCATGGCAAGAGTGGTCCATCCACCGTTAGGATCAGTGTGATTCTGGAAGAGATTATACAACCCACCACAGGGTAATTCCATGACTTTTTCATGTCCCTCTGAGAAGTCTGTCAAAGCTGCTGTTATCCCTGAAGGGTTCATATTCACAGAAGCTGCTTAATAACAGATACATTTAGAATAACTAGTTACAGAGTATCTGATCCCATGTTTTTTTCAGAATTAATTTTTTATGATTGTATTTGGAATTTATTTATGTACTTTCTCAGTCAATTCCAAAATGAAATATTCACACAGAACTGGGCTTGGTACTGGGAGAACATAGTGAATAAATCTTTAATGTCCTCAGACAGACTGCAAGCTAGTGACAAGAGTATGCAGGGGTTTAGTGGTTACAGTCTAGTGCTATCCCATGGTCTAAGGAGGAAATGAAAGCAAGTCCTATTGCAGGGGTGGTTTTCTGGAGTTGATGAGTGAGGACAGGTGATGGGAACTTTCAGAATCATGTGAACAGTTTACTGAGCTGAGTTGAGGTGGAGAAAATGATAGGAGAGGTGACAATGAGATGGAGGCTGGGCTTTTGAAACAGGATTCCATCTCTGCCAAAGAGTTTGAGTAGTTCCATCATCAATATAAGGAAAGAACTGTACCTGTACTGGTCACTGTTTGACATCTTGACACAAATCTATATATATTTGGGGGGAGGGAACCTCAATTGAGAAAATAAATCCACCAGTTTGGCTTATAGTCAAGTCTATGAAGATTTTTGATTAATGTTTAATGTGGGAGGGACCAGCCCACTCTGGGCAGTGCCACATCTGGGAGGGTGGTCCTTGGTTACGTAAGAAAGCAGGCTGAGCAAGCTGTGGAGAGCAAGCCAATGTTTCTCCATGGTCTCTGCTTCATTTCTCGCCTCCAGGTTCTTGCCTTGTATTCCTTCTGTGGCTTCCTCCATGATAGACTGTTCTCTGTAAGACAAGTAGACCCTTTCTTACCCAACTTGTCATTGGTTACAGTCCTCATTATAGCAATAGAAAGCAAACTAGGACTATGCACTTTACAAGGTTCTAGGAGTTGTAGTTACAATCCTTGTAAGCTTCTAAAAACACAGGACTCCCTTTTCTTCCTTTGTTTCCTATCACTAAGAAAGCTCACCCTTCTAGAAAGGCATAAGTGTTTAAAATGATTTTGGTTTTTCTTTATAATCAACAAATCAAACTAAGAGACCAAGAGGCATATTTGTTGCATTCTTCCTAAAAGGACAAATGATGGTAGTGGCCCAAAGATAAAGTAGCTGTTTAGACAATGCAGGCAAATGGGTCACAGCACATAGTTTTATTTCAACTTGGCATCAGCTGGAGTCAGCTGGGAAGAGAACAGCTCAGTTTGAGAAAATGCCTACAGTAGACTGGCCTGTGGGCAAACCTATGCATCTTCTGGACTGATGATTTATGTGGGAAGACCCAGCACTGTAGATTATAGCATACCTAGGATGATGGTCCTGAGTGCTTTAATATAAAACAGGCTGAGCAAGCCCTAAGAAGCAAGCCAGTAAGCAGCTTTCCTCCATGGCCTCTGCATCAGCTCCTGCCTCCTGGTTCCTGCCTTAAGTTCCTGCCCTGGTTTTCCTGAATAACAGACAAGTTGTAAGATGAAATAAATGATTTCCTAGCCAAGCTGATTATGGTTATGGTGTTTTATTACAGCAATAGAACCCCTAACTAAGTCAGGAATTATACAAGTTGCATGTACTGATCTGTACTTCCATCCAACAGAACAGACAAAACCAGTGTAGTAATTTGTGAACTTAGTTGGGGAGAGTAAACATCTGAATTATTAACATGAATGAAAGATACCCATTATTTTTGTGTTGCTTTTACTACCATTCTTAATCTTGTTAAAAAGGTAAATGAAGTGAGGGATTAGAAAAAGTCCAATTATGAAGGGAAAAAATGAGTTATCTGTATCAGAAGATTTCATTTTTTTTTACTTCAGCCATAGTAAAATTAATTTTATGTTAATATACAAAGATATGCAAAATGGAAACAAAAATCTCTGAAAAACAGTCATTACCCTCATTATGTATAAGGCACTTTAATATTTTCAATTCTGCTGCTATTTTTGTCAACTCTTCACAGCATAGTACATCTCATGATTTGTGAATATAAAAATTCAGTGTAAGGAACAAGAAGTGCCCGAGAACTGAACAGTGTGTGCTCTGGAGTGGGGAGTGTCACATGGGAGGTATATAGGAAGAGACTTGGGATTTGACATCAGACCAAGGTTTAAGACATGACTCGGAATTCATCAGGCATGCTATGCGTTACACAAGACCTTCCTTAGGGGTGCAAAATAGTAACAGAGTGCTCACCCACTGGGGATTATCTTCATTACAGGCAGGGTGACAGTGCAAACAGCAAAGTGAGCAAGTGAACATACAATGCTAAATGCCAAGTCAGGGTTACTGTTTGTGGAGAAATAGGATGGACCCTTGCAAAGTTCTGCAATGTAACAGTTCAGAAATAATGAATAAGAAATACACCCAATGGAGGCATCCATTAAGCTTTTACTAAACAGCATATGATTTATTCCTAAATATAAAGATGTTTCAAATGTTCTGAAAATACAAATGTATATATATTCATATATAAAAATGTGTTTAAAAGTATAAAACAAAACATACAGTCATATTTTCAGTAATAAAATATGACCCACACTTCTGAAACCCCCTTGTGTTTCTACATAGCAAACTGCCTTTTTCTTCCCAGGATTAATCACCGCTTTGAACTTTTATTCATCTTCCTGTTGTTTTGCTGCAAGGTTTTCTGGCATCTCCACAAATTTTAAACAATCGTTTCCCCTTATGTCATTTTGAAGTTACAACCATGTAATCACTCCCTATGTAGTTTCTTCTGTTGTTTGTCTTCTTCTTCTCCATATCAAGTTGAAGATATTCATCCAGGATATCAAATGGTTTACTTCCCAATATCACATGGTATATTTGCACACCAGGTACTTGGTGAAATGTGGATATTCCCAGTTCATAGAGTTGTTTTTGTGTTACTAACAATACTTCTATAGTCATAGGTATTTTCTGTGTTTCCTGAGTACCTAGGGTAAACACATAAAATATAGGTCACCCGAATAAAATGAAGTATTTTTAATAAACATGCCCCATGTCATATTTAGAACATATTTATATTACATTTTTGGTTTAACCTAAGAAACCTGTATTTTATTTGATAAATGTGACCCCCTGTGAAATCTTCACCCTGGAAATGAAATTGCTAAACCATAGGGAACACACAGCTTCAATTCTCTGTGTTGTCAAAATGTCCTCCAAATGATAGAAAGAGTTTTGTGCACATACCTCACCACTGAAAGTGTGTGAGTTCCTGCTGTTTCCTGTCATTACAATGGACTTATTTGTATACCTCAAAATTCATGTATTTATATATAAGCCCAATGCCACTACTTTTAGAGATAGGCTCTCCAATGGAGTGAACTGGGGCTAGATGAGATTGTGAGGATGTGGTTGTGATGCAATAGGTTGTCATGTGATGAGTCTGTACAAGAAGGAAAACAAAAAAATCAGAGAACTCACTACACACGTACAAAAGAAACAGACCTTGTGAAGAAGGCTGAAGGATGGATTCATGCTAAGTAGGTCAAGAGGGCTGGCAAGAAAACAACCCCACTAGCAGTATGACGGTATCAGTAACTTCCCTCAACACTGGAATCCCAACAGCTGCAAGAAACTATTTCATGGAGCAATAAGTCTATTCTTGGCTCATGTTTTCAGTTTCAATCCATTGTGGCAGGGAGGGTGTGAGGAGCAGCCAAGTTCACAGAGACCAGAGTGTGTGGTAAAGGAACCACAAACACCAGAACCTGCTACAGAGCTTCAAAGACCAACCCTATTGACTTGTTTCTGCCAGTGATTCCCGCCTCCTAAAATGGCACCACCAATTGGTACCCAGGCACTCCTACAGGAGCTTGTGGGAAACAGTTCACATCCAAATTATAACATTAACTTTGTCCTTACAGCATCCAGAACTATAGAAAATGAGTGCCCTACTATCTAACATATTTTGTTAGAATAGCCTTCTTGGGCAAATACATTCACCAGCATTTGGCTGGTCAGACTGTATTAGAATTTCCTTACCCTGACAAGCATCTGAAAGCAGCAGTTTAAAAGAAAGAAGGGCATAGTTTGCCTCACAAGCTAAGAGGTTACCATCCTTGGCCAGCCGACTACACTGTCTGCACCTTGGGGAGGCAGCTCATCCCAGCAGAAGGACATGGGGATGAAGGCTGATTGTTTGCTTCATGGAAGCCAGGAAGCAGACAGAAGTAATAAAGACCTAGAACCAAGATGCTCCTTCAAAGGCAGTGGTCAGCAACCACTTTCCCCAATGGCTCTGCTTCCACAGTCCTACCAACTTCTCATAAACTATTCAGAGTGTAAATCCATCAATGAATTAAACCTTTGACTTGGTCAAAGTGTGCACAGTGTGAGTCTCTGTGATCCTCCTCACATACATGCTGAGAAGGCACACTCTATAAATCTAGTCATCTTTCATTGCAATCAAGTTGACAAAGATTAACCATAGCACATTTTAATCGTGTGACTATGTTGGTAGAAAATGACAAGTGATCTTAATGTATGTTCCTATGATTACTAATGAAGTTGGATATCTTTTTACTTGTTATAGGCCGTTCGTATTTGCTCTTCTGTGACATGACTTCCCATGCTTTTGTTTATTTTCTTTTTTGCATTATTTATCTTCACTGTAAAATGAAAGATCAACAGCAGTTCTTGAGTGATTCATGTGTTTCACATATCATTTGGTAGTGGGCTTGTCCAATCAGGTTCTTTGTGCTATCTTTTGAAGAAAAAACTATCCATTCTGATAAAAGTGAAGTTATTCATCTTTTCCATTTATGATTTATTTTCATTGCCTCTATTTCAGAAATTCTTTCCTCGCTTGATACCAGAAGTGCTTTCTTATATTTTCCTCTAAAAATTTATTTTGTTTCCTTTTATAGTTTTACCTTGATTCTGTCATTTTTGTGTATGGGAGAAATGGGATTGAATCTCACTTTGGTTCCATTCTCCTAATAACTTACTGGATTAGGATCCCTTTCTACAAGAGTCTACAACATCAACTATCCAATTTAAATGTGTATGTAAACCTGTTTCTGAGACCTTTGCTCTGTTTCACTAACCAAACACTGCATTGCCACCACACCGATAGTTGCTTAATTACTATAATTTTGTTTAGCTTTTAAGAGCCAGTAGAGAAAGAAATAGCATCCTTTAATCCTTTTCAAAAAGATTTGTTTATTTTAATTTTATGTGTTTGAGTGTTTGAATATATATATATATATATATATGAATGGACCATATGTGTGTCAAGAGTTCTCATCTTAAACCTACAGAGCTTAGGCTCCCAGAGATCTTCATCCTTTCACACAAACTTTAAGATCATCTTTAAATGATTTTTAGACAAGATGTATAATTTTCATTGTTCTGCATCTATCAATTTTGGGAAAACCTTTTTCATTTGGGATGCTCATATTTACGAATATAATCTAAAATGCAGTTTATTAAGGTCACTGCAAGAGTGCATTTTAAAAACACTATATAAATCTCCCAAATTGTTGTTCAATGACTTTTATTGGATGTGTTCCTATCCATATTTCTAAATATAGAAAAAATAGTTCCTAGGTGATTAGTACAGCAGAATGATGGCAATCCTTTTGGAATAAACTCACATTAGTTCGTGGGTATTACAGAGGGTTTGTGTTTTCTATCACCTGTTGGTGACAGTTGAACACAAAGTAAATAACCATAGGTGAGCACAGGAAGCAATTGAGAGAACATGACTTGAACAACGCCCCTTTGTCTTCTTTTGACCCAGTGATATGTTGGACAAGTTTGAATGAATTCTCTACAGGCTCATGTGTTGGAAAGTGGGTTCCCGAAAGTGGCAGTAAGGGAGCTCACCTACAGAAGTGAATTCACACAGGTCTTCTGTAACGAGGTAACTCTTGAAAAGACAGCTGTTAACAAAGTGGAGCTAAGTCATATTTCTACTACACATGCCACTTCTCACTCTGTCTCTCCAGCATACTATGTTGTAACCAGAGTAGCCTTAACCAATTTCAGTCACCAGAATTGTCAGACAAGTAAAATTCTTTGCTTTACATATTTTCTGCCTCAAATACTCTACTATGGCATCACAGGACAGACTGAGATGACAGCCTAGCTATGTGCTCTTTCCTATAATGCTTGTTATTTGCTTCTCCTTCCTTGCTTAATTTGTCCTTATCTCCACAACTTCCACATTTTCTTACAGTATGTATTTATATTTCCCTTTTGACTTTTTGATAAGTGAGGTTTGTTATAGGGTATCTTTATATAGAAACAGCATAATGTCCTTTGGAGGTGCTAGCATTAAAAGTATTGCCTCAACATAAGTTAAGTAAATGTTTTAACCTTGGTCTTTATCCATAGCTCATAACTGCAATTGTGCCTGTGCAGGCACATGTGCTCACACATGAACATGGGTCTAGATAATGATGTCAGAGTTCTGCTCTATCACTCTCTGCTCTACTCCTCTGAACAGGGTCTCTCATTTAACATGAGCTAGGCTGTAGGCTATCGAGAAGACACAAACCAAGAAGTCTTTTTATCTCTGTTTTCCCAGACCCCAACATTGGAGTTGTAGGCATGTATACAACCATATCTTGATTTTTTTCATGGGTTCTAGGAATTTGAACTTGGGTACTCATGCTTGCTCAGCAAGCACTCACTCTCTGAGTCATCTCCCTGGCCCCTGTTGTATCCTTTTAAAGTATATCATATTTTAACAAAATTAAAAACAATTTAATTTTGAAATTGTTTTGTTAGTGGCAAATTTGAAGAGATTCCTATCATTCCTAAATCTTGTTTTTGTTGTATAAAGAAAGCAAGCATTCTTGAAATGTGGAAGTGGAAAATATGATGGAAAAATTTCACCATTTGTCTATGTTATATTCATATATAGTGTCAATTATAATAATAATTTCATAATTTTGATTCCCAAGTGTTTATTGATTGTAGAGAAATGAAACTGAGTTTTGTACATTGATCATATATGGAGCCTCAATACCAGATATTTCTTTCTAGTAGATTACTTATGTAAATTTTAGAGTCATGGAAAGAGGAGAAAGTTCTGATTTACTACTTTGCTTTATTTTTATGATTTATTTTATTTTTATTTTATGTGTATGAATGTTTTGCCTGTATTACATTTTGGAACTGGAATTACAGGCAATTGTCAGCCACCATGTGAACGCTGGGAACTGAACCCACCTCCGCTGCAAGAATAGCAAGTGATCTTAACCCCTGAGACATCTCTCAAGCCCTCGTTGTCTACTTCTTGTTCCCACATATTTTTAGCCTTTCTCATTAGCGACATATTCTACCTCAGTATTGTTTTTGGTATGGTTGAAACTAAGACAACATGTCTCCTTCACCCATAAAAACTAATGGCCCTTAAAATTCATTCTATGAATTTGGACAAATGTCATCACATCTCATTACAGTATGAGTACATGCCATTACAAACAGAGGTTTTGTCACTTCCCTCAAAATTAAGTTAGTGTTGACCATGGGCTTTATTATGTTGAGATATGTCCCTTGTATTCCTAACATCTTTAGGACTTTTTTTTTTATTTGGTTTTACAAGACAAGGTTTCTCTGTGTAGCTTTGGAGCCTATCCTGGCACTCGCTCTGGAGACCAGGCTGGCCTTGAACTCACAGAGATCTGCTTGCCTCTGCTTCCTGAGTGCTGGGATTACAAGCATACGCCACCAACACCCTGCAGACTTTTATCATGTCTTTTTGTCAAAGGCCTTTTCTGCATCTGCTATGATGATCATGTGGATTCTGTCTTTCAGTTTTCTGGTGTGGTGAATTATGTTTATCTATTTAAGTATGTTGAACCATCTCTGCATCTCTGGCACAAAGCCTACTACAACATAGCGAGTGTTCTTGGATTCAGTTTGCAAGTATTTTACTGAGAACTTTTGCATATGTCTTCATTAGACACATTGATCTGTAAGGTCTGTAATTCCCTTTCTTTGTTAGAT